>NW_027142366.1:2972617-3572617 GCF_026170545.1 Melanerpes formicivorus | reverse complement strand
GATTCTCCAATTCCTATTTTTGTAACTTACCACAAAGAAAATCTAGATTATTTTTTATCAGACTTTCAGGGTTGGGGTTTGGTTTTTGCTTTGGGGTGCTGTTGGTTTTTTTTTTTTAGTGAGATTTTGCAACATTCCATCCCTGTCCCATTCCCAGGGTCATTCTCAGAGGACAGGATCTGATGAGACATATGTCAGCGTCCCTGGAGGTGTTCAAGAGGGGATTGGATGTGGCACTTGGTGCCATGGTTTAGTCATGAGGTCTGTGGTGACAGGTTGGACTCGATGATCTTTGAGGTCTCTTCCAACCTTTGTGATACTGTATGCTCTCTCCTGCCACATTTGTCAGCCTGGTCCCAGCTATGAGGACAGATAAAGGAGAAATAAGTTCATGTTCCTGGTAGCTGTCCTCATTTCAGGAAAGCTGACCAGCTTTAATTTCACCAGGAATTATTGGGTTTGTTTGCTGGGTTGAGGGTTGAACTGGATGATCTTTGAGGTCTCTGCCAATCAGATATATTCTGTGATTCTGCAATAGACAATCTGATTTCAGGGGGGAGAAAAGCCTGCTCTCAGTTAAGAAATTACTCCCATTTGGCCACCCAAACAACACAACAGCTCTCAGAATCTTCTCTGTGTTGGGAAATCTCCATTCATGTCCTGCCTCTGTTTCCAGCATCTCTTGCAAAAGCCATGGAAGTGAGTCATGAGTTAGCCTGGAGAAGAGGAGGCTCAGAGGAGACCTTATTGCTGTTTATGACTACCTGAAGGGAGGTTGTAGCCAGGTGGGGGCTGGTCTCTTCTCCCAGGCAACCAGCACCAGAACAAGAGGACACAGTCTCAAGCTGCACCAGGGGAGGTTTAGACTGGATGTTAGGAGGAGATTCTACACAGAGAGAGTGATTGCCCATTGGAATGGGCTGCTTGGGGAGGTGGTGGAGTCACCATCACTGGAGGTGTTTAGTAGGAGACTAGATGGGGTGCTTGGTTGCATGGTTTAGTTGACTAGGTGGTGGTGGATGATAGGTTGGATGCGATGATCTTGATGGTCTCTTCCAACCTGGTCTGGTCTGGTCTATTCTATTCTATTCTATTTGAGTTGCTTCATCCATCAAGACCTTTACTGACTGCTGCTGCAGCAAAAAGAGATTTCCCCATCTGATGCAGCAGCTAGACTACTGTGTGTGGTAGAAACTGCCTGTGAAAGCAGAGGATGTCAGGGAGACAGGCTGACACAACACGGTTTCAGGCAGAAATGCATCCGAGGATGGAATTTGGCACGGAAAGCTGAGAGAGGAAGTCACAAGAACAAAATCCTAATTTTTATATATTCTTTTCAAAAAGAGGATTGAGATTTGAGGAGGGGGAGGTTCCAGAAGTTTCAGTACCTGGTTTTCTTTTTGGAGTGTCAGCCAGGCCTGCCCACGGGGCATAGTGGTGAGGTTTAATTGATGTGCTTTCAGTAGAAGCGTTCCCAGTTGCCGAGGAGGCCAGGAGCTGGTTAATAGCAGGCACTACTCATCTGATCATCTGTGTTCATATGCATAGACAAGAATAAGAATAGCAACAATAAGAATAGGAGCTCTAACAGAGGTTCTCTTTAGGCTGGACTTCTGCTTGAAGTTCTGGGCATGAACTCTGTGTGGGCAAAGAAACGCTGTAAAACCATAGTCAGTTAGTGTCGAAGAGATGGCTGGGAAGGAGTAGAGCCAAGAGATTTTACAAGATCATACACAGAAGAGTAGTGTCTTGGAGGACTGAGGACCAGCCAGGTTGCATTGGAGAGCAATGGACTTCAGACTTGCTCCTTCCTGTCCTGAGAATCATCATCTCAGGGTCGCTGAGGCTGATTTTACTTCTGCCTTCAGCTAGAGCTCAAGGATTTCACTGTGCAGCATCCACTCCATCTCCTTTGCTGAAAACTTGTGCAAAGATTAAACATGACAGGGAAATTGTTTCCAAGAGACTGATATTTTGGGATGGATTAAGAAATGCAAGTGCCTTTCTTTCCCTGGAGATTGAGACAGGCTGACTCTGCCTCCCAGCTCTGGTCTCCTCCGTGCTGCCCATTACCACGGAGCAGAACAGAAAACGGTGTCACAATCATCATGGCTTTTTGGATTTATTTTGCTGCTTTTCCTACAGACCTCTTCCATTCAGACTCTGAAGGAAAACAAGTTCATCAAATGTCATCTCCAGATATCCATCTGCATCCAGGCAGAGCATGAGAAATGACTTGTTGGGCAGTACAACAGGCAGCGCTCAGCTGTTCCGATCCATCTCCTGTCAGCACTCACACCCCTGTTGACAAACTGAGATTCACCTTGATTTCATCTTTCCAGATAACACAGATTAACTGGGAGCTGTGCCAATTTATTGTATTTTATTCTGCTTTCTGTTTGTTTGCTTTGCAGGCATGCAGAAGGAGCAATCCTACAGATACAGTTGGTGTCTAGGAAAATCCTGCCCTTGTGGTGAGCATTTCTGACCAAGGTATGGCTGGAAAGAGAGACATCAGAAGTACCAGCAACTTCAGTAAGATTTTGAGCACAGTAAATGTTTGTGTTATTGTGCTGGTTTAATACTGTTTTCACATCTCCCCACCAGCATCTCCTTCTCCAGGGTAAGTGCCTCCATCTTCTCACATTCAACCAGTTCATGGTTGGCTGAAATACTTGATGTGACTCTAGGAGATCATAGAATTACAGAATGCTTGGGGTTGGAAGGAATCTTTAAAGGGCTTCTAGTCCATCTCCATCTGCCTGAAGTCAGCAGGGACATCTTCAAGTAGCTCAGGTTACTCAGAGCCCCAAATAACCTGGCCTGGAATGTTTCCAGGGATGAAGCTTCTACCACCTCTCTGGGCAACCTTAGCCAGTGTCTCACTGTGGTAGTTTTTTCCTTCTCTCCCATCTAAATCACTCTCTTTTAGTTTCCAACCATCATCCCTTGTCTGTCACAACAGGCTCTGTTAAAAAGTCTGTCCCCATCTTTCTTACCAGCCCCTTCAAATACTGAAAGGCCACAAGAGGGTCTCCCCAGAGCCTTCCTTTCTCCAGGCTGAAAAACACCAACTCTCTCAGCCTGTCCTCATAGCAGAGAGGCTCCAGCCCTTGGATCATTGTTGTGGCACACTCTGGACCTGCTCCGACAGGTCCATGTCTCTCCTGTGCTGAGGACTCCAGAGCTGGACCCAGCGCTGCAGTTGGCTCTGAGCAGAGCAGAGGGACAGAATCCCCTCCCTGCTGCTAATGCTTCTTGTGGTGCAGCCCAGGATGCAGCTGTCTTCTGGGCTGCAAGCACACTTCGCCAGCTCATGTCCAGCCAGCTTTTCACCCACCAGCACCCCCAAATCCCTTTCACAGGGCTGCTCTCAATCCCATCATCTCCCAGCCTGTCTTGATACCAAGGCTTGCCCTGACACAGGTGCAGGACCTTGCACTTGTGCATCCCTGAGCACCCCATGTGGCCTTGTACAGGAGGCAGGGACAGGCAGCCCACAGCTCAGGCAGGCAGGAACAGAGGTGGTGGTTTCACATCCCAGGGCAAACCCATTTGTATTAACACTGTGCTCTGCCTGTCTTGCTGTAGGTACATTCCGCAGTGAGAGGCAATCATTCCCTCTCACTCTACCCAGAGAAACAGACATAGGGAATGGAGGTTGTGATGAGATAAATGGTTATTATGAGGTATAGGCATTTTTAATTAGCTCCTGCAGACTGCACCACACTGCTAATGAGCTCTTGCCAAGTTTTCTGCGATTCCTCTTTACTTTTTGTAACTCTCTAATAGTAACAATATAATCATTTTCTGTAATAACCATGATAAAACCCAGATAATCCTTCTGTAACTCCTGCATAAGCTTCATGTAATTAAATCAGTTGGTGAAACATTCTTGGTCTGAGGAATGGATGGATGGATAGAGTGCAGTTCTGCATTCTGCAGCTCCACATCTAACTGATCAAGGGGATGATGTGGAGCACGTATCCCCCATGTCCTCCTGCCCCCCCCAGATGCTATAAATCCAGTGCAAGACTGGAATAGGGTTAAAAAGGCAATGAGTTGTGTTTGGATCCCAAATTAGCCCATTGCTACCAAAGAAGAGGCCAGGGAATTACCAAAGCAGCAAATCTGGTCCTAAGGGAAGAGCCTGGTTTGTGTTAGGTGGGCTGGTGGACAGGCAGCTGCTGGGCTCCCAGAGCAGAAAGTAATTCCCAGATGGGTGAGGAGGTGTGAGAAGGGATGAGGGGAAGAGACATCACAGGAATGCCACTTTCACCTCTCCTTTGAAAAAGGGGAATGTTTCTCAGCAGTGCCAAGGAATGCAACTTGGATAAACAGCTGGCAGGTCCCATGAAGAGTTTATCCAGCTTGTTCTCTTCACTGGCCTGCTCTGATTGGTGGGCCCCAGGTGGTGTCATACATGCTTCTTCTTTTCTTCCCTTTTCTTTTAGGTTGCAGACACGTTGTTCTATGATTACTCCTCTTAGAAGAATGCCTCATGCAAGAGTATGCACACATTGCAAGGGAAGAGTCTCTCTGCAATCAACCTAGGTAAGCAGTTGCACATCTGCTGCCCTCCCTCCAGTAGCATGGTGATGAAGCAGCCTTTTGTGATGCTCTCTTTAGAGGACATCTTAGCTTGTTACTTTGCTGTCTCACTTTTAAGCCCATAGACTTTGTTATCAACTAGAAGAAACTTACCCCTGGGCAGGGGAGAGCAACAACACCCCCCTCACCCCCCCATAGCCATGCCACAGATTGATTCCTGCAAGAGTCTCTGAGCATAGTTGTTGGAGGGTGAAGCCATCCCAAACAGTCCTGCCATGCATCCCTATCCCATGATTGCACAGTCACTGGGGGTGAGGAGATCAACAGAGGTGAGTGAGATTCCAAAATCCCTATCATACATTTCCTGGGGGGCAATTAATGCTACAATATGACCCAGCTAATGCAGCAAACCTCAGCTCAAGACAGTGCAGTAGAGGAAGGTGAACTTGTGGAACAAAGCTGCTTTCATTCACTGACAGCCCCACATGCTCCCCAGCACCAAAACCTGACCATTGATGGTTCAGGATTATCTGTGGTGGCACAGAGGACAAGGGATGCTGGCTCCTGGCTCCTCCTTGTGCTCTCCTGGACCCATCAACCTTCTGCTGGGTTTCAGATGAGCATTTTGTCCCCATTAGGAGCTGACAATAATTGGGATGTTTTGTCTCTTCATCTTCTCCTACACACCCACACAAGTCATTAAGCAACACTTCAACTCCTCTGCTTTGTGTCTCTGTCCCCATCACCTGTAATGGCTTCATTCATCACTCTGCCCTTCCTTTTGCCTGTGGTGTAGTTAGTGCATACAGTGGGATTTTGGGCCGGGTGCCCTGCATGGGATCCACTGTGATCTCCAGAACCTGCTAGCACAGCCACCAGCAGCACAGGGCAGCCTTTCACACCTTCCTCTTCCAGCTCTTCTCTGCTGGGTGCATCTGCATCCAGACTTTCCTTACTCCACTGTGATCTCCTCATCTTCGAGGGTGTCTCTTGTACAAACCTTTGCTTTACTAACTGGTCACAAGAGGAGCTTCAGAGATTTGGGGAGGACATTCACACTCACCCTTTTAAGGAAAGAACTGAGGAAAGGACATTCATCTAGAAGCCAGTGAAGTGTGCTGTGAAATGGATAGGATGCCCTGAGAACAAAAGTCCTTTTCATTAGAAGACAGGAAAATCCTACCCTCAACAGTAAACTGACAGTGTTTGGACATGTTCTGCTTGATAGAGCATCTAGATTTTTGCTGTTTGTAAACTGGGCTCTTAGCTGAACCAGGTGCTGAACAAGTGCTTTCCACAGGTCACTGAGTCCAACTTTATCCTAAATAGCACCAGCCTCAGGCCAAATTTGCTCCTGAAGTAAATGGACTCCTCTCGGTTACAAAGCCACATGCCCTGGCATGGTGCATCTTGTGTGGCGGCCTGAGGCATCAAGGAAGCTCACAGCAGGCTGATGTCTTGTGCAGCTCTCCTGCAGGCAGTGCAGCTACATGCTGGCCCTTCTACAGGCTACTACATTTCTGCTCCAGTTATTGCTGCAGTTTATGAAAGCCTGCAGTGAAAATGTTGTGCTCACATTAAGGGGAGGTGAAAGGACATGGGAAGCCCAGCATGAAAATGCTTGGTGTATTGGATGTTCTCCTTCCCTTTCTTTGACCATATTGAATTTTCCTACATCTCTCCCATTCCACACCGTAGGGGCCACTACCAAACCACTGCTCTGTTACCATCTTTCCTACCTGCTATACATTAGATGGTTCTGATTTTGTTCTTCTGTGCATTGATTCCACTGACTACTGAAGTTAATCTCTTCCCCAGCTAAATGGAAGCAGCAAGAGGAGCCTGGGTAGGAATGATCATAGAATTTGATCATCAAAAGTCCATCCCAGTCACCTGAAAGCTGAAGTATTACTTTAATTTTTTTCTCCCCACTACTTGCTTCTGAGAGGATAAAGGAAAAAGTAACTTCAAAATTAACTAGTTACTTGCTCCTTACCCTGACAAAAGGGTTACTGGGGTTGTTCTAACAAAGGAGTTGCTGGGGTTGGTCTTTTTTGTTCAGTGCCCATTCTGAAGTGCTAGTGCCACATCCAGACTGTCAGATCCAAACACACTAGGGAAAAAAAAGGTAGAAAAGATAGGATTTTGTGCCTAAGGCCATAAATGGGCCTTTATAATCTTCTGCTTTCTACCCATGCACCAAGCCTGGAGACAGTCAAAACTCAACTAGGCAGGCCCTAAATTGCCAGGCAAAGATTTCCTCCTGTTGAGGATGGAAGAGAGTCTCCTTCAGCCTTAGCACAGCTGTGTGGGAGCAAGCAGAGTTTCAGAGCCTTGGGCAGAGCATGAACCTGCTCAAGCACTGGCAGGTTGTAACAACCCTGACCACCCTCACCTGGACTCTCCACCCCAACCACAGAGCCTACTTGAGCTCAGCCTGGGACCAGCAGTCCTCTTTCTGAGCTCAGCTGGTGGAATGCAGGACTCTCAGTGCAAGCACAGCTGTGGACCTCCATCATCCATCTTCAGAAGGTAACCTTTCTACCTAGCACCAGCATGTTAAAACCTTGTTTTGCTTGAGGGTTCAAAGTGGTGGAGTTTGTGACTCATACTCTGTGTGTGAGCATGATGCAAGGGTTACAGTAGGGGAGCAGAATGCTCATGGTCGTGGCATCAGCCCAGGGAAGGATTGTGACAGCCTCACTCCAGCCCTCTGGGTCCCCTTTCCAGCCACAGAACCTTGCCTGTGTGCTGCAGTTCTCAGCCTGTGCATCAGATGAGCTGTTCTCAGCCTGCTGCACAGGCTTTACCCAGAGCTGGGACTACATCAAAAACTCAGTTCCTTCAGGAGCTGATGTTTTTGGACATGAACAAACGTGGGACCCTGCTGCCCCCAGGCAGAGACATGGGAAGCAATGTGTAATTCCTTCCTTACACACAGAGGTTCATCCTTTCCTATTTACTTGTGAGCATTTTTCATTACAATGTCCTTATGATGCTTTAGGGCTGGAAACATCAGGAATATAAATCAGAGCTTGTCATTCACAACCATCACATTTATTTTACATTAATGCATGTTTTCTGTTAAAATGCCACACGTTTAGTGCTGAATCTTGGCTATTAGCAGAAGCTTATTGCAATCACTTTCCTTTTATTTGCACACATGAGATGCTGGGGTTAATGATGAGTTCTTCTTTCTGACTTGAAGAGATCAGGGTGCATGGGAAGCTGAGCTTGCAAGGTCTCTGTGCTCTGACTTTGCAATGCAGTTGCCTTTGCTCCCCTGGGTTTTGCTTCTTTTCCCTCTGGTGAAGGTAGCAAGGTAACACAGAAAGCCTCTTCTCTTCTTTTTCATGGCTGATACAAGAGCAAAGGCCAGTATCCCCCTTAGACTGGGGAGGAAAAAAGGAACATAAAAGGAATCTGTAATTCTGGAAGGATTTGAGGATTTCCCTGGGGAGGCTGCGGGCAAGGAGTCCTCCCCTGTCACCTTGGTATCAGTCAGCAGTAAATGCTTCTTGAGAAATGAAGGCATAGAGAGGGACAGGTCTTGGTATCCTGGGCTGGCTGGTGGGAATCAAAAGGGAGGTATGTAACCAAAAGATATTTTTCAGCTACAAGCCTCCAGCTGCATGACATTTCCAATTATCTAAGCACATCCATATGGATGTGCAGCCTCCTGCAGCGCTGGTGTGCTCTGTGCCTCCACAGTGCTGGAGAGCCTGGATGAAACCAACCCTGGCACTGCTCTGCCACCATCTCACTCCCACAAATGGGCACAGCGTGGTAGGTTCAGATTTCCCCCCAACATTAACTTTGCCACACCAGCTCACATGGAAGCAAATGAAAGCTGTATTTACAGGCAAAACTACCATCTACAGTGGAATGCAATGAATATGTACAAAATGTACAGGACTTACAATATTCACAGGTATTTGCAATTAATAAGCAGCACAAGAACCCACCTGGTCAGGGACCAGGAGAGCTGTCCCTCTCCCTCCCCACCCCCTGTCCAAAAGGGAGAAAGGAGCAGAGAAAAAGTAAGTAGCTCTTAGACTTCACCAAAACAATGCAGCCAAGGTCAAGCAGAAGCAGATTAGTATCCCTTCAGAGAATAGAATAGAATTAACCAGGTTGGAAAAGACCTTTGGTGATCAGGTTGGAAAAGACCTTTGAGATCATCAAGTCCAACCTATCACCCAACACCATCTGATCAACTAAACCATGGCACCAAGTGCCTCAGCCAGGCTCTTCCTAAACGCCTCCAGTGATGGTGACTCCACCACCTCCCTGGGCAGCACATTCCAATGGCCAATCTCTTTCTGGGAAGAACAACTTCCTAACATTGAGCCTAAACCTCCCCTGGTGCAGCTTGAGACTGTGTCTTCTTGTTCTGGTGCTGGTTGCCTGGGAGAAGAGACCAACCCCCACCTGGCTACAACCTCCCTTCAGGTAGTTGTAGACAGCAAGAAGGTCTCCCCTGAGCCTCCTCTTCTCTAGGCTAAGCAACCCCAGTTCCCTCAGCCTCTCCTCCTAGGGCTTGTGCTCCAAACCCCACACGAAGAAAGCAGAGAAGACATCAGAAGAGGAAAGATTGTTTTGGTACAGCCAATCTTATAGCAGATATTTCTCCAATGAAATTGTTTAGAAGTATCTTTGGTTTTCCTTTTCACACCCAAGAGTGATTTATTTACATTCTTTTACTTTTCTACTCGAAATCTGTAACAACATTTTAAAGGCATAGCCTAACACTACCACACACAGGCATTGTGAAGATTGATTTAGTGGGGAGAGCAAAGCTTTGTCTTTGACCTCTCTGCACACCATTGGGCCATGTGCTCTTCAGTAGATGTTTTCTTTTCTTTCAAGAGTTGTCCAAAGCCTTGATGAAAAGCAAAGAGATTTCCTACAGAGATTTTCCTCCTCTGGTGCTTTAGGTGAGGACAGTGGGCAGTCAACTGAATGCCAGGCAGATGAGTTTGAGCATCCTGTAGGACCATGCATGGGCTGCAAGGAAGCTATTATTTCTCAGAAGGGTTATTAATAGCTGGGACCTCAGCTGTGCACTGGGATAAAAGCTGTTACAGCTGCACAGCTCCGGTGAGTCAGATCCCAGATAGCCAACACAAGCTGCAACTAGAGTGCAGGGGGAGGAAGGGAGGGAAGTAACCCATCATACTCCTCAAGCCTTGTTGGCAATTAGACAGGTGAGGGGGAGAGCTAAAGGATGCTCTTCTCTCCAGTTTTCTGGCACACCTGCAGGATCTGGGGTTTATAAACTTTTTACAGTAAGGTCTGCTGCTCGGATGTGAAAAATAGATGAGCTATTTTTTTTTCCATAAGCTTCATTTATCCTCATTAGAGTGCTACAAGGAATAATACCAGGAAAGAGATTTGCAGGCAGAAGTATGATTTTTAAGTTAACGATGTTCATTTAATTTCAGCTCTTGTCTCCTCGATGTGCCTCCTCCTAATGCTCTAAATAGCTCCTCTGCCTCTTTGATGTTTACACCCTTCAAATGCATAAAGACAGTTCTCTACAATTCCTCATTTTGCCAAGCAATACATACTTAGTGCTTTTCATCTCTCTCCATAAATCAATCCCTTTCCAACAGGAGCTAGAATAGGATTTTTTTTTCCCCCCCTTATTAGATTTGTACTGAGAATTTCTTTTCAGAAACAGATAAATGATACAAGGTTTTTTTTTCCATGACAAAGCATCCTATCATACATTATTAGCAAACACTTCCACGGCAGAGCAGGAATAAAAATAGAAAGTGGGCTATAAAAAAAGAATGTATAGCAGGATAGCATCTAATCTCACAGCATGGTACTAAAAGTGGAGCAGTTCCTTCACATTTCTTTGCAGATCTTCAAGGAGAGATCCAGGAGGCCTAAGAAATGCTTAGCATCTTTTACTTAAGGATTTCGTTAAGTTCTGGCCGATCTTTGACACCCAGTTAATGAATTTTCTCCTCACTCCAAAAGCCCACCTACTGCTTGTGGGGTGTTTGAAGCTGCAGATCCTTTCTAGCCTGCTTGGATGCTGTTCCCTGCCTTGCTGTCTTCCCTGTGTCTTGGCACAGCCTTGGCTGTGCAGCCCCTCTTCCCCAAAAACTTTAACTGAGAAACCACCTGAGTTGTGCATTCTCTTGTACCCCACTTATCTCACAACCAGATTCTTTTCATTACTGATTTTTTCCAGTGGAAGCCATCAAACGTGAACTGCTTGGGGTTCTCACCTGGCAGGCCAGGTTAGCAAGTCCTTAATGTGCTTTTAAGATTTCTTCTTCTGATGGACCTTCCCAGGGATCACAGCCTCTGACCTGGCTGGCTGGCTGTGCTTTAGAGGCTGCGGTGAGATAAGGCGCGCAAGGGAAAAATGGTCACCCTCAGCCTTCCCATATTTCTGAAAGCAATTTTGGTTGAAGGCCAGCAAACCCTGCAAAAATGGATTTAAAATGAAATTACAAATGAAAGATGAATACTCAAATGGACAACAATTTCAGCAGCTATTTGTCAGGAAAAAGCTTAGGACTTTGGAGATTAGTCTGCCCGGGCAATTACCGCCCTGGGATGGAGGCACGTGCAGGTTGCGCTCAGACGCGTGTCCAGCCAAGCGCCGTTGGGGCTGCTGTTCTTCCCTGCATTGCTCCTCAGCTGTGAACATGTGGACTGAGGAAAGGAGAGGCTCATCAAGGGATTTATTTTATTGTCTTTGTCTGTGGAATTGGAGAATGGGATTGGTCCCCATTACACAGAACCAATCACACAAAATCAACCAGGACCTTGGACGAGACCTCCAAGATCATCAAGTCCATCTGATCACCCAACCCTAACTAATCAACTAGTCTGTGGCACCAAAAGCTTCATCCAGTCTCTTCTTAAACACCTCCAGGGATGTTGACTCCACCACCTCCCTGGGCAACCCATTCCAATGGCCAATCTCTCTAAGAACTTCTTTCTAAGATCAAGCCTAAACTTCCCCCTGAGCAGCTTGAGACTGTGGCCTCTTGTTCTGGTGCTGGTTACCTGGGAGAAGAGACCGATCCCCACCTGTCTGCAACCTCCCTTCAGGTAGTGTTGACAGCAATAAAGTCTCCCTTGAGCCTCTTCTTCAGGCTGAGCAACCCCAGCTCCCTCAACTGCTCCTCATAGGGCTTGTGTTCCAGACCCTTCACCAGCTTTGTTGTCTTTCTCCCCAACATCGTGTTCCCAGCGGGGCTAGCTGCTGGGTCTCAGAGCTTACCTGGAACCTGCTACAGAGATGGGCAGAAGCAATAAGGTTTAAACCCCAAGGAATTCAATGCTTGAGTAAAAGCAGCAAAAAATAAACTGTGCAGCTGCAGCTTCTATTCAGGGAGGGAGCCTGGAGGTAGCTTCTATCATCTTCCAAAGGAGTAGGCACTGCAAAGGAAACCAATATCTGAAACTCTTAGCAAAATGCCAAAGATCTTCTCTGGAGCTGCTGGCAGCAAGGAGAGAGGCACAAGGCACAAAACCCAATACAAAGCCGCCGTGGCTTTGTAATAAACAAACCAAACCAGTGCCAGGAGTTGTTGAGCACTGGGGTTTGTGACCATGCATTTTAATTTCTTATTGTTCTTGCTGTCCTTATTGCTGGGTCAGCCCAGCAGGGGGTCTAAGCACTCCCTGTGATGGCTTCTTCTGGGACACTGCTGCAGATTTGTGTCTCTTGGAACGCTACCTTCTTGTTGCAGTCACTTCATTGCTTCCACCTCAGGGCCTGCTGGGTCCCTGGGAAGATTTACACTCTGGCATTTCAAAGTTTGCTTTCTGCTAGCTTAAAGCAGCCTTTTGAATATATTTGACTTAGGGTGCTGATTGTAGAATCACAGTATCACAGTATCACTTAGGTTGGAAAGGACCTCGAGGATCATCGAGTCCAACCTGACACCGCAGACCCCATGACTAGACCATGGCACCAAGTGCCACGTCCAATCTCCCCTTGAACGCCTCCAGGGTCGATGACTCAACCACCTCCCTGGGCAACCCATTCCAATGCCGAATGACTCGCTCGGTGAAGAACTTCCTCCTCACCTCGAGTCTGAACCTCCCCTGGCGCAGCTTGAGACTGTGTCCCCTTGTTCTGGTGCTGGTTGCCTGGGAGAAGAGGCCAACTCCCTCCTGGCTACAACCACCCTTCAGGTAGTTGTAGAGGGCAATAAGGTCACCCCTGAGCCTCCTCTTCTCCAGGCTAAACAATCCCAGCTCCCTCAGCCTCTCCTCATAGGGCTTGTGTTCAAGGCCTCTCCCCAGCCTTGTTGCCCTTCTCTGGACACGCTCAAGTGTCTCAATGTCCTTCTTAAACTGAGGAGCCCAGAACTGGACACAGTACTCAAGGTGCGGCCTAACCAGAGCAGAGTACAGGGGCACTATGACCTCCCTGCTCCTGCTGGCCACACTATTCCTAATGCAGGCCAGAATGCTATTGGCCCTCCTGGCCACCTGGGCACACTGCTGGCTCATATTCAGGTGGCTGTCGATCAGCACACCCAGGTCCCTCTCTGTCTGGGAGCTCTCCAGCCACTCCGACCCCAGCCTATAGCTCTGCATGGGATTGCCATAACCAAAGTGCAGCACTCGGCACTTGGACTTGTTGAAAGCCATCCCATTGGACTCTGCCCATCTGTCCAGTCGGTCGAGGTCCCTCTGCAGAGCCTTTCTACCCTCTAATTGACTAACATCTGCCCCTAACTTTGTGTCATCTGCAAACTTGCTGATGACTGACTCTACCCCTTCATCCAGATCATCAACGAATATGTTGAAGAGGACAGGGCCCAGCACTGATCCCTGGGGGACACCACTGGTGACTGGCCTCCAGCTGGATGCGGCACCGTTCACGACCACTCTCTGGGCCCGGCCCTCCAGCCAGTTCCTAACCCAGCACAGAGTGTAGTGGTCCAATCCACAGGCTGACAGCTTAGTCAGCAGTTTGCTGTGGGGGACGGTGTCAAAGGCCTTGCTGAAGTCTAGGTAGACCACATCCACAGGCCTCCCCACATCCACCAGGCGGGTCACCTGATCATAGAAAGAGATCAGGTTGGAGAGGCAGGATCTGCCCTTCCTGAATCCATGTTGGCTGGACCTGAGCCCTTGGCCATCCTTCAGGTGCGCAGTTATTGCTGCCAGGATAATCTGCTCCATCACTTTCCCTGGCACTGAGGTCAGGCTGACTGGCCTGTAGTTTCCAGGTTCCTCCATCCGACCCTTCTTGTGGATGGGGACCACGTTGGCCAGTTTCCAGTCATCTGGGACCTCACCAGTGAGCCAGGACTGGAGGAAAATGATGGAGAGTGGCCTAGCTAGCACATCCGCCAGCTCTCTCAGCACCCTAGGATGGATCCCATCTGGTCCCATGGACTTGTGGATATCCAAGTGGCTCAGCAGGTCCCGAACTAACTCCTCATGGATTTCCAGGGTATTACTCTGCTCCCCGACCCCAACGCCCAGCTCCGGAGACCACTCGTCCTGAACTCCTGCCTTGCTGTTAAACATTGAGGTAAAGAAGGTGTTCAGGACCTCAGCTTTATCCTCATCCTCAGTAACTGTGTTCCCCTCCAGGTCCACTAGGGAGTTCAGGTTCTTCCTGCCCTTCTTCTTATTGTTAATATATTTATAAAAATGCTTTTTATTATCTTTGACTGAGGTGGCCAGCTTCAGTTCCAGCTGGGCCTTAGCCTCCCTAATTTTATTCCTACATAATCTAACAGCTTCCTTGAACATACCTCGAGAAGCCTTCCCCTCCTTCCAAAGGTGATACAGCCTCCTCTTCCCCCTTAAATCCTCCAGGAGCTGCTTGCTCATCCAGGCCGGTCGCCTTCCCCGCCGGCTTGCCTTCCGGCACATGGGAACCGCCAATTCCTGTGCCTTCAAGAGCTCCTGTTTGAAGTAGGTCCAACCCTCCTGAACCCCTTGGTTCATGAGGGCTGGTACCCAGGGGACTTTGCAGACAAGTTTTTTAAATAGGCTGAAGTTCGCCCTTCGGAAGTCCAAGGTGGAGGTTCTGTTGGTGCTCCTCCCAATCTCCCTGCATAATGAAAACTTCACTATCTCGTGGTCACTGCACCCTAGGCAGCCTCCCACGATCACATCTCCCACCAGCCCTTCCCTATTGCAGAACAGCAGGTCAAGCAGAGCCTGTCCCCTGGTAGGCTCGCTTAACAGCTGTGTCAGGAAGCAGTCCTCTATTCGCTCCAGGAATCTTCTGGACTGCCTCCTCCCTGCTGAATTAAGTTCCCAGCAGATATCTGGGAGGTTGAAGTCACCAACAAGGACAAGATCAGATGATCTTGAGACAGCCTCCAGTTGCTTGTAGAACAACTCATCAGCCGCCTCATCCTGGTTGGGTGGTCTGTAACAGATTCCAATCAGGATGTCAGACTTGTTAGGTTGTCCTCTGATTTTGACCCACAGGCTCTCAACTACCTCATCTTCCACCACAAGTTGTGTGGCAGAGATTGACTCTCTAATATACAGAGCCACCCCTCCTCCTCTTCTCCCTCGCCTGTCCCTCCTAAAGAGCCTGTAACCCCCCAGTGTAGCACTCCAATCGTGGGTGCTGTCCCACCAAGTTTCTGAGATGGCGACTACATCATAGTCGCCCTGATGGATTAGGACCTCCAACTCCTCTTGCTTGTTGCCCAGGCTGCGTGCATTGGTGTACATGCATCGCAGCTGGGTTCCTGACTTCTCAACTGACCCTACCTTGCGCCCTACTCTTACCTCTGCAGAGGGACTGATTGCCTCACCCACCCCCTTCAGACCTAGTTTAAAGCCCTCCTAATGAGCCCTGCCAACTCCAGTGCCAGGACTCTTTTACCCCTTCTAGATAGATGCACCCCATCAGGACCCAGCAGGTCAGGTGCAGTGAAAGTTGCCCCGTGGTCATAGAACCCAAAGTTCTGCCGCTGGCACCATCCCCTGAGCCAATTGTTGATGGTGTGGGTTCTCCCATTCCTCTCAGTGTACACCCCTGACACTGAAGGAATTGAGCAGAACACCACTTGAGCTCCTGCCCCATCAATCAATTGTCCAAGGGCCCTGAATTCCTTCTTAATTGTCCTAGTGCCCTTCCTGTCAATCTCATCACTCCCAGCCTGTATTACCATCAGAGGGTAATAGTCAGTGGGCTGGATTAATTCAGGGAATCTAATCACAGAATCATTTGGGTTGAAAGACACTTTTAAGGTCATTGAGTCCAACTTCACTCATTGGAGTGTTAACCCAGCACTGCCAGGTCACCACTAAACCATGTCCCTCAGCACCACATCCAGGATGGGGACTCCACTACCACCCTGGGCAGCCTATTCCAGGGCTTGACAACCCTCCTGGGGAAAAAATTGTTCCTACTGCCCAGCCTAAACCTCCCCTGGCACAAATGGAGACCATTTCCTTTCATCCTACCATTTGTTACTCAGGAGAAGAGGCTAAACCTCACCTTGCTCCAATCTCCTTCCAGGGAGTTGTAGAGAGGGAAAAGGTCTACCCAGGCTAAATAACTCCAGTTACTTCAGCTGCTCCTCACAAGACTTATGGTCCAGACACTTTACCAGCTTTGTTGCTTTTCTCTGAACCTGCTCCAGCCCCTCAACTACCTTCTTGGTGTGAGGAGCACAAAACTGAATCCAGTATTCAAGGTGTGGCCTCACCAGTGCTGAGTACAGTGAGGCAATCACTGTCCACATCCTGCTGATCACACTATTGCTGATCCAAGCTAGGATGCTGTTTGCCTTCTTGGCTACACACTGGTTCATAGTCAGCCAGCTGTCAAACAACTGTCCCAGGTCCTTCTCCACCAGGCAAAGTTTCAGCCACTCTTTACCGAGCCTGTAGCATTCATGGGGTGGTTGTGAATGAGCCGACAATGACCCAGCACTTGGCCTTGTTAAACCTTGTTGAATTGTATGATCCAGCCTGTACAGATTCCTCTGTAGTGCCTATTCTCAAGCAGATCAACACTCTCACTCAACCTGGTGTCATCAGAGAACACTGCCACCCAAGTTCTGGCTGGATGTGTTGATCCATCTTTTCAAGGTTAGCAACCCGGGTTAGGGACAAGCATATTGTGCTGAGTTGCACCCATCATGCACCTGTAAGGGTGGGATCTGCCATAGTCCAGATCCCAAGAAAGTACCTGGATACTTCACCTAAAGGAAGATTTTTGAGGTGTTAGCACTTCATAGTTCTCAGTGTTGTTGATAGTTTAAAACTCTGCTTTTCATCTCAGGAGGAAAAATAGTCTCCCTTTTAAGTTGGTTCAAAACCATCTTGAACATCAATAACTAAAACTGCTCCCTCTCAGTCAACCAAAACTTGAAAAGTTGACTTCTTCAACTCTAAGGCAAACATTTCAAAAGTTTCTAGCACTCTTTTGACCCATTTTAATTGTCTTTCCTAATACATCCTTGAATGTCACTGCCCCTCCATGGGGAGCCTGAGGACTGCTCAGTGCTGCTGCTGCTGCAAACGGATTTCTGTAGCTGCTCTTGCTGCTGTTGCACAGAAGTGGAGCACAGCAAGAAAGTAACAGCTTGGTGAGAAGGTTTCTTAAAGTCAGATTGTGAGTTTATGACAAGCCCAAACTGACCAAAACCCTGAAGCTGGTAGTGTTTGGGGTATGTCACTGATAATAAGCACTTGTGTCCCTTGGTGGTGGAGAGCAAAAAAATGCCCTGTGCCATGGGCTAGGCACTAAGCTTCTCACCCCAGACAATTCTCAGCTAGATGCCAGAGGAGGGACTGAAGAATCACACCAAAGACAAAATAGATACCCCTCTGTCCTCTGTGTGTGTATGTGCACACATATATGTGTGTGTGTATATATGTATCTACACACATTTGCTAGAGCTGTTACAGCACAAGCTGTCTGTGTTTGCTGCACATTCTGTTTCTTAGGGCAACATTTAGACTGTGAGCTCCCTGCAGACTAACTTGCTGAGTGTTTCCAGCATGCCTAATCCTCCTGGGCTTTCATTTCCTGACTGGCTTTTAATGTAATGTAAAGAACAGAAATAATATCTTCCATTAAAACTTTATTAGGTAGCTCTTCCACTTAGGAGAGCAGTTTCATTTACTCCCAGCCAAGTGAATTCCAGTCATCGAGAGCTAAATGGGAAAATCCAGGAGGGAGAAGCAGAAATCCTGCTGTAGTATTGGAAAGATGAGGGAAAACAAGAATGGTGGCTTCAGTGAGCTGGCTGAGTAGATGTACATAGCTCAGCACAGAGTCCTGGGCCAGAGCTCTACGTGATGGGGCATGGGTGTGGAACAGCCAGCATGGGAAGCACTTCATTTCTTGGCAAGGGGACTGTGCAAATGCATGTCCCCCACTTCTACAGCCTGCTGATTTCTTCTGGAGTCTGTTATAATTATGGGGATCATCAGACATCTGCTTGCTTCCATGGATGTTGCTAAGGCTACTGGTGGGCTGATTGATGCGTGGTTACCACCAGAGAGCAGCCTGAGTGGCAGCAGCTGACCTTCTTAGGAGCATCTGTATCACTGCTCACTTTCCCTCTGGCTTTTGCTGTGACCTTTGGATACAGATCGATCCTGGATTAGTGTTTGTTAACAATAAATACCCCAAAATTAGGACACAAGTAGACAAGTTCTGAAAAGGTTAGACAAGCTCAGGGCAAGTTAGAGCAAGGCTCTGCTCACCATGCTGGTGGTTGGTCTGTGTGATCTATTTTCCAAAGATGTTTTCCAGTCCTATTACCTACAATTCCAGAGGAAAACCAGCTGGACAGCCCCAGGATGGAGAAGCTCTAGTATGGCACCTATGGAGCAGGTTGGACTTGGTGATCCTGAGGGTCATTTCCAACTTGGATACTTCTGTGATTCTGTGAGGTGATTGGGGCCCCATCCCTGGAGACATTCCAAGTGAGGCTGCACAGGGCTCTGAGCACCCTGATCTAGTTGAGGATGCTCCTGCTTACTGCAGAGGGGTTGGACTAGATGCCCTTCAGAGGTCACTTCCAACCCAGACTCTTCTATGATGTCTCAGGTCTGCACAAAGCCTTGAAAACCCAGGGAAAGGACTCTAACTGGTTCTTCTGGGCACTCCGTGGTGTGTTGATGCAACTATTATTTTGCCAATCAAAGATGAATGCATCCAGCTGGACTGGTCTGGCTTCAGCTCACAAGTAGCAGGCAAAGTTTTTCATTTTCCCTTTAGGAGTTCTCTTGTCCTCCCCACTCCATTTGTGAACCTCTGGCTGCACAAATATCATAGTATCATAGCATCATAGTATCATTCAGGGTTGGAAGGGACCACAAGGATCATCTAGTTCCAATCCCCCTGCCACGGGCAGGGACACCCCACACTAGATCAGGCTGCCCAGAGCCTCATCCAGCCTGCTCTTAAACACCTCAAAGAACACTTATGCCTTGTATGATAGGGAAGCTGTAGGTCACCTAACAGCAGAAATCTGTATCTAGGCTTTGTACTCAGCCATGTAGGGAAGCCCATAGAGAATGTCACTGATCATTGACCATGAACTGGTTAAATGAAAACTTTCATCCATACCATCAAAGGCATTTTGTGCATCTTTGCAGCATTTTCAAGTGTTCAGCAACAAAAAAAAAGGCTCTGAGGGGAAAATTAACTGTGCCATGGGTGATATAAAGCTGCCTCAGTACCTATGAAGTGCTCCAGCAATACAAGAGAACTGAAGTAATGAACAGAAATGCTCAGTTAAAGCTTTTCCATATTTTATGTTAATCATTAGGGTAGAGCTGAAATTAGCTTTAATTGATATTAAAGGGCTGAAAAAATGAATCCTCTGGAGAATGAGTCTCTTTAACCTTTAATGATGCAGTAAATAAAATAACCTGTCAGCATTTGTGCAACAGTAAGGGGTTTCAAAATTCCATATCTGGGTGGTGAGCAATTCAATAAGCCTAATTCTCTCCATTACAGCAGACAAAGGTGATGTCAGTGCACACATTCAGCTACAGGTTTTCCATGTTTCCAAGCTATCTGTCATACCACGGCAATTCCCCTCGCTGGCTTGTTCTCTCTAAAGGGAGATGGAGAGAGGAAGGAGGGGACCATGACAGCTAAGCCAATCCTGCATCCTGGCTCTTTCATTTGTGTGTCTTCTGACTTGTAAGCTTCTGATGCCACAGTATCAATAGAGAAATTGCATCTCAGTAGAGGGTAAGGCAAAAGGAGCAATACTGCCTATTCTTCCTTTCAGGTGAAATATGTCTGAAAACGTTTCATTTTTCACTTTAAAGGCAAAGTGGAATAGCAAAAGACTTCAATACTTTAGGGACACTTAGTTTGGTAATAGTCAGACCATTCTTCTATCTGTCAGGGCTCAGCCTGGTATTGCAACAGCTAATAACGGACTTGGTGAAGCACATGAAATATTCCTCTGCTGTAAGCAGAAAACCTGCTTTTCATAAAATCCATTTGATCATTGCAATCAACTGGAAGTATTACATCACTTAGGCAAGTTACTGGAGCTTTGATGGTTATTCTGCTGTGGTTAACTGAGGAATGGAAAACAAATTCCCCAACACATAACCCGCCTTTGTCTTTCATCAGGACTGACACTACGACCATTCTCTTATCATAGGGTATCCATCTCCTTTGGGAAGTTCCCAGAGAGCCTTTCTGTATTGAGGGGAATATATTTCTGCCTACTTACAGAAGCCTTCTTGAGCCATGCTGGTGCTTTACCAGGGAGTGAGTCTGTTCCGCTTGCATGGCAATGAGACGATGACTTCTCTGATGAGACACCGTTGTGACATCTGTGAGAGAAGGATATTCCTTTGGGGGTTTTTTGTTGTTTATTTGGTTGGGTTTTCTACTGTTGATGTGATATTGATTTTTCTTTGTTCTTTTTTTTTTTTGTTTGTTTTCTTTTCCTTCTTACTTAGAGTTTGAGATGACTTAGGGAAGGAAGTGAAACAGAAGTATCCCCAAAATTAACTTCTACCTTGTGCTGCGTTTAGAAGCCCTTTCTTGTAACAAAGACCCAGCTACCTTGGGACAACATGGTGTCCCAGGCCTCCCAAGGATCTCTTGAATCATTTAAAGCAAATCAGGGTGCTGGGCCATCTCATTTAAAGTATAGAAAGAGTGACTGGCCATTGGAATGTGCTGCCCAGGGAGGTGGTCCAGTCGCCATCACTGGAAGTGTTTAAGGAGAGACTGGATGGGGCACTTAGTGTCATGGTTTAGTTGATTAGATGGTGTTGGGTGATAGGTTGGACTCAGTGATTTCAAAGGTCTTTTCCAACCTCTTCTATTCCTCTTCTATTCCTCTTCTATTCCTCTTCTATTCCTCTTCTATTCCTCTTCTATTCCTCTTCTATTCCTCTTCTATTCCTCTTCTATTCCTCTTCTATTCCTCTTCTATTCCTCTTCTATTCCTCTTCTATTCCTCTTCTATTCCTCTTCTATTCCTCTTCTATTCCTCTTCTATTCCTCTTCTATTCCTCTTCTATTCCTCTTCTATTCCTCTTCTATTCCTCTTCTATTCCTCTTCTATTCCTCTTCTATTCCTCTTCTATTCCTCTTCTATATTCTTACCCTGAAAGATGATCCTTGAGATCCCTTCCAACCTGGTATTCTATGAATCAGCAAGGTCTCCATAAAGTATATGTTTTATCAGAGAAACCGTTTGGAAATCACGTTAAGCAGTGATGTGTGTGGTTTAAAAGAGAGGCAGCCAAACCAGTGAAAACAAACCTGCTGAATGCACACCTACCAGGACCAGCAGACTCCTGGCCAGGTCACATCCACTGGTAATGATGGAGGCAGCCCTTATAAGCAAAGTAATTTTATAGAGTTAAGACACAGAGGATCTAATTTTCTTCTAGAAGACTCATTATCATGATTTTGTTACACATTATTTATGGGCTGTTATGATAGTCCTGGCAGGTCATAATTGGCTGAAGCTGGAGAATTAGTCACATTTTTCACATTGGGAAGAATGATCTGTACGGTTAGGCTAATGACTTCATTCCCGGAGATGCCACGTGCTGGGCAGGCACTGCCTGCCTTGGGGTACAACTGCATTAACCCTTCCTGGTTCTGAGCACCATGCAAAGGAGGAGAGGCTAAGGGAGCTGAGGTTGTTTAGCCTGGAGAAGAAGAGGCTCAGGGGAGACCTCATTGCTCTGTACAACTACGTGAAGGGAGGTTGTAGCCAGGTGAGGGTTGATCTCTTCTCCCAGGCAAGCAGCACCAGAACAAGAGGACATAGTCTCAAGCTGCACCAATGGAAGTTTAAGCTTGAGGTGAGGAGAAAGTTCTTCCCAGAAAGAGAGATTGGCCATTGGAATGTGCTGCCCAAGGAGGTGGTGGAGTCACTGTCCCTGGAGGTGTTCAAAAAGGGATTGGATGTGGCACTTGAAGCCATGGTTTAGTTGTCCTGAGGTGCTGGGTGACAGGTTGGACTTGATGATCTCTGAGGTCTTTTCCACCCTTATTGATTCTATGATTCTGTGATTTACATTTTACTACTTTTCTGCTCAAGACCTGTGAAAAATTTTAAAGGCATAACCTAGCAGACCCTGGGGGAGGGGGTTGAAGTCCTGTGTTTGGAGCTGTGCCGGTTGTGGTCCCCGGTTGTGCTCTGAGGTCTTTCCTAACTTTATTGATTCTATGACCTTTTCTTTTTTTTTTTCCTCATTAGATTCCAAAATTACTTCAAAGCAGCAGTTTGGAATTGGAGGGAGTTGTTGTTTTCATGGTGGTTTCCCCTTCCTTTTTCCCTTTTCTTGAATCTGGAGTTGGGTTTGCCTAGCACTATCTTTTTTCTTTTTGCTTTTGACTGGGAAAAGGCATTTTTAGCTAGTGTGCCCATGTAGGGACATTGCACTCCCTCCATCAGAGCTGCTCCAACTTTACAGCAGTAAGACAAGCCCAGCTCTACCACTGATGGTTTTTAACCCCTGGTAAGACTCATGAGCATGAGTTTAAGCCGAGGAAGTGCTTTATTGGCAGCACTTCTGACTGCCTTGCTTTGTATGGAGCCAAACCCAAACCATTTTTCACAGGTGATGAATCAGAAGGGAGCACTACAATTGTTTTATCTGCCTTTTGGGACAGCACAAGCTGCTTACTCTTGAATTAGAGCCTGGTGAACGTTGCTATATCTTGCTGGAAAATGGACAGCTTTGATGTGGGGATTTCCAGTAATCAGGGATCCACGGCACTGGTGGCTTATCACTCCCAAAGTCCTTAATGGCCTTTGCTGTTAAAGAATGGACATGGGTTCTTGAATAAATTTGTACTGAGTTGAATTGTAGCATTTGGGTCATGTTGTGTTTTGGTCTGCTAGACTGGAGAGAAGAGCATGTGGCAGTGGGACTAAAATTACAGACCATGACTTGGAAAATACTGTCTTGAAGTGGAGGATGCTAGGAGAAGGTTAAGAGGTGACCTGAGAACGTTTGCAGCTCTTCTAAAAACCTTTCCCATTTTACTGGCTTCCTTCTTGGTTTGTAGGTGTCAGGACCAGCACAATATGCAAGGGTTAACCACATGTGAAATTCAGATCTGGGAGATCTGCTTTTTTATATTCCTTGCTTCGATGGTCAGGGATGGCAAAAGTATTTGGTCAAAGCACTATGCAAGAGCAGCCTACAGGCTCCAAGCCATAGACTGCTCTGGAGCAGTTCAAGAGCAAAGCAGCTCACAGCAGGACAACATCCCACCACAGGCAGAGTGTAAACCACATCCATGGCTCTGGGGGCAAGGCTCAGCTACAAGTTGTGTCCAGAAAATTTCTCCAGGAGCAGGAGCCTTCCAACAGTGCTGTCAACCACCTCCTGCAAGCTGCTCCTGCTGCTCTCTGCAATCCATCCTCTGTCACTCCAGCATGGAAAAGAATTGACCAGTGCTGAACTGAAAGCAACCTCTTAATCTAAGTAAGAGGTGGGAGTTGTAGTGTTTGTAAAATACTGTACAAATTGGGAGGGTTTAATCACACTAAATGAAGGATCAGATTCATTAAGTGGAAAGCAGTGTACATGGATAATTTCAAGGGTTGAGGCTGAATACAGGTTTTAAATAGGAAGTGATCAGCCACTATACACAACACAGAGCAGCTCTCAAACATTTTTAATGGCAGTATTTGCACACACTTTAGTTTAATTAACACATGGCATAAGAGAGACTTGGTAACTAGGATGTAGTCTCACACCGGGCGTCTCAATTAGAGCACAGGAAGTTTCAGGCATCAATACACCAAGAAGAAAGTCACCCACCCCCACCCAGCAAGGTCTGCCAATTTGGATTTGCCATCACACCTTGTTCCTCTTGGATGAGGCAATAATTCCTTCTCTCCAGATGGAGAAGCCCCCTTAGAAGCACGTGGGTGATCAGCTGCTCATTTGGATTTATCCCTTGCTTTCTGCAATCAGAATTGAGGGGGCTGTGTATTGTCGCTGCCCAGTGAGCCACATTACATTTCTGACAGCTATGTTTATTAGTAAATATGTAGTAATTGCTTCCAGAATTAACTAGAGCTGCTGTTCTGTGCCTGTACGTGTAGGAGAGATCTGCTGCAATGTGTGATCCCTTTGTTAGCACTCACTAGGTGCTGCAGAATGTTGCAGATGTGTCTTGGGTTTATGCCTCTGCACGTGAGGTGTTGGACCGGGGGACAAACTTCAGAACAATTGGTTTCTCTGGGGTGAAGAATCCCTTTGAATTCATCTTGAGAGGGATCTGCAACAATAAGAGGAAAAACATGCTTAGAGATAGACAAATGATGTAAGTAGAGATTAAAGGGAAGACACCTGGCTGTGGTTTGGACAGACTTCATCCATAGTATCTGGAAGGGGACCTCCTGAAAGTGTGAAGTGTTTGGTATAGGCACCCATGGTGAGAAACCAGGCTTCTGGCTCTCCTCATGTGAGTTTCAAATCACAATGTAGCATAGTGTCAATCAGGGTTGGAAGGGACCACAAGGATCACCTAGTTCCAACCCCCCTGCCATGGGCAGGGACACCCCACACTAGATCAGGCTGGCCAGAGCCTCATCCAGCCTGGGCTTAAACACCTCCAAGGACGGTGCCCCAACCACCTCCCCAGATAACCCATCCCAGGGCTTCACCACTCTCATGGTGAAGAACTTCCTCCTCACCTGAGTTTCTTTGCAGGTCTGGAAGGTGAAATGTTGCAACAGGGCAATGATGGCGACTTTCAGAGTCAGTAGAGCAAAGCGCATCCCAATGCAGTTCCTGGGACCAGCCCCAAAGGGCAGGAATGTGTATGGGTCTATGTTCTCTTTGTTTTCCTTGCTGAACCTGGATAATGATACAGTTGGGGAAAAGAAATGAAGGCAAGGAAAAACCCCCCAGAAGCTACATATTGTGTTACTTAGCCAGAGATCTCTTGCTGGTGTCCTACAGAACCTTTTTTTTCTTCTTTTTTGGTTCGTTGGTTGGTTTGGTTTTGGTTTTTTCCCACTAAGGTATCTAAGCAACCAAGGACTCTGACTGGGCCCTTGTCCAGGACATGATGGCATACTACTTGGGTGTTTTCTTTTAATTCTGCCTGTCCAGACTAGGCTTTCCCAAAGTGACTGACATTTCCTGTCTGTTGTATTTGGAGAGAGAGAAAACAGCAGTTGGTTTGGTTCAGCCTTGCTGGGAATGTGAGGTAGAATCATAGAATTCTGTGACTCCAGATGCAGTGGCTTATAAGGGTTTGCCTGTTTACAAGGGCACGTCACAATAGGACAAGGGGCAGTGGTTTAAAACTAGAGAAAGGTAGATTTAGATCAAACAGAAAAAAGTTCTTTGCTATGAGGATGGTGGTGGAACACTGGGACAGGTGTTCCACCTTCCCTGGAGACATTAAAGGTAAGGCTTGCTGGGGGTCTGAGCAACCTGCTCTAGTTGGGACTTGTCCCTGCTTACTGCAGGTGGGTTTGGACTAGATGACCTCTAGAGGTCCCTCCCAACCCAAGCCAGTCTATGAGTTTATGATATCAGTTATAGAAGTAATCAACTAGGGCAACGTTATCACTTCCTTGAAAACAGGGCAGGCAACTTTGGGAGGATTAACTGTGGTATATTTGGCAGCAAAGCCTCTGTGAAAGGAACAGGTTGAGCAGTGAAGATTACACAAAAGGATGGCAGCTACAGAAAGTCACCAACCACCCTCTGTCAGCAAGCCTAAAAAATGGTGCAAGATACTCTGAAGTATCAGTGTTGCCCTGCCCATCAGATTACGCTCAAAGCTCTAAGTGCAAAGCTCATTTTCTTCTTACATGGCATTCCCAAGAGCCTGCAATTTCCCATGGATATTGTTTGTAAAAAGATAGGAAGTACCCCATTAGGAAGCTAATCAGAGATTAATACTTAATTAAAAAAAGGCAGCATGATACTGCTTCCCTTTCACTCTGCTGCTTTTTGTACCTTTCTGGTCTGAACTCCTCTGGGTTTGGCCAGAACTCAGGGCAGCGTTGCAGGGTGAAAGCTGGGATCATAACAACTGCTCCTTTGGGAATGGTCACTCCATTTATTTCTACATCCTTCTTGCAGGTTCTCTCGATCCGTCCCCCGATGGGGTAGAGCCGAAGGGTTTCGTTCAATGCCATGTCAAGATACTCCGTCTGCATCACTGCCTCGTATGTGAGAGGAGCCTGGAGGGCAACAGGAGGATGGTGATCAGGTACGTTGGCATGAGGATTGGTTTGTCCTAAAATGACTGCTGAGACTGGAGTGTCTCCAATCCCTACTCCCCCAGTTATGACTCAGACTCACTGAGGAACAAACTCCAAGGTAGAAACTGAGTGTTCTGTTTCGCTTTACACCCCCAAGTGAGGGAAATGCCTGGAAATCCACATCCAGTTGTGCATGAACGTGCATGAACGTGCATGAACGTGGAGAGGCTGAGGGAGCTGGGATTGTTTAGCCTGGAGAAGAGGAGGCTCAGGGGAGACCTTACTGCTCTCTACAACTACCTGAAGGGTGGTTGTAGCCAGGTGGGGTTGGTCTCTTCTCCCAGGCAAGCAGCACCAGAACAAGAGGACACAGTCTCCAGCTGCGCCAGGGGAAGTTTAGGCTCATGGTGAAGAGACAGTTCTTCACAGAGAGAGTTGTTAGCCATTGGAATGTGCTAACAATGTGTGGAGGTGGTGGAGTCACCATCCATGGAGGTGTTCAAGAGGGGATTGGACATGGCAGTTGGTGCCATGGTTTAGTCATGAGGTCTTGGGTGACAGGTTGGACTTGATGATCTTTGAGGTCTCTTCCAACCTTGGTGATTTTGTGATTCTGTGAAATGGGTCTGTGCAGTGAGGTGGCCTGGAAGGTTTCAGCTGTCAAATGAGAATCATTGCAAGGCTGAGATGTCTTAGTGTGTGTCTCTTGGAGCTTTTGGAAAATCCCAGGGGCAAGGTGCTTAGGATCTAAGGATTTCTCATTATCTTCCCTGAACAAGGAGGACAGCTGTCATGGTTTGATATGGGTGCCTTTAAAAAAAGTTTGTGGACACAGGAAATTGTAATTTCATACCCAGAATGCCTTCATTTAGCCTTCATAAGGGGACAGCACATGCTTGCAATCCCCTTTTTCACCCTCTCTCTCCTTCCTGATGCTGCTCCCTTGTCTTTGTGGTTGTGGGGGAGTGAAGCCTGGAGCTGGCAAGATGAATTTTAGCTGCATCACATGGGTTTGGTAATGGGGGGGTTGCAGAGAGTCATGGGGAGGGTGGCATTTGAGCCCTGAATTTTTGGCCTGGTTGGTGGAAGTTGGGGAAAACTGTGGCTTAATGGGCTGCTTTGTTAAGCCCAGGCTATGGCTTTTGTGTATTTTATATGCATTACTGTAGCATGTAGTTTATAAATAGCACTTCCATTTAGACTTCCAATAATGGTCTGTATTTTCATCCAATCCTGTGTGGAGTTTCATTTAACTACTTTGAGAAGAGTTAGAGAGCCTATCTAGCTGCTTAAACTGAGACAACAGCAGGGTCAGAGGGTCTTCACCATCACTCAATGTCCTCTTACCTTGTTGGGTAAAATTCTGTCGATTTCCTCCAGCACTTTTTGCTGCACGTCAGGATGCAGGGCCAGTTCATAGGCCAGGTAACCAAGCACGTTGCTGGTGGACTCATACCCAGCAAAGATAAAGATGAATGCTTGTGACAGGACTTCTGTGTCAGTCAGGGCTGTGAGGAGAGAGGACACAGGGACATAAGCAAAACCAGCGCTGGCTGATGCTCTTAGCAACGAGCAGGTAGCAATGTGTGGGTTTCAAGGAGGCTTGTGGTTGTTTTCTGATAACACATTTATAGCTTCTCTGCTAATTGTATGGGAAAAGTCACTTGATAAAGGGGCCAGATGATCCCTGGCTATAAATGGTTGGCATGGCAGTTCTCCCTGGCAAAGGATCCTGGGGCACTCCCCTTAACCCTGGTGCTGGCAATGAGGGACAGAGACTTGTGCATGAAGCTGGTCGGGCGAAAAGGTGGTGACCCATTGAGCCTTTCTGTGGGAAACAGCTCCCCATATTCTCCCCAGTCCCACAACCCCTGTTCCCATGATGAGTATTTGGAGGCTGTTACCTTTATCGCCTCCCTTCTGGGATTCGATCAGCAGCTGCAGAAAATCTACTCTGCCCTAAGAAGAAAAGCAGGAGGGGTTTTGGTGAGGAGTCCCCTGGCGGGCTCAGATAAGCAGATTTCATAACCTAAGCAGGATTTTTAAACTGAAAGCTTCCCCAAAATGCAGATGACTTCCCCACTGACAAAAACAAAGCACTTGCTCTTTGTTTTGAGAACTATTTGTCCTTTTTGAGCCATTTGGTGGGAAAGCAGCGTCTGGAATTAATTCCAAGGGAGCCAAACTCTAAATGGGAGAATTTATTTATTATTTTTTTTCCCTTGGGAAGCAGATTCAATTTTTGACAAGTGAGAAGGAAAGGAATAACCCTGCAAAGTGGTGTTGCTGCTTTTGTGCTGATCTCGTTATTTGCTCCCTCATCCTCTGCCTAATCTTCAGAGTCTCTTCCTTCTGATTTATTACAAGTTCTGCAGACCCATGCTTAGTCCAATCCTACCAAGCCTTCATCTGAACTTAGCTTCAGATCGTGAATGTACAAAGTCCACTTGCTCCTTGGTGAGGGTTGGACAGGAGAGGCCTTTCTGAGGGCATTTACAGTATTTACACTTAAGAGGAGTCAAGGTTTTGTGGAGCCATTTTACATGGGCTTCACCTTTGATACCATCACCCTAATTATGTTCCCCTTGGGGGTATTTTCTTCCACAATTGCCAGCAAATTCGTGCTTGCTTACCTTGTGGGGCTCCTGTTCACGTTCCTTCTTAATTTTGGCAAGGGATCTCATGAAGAAATCTACAGCACTGCTGGGGAAGAAGCTGAAATTCATCTTGGCCATAAGAGGAGTAAGGAATGGGAACACGACTGAAGAACAAACAGAGGATAAAATCACCCAGTGTAAACAAGCCCCACCTCATAAGATAGCTATCAGTGCTACTGAGGAAGTGATGATGCTGCTGAGAACTTATTTCCTTGCTTGATTTCTTTCCCTGGCAAAAGATTGGATTTTGCCTTTTCCTCCTCTTTCTCCTTTCTTTGGGATAGTTTTTCTTGATGCAATCCCCTCCCAAGTTTCTGTCAAATGGGCACAACTGAGCTGGCTATAGTCATTGCTTTAAGAGATGACCAAAGCCTGATGCACCTTCTCTTTCTAAGGACAGGTTACTTCAGTACATTGTGGCTCAGAAGAGAAATATTGCAGATTCTGAATTCTTTTTTCTCCTTTCAAGCTGAGCTATCCACTGCCATGCTGTGCTCATACAAACATTTTTCAAGTCCTCTTCAGAGCATTTCCTTCATCACAGAGGCTGGATCTTGAGCTCCTGTATGGATCCATAAAACCTACACCTCTGTGAGCAGATCACCACCTTTCCCCATGTTTTCAGCCTTGGTTTAAGGCTGCAAGTGATTTAAGGTCCATTGCTAAACTGTTGCACTGCTAGGAAATTTCATCTAATTACAGTCCACACTCAGCACTCTCTCTCAGAAAAACAATTTCAGACAGCACCATTCTCCTCAAGCCTCATGGTTGAACTTGCTTTACAACCCACAAATAATTCCCATCACTTATTTGGATACTGTCTTGGTTGTTCATCTCTTTCTTGCACTGTGGATGCCAAAGATGGAAGAAGCCATTACCCATCTCTTTCCCAGACTTTCAGCAAGAAGGTAACAGTGAGGAAAGCATGAGATGAGCCATTAGGGCTTCCATCCTAGCTAGTGAAGTTATCTGGGCAATAGTTGGCTGGTTAATGTATAGGATGCACCAATCCAATGCTTCCTAAAGCCACGCTGCAGTAGTACTGTGTGCCCAGGTGGCCAAGAAGGCCATTGGCATCCTGGCCTGTATCAGGAATAGTGTGGCCAGCAGGAGCAGGGAAGTCATTCTGCCCCTGTACTCAGCATTGCTCAAGCCACACCTTGAGTACTTTGTCCAGTTCTGGGCCCCTCAGTTCAAGAAAGATGTTGAGCTGCTTGAATGTGTCCAGAGAAGGGCAGCAAAGATGGGGAGGGATCTGGAACAAAAGCCCTATGAGCAGCAGCTGAGGGAGCTGGGGGTGTTTAGCCCAGAGAAGGGGAGGCTCAGGGGAGACCTTATTGCTGTCTACAACTACCTGAAGGGAGGTTGTAGCCAGGTGGGGATTGGTCTCTTCTCCCTGGCAGCCAGCACCAGAACAAGAGGACACAGTCTCAAGCTGTGCAAGGGGACTAAGACTTTCTAAGGCTTGACCTTAGAAAGAAGTTCTTCCCAGAGAGAAAGATTGGCCATTGGAATGTGCTGCCCAGGGAAGAGGTGGGGTCAATGTCCTTGGAGGTGTTTAAGCAGAGACTGGATAAGGCACTTAGTGCCATGGTTTAGTTAATTAGATAGGGTTGGGTGATCAGTTTGACTTGGTGATCTTGGAGGTCTCTTCCAACCTGGTTGATTCTGTAACTTTGTTATAACCTGGGTGAGGTTTTCAACAACAAAGGCACTCACATGCCACGATGAAGAGTGGGTTAAAGAAGTCAAACTTGACCAGCTTCTTCATCTCTCTGACAAAGGGGTCATTGGGGTTGTTCATGGAGTCAATGTTCACACCGAATGAAGTGCTAGTGACCACGTCCATGCTGTAGGCTCCAAAGATGCTGAGGAAAGATGGAAGAGACAGACTGTGGTTAAAACTATGGACCAAGTGAATGTATTTTTCCCTAAGGCCTAGGTGACATCCAAATCTAAATTCTTATAAGACCTCCTGCCCTGGTTTTGGTAAAGAAATTGGGTAAATGGTAACTGAAAAGCACCTACAGTGAAAGGGGTAGAATTTAGAGAGCTTTGTTTCCAAGGCTGTGTGGGTTCTGAAATCAGACAGCTTTCCTGAGGATTTTGGAACAGCATGTGGCTACGTGAACAGGTTAGAGCAAGGACAGCATGTGGCTCTTGAACACGTTAGCTTCTTGGAGAGAGGTGGTAACACACCTTGCTTCGAACGTGCCATGGAAATGGTCTCTGCACAGCCCTACAACATTACAAATTGCTTAAGCTCTCTCCTTGGTAGGGGAGAGCTTTGCTAGTGTGTGACTCCTGGTGTGCAGCTGCCTCTTCTGCAGCTGTGCTTAGAAATTGGAGGTGAAATACACAGGTTTTGTTTCAGAGCCTGTGTTGAAGGCACAGATGAGGATGGCACATCCAGGGCCACACCACAGCCTCCCCCTCCAGTATCCCCAGCAATGGGGCAAGTGGCAGAAGAGCATCCCACAGTGCTGGGGTGGGCAGAGAGGTCAGTGTCCTGTGGCATAAGAAAGTGTTGCACAGAGACTGTATGTAAGGAAACCTGGGTCTTCCTGGTGCATTTGTGGTTGTGTTAGGTCTGTGGATTCACAAAGCTGAGCCAGAGCATTTTTACAGGGAGTTAGATGGAAAGAAAAGACTTCTCTCTGGGTTTCTGCCTCTAGAAAATTTCACTGACATTCCAGCTTAATTTTTCTCCTCTTCAAATTTCCAGCCAGGCTTTCAGCTATCCCCATTCCTCATTTCAGGGGCCTGGTTTACCCAGAGAGCCATCTGCGTTGCCAGTAACAAATGAACCTCAGCACTTGCTAACAAGGTTGGCAGCTCAGCCTGCTGCTCCTAGCAGCTACTTACTCCTTCACAGGCAGAGCACTGTCCTTTTCCACTTGCTTCTGAACATTCTTCACCAAAGCTTCCCCATAGTGCTTCATTATAGGGAACATCTGTAACACAAACCAGATATGGTCACTTAAGTATAGTACATTTTACTCCTCTCAGATAGGCTTCTGGAGGCTGCAGGGAGTTTCATGAATATTTACAGATAAGATCTTTCTGCTAAACTTCTATTTCAAGCCTTTTTCCTTTTAAATTAGGCATAAATTAAACAGGCCAGTGTAGTTGCCAGGATCTGAGTTAAGAAATCAGACCCTTGTGGCAATCTCAGCCTGACAAACACTGTCTGCTGACTTTCTGATTTAGCTGGTACCTGCTTCGCTTTTTTACCTCCTTGAGTTTCCCGCTGGTGAAGGTTGGAGAGAGCACAGTGCGAAGCCTCTTCCACTGATCGTCTTCAGCTAATGAGACAGCATTGTTCAGCACCCCTGCTAGATCTGTATGCTAGATGGAGGAAAGGCAAGGTGTTAATCCCAGAAAAGAGGGTAGCTTCCCTGCAAGGATGGGAATGATGCATGCAAGTCCCTGCCAAGGTTGTTTCAGGGCTACTGGCAGTAGGCTGAGGAGTTAAAAACAGCCTCTTTCAAGGCACACACACACACACACACACACACGCATATATATATATATATATATATAATCCCCCTTTCTGCAGTAAGACAGCTGTGAGATGTCATTTCCATATCCAGAACAAATAGCCCAAGAAGCCCAACACCCCTACATATGTGTGTGCCCCCACCTAGCTGTGCTGCCCAGCTGGTGGCACATGTGCTAACAGGACCCTTGCAGTCTCCTGCATGCTCACACAGCCCCCAACTCATCCATAAATACATAGGTGGGAAAGCAGAATTTGTGCAGGCAGGCAGACAGCCTCTCTGCCAGCCTGGGTCTGCAGTCCCCAGGCTGTAAGGCAGGGGAACAGTGACATACAGTGGCCAGTTACAGTAGTCCCTCTAGCACAGACACATCCCCTGTGGAAACCCTGCTGCAGCCTTGTCTCCTCTACTTTGTTTTTTGGACTCCTTGGTACATCACCATGCTTCTCTTACCCTCCGGTTGGTAAAGGTGGTGTAGCAATCTTTAACCAGCACAGATTTAATGATTTGAGGGTCCACGACACCCAGCACAGGCTGCCTGCCGTCATAAATCCTGGAGGGGAGGAGGAGAGGAGACAGATAAACACCCCCAGGTAGTTGAAGTGCAAGGCTTGGCTGATGCACATGAAACAAAGCACGTTAAACAAACCCTCCTCCATCAGCAGCCTTGCTCTTCCATAGGTGCCCAAGTACAGAAACATGGAAAGGAGAAGTGGTAAAGGACTTCCAGATCTGCTCCCATCTGGTTTTGTAAACGATAAAGGGGGCTAAATACCTTCCAGACTCACTGGGAAATGAGCAAGGCTCAGCTCCTCAAAAGACCAGACAGTAAATGAAGCAAGTGTCTTCACTTTCTCCCCTGACTCTCTGTGTTTTTCCAGACACTTAAACACATTACTGTATTAGAAGGAATCTTGTTCGACCCCTTTCAGGCTCTTGAATTGAGTGTCTGGAGACTTGGGCTGACAGCACTGAAATATCCTTGGAGATGAAACTCAGTCCTTGTTTTTGTCTTTTAAAGCTGCCAGCTCTGAATGCTTGCTTGGAACAGATGTAGATTAAGCAGATTTGTGCACTTTCTCCATCTATGTTAAAGATATCTCTTCCAGACTCCATCTTCTGAAGCTGCTATAGGGACCAGTGGGCGCGTCCCAGAGGATATGTAAGTTTGTAGCCCACGTTCCAACAGCAGTGGTAAAAGCCATGGGAGATACCCAGAGCAGATCAGTGACAGCTACACCACAGCAAGCCAGGAACCAAGGAAGTAAGTGGACTTTGGATCTGCTTCCTCACTCGGTACTGGGAGTTGCTCACATTCCTCTGCTGTTGGTAAACCAGAGGAACCTGAGCTTCTAGTTCCAGATTCTCCCTTAAGTAAATAATGTGCTGATTTTTGTTAGGAGCAGGTGAAGGCCTTTTGTTATCAATTTTAAAATAGCCTTTGTAGGATAGGTCAAAGAGTAGTCATACAGCATGGCAGGGGCACAGCCCTGCAATCCTCAGGCTTTGGTGTAACGCATCTCAAGCACCCTGTTGCTGCACTCGTCATGCTGGGACCATTAGGGCTGCAGGTAGAGGAAGAGGGAGCTTCCCTAGTGATATTTCCTTCCCCTTTGTAAGGATTGTGTATTTAAGAAGAGATCAGTGGTTCATACTTACCCCCAGACTTTCCCATATTTCTCAAAGCACTTATTGTCAAAGTCCACGAAGCCCTGTGGAATGCAATTTGGAAATCATCTCAGAGGGGAGGATGCTGGAGATGGTGGATTGTGAATATCTGTAAACTGACTGTCAGGACTGCTTCCTGAGCTTTCCTCCTCTCCATAACCTCATGGATGGCATAAATACACATGGTGCTTGTGAATGAGCTGTTTGCCTGGATGTTGTCTAAGGGCAGCTGTAAATCAGCTACCCCTGAGTACTTGTCTGGAGATGCCCCATGGCACCTGAAGACACCCCATGACATTGAGCAAGGCCCTGTGGTCTGTGTTTACTGAGCCCTTGTCCCACATGGCTTTTGCCCAGGCTGTTCATTGGAGTGAGGCTTGGCACTTGGATATAACTTATCACCACCATGTATCTGTTTATCTACATCTGCATGAGCAAAGGCCCTGTGTTGCTGGAGCCAGGAGGGCTTCACTCACTTACATGGCGATATTCCAGGCATGTCCCAAAGAAAGGCAGAGGTCTGGGCCCCGGAATGCCCAGCTTCTTGAACAAGCCAAAGGGCCAGGTCCCATATCTGTGGGGCAGAAAAGACAACTGAATGCTGTATCGCTGTGGCACTGGGGCTGTGAGCTCTCCTAAACCTGGAGACTGCAGCAAGGTCCCTTTGGCTCTACAAGGAGGCTGATCCAAGAGCTGGAAAAAAAAAGGTGCCCAGAAGAAAATTGCCCTATAAAAACTACTTAGTAAACATGGTAAGGCTCACTGCTGCCACACAGAGCTTCAGAAGCATGACTTTGATGTAGAAGCAGCTGTCTCCTGAAGGCATAGGTACTCTGGTGGAAACAGGACCTTAAAGCCTTTAGCAAAAGTCAAAAGAAGAGCTCATTGCCAACCAAAGGAGAGGCAGAAAAGGGAAGTGGAAGAAGGACCACCAAGCTTGCATGTTTTTATTGAGCAGAAATCAAAGCAGTGCCAGGAGTGATGTCCCAAACAGGGCTGTTGTCAAGCTGCACTTTAATTTCATTTACTGTTCTCCCTCCCCTTAGCCCAACGTTAGCTCAGTGGTGCATCAGGAAATCTTGTCTTGATGGTTTTCTCTTTAGATTTTATTGACAGCTCTGCAGATTTCTTTCCTCTGAAGCACCCTTTTTGGCAGCTGTATAGTTGCTGCTGCTACCTCAGGGCCTTCTGTTTCTCAACAAGGGCCTGGGCTGCAGCCCTTTGAAGCTTGGCTTTGGCTGTGTTGAAAGAGCTCCTCAAAATATTTGTTTTTAGTTAGTGGCTGCAGCTTCCCAAGTGAGCAGTTCATTGCAGAAGGCATGTAAAACTGCAAAGGTTTGGCAGGGGGATGCTATCAGAGATCCTTTTTGGGCCCTGTGTCAGCAACCACTCAGCCAGCATCTCAGGGATGCTTTCCTGAAAATGCCAGAGTCTAGACTGAGACCCAAAGAGAGGATTTCCTTGCAATTAAATAATACTTCCCTAAATCTGGGGCAATGCAGATGAGATCAGTCTCCCCAGCAGAGCTGCTGCCAGAGCACAAAAGTGAACTTCATTTTATGGTCCAATCAAAGCAGGCAGAAGCCAGGGAACAAGGTGTTCGCAGGTGCAGAGAGGTTTCACAGAGCTCAGTCTGTCAATGTTTAACCTTCTCTGTCAAAAGTTAATTCAGTACTAGGAATAAAATGTTTGTGGATTCTCATTTGTAATGTTTATGGGCAGCCAGGGCTGCAGGAGGACCAGGAAATGCCAGGCTGGTTTGGCTACAAAGCCTAGGAGCACTATGGGAACGTAGGCTAGGCTTAATCCATCTGAAATATGGCCAGGAGAACACAGTCTAATGCTCTTACGACTGAAACGTGACATGGTTTTCTGCAGGCTGAGAAGGACCATTCAGTGCAAAGCCAGAGAATAATCATTACTGCTTCTTACCAGGGATGTGAACCAGAAATATCCGATATCCCTTCATGTGTGAATTGGCACAGCACTGCCCCAGACAGACAAGAAGCATCTGAACAACTTCCCTGTGCTAATGGGCAGTGAAATTTCTGTGTTAGCTCAGAAAGCAGAGCCCAAATATCCAGGCTCCATCCCTTTTGTCACAACAAAATTGCAAGTGGCTGCAGAAGGTGGGAGTCTGGGGAGCAGCAATCTTAGATGGCCTCATAGAATCAGTCAGGGTTGGAAGGGACCACAAGGATCAGCTAGTTCCAACCCCCCTGCCATGGGCAGGGACACCCCACACTAGATCAGGCTGGCCAGAGCCTCATCCAGCCTGGGCTTAAACACCTTCAGGGATGGTTATTGAAACAGGAGGGCTTGGATCAATAATGAGGTGGAGATTTTGGAGTTGTTTAGGGTTGGTTGTTGGTGTTGTTTTTAAAGAATATATCCCAAACAGGCTTTTTTTTCCCCTTAAGAGTGATCCAAATCATAGGAAAGGGCTTGAAAAACAGGGCTAAAAGTTCAGAGCTTCCTGAACTGCTGTGGTTGGAGCAGTGCCAGGGCAGACAAATGGATTGTGCTCGTGTGCACCACATTAATCGTTAAGGTTTATGGCTAGCAACATGCTGTCTCTGCCTAAGGGCTTGTCAACACTACAAAGTTTGTCAGCCTAGCCTTGTTGGCAAGGGCTGCCAGCAGAGATGCTGTATGTCCCAGCAGAAGGAGGTTTTCAGCCAGCCCCGCTATGCTACAGCACAGAAAGGCATCAGCAAAGCAGACAAAAGCATTTTCTCACTAGCATGGCTCCTCTGAAGCAGCAGGGTATCCTCTTGCCTGCTGGAGTTTGTCTGAAAAGCCATGAGCAGGGAGATGACCTTGCTCTGCATTTTGTTTCTTCCCCCAGCAAGGCTGGGCTGCGGGGACAGGCACAGGATGCTGTCCCTGCAGGTGTGTTGCACATCCAACTGCTGCAAAGTATCCCTCTGGGTCCACCTGCTCGTACATGAAGCATCTTACCTGGGCACCTTAGCAGGAGTAAGAACTGATCCTATGAATGCTCTTTTTCTGGTGTCTTTTTGCTGCTCTCCATCTCTGCAGGTCAGGCATTAGGGTCATCTACTCCATAAGGCAACCTCAGTCAGGGGAGGCACAGCCTTCCTTCTACTGTAGTTCTGGGGCAATCAGCCTAAAGGATCATGATCCTCACTGAAGCCAGCACCCTGCTGGTACCCAGTGCCTGGCACCATTGCTATCTGATTGTTGCTCTGATACTTAGCAGCAAGGTTTCTAACAGAGCATGGGAGCACTCCAAACCTCAGAGCAAGATCTTGTGTCTGTACTGGCTCCTCTGCTACTTCCTGGAGTTTCAGTGGAGGCTGAAAATATAGGAACCACACCTACCTGTTCTCTCTTCAGCAGACTAGGTGCATGAAAATGAGCAGCAGCAAGAACAGGGAAATTGCACCAGCAAGAAAAAAACCAACCAACCAACCAAAAAAAAAACCCCACCCAGTAAAGAATCTTTTTACTCACACCACCACAAGGGCTATGAAAAGAAGCACAAGGGCCCATGTCTCCAGAGAGAGGGAGGGAAGAAGGTTCATTTTGGCTCTTCTCTGGTTGGCTTTGAGTTCTCTTGATGTGCTTGTCCCAGGTCTGTGAGAAAAAGGAGCGGTCTGCAGTGTGCAATCTTCTGTGCCCAATCAGATGATTTATGGGCTGTCCTTCTGTCGTGGAGGAGGAGGAGTGGAAAGCAAAGGTAGCAAAGTATGCTAATTAGCAAAGTATGCTAATCTGAAAACCACAATTGGTGTGGTAGAGAAACTGTTGTGCTGTCTAAGGTTCAAATTCTTTAATGCATCTGTTGACAAACCACTCAGCTAGCTTCTCTGTTCCACCAGCAACACCTGACTTCATACCGAGTAGTGCTCCTGGGCTGCTCCACCACAATAAATAAAACCAAGTTACAATGAAAAGGTAAATCCCAAAGCAGGTGTCAGAGTTGGTTTACAAAAGGGAACGGGAAGTGAAAAGGTTATTCATATATTGTGTGACAAGATCTTTCCTGGCAGCTGAATTAACTTTGCCAGAATTTAAGGGGTTTTGTTTTAAAATCTCTTTCTGTGCTGTGAAGAGCAAGCTCTGTGGTGGGTCAGAAGCAGCTTCAAACAAGGGCAGGAAGATGCCTCCTGTAAAGGTTTTAGAGGTCCACCTTGTCTGCTGGCTTGTGGCCAGGTGATCTGTAGGAGAAATACTGTTGCTCCACGACTGTAAGCACTTAAATGCCACCCTTTCCAGAACACCACTCATGAACAAAACCAACACCCCCTCCTCTGCAGCCTCTGGCAAAAAGCCTTTTTTGCAAAGGGAAAACACAGATTTGTTTTTTTTCTTGTCATGAGCTCCTGTAAGGATGGTGCAGAAAAGTGGCGTAAGGACCTGCTAAGAGAAGCTTTATGACGGTGGAGGAAACTGGGCTGGTGGGATGGTGTTTGTAGTGGCCATAACATTAGGGCATGAGGCTGTGTGAGGTGTCCAGATATCACAGAATCATAGAATCAGTAAGGTTAGAAAAGACCTCAAAGATCATCAAGTCCAACCTGTCACCCAAAACCTCATGACCACTAAATCATGGCTTCGAGTGCCACATCCAATCCCTTTTTGAACACTTCCAGGGATGGTGACTCCACCACCTCCCTGGGCAGCACATTCTAATGGCCAGCTACTCTTTCTGTGAAGAACTTTTTCCTCTCCTTGAGCCTAAACTTCCCCTGGTGCAGCTTGAGACTGTGTCCTCTTGTTTTGGTGCTGGTTGCCTGGGAGAAGAGACCAACTTCCTCCTGGCTACAACCTCTTAGGTAGTTGTAGAGAGCCATAAGGTCACCCCTGAGCCTCCTCTTCTCCAGGCTAAAGAACCCCAGCTCCCTTGGCCTCTCCCCAGCCTCATTGCCCTTCTCTGGACATATTCAAGAGTCTCAATATGTACTGCAGCATCAGCAGAACTCCCCTCCCATTGGCAAGCTGCTATCTTCGACAGGAAGTTCCCTGGGTGCAAGTAACAGTGTTCCAAATCTCCAGCACATCAAATGCCTGGTACTCTAAGGAGGCTGACTGATAAGTGAATCGTGGTCCATGTGGTGATAAGAGCTACATTCTGAGAGTCATCCTCTGACTTAGCAGCAGACTTATCTCATTTCACCTTTGCCTGGCCTTTGCTCTGACCTTCAGAGGCATAACAAACACGGTTCACTCTGGTTTGGCACAAAGAGGAGACATCGTGATACAGTTACGTAAGCCTGTGTTGCATCATACCTTGCTGGATTTGGAGATGATGAAAGATTGTGTGTTTAAATTAGGTGCTTTCCTACTCAGGAACTTGTCACAGCAGTGGCTGTTCTTCCAAGGGTCCCCTTTCAATGTGTGACTCTGTGATTTCCACATTCGGACAGAGCTTTGAAACCTGAGTTTACAGGCATCAGATGTTGCTGACTCACCGTGTTGGGGAAAGGGTTCAGACAGTTTATTCATGAAACAGGATTGCTGTGAGGCTCTCCACCCTCAGTGAAAACCAGCCTCAATCCCTTGTCCTTTTTAGGTCATTTCTTAAGGGTAAGAAAAATCTCTGGCAGAACTTGTGAAAAAAGCAGATAGGTGCAAAGTCTCATCACTGGTTTTGTACTGTGGTCTTACAATCTCTGCCAAACAGACTCTTGAGAAAGGTGATAGACAAACACACACAAAAAAAAACTCTCATGTGGTTAATCTATGCCAGAGGGACATCAATGACTCAGAGCCAAATGACCAATTCTCACATAGCATGCAAGTCAGAGCTGGGTTTCCACCCTGACTCGCCCAATATTACAACTATAAACCTCCAGCTCTAGGCTTGAAGCCCCCATAACTGTTAGGGACAAACATTACCAGCTAGGAGCTCATGTTTGAGAAGTGCCTTGGCCATCTTCAGAGGGGAACCCAGGGAAGAGTTCTCCTCCCACTCTTCATCTTTGGCAGGAAGAAGAAACATCAGCTGTTTGGCACCATCTTCAGCTAAGGCTGACCCCTGCCTCACAGAAATGGTGGAAAGGAGCAGAATCATATGGCCGAAGCTTCAACCTACCCTTCCTCTTCCCAGCCAAGGCCTCTGCCTGCCTGGATGCAGCTACACCAAACCATCACAATTGTCCCTTCACCCTATCCAAATCCTTTAGATGGATCTTCTTCCTTACCACCATGGGCTTTCTGGCCCATCCTCTTATTCTCCTGGAGGTTCTCCTGAAATACACTGTATCCCATCATGGGTTTTGGTGAGGCCACCACCCTAGATGTCTGCAGTGGAGGGCAGAGCGCTCAGGGGCAGGAGAAGGTGCAAGCCAAGATGGAGGTGCAATTATACTCTTGGGAACACTCTGCTAGTGACACAGCTAGTCTCATCCTATGGGTGACAATGTCACATACAATGTGCAGTGCATGGTGAATAGGCAATGGTCACCATCATCGTTTAAGCTGCCGCGCCATATGGTGAGTCCCATGGTGCCACCACACATCCAAGACAGCCACAGACTGAGGGCAAGAGGTTTAAAAAGCTAAAGTTTGCAGCAAATTCAGCAGAGAACTGAGCTGATTTTCCATTTCTAAAGCCCCTAAGTAGCTCAGGTTAATGGATTAATGGCTTTCAGGGAAGCAAAATAACACCACGTTGTTATTTTCAGCATAATGAAAGGAGTGCTCCTAATCCAGGTTGTGAACAAGGTGTGATGAGCAGGAGGGATTTCAGTCTAATAATGAGTGGGGACTGGGCAGCAAAATGGAAGAGCATGTATTTCTTCCACAAGCTGTGAAACCAAATCATGTAGGGTAAGGAGAAAACCCACTGTAAAATAGCAATTATGACTGGGGCACAGGTGTGGAGAGGAAAGAGCAGTTCACAAGAGAAAGAGCTATTGGCAGCAAAAAGAAAAGCCACAGTAGGTAACATTTTGTGTTCACAATGAAAAGGACTGCACAGGAATAGGAGGGCCAGGTAAGCCTGAATCTTTAGGTCTAACTCACTTTTGAGTAGTAGGGTATGAAAGATTCTCCTGAGATACTTTGGGGAATTTGTTTCAGATTCCCAGGGTTGCATCGGTCATGGCAGAGACTCAGCAGTGCTACCAGGGTTGCAAATATTGCTGGGGAGGTGTATCATCATGGAGTACTTTAAACTCTGGAGATAGAGGTCATAAAAGCTGCTGCTAATCATGCAGAGCTCAGACAATATCTGTATGAGAAACAGCAGACTTCTGCTCTGGATAAACACTAAACTGGCAAGCAGTGGAAGTGGTTTAGCTTCAGTGTGGATAAGCCATTGAAGATATCCTAGAAGTACAGTTAGGAGTAAAATTGCCTTGGACTGAACAAATTGTGTTCCTTCAGTTTAATGTAGTGGAAGTATAAACAAAAATAAGCTTACAATGAGGCTCTCTTCCTTTGAGAGGACAAATTAATGACACAAAACAGGGCCTTTAATGTGTCTGTCTAACCTCCTTCTGAAATCAACAGTGCTAGTATTCTCAACTAGTTGTATATATACACCAAGAGACTTGCAGGAAGGGTCTTTGCACCCACCTGCCTGAACAGCTGTGCTTAGAAGGATGCTCAGAATAAATAAACCAGGCAGGAGGTAGAGAAAACAACAACAAAACCCCCCCAACCCAAACAAACAATGATTTTGTAGCTCAGAGTATACTGTTATATGTCCTGGCTGTAAAATCTTCTGGGATGTGAGCTCATTTCTGTGCCGGACTCGGAGCAGCCCAGTGCTTCAACATCGTGACTCGCTGGGGTCCAGCATATCAGTGGCACTTCTTGCCTCCTTGGAGACATGCCCCCAAAACCTTTTGTTTGTTTAGTCTAGCTAAATGATAGCTGGGCTGGAAGGAGGTTGCTGTGAGATAAATGCCAGGTAGAAGAGCTATTTAATCAAATTATGATGTTGGCGCAGAGACAAATGGGTATAACCCAGCCATGAATAAATGCTAGGCTGGAAATGAGCACAGTCCTGGCCTGGAAAGCTCAGGAGACTTCTCATCATGAGGTTAAAAGGAACACCAACAACAACAAAAAAAAGCCCAGATAATGTAAAATGGGACTAGATAAGCCAGCTACTGGTGGGAGGAGGAAGAAATACATTACATTTACCAACGCTCCTCTGCCTTTCGCTTACTGCATAGGCAGAAGATGTGGGGAGGCAACTATTTGTTTTCCCTGATACACAGTGGATTAGTTACCCACAGGAAAATACTTCATAATGAAGGCTACATTTTGTTGTCAGTGGTTAAAATATTGATACAGTACTGCTGGCTAACAAAAAAAAAAAGCAAGCAAAAAAAATCAATGTATTTGGAGGAGTCTCTAATGATACTTTATGTAGTTCTGGGTATAGATGACTGATACCTTCCTGCACACAGATTTCTCTGGGATTTAAAAAGCTCATGAAAAAGGGGGAAAAAAAAACCTACCCAAAAAAAAAGTAATTAATTCCCCTGGATGCTTTGTTCCATATACTGAGCTTTGGAGCCACACAGAAAGTAGGACATTTTTTTTTCTGATGGTTTTTTTTTTACTCAGATAAAGTAATATCCCTGCTACATACTGATCTTCCTTCATGATCTTTATGTCATTATAGTCCTTTTCATTCTAAGAAGTGACAGCTACAAAAGCTCTGTGATATCTGGAGGAGTAATTAACTCTGAGCACTGCATTCTTTTGCCCAACCCCAAACAAATTCCTAAGAATTTCTTCTTAGGCTGGATGTTAGGAAGAAATTCTTCATAGAGAGAGTGAATGCCCGTTGGAATGGGCTGCCCGGGGAGGTGGTGGAGTCACCATCACTGGAGGTGTTTAAGAGGAGACTGGATGGGGTGCTTGGTGCCATGGTTTAGTTGATTAGATGGTGTTGGAGGATGGGTTGGATGTGATGATCTCAAAGGTCTCTTCCAATCTGGTCAGGTCTATCCTATCCTATCCTATCCTATCCTATCCTATCCTATCCTATCCTATCCTATCCTATCCTATCCTATCCTATCCTATCCTATCCTATCCTATCCTACTGCTTGAGGTTCTAAGCTCACTTTAACCTTATGGGTTAAGAATGAAGTATGCTGCTCACTGCACGCATGACTTCTTATGTGTGATGCAATGAAAGTCAAGGTTGCATCCCACATGGGAGCAGCAACAGTAATCCTGGCCAAATGCAAACTAGGGGAGGTGTATTTCAGGTGTGAGCTCATGTGCTTTCCTGGATATTTTAGGGAGGGCCAAAAGGGACCCCACCTTGATGGGGCAGGTGCTTGTGAGTGATGCTTCCTTATGTGCCATAATTTTTGCACAAGTCGTTCCAAGAGGTGTCTGTGCACATCACTTCCCAAGAAGACTTCTGCAATGGTACGTCACAGCCTGGTGAAGTCAGAATACTTGACTCATTCAGAGCAATGGGTCTTGTAAAGGGTGGCAAATCAAACTGGAGTGTATTTTGTTAGGCAAAGCACTGCGTGAGATTGTGCCTAAAGCAGGAATAATGTCATGCCTTCAGTCAGGGTCCCTGCCACCAACTCAGCTTTCCATGGGGTGACCTGCTCTGACTGTATCTCAGCAGGTTCAGCTTCTCTATGGTTGCAGTTACACTAGTTGGTAAGGATCATGAGACCCCAGCATTTGCAATAAAAACAACCAGAATAATTTCTTGGTGTGCTTTTAGACCACAGGTCGCTTGCCCCTCCAATGCCTCACCAGGAGGGGGTTGATTTCTTTGCTGTGTTTGGTGGACTGGGGATAGATGAGGCAACTTCTCACACTGAAGCTGTGCAGAAGTGTTTGATGCTTGTGCTGCTGAGGGTGGTGAGAGACAGGAACAGGTTGCCCAGGGAGGTGGTAGAAACCCCACCCCTGGAAGTTTTTCAGGGCAGGCTGGATGTGGCTGTGAGCAACCTGATGTAGTGAGGGGTGTCCCTGCTCATGGCAGGGGGTTTGGAACTAGACAACCCTTGAGGTCCCTTCCAACCCTGACAGTTCTATGATTCTATGTCAGGACTGGCATGCATGGAGGTTCACAGCTGTACTTAGTAACAAAGATAGTTTTAATGCATTCCACCTAAACAGGAGTGTTTCCAAATGGCTGTTCCCTCATCCTCACTCCCTCTGGTCAGCCACCTGATCTGCTCCCAGCTACCTGTAATGCCAGAAAAGGATTATCTTGAGGTTATTTTCACATCACATGTCAGTGCATCCTGATAGATCCTTTTTTCTCCTCTGTTTTCTGCATACCATTTCCTCAGGGTCTAAAGTTTCAGCCTTAAGTCACACCTTCTTTTTGTTAGAAGTAAATAGGATTATTTTGAGAACCAGTCCCCAAAATCATCTTATGTGAGCAAAAATGCATGGGCATTTAGGTCATATCAGCTATACTTGCTCTTGCCTGATCACTCTGCAGTAAGTCTTTTTTAGTATGCACTTGTGTTAAGATAGCTACACTGTAAAAGAAAAGAGAGAGAGAGAAAGTTGTCGTTTCTCTTGCAGGTTGGCAATGAGTCTGAGAGGTCAAATGACTTTTAAGTACCCAGTAGCATGGACCCAGGTCAAAGGATCCCTGGGACTGGCTTATCTGAACTCAGTAGCTTGATGTCCCAAAGGACTTAAGCACACACAACTTCTGATCTCAGATCTGCATGTAAAAACATCTCTCTCTGCCTGATTTGCCCTTGCAGTTTACCCTGTTGAATGTTTAACCAATTCCTAGACTGTGTGATGAGAGTCAAATGGCTCAGCTTGGCAATCCCTGACTGTTGTGTGGGGGAGGATGAATCCCACCAAAAGTTCCACCACTCCTAAAAGCCCCTAGATAACTAATTTCTCCAGACAGACAAAGGGATTTTTATTTGATTTTTCTGCCTTTATACATAATTTTGTGCCACTCTGGCTTCTGGCCTGTCCACTCTACCTCCCCCTCCTTAGTAGGAGGTATCTTGGCTGTATGTAGAAATGCTTGGCTTGGCTAATGAGGATGTCTCCAGCCCCAAAGCCCCAACTATTTTGGGAGCTTTGAGGACTGGAGAGCTTAACTCTACTCTAAGGACACTTGGACTGCTCTCAGCTTTGTAGGCTGCTCCTGCTACTGTTTTAATTTAGAGAGAAGTGTGTTCTGGAAAATAGCTCAGTGTGTTTTCATCGGAGAGCTGCGGTGCCTTCGCTGCCTGCAGCTGCAGTTCTGAGCTGGGTGGTGCTGATGCCTCGAAGGTGAATTCAGGTGCAAATCTGACAAGACATTTATAAATGGCAAGGCCAGAAATAGTGGCTTTAAAACACAATTATTCCCTTAGGTTGATGCTCCTGCCCAGCAGTGCAGCATGTTCTCAAGGAAAAAGCAGTGATGGGGAAAGCAGTTTCAGAACCTTTTTCTGAAGTTTCTTGGCCTCTTCCTGTAATCTTCACAGACCTGAGAAATCCTTACATCTGTGACCTGAGTTACTGGGGCTGAGTGTCTTGAGTGAGGAGTGAGGATCAGACCCTAATTAAGAGGAATTGATCAGGCTTGGTAGAGTTAGATAATAGTTGGATTTGATGATACTGTGTCCAGTTTTGGGCCCCTCAATCTAAAAAGGACATTGAGATACTTGAACGTGTCTGGAGAAGGGCAACAAGGCTGGGGAGAGCACAAGCCTTACGAGGAGAGGCTGAAGGAGCTGGGATTGTTTAGCCTGGAGAAGAGGAGGCTCAGGGGAGACCTTATTGCTGTCTACAACTACCTGAAGGGTGATTGTAGCCAGGGGGAGGTTGGTCTCTTCTCCCAGGCAACCAGCACCAGAACAAGAGGACACAGTCTGAAGCTGCACCAGGGGAAGTTTACATTGGAGGTGAGGAGAAAGTTCTTCACAGAGAGAGTTTTTAGCCATTGGAATGTGCTGCCCAGGGAGGTGGTGGAGTCACCATCCCTGGAGGTGTTCAAGAGGGGATTGGATGTGGCACTTGAAGCCATGGTTTAGTAGTCATGAGGTCTTGGGTGACAGGTTGGACTTGATGATCTTTGAGGTCTCTTCCAACCTTAGGAATACTGAATACTGAATACTTTCAGGTCCTTTCCAACCCAAACTTGAAGCCATGGTTTAGTAGTCACGAGGTCTTGGGTGACAAGTTGGACTTGATAATCTTTAAGGTCTTTTCCAACCTTGTTGATTCTATGATCTTAAAGGACTTTTCCAACCAAAACAATTCCATGAGTCTATGATCATTACAAACAGCTCAGCTTGTGGCCCTTGTCCACCCTCATGCTGATTTATGCTTTTTAAGAACTGCAGAAAATAACATGTTGGAGCTGATGCTGGACCTCCTGCCAGTTCACCAGGACGGTTTCTGGTGGCCAATGTGCCGTTCATTTTCTGTGTGAAGCGAGGGAAGGGCCCTTTGGACCTCCCACAATATGCTTTCCACTCCGTCTCAGTTCCCACTCTTCCCGATAACCTTCAGCTTCCCCCCAGCCTAAATGTATGACAAAGACAGACCTTTAAAATGTTGGACAGAGACCCAAACTGAAGGGCACTGTGATAAATTCTGGCAGTGGTCTGACATGATGGGAAATTCATTCCTCCCACATAAATTATTTTCTGCACTTTTCAGGCTTTAGCCTTTTGCTGCGCGTTTCCAGCCGTAAGCAGTGAAATATGACATTATTTACTCGGGAAGCACTAATAATGTGTACACGCCATAAAACCTGATGATGCTCTGGAGAGCTTGCAGTCACCACCATAAACACAGAGACGACAGAACGTGCTGGAGACCCCGTGCAGGGTCGGCCACACGTGCCCCGCCTGCTTCCCTGCTTTATGTCTCCCCGCAGCACCGCTTCTTGCAGGCAGCCAATTTATTCCCCGCTGACTTAGCTTCCCCACACACACGGGATGCCCTCTCCTTTAGGGTTCATCTCCCCTGATTTTATAAACATCCCTGAGCTACTCTATTGCAACCTGACCCAGCTTCTTTTGTGATGCATCCCTCGCAGAGCCAATCTCAGCGGGGGCTGTGAGATGGGGTAAAACCTGAGCCTTGCTAAACCCCGCTGCTCGGGCACAGTAAACCAGGCATGGCTGGCTGCAGGGACAAAGTGTCACCAGTGGCTTCTGGCATGTGTGCATGGACAGTGTGTGCTGGAAAGCAGCTCAGCAGAGTGCTGGTGCTCTGAGAGTGCTTGTGGACAGAGACAGAAAGAGTGATTGCCCATTGGAATGGGCTGCCAGGAGGGGGTGGTGGAGTCACCATCACTGGTGTGTAGGAGGAGACTTGATACGGTGCTTGGTTGCATGGATTAGTTGATTAGGTGGTGTCGGATGATGGGTTGGACGCGGTGATTTCTAAGGTCTCTTCCAGCCTGGTTTATTCTATTCTATTCTATTGATATGTGCCCTCATGTCCAAGGCAGCCAACAGTATTCTGGGGTGCATTAAGAAGAGTGTGGCAAGCAGGTCAAGGGAGGCTCTCCTCCCACTCTGCTCTGCCCTAATGAGGCCACACCTGGACCCCCATGTCCAGTTCTGGGCTCCCCAGCTCAAGAAGGACAGGGAACTACTGCAGAGAGTCCAACAGTGGACTGGAATGTCTGTTTCATGAGGAGAGGTTGAGGGACCTGGGGCTTTGTAGCCTAGAAAAGAGAAGACTGACAGGCTATCTTCTCAATGTTGATCAATATCTAAAGGGTAGAGATCATGAGGATGGGCATAAGCTCTTCTCAGTGGTGGCCAGTGATAGGACAAGGGGCAGTGAGTACAAACTTGAACTTAAGGAGGAACTTCATTGCTTTGAGTGTGATGGAGCTCTGGACCAGGCTGCCTAGAGAAGTTGTGGAGTTGCCTTCTCTTGTGACTACTTTCAAAACCAGCCTGCACATTGTGATCCTGTGCAACCTGATCTAGGCAAACCTGCTTTAGCAGAAGGGTTGGACTAGAAGATCTCCAGAGGCCCCTTCCAACCTTTGCCATTCTATGAGTCTGTGATCCTTTTGGTCTTTGGCAGTGTGAGGAGAGCTGTTTGCATATCAAACCCTCAAAATGCCTGTGAGATCCAAGCTGGCAGAGCTGTTAGCCTGTCTGCAGGCAGGGAGGAGGAACCTGGCCTCCTCCAAAGAAAATACGAAGCAGCTTTGGCCATATCTATTACCATTATTGGAGCTGTCAGCTGAGATTCAATACAGAGCTTTAGATAGATGTATTGAGGCCAGCTTCCACGCTGACTTACCACAGCAGCAAAGGAGCCAGCTCCTGTCTCATTTGTGCTCATTTAATCCCATTGATTTTGCCAGTGCTAAGGGTGAGGAGGAAGGCAGCAGTGAGCTCTGCAGACCAGAGCTCAGGTCACCAACTCAGCTCGACCTTCTCGTCCTCCCTGCATCATCCCCAGGAGATAACGCAGGGGATTTCAGGCCCCAGCGTCTTGTACAAACCCCCAGGACCTGCACACTGGGATGAGCTCTTCCAGAACAAAAGATTTTACCCTAAACCAGGTCATTGGGAAGCTGGAGTGTAACCCTCTCATTTTCTGCTTGCTGCTGTTCTTACAGCTCAGCTGCTTTGCTCCATCTTAAGGCTGTACTGAGAAAGGGAAGAGCATTTGCAGTTGTAGCAGAAGTTAAGGCACTGTTTTTTCAGCCCATTCCACAGAGCTGTGCAGCAGCTGGTGTTAAAGAAGCAGGGCCACGTCAATTCTCCTGTCAGTTATCAAAATATTGTGTCAGGAGTTGGATCCCTGAGGGTTGCTGATTTACCTCGAGTAGCTACACATTTTTTGTGGCAAATGAGATTACTCAGGAGAAGTAGTCAGCCTGTTCTAGGAGTACAGCTAGGGTTGGCTGTCTGGATTAATTAAAGGGCTGGAGAGGCTGTGAATGTGATTACCTCTTCTTATCTTGTTCCAAAGTCCATGCAATATCTACAGTGTTTCAAAGTTATATATGTTTAAAAAAAATAAAATCAATAGCAGTGGAGTTCTCATTATCAACCAGCCTACAAATAAAGCTGTATGAGAAGCAGAGAAGGGAGAACGTTGGTGTGGAAACAGGCTTCACCTTCACGCTTGTGAGCGGACTTCCCCTGGCAGAAAAAGTACTGAAAATCTCCAAAATTAGTAATGCAAAACAAGAAACACACAAAAATCCATAAGCCACCACAGTCACCTCCTATAGGTGAGGCTTTAGAAAGCAGTTGTCTGAGCACTCAGGGTCAGGTACTTGAGTTGAAAGAGGCGCTGGATTTTGGCTTGGCCACCAAATTCCAGCCTGCGAATTCATCTCTATCTTTTTCTTCATGCACAATGAGAGTTTCATAGTAGATGCCCACAGAGGATCTGGTAGGACAAACCCACCCTGTGGCTCCAAGAGCTCAACACAGATGCCTGACAACTTCCCTTCTCTCAAGGCATGTGGGTCTCAAGTAATTGCTGCAATTCAGATTGCTCGCATTAGTCAAGAGAACAGCATTTGAGGTCAGGGGAGACTTTATGTCTGCAAAGGATTCTTTCTCCCACCCAGCTCACAGTTGTGCCTTCTGTTGCTGTCACCACAGGCTAGACCTTCAGATGGAGGAAGACAGCATTATTTCACCCCAGAGCTCTGCTGACTTGGGGCATCCGGTGGTGGCTCAGCACCAGGCTGGTGGTCTGGGCTGAGACCCTCTATCCAAAGAGAGCTTCAGGCATTTCCTGTGCCATTGCTATTCAGTCTGGAGAAGAGAAGGCTCCAAGGAGACCTTGTAGCCTTCCAGTATTTTAAGGGTGCCTACAAGAAAGCTGGGGAGGGACTTTTTAGTGTCAGGTAATGATAGGACTAGGGGGAATGGAAAAAAAATAGAAATGGGTAGATTCAGATTGGATGCTAGGAAGAAGTTCTTCCCCATGAGGGAGGTGAGAGACTGGCACAGGTTGCCCAGGGAGATGGTAGAAGCCTCATCCCTGGAGGTTTTAATGCCAGGCTGGATGTGGCTGTGAGCAACCTGCCGCAGTGTGAGATGTCCCTGTCTGTGGCAGGGGAGTTGGAACTGGCTGATCCTTGAGGTCCCTTCCAACCCTAACAATTCTATGATTCTTCCAACAGCCACCACCATCACCCCGTCAGCCTCACGGCTGTCAGGTAGTGCCATCTGCAAGCAGCAAGGTCAGCCTGCTGTGATAAAAACACAGTCAGCAAGGTTTTATAACACGGCTTGGAAGAGGATCTGCCCTTTGTTATCCAAACGAGGTCGAATGTGTGCCAGCGCGGAGCTATGAGTCACGGCAGGCTTCGATTGGGATTTCTGATTCCTGAACAAGGACTGATGAGGCTCCCCCCGAGCTCACATTAATCTTCCTCCCCGCAAGCTCCGCATGGCCGCGGCTGAAGAGGTTTTGTGTTTGCTCTCCACTCATTTGCACAAAAGGTGATAGTGCAACGAGTCTGACAGGATAGGGATGGGAAGGATCTCGCCTGGGTTTCAGGCCATGGATTTCACAATGGTCCTTTGTCACTTCCCGACGCTGCCTTGGAGAAACACAGCTGCAGAGAGAGGTCCCAGTCCGTGCTTGCGGGATGTGGTGGCTTGAGACAGCTCCTCCAGGGAGGAAGGGACCTATTTTCACCCATGGGGCCTGGGCATCCCACCCCTGGAGAATTCCTTAGCATGAGAGCTGTGCAGATGACTGCCCACCACACCAATAGCAGAGTGCCAGCAGCAAAACCACCCATGCTTTCCAACTTGGGAGGTTTTCTGCTCCAAGTTTTGTGCTTTAGATCGCTCCTTAGCATTTCAGGAAGCTTTCAGACCAATTAAATCTTTAATGGTTGCCTCTCAGCACTGTGCAGTGGCTTCACTTCTGCCTTTTCTGCAGACCAGCTGCCCGCTCATGCACAAACCCTCTTAAACACACCCAGGACAAGACAAACATGCATCTGCCTGCTCTCTTCCTTGGACCACACTCTGCCAAGGAGGGGAGAAACCAGCAGCCCCGGGTTCACAGTCCTGGGAAGCTGGAGGAATTTGTTTTCTGTTGAACCTCTCACTCTCCAGATATCAAAACACTTTGTGAAGTGAGGGCCTGTGGGGAAGCAGAGCTGCTCTTTATGTGATCAATAAAAAGTTTTACACGGAGCCTTGGATGCTCACAAAAGATGGGAAAGAATGTAGCTGAAACAGCTCTTCACTTGAAAACAAGATGTTTATTGGCATTGAAACACCCTGCTAGGCTGAAATCAGATGCCAAGCGACGTGAGCTCAAGCCAGGGTCGTTCTTGTTGGGGTGGGGAAGGAGCAGGCTGCCTTCTTGCATGGGACTGGCTAAAATTTCCCTGTCGTTATGTATAGTAACAGAAGGATAAACACACAGCATGGTCAGACAGTTGAGGCTGGAGCCAGGGGGCCCAGTGCCAATAGCATTTTATATATTTTCCTTCCATATGAATTCTTCACACTTTTGAACTACTTTCCCTTGATTATTTTCCTTCTTCTTTGTCTTTTTTTTTTAATTATTTTTGGTTTTATTGAAGGAACAACCAACAGAGGAAGCTAATGGGCTAGAAACCACGTCAGCAATCTCCCACGGAGCTTTATTCCCCACAGGCTTCTGGAATCAAAGGGAAGACAATAAAATAGGGTGACCAAATGCTATGTAACAACAAAGAGGAGTTGGCTGCTGCCTGCTCTGCCCCACACTCAGGACAGGTACTTTACCTGCAGGGGCTCTGGGGACTCCTGGGGACTGTGGCAGCTGCCTGGTCTGCAGTAAGGAGGACATTTTGCGGCTTTATACAAGGCAGTGCAGCTTGTGCCTTTGCTCTGCATTCCTCCAAGAAGTAGTGGGGCTCTCCACATGCCCCAGTTCTTCTTGTGCCCCCTTCACACTCAGAGAAGAGGTCTCATGCTTGCTGCTATTCCTCTCTCACTGAATTTGAGTCCTGTTTTCTAGCTGTGAGGTGCAGAGTGACTATTTATCCTGTAGCTATCCTGCATTGTCCCTTCATCAGGAAGGATAATTTGATCCTCTCCCCACTCCACCTTACTGACCAGTTAGGAAATCTGGTCCTCCTGTACACAGCACATATTACTTCCACCTCATTTCAACTTTGCCACTCCATCAGGTTTTGCTGTGCTCTTTCCAGCGCCTGGTGATTTTGCTCTATAATAATGGGATCAGTGTCTCCTAATTAGTGTGAACCATGGTGCTGCATCCTGGGAAAGGAGAGACAGTGGGAAAATATTGACTGTCCCCAGTGCTTCCTGGGAGATATCAGCCCTGAAGTCTCAAAGCAGTGTGGAGGGGATAAATGCTGGTTGCTGCACAGAAATGCAGCCTGTAGGAAGTGCAGCACTGAATCTTACACTGGGTATGAATCCTTGCAGTCAGCACAGAACAGAGCAGCAACACGATCTGCAGCTTCATCAGGGGCTCTCAAAGTTGCAATAAGGGCTTTAGGCAGGATAAACTCAAGGCTTTTTGTGAAGGCTCATCCTTCTCCTGCTGACTTGTGCTTGCTCTGCAGGGTGGGCAATGCAGCTCAGGATGTCCTACTCCAGGCAGATCTCCCCTAAGATCTCCTCTCCCGCCCTGTGCAAGTAACAGCTGGGGAGCTGCTCTTACTTTCCCGAGTTAACCTGGCCACAAGCAGTGCTGCTGGTAATGAGCTCTGAAAAGATGTGAGGAAAGAGCAGTAGGAGATAATAATAACATTTACAGCTTGGAGAAGCTGCATTTTAGAGAAGATGCCGTACTTAAAAATCAGGAGAGACAAAGGGGCACCTTGCAAAGGTGAGTGTTGCCTGGGAAACATCAGCACCTGGGTCCCTGCATCTCCCCAGCCTTGTGCTTAGCAAATATCCTCACTGTGGTCTTCCACGCAGGCTCAGGTTGACACCTTGCTCCCTCTCACTCACATCCACATCTGCTTCTCCAAGGTGAATGTGCAGGGACTGGCACAAGCTGTCTAGAGATGCCGCCGGCAAGAAACGAATCTCGCTTCTGTTTTTCAGCTTGTCTCACCTGCTGTGCTCTGCAAAGTCCTGGGTCTGTGCTTGCAGGCAGCGTGGGCTTCACCCCACACACATGCCTTCAGATGGAGCTGGGTGCAGTGGTGCCCTCCCTGTTTGGAGCTGAACCACAGATCCTGAGTCTCTGGCTACTTCTTATCTCACAGTTCCATTTATGTAGCAGTCAGACTCGAGGACAGATGCTTTCGTTTTCCCTCCTTGATCTCTTTTTTTTATAACACTGTAAAAGAAAAACACACTCATCTTCCAGATTTGGGAGATCTCTTGACAGCAGAACAGTGTGATGGATGTGCCAGGGCATCATTTCATCAGACTATCAAGCCATGAGGTTGGCCACTGCCATTCATTCTTGTCATTTGAATCCTCTTGATGTGTAAGATCACATTAAGATCTTGTAAGAGAAAAGGGCTGCATATCTCCTTGTCAGAGAGGGCTACACCAGTTCAGCCAGCCAGCCCCAGGACAGTGCAGGTGGAGGAGAGCTCTCCTTTGCACCATTTGCAGAAGGTGAAACAAAACAAAACACCAAAAAAACTCCAAAACTAACCAACCAAACAAAAAAAAGGTAACTAATTCTGATCCAGCTTCATTTTCAGAATAGAATAGAATAGAATAGAATAGAATAGAATAGAATAGAATAGAATAGAATAGAATAGACCAGACCAGGTTGGAAAAGACCTTCGAGATCATCAAGTCCAACCTATCATCCAACACCATCTAATCAACTAAACCATGGCACCAAGTGCCTCATCTCTTCTTAAGTGTCTCTTCTTAAACACCTCCAGTGATGGTGACTCCACCACCTCCCTGGGCAGCACATTCCAGTGGCAAGTCTCTCTTTCTGTGAAGAACTTCTTCCTAACCTCCAGACTAAACCTCCCCTGGTGCAGCTTGAGACTGTGTCCTCTTGTTCTGGTGCTGGTTGCCTGGGAGAAGAGACCAACCCCTACCTGGCTACAACCTCCCTTCAGGTAGATGTAGACAGCAATAAGGTCTCCTTCTGAACCTCCTCTTCTCCAGGAAGAGAGGAACAACTCTTGTGGCATTTATTGTTTACAGTTTCCTCCTCCACCCCAATCAAGAAAAAAAAAGTTGTGGTTTTCCTTTCATCTTGCCAATGGCAAAAAGGAATTTGTCTTTCTTAACACCTCTTACTCTTCTCTTAATTCATTATTATTTTCTTAACATCTTGAGCAGTGGGCTGCTGGCCAGCTTTCTGGAGGTGCTTAAGTATCGACAGATGCAGCTTGGGTACCTGGAGGGATTTTTTCAAAAGCATCTTGCTGTAATTGTTTATTATATGTTTTTTTTTTCACTTCCCATCATGATCTCTTTGGTAGCATCCCTATTCCTGCCAGCATTGCATCTCCTAGTGCAGAACTGAGTTGGATTTTCACAGAACCACAGAATCACTAAGGTTGGAAGAGACCTCAAGGATCATCAAGTCCAACCTGTCACCACAGACCTCATGACTAGACCATGGCACCAAGTGCCACATCCAATCCCCTCTTGAACACCTCCAGGGAAGGTGACTCCACCACCTCCCTGTGCAGCCCATTCCAATGGCTAATAACTCCCTCAACGAAGAACTTTCTCCTCACCTCGAGCCTAAACTTCCCCTGGCACAGCTGGAGACTGTGTCCTTTTGTTCTGGTGCTGTGCTGGTTGCCTGGGAGAAGAGACCAACCTCCTCCTGGCTACAATCACCCTTCAGGCAGCTGTAGACAGCAATAAGATCTCCCCTGAGCCTCCTTTTTTCTCCTTTTCCTCACTTTTAATCCTAGAACCCCAGGGAATTGTACGAAGGAAGAGCAGACATGAGAGCAAAATTTGCTGCAAATGGTTACATTTGGGTGGATTTTAGTGTTGTTATAAAAACTGGTGGGACGGTGAGGAGGTGCACACTTTCATTTACAGCAGCAGAACTCCAACACCAGCAAGGTCTTTTCATAGATGTGATCTCACACTGAGAAATCAACAGCCTGCTCCCTTTGAAATGCAAACTCTCCCTGCTTCTCAACACCACGGCCCAATCTGCCAGTGGGTTTTGAGCATTTTTGGTGTTTTCTTAGAAGCAGCAATTGATTTGGAGAGAGAGCTTCCTTGTCACTTCTGTCCACTCTAAATTCTGGGGGTGAATTTTGTGTTGCTGTCAATAATGAGGTTAAATTTTAAATAGGTAGGTAGGTAGGTAGGTAGGTAGGTAGATAAATAAAAGTAGTGCAGTTTGCAGATAGATCTGCAGTAAGTAGGGAACTGAGGCTGGGCTCCTCCACCGGGACAAGCTGCAGGAGCCATCGCAGCCCAGGGTTGTTCTCCGAGAGCAAAGGGTCTGCAATTTCCATCCTGCACTGCCATCTATAGTACAGCAAACAGCACTGCCAAAACCCGACCAGAGGACAGAAAAAACCAACACCCTACCAAACCCAAGAGGCTGCAGCAGGCTGTGAGAAACCTCAGTGCAACCGATTAAATTGGCAATTTAGGGACCATGGTTTGTGTGGTGTTGGATTGGACACGCATGGAGGAGCTTGGGGGCTGAGTCCCACCTGTCCTGTCTAGGCATTGCAAATTTCTTTGTGCGTGCGTGCTGGCAACACAATTTTGTTCCCTCCAAAACAATACAGCACTGACCAGCTTTCTCCAGGGGGCAGCTCAAAATATCCTAAACCAGAGGCATGAAACCAAAACCCATTTTGAGTCTGATGAGCAAGGGGAATTTCTCTTTATTTTTGATTTTTAAACCAGATGTTGCTTTCATGCTCTGAAACCTCTGAAACAGCTGAATGGATTTTCTTCAAACTCCTCACGCACAAAAATTCACCTTTGGGCTGAGAACAAGCTTAAGAAATTGCACTCTGATGGAGATTATAATTTTTTTTTTCCTTCTCCCCCCCCCCCCCCCCCTTCCTTTTTTTTGATTTAAAAAGTTAAAAGGATCCTAAAATAGAAGCTGAGAATTGGATTAAACATCTCTCTGTTAACTCTTAGCACTGCTCCAAGTCTGCAATTATCATTTCTTGAGGTGCCTGGCTCCCATCCTTCTTACACTTGCAGCTGCCACATTTTTTATTAAAATAACTGCTAAAATAGTGCTGAGGAGCAGCTCACCTCTGGCACAGCCTGAAGAAGGAGCTTTGCTGAGAAAGCTGTGAAAAAGCCCAGGTTTGGCCCAACTTCGTGTGCTTCCAAAACTGACTTGTGAAACTGGGAAAGAAGAGGTCGGTCTCAGGAGCTGGGGAATCTTAAATCAGGAGAATCCACTTGTGCTGCTCATAGCACACCAGCATCCTTTGGTAGGAGGGCAGAGGGATGCCACAGCAGTGCCAAGTGGTTCGGCCTGGGCCATTTGGTATTGAAATATGCATCATGAATCCTGTGATGCCAACAGAGCAGAAAAAGAGCACGGCCAGGTCACCACCAGGAATGGAGAAATATCTCACTGGCAGCTTTCCTCCTCTTAATATAGCTAGAAAGGGACATGAGAAAGAAAAGGTGTAGTTACTATCATATGCACACCATATGTGGTTACCTAAGAGACTGCAGAAATCCAAGGCTTGTTCTCAATTCTTTGTTTCTCAGGATCCAGCTCCAAAGAAGCTTCCAACAGAAAGGTTGTACAAGATGCCTGATCGCAGCAACGTTCATTAATGATCTTGGGAAGTGCATGCCTAGCTTACTAGGGCCCCTTTCTGTATCATATGGGAATAGCTAGGAGCATTGGATGCCTGGACAATATTTTCATTGACAAAATGAAAAGTTGATAGGTCAAAATCATCTGAACACAGAGCAGCCAAAGCCCTGTGCAGATATGGGAAGAAAGCAGGATGAGGTCTCCTGAATAAGGGATTTCAAGCCACCCAAGAACACTGGACATTGACAGCGAGCCATCCATAACCTCTGGAAAGGATTTGGTGAGAGCAGCCCTTCGTGTGGAGGACCTGGGCAGGCTCTGAGCAGATGGAAGCATCAATCAGCTTGGCCACTAGCTGTTTTAACAGAAAATTATATGCTAAATCAAGCACTGAAAAACAGATCATGCACCCAGCCTGGCTGGAAGGCCAGCCTCTGGCACTGACAGCTCTCACATCCACTTCTGGCAGGACCTGCCACCAGCATTTACCTTTAGCAGCGCTGGACAGATGGAGCAAAAGGGCAGCAAGAGCAGCTCCAGCTGGGTCCTGACAAAGCTGCTGTGTTCTCCCAGGTTCTCCTCCCAGGAAAACATGGCATGGGGCTGACTGCTGAAGGCTTGGCTTGAAGGGGAAGCGAAGCAGAGAGCTTGCCCAGGGAAGGGTTGGAACCTGCTGGGTGAAAGCCCTTTGAGGAAGCCAAGATGTTCTGGAGAGATGAGGTGCAGATTCACTTTAGCCTCTTTGCTAGCACAATCAGCAGTAAACCTCAATTGTCTGCACCTACAGTGATTCCTCTCCTCGTTCTTGCAAGCCCAGGTCAATTTTCTTTTTCTCCTTGTGTGTGTATCTGCAAATAGCTGATTGCTTGTGTTAGACCCTGCTGATAAAACTGGGTGGTTGCTATTGGCTTCCCTTCCTTCCAGGGTCAGTTTGCATTAAGAACCACTGCAGTGTGCAGAAGGAGTTGAGGCAACAGCTTGGTGGCCACACAAAAGAAGTTATTAGTGAGCATGACCCCTCTTTCTGGCAGAAGGAGCTCTTAAAGATTCAAGCAGCTGAAATGTGAGTATTTTCATTACCCTAAACGCTTCCTTTTGTCACCACTGAGAAGCCCTGGGTAGGTGCATTTCTCATCCAGATGATTAATCTGAGGTTAGAGGCTACCACACCAACAATTGCACAGGTATGTCTTGTGGAAGCAGTGTATCTCAACCTCTTTCCAAAGGAAAATCAAAGGCCAAGTGTTTCTAGCATGGAGACACAAAGAATACCCTCTCTTTTTCATCTGAGACTCCAGCACTACACCCACTTAGGCTCCTTTCAGCTCCCAACATGTCTCCAGGTTGCCTAGCAATCCCAACAATATTTTATGAGGCCTTATTCCAGAGGAACATTTTGCTAATGCAGAATTTCAGCTGGAAGCTCCAGGAGGAGCAGGGAGGAAGCGTGAGATAGCATCTCTCCGATTTAGCAGGGCCAGAACACAGGAGAAAAATCAAAAGAGAAAAAGAAATTATCCTGGCAGACATTTAGCAACAAGGTCTTGCAACACACTCCCCGAGCCAGCATGCTGCCAGGGGTGGTGTCCATGCCATCAGCTGGAGCAATGTATCTGTGAATATATATATACACATGTAATTCAATAGACACATTGTTATGGCTTTTTATTTCTCTCTTCCTCTTTTTGGAAGGTTTTGGGGTTTTTTCCCCCTTTTTTCTTTTCCAGTTTCCAGGGTGCTCAACACTTGCCTGTGGGTTGTTTTTTTCTAAGCAGGTAATGTCCCCTTCTGCCTGTAAAGCAAGAGCATTAGCATGGAGGAACTGGTAAGTGAAAACTACTCCAAACTAAAGTGAGATACATTTCATTGATTATTATTTCCACCCCCCACACACACTGGCCAAGATGAAGGACAAGTAAATTGGATTTTTAAGATCCTTCCCCTTTAATACTGTCTGGTATTATTAGTAATGTAAGTAAAACTGTTTATAGCAGATGTGTTTTTTTTCCTGAAGCTGACAGTGTGCCCTTAAAGTGATGCACGGTGATTGTAAATCCAGGGGGTTCCAGCACTTTCAGCCCTAACATATCTGCCTAATGCCACCAACTGGAAACTGGAGTGCAGAATGGGGCAAGGAAGAGAGTTTCACATTTCATCCAGGATTTTGCTGGGAAGCAGTGCTGGAGGTGTAATCCAAGGTTAGGTTTGCTCAGCGCTTTAGAGGTTTCTGCGAAACAGCAGGATAGTAGCAGCAGAGTCCTAGAGTCCTTCTTCCAGCATTCTTCTGTACAAGGAGAGACTGAGGGAGCTGGGGCTCTTTAGCTTAGAGAAGAGGAGACTGAGAGGTGACCTCATCAATATGTATAAATACATGCAGGATGAGTCCCGAGAGGCTGGAGCCAGGCTCTGCTGGGTGGTGCCCAATGACAGCACAAGGGGCAGTGGGGGAAGTAAAGGCATAGGAAGCTTCACATAACTATGAGGAACATTTTTTTCACTGTGATGGTGACAGAGCTCTGGAACAGGCTGCCCAGGGAGGTTGTGGAGTCTCCCTGACTGTAGATATTCAAAACAAACCTGGATGCATTCCTGTGTAATCTGGTGTAGGTGATCCTGCTCTGACAGGGAGGTTGGATTGGATGAGCTTTTGAGGTCCCTTCCAGCACCTGAAATCCTGTGATTCCGTGATCTGCTCCCTGTTGAGAGGCTCAAGGATGCTCAGAACCCACCAAAAGCAAATATGGTTTACAAATGCCTTTGCTCATCCCTGCTTCAAGGATAATCCATTGATGGCCAAAGCCAAAAGTAGGTCACAGCAACTTCAAATTTCCTCCAGTGGGATGCTGTGCAGTCAATGAAGGCCAGGGCTATTCCCACATGAGTTTTGGTTGGGTCTGTGTTAGGGCACTGTACTGTTTGCCTCTGACCTCAGTCTCCTGTGCCTTGCTTGTAAAAAACCACAGCCACATGAAAACCAGCCACCACATCCTTCCTCTAGGTCTAACCCAGATGTGAGGGTCTCTGCTGTGGACATGCACCCTTGGGATGCTCCAGGCCAGGACCCCTAAGCAGAGCAAGAAAGGCTTAATCCCAGACCTTTTCCATTTTTCCTGACATAGCTTGGCCCAGTAGAGTTTTTTTCCTACTTGGAACAAAAGCTTTTGTTATCCAACAGGTTGATAGATGATAGCTGATTAAAAGGGGAAAGGAGAATGCCCATTTATGGAGAGGGAATTTGTTAAAGCAGCATTTGAACACAGCCATCTCTGATGCCCAGAATAACAGGGGGCTCCAGCCTGCTGGGTCATGAGATAGAGGTGATGTAGCAAGGAGGCTGTTTACACATATAACCTGCTGGTGATGGATTTGATTTCTGATTGCCCTGACCTTCTCTGTGTGGTTTATGCCTGTGAAAATACAGGAAGGAAGTCAGGATCAGGCACGAGTGCTGTGGTTTTGGCAGCACGTTACGCTGCTGGTGTATCATGATAGATACATGATCAGAGATGTGAATCATGATATAAAGCTTCAGATAGTAAACACACAGGTCCTGTGGTTTTGGTTTAAATGCTTTGTAATAATACAGGGCAAACTCTGTAGCTTTACTGGCTTCTCAGGGAAGACATAAAGCAAAAATCTTTAAGCTCAGCTGCTTCCAACCCTCCAGCCAACAAATGGAGCTTGTTCTCAGCAGCAACAGGCAGTATATGCTACAGTATATGCTCATAAAAGTCCAAAACCATATTCCTTTCGGGCTGGAATGCTTCATGTTTGATATCAGATTTTATACTTAGAGGCTCAATTGTTTTTAGCTGTTGGAAAGTGTATGGGTTGTTTTTCTTCTGCTCACATCGATGGCAAGTGAGAAAATGAGATCATTCAAAAATGACTAAAGGAAACAATTCAAACCTGGCTCGCTCGCGCTGTGTATTTCACCCAGGCCTAAGTTGCGAGCCAAAATGAAAGTAAGTTAGCTGAGCAGGTTTAAAGCTCGAAGCACACAGAGGCCAGTGTAAATTTTATGAATTATTTTAACTGCAGCCCATGAAATGGTATTGCTTTTGTGAAATTATCTCGACAACAAATGGTCTTGTTCAAGGCTTTCCAAAATGGGCTCTCATACATCAGACAGCCTCTGGCTTGGCTTCTAGGAAAGCGACAGCGTTTCTGCACAGGGAATGAGCAGATCATATAATATCTTAGGGGATGACAGAGTCTGGGCATCAGATGTTCCTAAAGTCTTTATTGTATTTCAGAGAACTCGCTGTGAAAATATATTCTTGGTAAGTGTGATTTGGGGGGGGGGGGGAGGGGGAGGAAAAAAAAATCCCTGTGAAACCTGAATAAACTGTGATAGAATCATTCCCAGCATACTGGAGTTTACAGTAAACAAAATCACAGCTGATTTAAAAATGGAGAAAAAAAAAATCATTGCTACAGAAAGAACAATCTTCTCAGGCTGTGCTGCTCTTGAGAGGGAGCTAACAGATGCAGCATCTCATTTAGCCCCCATCTCCCAGGCACTGGGGCTGCTGCTCAGCACCCAGCACGAAGTAGGCAGCGCCTTGCAGGAGGCAGCCCTCGCTGAGCAGGGTTTAAGTGCTCAGTCTCACCATCTGCATGCCTTTGTTTGCTCCCTTCAGCATAGCAGCTATTTGGGGGGGGTAAAAAAGTGAAAAATGGAGGGTTTGTATTCTTTGTAAGCTTTTGGTACCATGACTGCTCCCACCACATTTCTGACTCAGTGGTGTTGCTTTCTTCAGCCTTCATTTTGATTAAAAGCTGTGCGGGAGAAGAAAGAATTCCTCTATCAGTGTATCACCTCCTTCACATGCCAATCCCTTCTTATCAGGCCATCTGGATTCAAACCTGGCTCACAGCCACTGTGAACAATTTATAAAGCTGTTCTGATTGAGGAGAGATATTTATGGGTGTCCCAGACAAGATTAGGGCTCCCCAGACCCTCAGCAGCAGCTCACATCCTCGATACCACTGCGAGCATTACAGGTGCTCTCCTGGGTCACAGACCCATGAGGTGGGTGTTGCCTCTGCAGATGTACACAAATTGCCCCAGATCAGGACCTAGGCTTGTCACTGGAGAGATGTAAGCATTGGGGTTAAAAGCTCAGATTGTGCAACAGAGTTGGGAAAACAGGTAAAAATCCCATGGGAGTGTGTGTGAGACAGATACTATCCTGCACCTGAATATGTTTCAAAACAACAAATTTTATTTAACTTCTTGCAGCTGCTTGCTTAGGAAGCAAATCCTATCAGCCATGTGCAAGTGCAAACCCTCTTTAATTTCTGTGTCACAGCACTGTGATTTCCCTGAGACACGAAGCAGAATTAAAACCCACCCAGCTGGAGAGAGAAATGAGGCTGCTCTCGAGCACAGGTGCGTTGGAGAAAGTAGCTCCATAGATACAGGGCAAATTGTTCATCACTTACGTTGCTTCAAATCAGTTTGGACAAAAACCACAACAGCATTTCAAGCCTACTTGATGGCTGAGGAAAGGGACAGGGAGAAGCACTGTGGGGAGCTGGGGCAGGAATTTGAGGGAACACTGCCATCTTCTCTTTTATTTTAGCTAATTATGTATCTGATGTAGGTCCTGACATCTCTGCTTGCTTGCTAGCGATGAACACTTTACACCGGTGGAAGCCCTATCGCCCTCAACCCCATCAGGCTGGCACCACTCTCCAAGAGTGAGCTTGCACAGAAACAGCAGAGTCTCTTTTCCTTAAAGTAATTGCTTTCCTTCACTCTTCTCCTCCTCCTTCTCCAGGTCAGGGCTGTGCACATTATGCTGGTTTTCATTGTGATCACCAATGTGTTGTCTAGCTGCTGGGTAAATACATCAAGCGGCTCACATTCAGCGTGCAGCTCACACCGTTCCTTTCTGCTGAAGCTGCCTTTCAATTATGCTTTGGTCTAAGGGGTAGAAAAGATTTCCTGTGGTGTGGAAGCCAAGCGGCTTCTTTGCTAAATTGAGGCTTGATAAATATGTATTCAGCCTCACACATCAGAATAGTGAGCAACAGCTGTATGGAAGGCTAAAGAAACACAGCGCTTCGCTTACAGAAACTAAGTGGCTTTAAGCAGACACCATCCAGCAGATAAATGCAGAAATGTACCCTTTTATCACTGTTTTTGCAAGATTTGTGTTTGCCCAGTGCAGTGGTATCTGGGTGACTGTAACAACCCATTGCATTCATTTGCCCAGAACTGATAGCACAAAATAGATTCCTGCTGTCTATCACTGTATTGAAACCGTCAGCAACGACACACTGCCAAACAAATATTTGACAAAGGACGGTCAGGTTTTGCACTGCTCTCTGAGCAGTGCCAACTCTTACCCCAGTTACTTTCTGCTCTTCCTGTCCCCTTTCCAGCTGCTTTGTTTGAATGTTTATATTTCTCCTCCCAGTTCAGGTTGTCCTGTTGCACAGATGCAACAGAGCAGGGCAGCATCTTGAAGTGACTCAAGGTGTCTCTAGAAGGTGCAAGGAGAGAGAATTTCTACCTATGCTCAGGCAGCCATCCTCATACAGGGTCTTGGTGTCACACTGTGCTCTTACAGGGTCTTGGTGTCACCAGGCTAAGCATGGCCCTGGCTAGAGCAAGCTGACAGCTGGCCAGTTCAGACAGCCAGGAATGGCCAAGGTGATGCTCCCACATCTAAGCATTGCACCAGTGCCTGGGTACATCATGGGGACGGGACATGGAACTTGGTGTGTCCCCCATCCTGCCCACAGCTCCCACCAGGGCTGCTCCCCACCTCAGCTCCCTGCAGCTCATAGTACCTGGCTGGCAGATTCCAGCCACCTAAATATTTTGGCAGGTAGTGTAGAGTCAGAAAGTTTGGCCACACCTGCAGCTGTATCCATCTAAAACCCTGCCGAAGAAAATGAACCACTTTAAAGTCAATCCAGCCATACAGGATGAGGTTAATTTAATTCAAACAATTTTGAGTGCATTTACATCAAGCATTTACACTGGGGCAGCTGGCTTGACTTTAAGCAGGATTAGCTGACTGGAGGAGCGCAAAGCGTTTCCTTGTCTGAAGGGCCCTTGGTTTGATGCTGTTGCAGGGTGGATTAGAGGCGAGCGGAGCGTTGGAGGCTGCTGAGCAGAGCTCTCTGTTCCTCGCAGTGCAAGGAGCTTAGGATGCCGCAGGCGGACGGGCTGGTGAGACACGATGCTAAGCACAACCCATCAAGCGGCTTGGAGGAATCCCGTTTCTGTACACCGCTTGATCACATTTTGCATGAAGCTGGGATTTATCTTGGCAGTGGTGCTGGCTTAAGCAGCAAATTCCACCCAGAAGAAATTTCCAGACAGAAAGCAAAAGACTTGTTAGAGGAAGAATCTCATTGATTGGTACAGCAAAAGTGTCTTGGTGGCTGCAGAGTGACTGTGACACGTGTGGACGTGCCCATTGGCATCTCCAGCTCTGCAGCCCTCAAGCAGTGAGGCTGTGTCCACCCTATGCGCCCAGGAAGCCTCTGAGCGGCGTGAGGACCTTTGCAGGCAACCTCACGTGCCAGCCCTGGGGCTATTCCCTGACCGGAGCTGCAGAAATCCGTAGCCTGTATCCAGTGTGGGAGAGGTAATGGGACCCAGCCCTGGCAGCAACACACCTCTTGGCTCCACATCAGACAGGTCCACAGGGCTGCCTGCAACTGCTGTATTTAGAACCACCGCCCTGCTCCTGCCCATGCGGGGTTGGCTCCTGTCTGCAGCCTGTTTTCCCATGCAGCTGGGGAAACATTTACTGACAACATCTGGTACCAGCCTCGCCCTCTTTCTGATCGTTTTGGGGTCCCTCTGGTCAAATGACACCGGTTCAGGTTTTAGAAAAGCCTTAAGACGTGAAGTCAAATCTCTCTGGAGCGGCATTCTTTATTTTTGCTGTTGTTTTTGACAGGTCACACACTGCTCTGAGGTCTCACCTCGCCTGCTCCCACATACCTGCCTACCACTTGGGTCCCTTTTTAAGCACATTAACACCCCTCTCGTGTCAGTGTGAACAGGCAAAAGGCTTTTGCTAGCTCTCCTGTCAGGCAGCATGCAACTCTGGCTCTCACCTACCAGATGGCCGTATTTTACTTTCTGGCCATGAGCATTTGCTGATGCTGAATGATTTGAGGAAGCAGAGGAGCTCCCCATCAGGGCCCAGGGTATGCTGCTGCTGTGTCCTGTGACCATACTTAACTTGTTCCACACCATCTGAGAGCACTATTTCAGCTGTAAGTTAATTCCAGGCCTCCAGGATGGCCACTCTTATGACCATGTCTCTCCTCCCCATGTCCCCTGTGAGGATGCCTTTTCTTCTCTTGCCCTGGGGACTGCAATCTTCTGCTGTGCCTGGTTTGGCTGAGTCTCACCAGAGAGCAGACACTGCTGTGTAGGAAGTGGCAATGGTGTTTCATTAGCCAGTACTTTTCTCTATTCCTCTCAGTTGGTATTGACCTGTAGTGGCAAAGAGCACACTTACTGTAGATGATGTCTCGGCTGAGATGTCTAACTCAGGTCTCGACTGCTCAGCAGTCATTAAACATCTCAGGGAAGACGTTCCAGGAACAGGGATGTTAACCTCATGGTCCTGGCCTGATTCCAGCTCATTTAATTAAGTCTTCATAGCTGAAATTTGCTTTGCACTTTTGACCAGTTATGGGATTTTTTTCCTCCTCTAAGATGTTGAGCAGCCTTGCTATGAGCTGCCGCATTCCCCACACGAGCTGAAGCAAGAAGCAATTACTGCTGCTCCCTCTTACAAAGATCCTCAAACCCATTGTATTTTCTGGTTACTTAACAATTTAGGACTCTGCAAAGTGTCAATGGCTCATCTACACAGAGAAGTTTTTCTGTTTAATCTGGATAATCTAAGCAGTAGTACATGATCCAAAGACAAAGACTCAGAGACTCATTTTGGTTGGGAAAGACGATTGAGTCCAAGCATTACTGAACTCTGCTGAGTCTGGTGCTAAACTATGCCACTCAGCACCACATCTCTGTGTTTGTTAAACTTGCTGTTGTTGCAAAGAATATGATCTTTATCATTTGGGTAAGTAACTTTTACTTTAAAAAGAAAAAAAAAAAGTTACAAAAAGTAATTTGAAGTGAGAAATAATGCAATACAAGCCAAACACACACATTCCCTTCTAAGAGAAAGCTATGTGAGTACAAAACCACTACATGAGTGTATACACACATGTATAAGGATACATGATGACCCCTCCCTCCCCTCTTCATCAAGCCTTTGCAAAGTCCAGGGATTTGGAAGCCCTGCTGTGATTAAATCCTTGCCTAACAAGGTAGTGTGGTTTTGGTGTGACGATATGAAGAGGCAATAAAATGCCTTCTCACTGGGCTTGGGTTGATTTGAAACCATGATGATGGCTCTGTCCCAAAAGGTGGGTGATGGTCTGTGGCTTGGCCATGGGGTGGGTGTGCCCCACAGCGGGCCATGAGCAGAGAGTTTTGGGGTGGAAGTGCCCCACAGAGAGTCCCATCTGGGAATGGGTCTGGGATGGAAGCGCCCCATGCAGATCCCCGAGCAGGGACGGGTTTCTGTTGGATGTGCCCCATAGAGACCCTCGAACAGGAAGGGGTTCGGAGCGGGGACACCTCTCCGGCTCAGGGTGGCGACATTTCCCGAGGCCATGAGCTGGAGGACCCGGCGCAAACGGTCGCCCTGCCGGGCTAAGGGGCGAGGCGGCGGGAGCTCCCTCAGACGGTGTCGCTCCTTCACCACCTGCTCGAGGAACGGGACGAGGGCCCGGGCTCGGCGCCCTCCGCCTGGGCCTGCAGGCGGCGCAGCGGCCCCGTCGAGCCGCTGCTAGCCCCCGCCCCGCGTCGCAAACCGCTGCGGAGCGGCCGGGTCCGGTGGTGCTGCCGGGGAAGGCGGCGGCGGGCTCGGCTCCCGCTCCGCCCCGCTTCCCCCGCCGGCTCCGCCCCGGAGGCCGGCACGCTGGCTCGCTCCCTGCCTGGGAACATGGCCGAAGTAGGGGAGGACAGCAGCGGGGCGCGGGCTCTGCTGGCGCTGCGCTCGGCGCCCTGCAGCCCCGCCGCGGCGCCCCCTCCCGGGCCGCCGCCCCCGGCCGGGCCGCCCGCCGCCGCCGCCTCCACCGCCGGCCCGGTGCTGGCGCGGCTGCAGGGCCGCGAGTTCGAGTTCCTCATGCGGCAGCCGGCCGTCACCATAGGCCGCAACTCCTCGCAGGGCTCGGTGGACGTTAACATGGGGCACTCCAGCTTCATCTCCCGGCGGCACCTGCAGCTCAGCTTCCAGGAGCCGCACTTCTACCTGCGCTGCCTCGGCAAGAACGGCGTCTTCGTGGACGGCGCCTTCCAGCGCCGCGGCGGCCCGGCCCTGCAGCTACCGCCGCAGTGAGTGGCCGCCAAGGCGGGCCGGGGGCGCGGGGGTGGCGGCACCGCAGGAGCTGGCGGGGCTCGCGGGGCTGGGCCGGCTCCGAAAGAGAGGGGAGAGCCCGGGCCCGTGGGGAGGGACCCGGGGCAAAGCCTGAAGGGGCGGAGTGGGACCCCTCCGTCCCAGGGAGGGAGCGTGGGTCTGGGTGGTGAGGGGCTGAGGGGGAGAAAAGAGACGGCGAGAGATCTGTCGGCCCCATCGAGTAGGCAGTGAGATGCTTCTGCACTGCGTAGGGGACGTGGGTCTGCCAGGAGGAGGGCCTGGGGTGATGGTGAGGGCCCACCGATGATGGAGGAGACAGTGAGGAACTGTGTCCGAAGATGGTGGCTTTGAGGCCCTCCCCACTGGACAGAGAGCCTAAGGGGATGATGAAGGACAGCCTCTGAGGAAGGTGGCCTTGAGGCTCTTCTCAAATCACAGCCTGAGAGGATGGTGTAGTTTGAAGTTGGTCACAGTGTCAGAGTGACCCTCACCTGGTGGAGAGCGCTGGTGGTGAGCGATGTCCACCTGCCTCAGCATCAACAAGGGATGTCCTCACCTTCCTGCCATCCGCGACTGAGAAAGGGGGTGATGTTCATCAGGGCTTGGCCTGTGGCTGCTGCTCCTGAGGGAGCCATGGCCGGGGAAAAAGTGTGAGCCCGACACCTCAGGGTGCTGCTCCAGCACGCAGTCATCTATGGTCATCATCCTCCATACTGGCCTGCCAAGGGACTCATGTTCAACTGGTGGCCCTAAGGAAGTTTCAAAAGGATAAACGAGAGAAGGAGGGCTCTCATTAGTGGGGCAAAACTTGCCTTACCTAGGGCTTGGCTTCCTTGGAAAAAATCTAGTGTAAAAAGTTGGAAAGCACTTTGGCAGAGTGCTTATTTTAGGATTGGCAAGACAGGTGTTGTTCCTGATGTCTCTCTGGAGCAAGAGAAAATAGAAGGCAGTGGGCCAGGCCAGGGGTGATCTTGCTTTCCACTACCTCCAGAAAGCAGGTGTTAAGGTGCCTTCTCTTCTTTGAGCAAAGGGAGCGGCCTGCCAAAGAGTTTTCTGTGCTATCAAGGTGGTGACTGTGCTGTGTTTCAGATAAACTCTCCTCAGAAAGAGGAATGAGGTTGACTTTAATCTCTTTCTTCCTCTGAAAACATGGTTTATGGTTGCTGACTGCTGTCTAACGTCTCCAGAGCTTCACCCCGGGGGCGGCAGCATGGTAGCGGTGGGTGATGTAATTCCAGCATGCATCTCTTCAGGTCATACCTAACTGTGTCTAATGCCATCTCTGAGGGAAGACATGCTGTAAAGGCAGGAGATTGAGTTTTTAAGATGTTCCACTGGGCTTTCAGTTGTTTGTATAAAACATCTGTTTTCATCTGGCAGTTTTTGGCTTTGGTACTGTTTACCTCCTGCACCACGGTCCTGGAGTTATCCCTTTTCCACCAGCCTGTTGCTCAGGGGAGGGTTTTTTAATTACTCATTTCCTCTGCAGGCTGCTTCATTTTGTACTTAGTAATTTAGTTATAACTCCCTAGCCGCTCACTCTCTTAGGCATTTTGGTTTGTAACGTGTTTCACTTTCTAAAAGAGATGTCCTTTAGTGTCTGTTTAATTAATATTGCTTTGTAAAACAAGACCACCCAAAGCCCAAGGCATTTCTATTGTCGCTCCCTCGGGCTCTAGGTTTATCTTTGTGAGCTCTCTCCTCCCTGTCATTCAGCTTCTTCAGTTGGTTAATCATAAGCATTGTGCTTGGAAACTCTCTCAAGCAGCAACTTGGTTACATATTTCACTCCCCTTCCATTTGCTCGTGACTTCTGGAGTTGGATTGGCAATTTTCCTTCAGCACTTTAAAGGGAGGAGTTTGGTGTACAGTTATGAACTCTGCACAATAAGGCATCCTCTTTGCTTGGCCACTGTTAGAGCTACATAAATAAACTCGATGCTCCTCCCTTTCTGACTTCCAGACTAGGAAAATGTTTTGCATCAATCTAAAGGAATTTGCCCCCTTGCTTCTAACAGGTAAACAACTCCTTCCCTTCTGCTGGTCGGTCAAGGATTTGTAACCCACACCAGGGGGTTAAAAAAATCCTGCTGAAGCTTGGTATACATACTTTTGCCTGAGGTTTTTAAACTGTTCTGTCTGCTGTTATCTCCACTCTTGAAAAATCAGTCAATTCCCTTCCAGTCATCCCCCTACACACACAAACACGTACACAAATCCTCCCTCCACCCTCAGTAAACAAAACAAGGTGCTGGTTGGTGCTGTTTCTTTTCCTTAGAGAAGCCTATTTGCTTACAGCCAACCTCACTGCAATTGCCACACGTAGAACAAAATGAAGATGGGTTGTGGTACACAGACTTCACCAGCCACAGTTTATTTCTGAATATTATTTTATGGTAATGCTTATTAGGCTGTTTGACACAGCCACAGCTTTTCCATGTCCCAGCAGAACACAGAGTCTCTTAAATGTCAGGAATTGATGGCCATTGAGTGATTCAGATGAGAGGCCCTTGTGATATGGGGAGCTCTTGCTGATAGTCTTCAAAGAGTTTGAGTAGCTCTCCCCCTTTTTTTCCCCCGTCTCTAAGAGCAGAAATAAGCAAAGTCTGGTTTCTGTTGCACCAATGTAGTCACTGCTGCTGTTACAAAGCTTGTGCATCATGAGATCATGAATGGAAACAGAAAGTTACAGGGGAGAAAAAAGTGTCCTTTGGTTATAATTCATACTATTTGTTAAAAGAATAGATCCTGGGCTTATTGATTTCTTCTCACTTCTCTTTTCCTGGATGAAAGTTTTCTGCTATAAGCCCTCTTCTACATTTAGATGTAGTTATTCTTGACATTTACATAGGATTTTGTCAGGAGGGGTGGGGAAAGGAGGAAAAAGGAAGAGTCTTTGAGACCTTTCTTGAACACTCTGTATACCTCCTTACACAAAATCAGTGGCCTTTGAAAAATTTCCTATCACTTCCTCTATCAATAATCTGCTGTAACCATAATTCCAGTGCTGGGCAGGATTGTTCTATTTCACACCTGTGTTGTTAGGGAAGATTGTATTTCACAGGTGTGATGACATAACCCTGAAGTGTAATTAAACAGTAATGACCAACAAGAAGGGCACTTCCTGGAAGTTAGTGACAGAAGCAAAATAGGTGGAAGAGTGGAAGGTCTGCAATACAGCTCAAGACCCCTTAATTTGTCTAATTAATGCGAGAGCCATGCTGCAGCAGACATTGCAAATAGAAATCAAGATGAAATGGTGGAAGCACATAAAAAATAAGTGCTTTAAATGAAGAATTGATAGGAACTTTTGTTTTTTTTGGCTGTGCTACTGGGAGCTGGAAATCTGTGGATAAATATCTGGGTAGCTTTCTATTAAAACAAAACAAAACACCCAGCAGAAACTCAAGGCTATCAGTAGGATAGGCACAAGATTTGAAAAACTATTCATAGTGGGGGGTGGGGGGGAAAGCATAAGATGCATCAGGAACTATTAGCTGAAGCACTTTTCCTCCTGAAGACATTATTTTTTTCAGATTTCCAGTGTAATCTGATGTTTACAGGGTCAGGTTAATGCTGAATTACTAAGGTTTTCTTTGTTACCTTCAAGACTGACTCCATTTAAAAAAACTAATTGACAATAGCAAGATAGAGACTTAAGAGTAACTAAACTATGCCTCCGCTTTACACAGACATACACTCCCCTCAAATCAAAGGACTTGAACCAGCTGAAAGTTAAGCCTGCTCACCCCAGTTTTAAGCAGCTATGGATCAGGTTTTCAAATGGTCCTAAGTACAAAAGTTCTATTGACTAAAAACTGCAGATGTTGATTGAGCGTGGCCTGATAATAGCACTTGAGCCTTCTGAACTGGAACTCAGTAGGTTGGAAAATGGTGCTTCTCAGGGAATATTTCTTGGGATATTTTCATGTTGCTTCTCTGCCCGTTTGGTAATTTTGCAGTAGTGCTATTAATGGAGCCTGAAGCTGGTGGGTTTCTGTGTAGATACTTCTAGCATGGGATTTCTAAGTGCAAAAATAAGTGTTTAAACCTGCAGTTCTTTTAACGTTTAGGAGATGGAAGGGGGAAAAAAAATGGAGGAGTTCTTTAGTTTAAGCATAAAATACAAGGGAAGTAAATATATGGATATATGAAATGAATAAATTTTTTCCCCCTGGAATCATAGAATTGTTTCAGTTGGAAGAGACCTCTAAGATCGAGTCCAACTGTTTTAACTCTGTGTTTTAATGTATGCATATGAGCCCCATTATAAATTGAAAACTTCCTATGCCTGTGAAGTTTCATTAAGAGCTTGCTGCTTTACCTCTAATGGGATTTTCCTGGGTGCTTAATGAATTTGACAAAACTAATCCAGTACTCTGAGCACGTATCAAGGGGCTGACACACCCCCCCCACCCCCCCCCAACATCTTGTGTGTATTAATCTTTCTGCTTTGTGAGTACATGCATTCACTTCAGTGTTTAGGTAGTTGGGGTGTCTCCACAGTTGGGGTTTAGTAACCAAGCAGAAAAAAACCTGAGAGCTAGATCCAGCAGCCTTTCATTTCCCTTTCAAAGGGAGATTGCGCAGTCTGTGAGGCAGTAATTTGAGGTACAAACTAAAGTTCAAAAAATGGACATCATCAAAGCAAACGGAGATCTGGACATCGTATTGCGGTGTTTTGATGACCTCAGGAACCACTTGGTCCCCATTCTTGTGGTTAGAATGATGTGAGCGTGGCGTGGGGGTGTGTGTGTGTGCGGGCACCCTTACATTTCGGGAGGGAACTGCATGCACATACTAAGGAAATACTTCAACCACATAACCACGACTACAAAACGAGTTGTTTCTGAAATGCTGCCTGTGTCTGTTAACTCTCCTGAACCCCCTCCTGTAGTTCTTAAATGTTGCATAATCTGCATTTGCAACCATTCCCCTCTTCTTTGTTTGAAATGCATCATTCTCTCTTTGCTACAACCTGTGGATGAACGTTTCGCCCTCGCTAGAAACTCGTGTGAAAGCTTTGCCGTCTTAGCGCTTCCTCGCCTTTTTTTTCATGCTCTTATTTGATTTCAGAGACTGTCTTTGAGAACAGGTTTTTTTTTTGGGTGCATGGCAAGATGGTGATAAAGGATTACTTGATTTTAATTGCAGAATTTATGTCAAGTAATAATTTTTGGCAAAGCAGCTCAATTTGTCATGGGTTATATTAAACGTTTAAGGAGAGTTTCCCTCATTATGTGAAACTGCTGCTCGATTTGTTGATTCAAAAATAGCTGTGCTGTAAGTCACATTGTGAATATAAACTGAACTATGCAAAACTCAGTGTGTGTTCTCCTATGTGATCTTTTAAACCAAGCTTAGTTCACTGTAGCTGATGTGCTGATTGTGAAAAGATTAATCTAACCAGAACATGCCCCACTTGTGCATTCTTGTGCAGAGTCTCAGCTATAAAGGCTTAAATATAGGTTCAGGTTGTGCTGGTGTAACTTCTTTGTGTTAACACACTCTCAATCATGGCATGTATGCTTAGCTGACTGTGGGATTCTTTCAGTTGGTACTGTTGTGTGAGATGAATGGGTGTGAGTCTTTCCTTTTATGAAAAGAGGAATAAAAATGATGAAATATGTAGTAATTCATATCTCAGTTATTTTGGTGCCAGCTGTGTGAGCATCTTCACTGCAAAGTGTCTCTTTTGACTTCTGGTAACAAATCAACAATTTCCTCCCCCCCCTTTCCAGAAAACAGGACACTCTTGCACTGAGTAACTGAAAGCATGAATGACAACCAGATTAATGTGATTGTTTTCTTTGTAAGCAAGCTCTTAGTAGCTGTGCTTTGATAGCCATTTGGCGTCAGAGCTGTTATGTGGGATGCCAAATTCTCTTGCTCGGTGTTGCAGTTTCCTGGAGGAGTAGATGTGGCAACAGGATGTTGGTAAAGAACAGGAAACTACTTGAATTTGCTACTTATGCCATGCAAATAAAGTCTTACTACCGGCCATGTGTAGTAACTCAGTGTTGACTTCTCTTATTGACAGAAGCAGTTGCAGAATGTGGAGCTTCATGTGTGTGCTTTGTCGGGGGGGCTGCACTGATACTGGAGTAACAGAGGGTACACAGGCTGCTTAGGTGGCTGTTAAACCACTCTTTGAGATTTGACAGTTGACTCCAGCTGGCTTTCTTATTCAGAGTGGATTTCTGCTAGCACTCAGTTCTGTGTCAGTTCTCCTGATGAGCGGGGAGCATCTGGGTGTTCTGCTGCCAGAGCCAAAAAGCACCACAACCAGAAATGCTGATTAGACCCAGCTTCACCTCACTGCCAGTTAAATGTGGATGAGCCAGCTTTCCTTTCCCAATCCAAGTGGAAATGTGGTTTCAAAAAAGAAAACTCATGTACTTCGAGCTGGCAATGTTAATGAAGAAGGAGAGGAATAATCTTACTTGCTTTTATTACAGATTCTTTCCTCTCTTCTTTCTAATATAGCAGTTCAGAGCACAGAAGCCTCTCTCACATGGAGCCATACCTAACACCAGCTTTGATTTATATATCTTTGGTTGCTTCTAGGAGTTTCTAGAGGTTATAGACTCATGGCTAGAATATCCACTTCAGGATTCCTACTTGAAAGAAAGAAAAGTAGGAAAGCTAAATATGCTGTAGGGCATAGTCCATAGTGTGATGGGTGGTTCAAGTCCCTGTTGTCTTAAAATTGCATATGTCTAGGACAGGCAGTAAATGCCTAAGAAGCCCACTGAGCTTGTGCAGTGCTTTCTGACTGCTGAAATTGGTAGCTTTTAAATGTTGGTTTATGCATTTAAAGTGGCTGGTGAGCAGTGATATAACCGACTGGCACAAGAAACAGGGAGAGTCAGAGGTCTAGCTGTCATTTCGCAATAGTTTGTTTTGGACAAGTCTGTAAGATGAAAAAGTGGAAGCTTTTTTTGGTGTGTGTCTTCTGAATGTAGGCTATGAAAAGCCATCTTAATGTACTTCCAGACTCAGTTAATTGACTGATTGTGAGTACAAATTATTGTGTGGTCTTAATATGTTCGCTTCAGTCAACAATTCAGTATTAAGCACTGAACAGTTTTGTCAGGTATTTGTAGGTCTGCCTGTTTCAGTTGACTGCAGACTCCTTATAAAAGCAGATTGAGATGCTTACAGAGCAGATGAATCTCTCACTTAGGTAAATATGAGGAAACCTTTCTACCTGATAGCATATTCCTTGTTTTCGTAGCACAGACACAGTTCCACTAATGTGTGTTCACTCTTGCCCACAAATGTTTTTGGCTTGTAATTCACATCTTCAGTTTCTTTAGAACAGCTCAATAAAATGCATGTGTGCGTTCCTTCTGCATGGCACTTAATTTTTATGAAATACATGTTTTATTGGACAGTAAAACATTTAAGCATCTTAATGGCCTAATTAATACTCTCTATCCGCTTCTGTCTTGTGTATTTTGCTCTTTGTTACCCTGCTGCTCCTTTTTCATGTCCTCCTGCATTTTTCATCATGAAAATTTCAAGCAGTCTTGAGAGAGCAGCCTGTTAGAAGCCTGTTCTTTGAATATTCAGCAGCTCTAAGTAAGATTTGATTGATAGTCCCTTCCCTCCCTACCCAATCTATTTTTAGGCATTTAAAAGCGAGTTTAATTTCTTGGGTTCTCATTTGTTATGTATGCGTGATTTACTTCAGTGGTTTTCCTCCCTCTTTTGGATGTACCAGATATGTAATTTTCATGTTGTTTGAGGACATCTTGACACTTTGGGGAAAAATAATGTAGAAATTAATTGGGAGCTCTGCCTTAGCTGAAGGAGCAAAGATGGACAGACTTTGTCTGGTTCTGTTAGTATACACTGCATGATTGGAATAGGGTAAGTTCTCTTTTAGAACACAATGAGGAGACAAAAAGCCTTGCAGAGGTTTTCTAAGCACTATGGTCAAGTACCTCCCTCCCCTTCTGAAATATAACATCATAGTTGGACCCTTTTTTGTGCTTCATGCCACTTTAAAGAGAGCCTTAGGAAGTGTTCCCACACAAACTCTTTTAATCTTCTGTCTCCCTCAAGGCCACAAACAGAAGCCACCAACATTTTGACTAAGCAGGAGTGGACTCCCTGCAGAGCCAGTTTGTGCACTTGCTAAAGGAATTGTTCTTGAGCAACTTAAGGCCTTTCCTCTCTCGAGGGCATAAGAACTATGGACTCTTAAACCCTCCGAATCCTGATTGTGTGGGAGGAGAAAAGGACGAGACCAGAAAGCAAATGGTGTTTCCACCTGATGGGTAGCCCAAAAAATGTTTATGCTTTTCATATTCAGTTTGAGGTGTAGCCCAAACTACTAAGGGTAGACTCTTGGTGTGGGAGATGTGCCAACTGCTATTTATTTATTGATCTCTTTCTTTTTTTAATTGTTTCAGGGCTTGCATAACCTGGTGTACCTTGGCTTGGCTGCCTGCCCACCATGCGTAAAGGGGTGGTGACTGTCAACAAGCCTGGCAATTGGGTGGCTTTTCCTCCTTCTGCCTTGTCCATTCAGCTGTGTAATTATTCCCTCTCCTACCGTGTATCCCTCAGACATTGTCTAATGAGCACTGGGCAGACCTGCAGAGGAAGGCAAAGGCTGGTACATGCTTTGCTGCTAATGTCTTCCTGTATGGGATATTAAGGCAAGGACTGAAGTTTTCCCCAGGCATTCTTAGGAGAAAATTCCTAATGTGTAGTGGTTCAATGAAAGTGTTGCTAGCATTCTGTTGTTTGTATAAACAAGGTCTATGCAACCCGGCTGGTAGAAATAGGCGCAATCAAGTAGTTTAGACTTGCACAGGGTCTGTTTACAATTGAGTGTCCCAGCTCAGTGCTTCCCTGCAGACAGAACCACAGAGTGAACTTGGGAAACAAAATTGTTTTGCTTGACAGCGCGGCCAGATCTGAGGTCTTTTAGTGACAAGCAGTTGCATCCTTTTTTCCAAGTGGTTCGCAGTTTCTTCTTGGTTTCACCCTGTTTTCTGCTCCACCAGGTAGTATTGCAAGTATGAGAACTCCTATTAAAAGAAAACCTGTAGCAGAAAAGGGGTAGACTCCTGGTCCCCAAAATGTTGATATTGCAAACTATGAAGCTTGTATGAAGCTTCTGGGTAAGGTCCATCTGTTAAAATAAAACATTTCCATAATTCAGTGCACTGTCCTGAAGCAAAGGAAGGGGAGCATTAGGATGTGCCAGTAATACAACAAGTTAACTATCTGAAATTCCCTGGTTTAAAAATAATGAGTCTGCTGTAGCAGCAGCTTCCATATGTAGTTGTTTTGCAAAAGTCATTGTCACTTCAGTTGGCTAAACTCCTTCCCAGGAAGCAGCCCCTCGGTGTGGCTGTAGATGCTGGCAGGATTGAAAATGTCTTTAGAATTTGGGGATTGTTTTGCATCATTTGCAATCTTAGCCATATCCTGCTAGGTGGACCTTTCATAAGCCAGTCCAGCCCATCTTCTGAATCACAACAAAATGATTTGCTTTTCCTCTTGTTTAGTAGGAAGATTGTGCCTGGTTGTTTTCTTCTAACCTTTCTTTTCAGTGTCAGTATTTTGGAGGCTGTAGGTAGATGTCACTTTGTAGACATTTCTGTGAGAGATGCCCCTTGATCCCAAATGCTTTTTTGGCTGCGAGTCCAGAAGATGTCAGCTCTTAAAACATTTAAATTGCCCTCAGAGCCACTTTTAAAACAGTCATCCTGGCTTTCTCTGCTGGGTATTGAATGGATTGTGAAATGTCTTCAGAGGGAGTGGAACGGACTTGAGCGAACGTTTCGCAAAGCCTGACTCCATATGGATCACTTTTTATAACGCACATAAATAGTACATTAGCTCTTTCAAATCACTTTCTAAATGAACTGAACCAGCCTCCTAGGAAAATACATCATAGTCATGCTCTGCATGTTCGAGCCCTCTTAGAGCGTCTGATTGAATTCAAAGGTTAGGAGCATCCCACACGCAAGCTTTTTCTGGCATATGTATGTGGGAATTAGGATCTTTTCCCGAGCCTTACAGAGGTGATTTTGTTTTGCATGGCCTTTGCTAATGTCTTTATAGGTAATTACTTAGATTTGGAAGGGAAAGTCTTCTAGATAGCTCCTGAGACCTTTCAAGGAGATGGACTGGCTCCTTGAAAGCAAATCCTATGGTGGCGAATGGCCCATTAGAAGAAAGTTGATGGCGTTGCAAATGAGGCTTACAGGAGAATTAAACTGTTGTAGTGTATCCAACAAAGATGCTGAAACAAATGGCCCCCTTTGATGCTTGATTTTTTTTAATGAACTGATCTTTTCAAATGGCTAATTTCTCCTCCTCTTCCAGAGTATAAAAAAATTCTCAGGGTTCTGAATACTTGAGGTAATAAAGGAAGAGTCTTCCCGAGAAGACGGGAGATAGTATGAAAAGAGGATTAGAATTGAAGCTGCATGTTGCCTGTGGCAGCTGTGGCCACATTTCTGTGGTGGAAGGGGCAGGGTCTGCCACAAGCTGGAAATTCCCCCTGTGCTGAGCAAAGTTTTAAAATGCTTGATGTTGAGTTAGGTGTGGAAATGAATAACCAGTGCTACTTGCAGAGACCAACTGTGGCACTGCAGTTAGTTCCATGCTGTCACTACATATTTAGTTCTCGGTGTACTGCTTAATGCCTTAACTGAAAATGGAACTCTTTGTAGAGGCTGTTAAAGGGAAGTTGCCCAGAGTGTGGGTGCAGGTGGTGCTTTTTTTGGCACTGAGGTAGGTGTTAATTGTGGTTTGTGATCGAAGGAGAAACATACTTAGGTAAATTTTTCTACCAAGATGGGCAAAGAAAATAGTTAATACTGACCTTTTTCATTTTAACCGAGATGAGTGTGAGAAGCAGAAGCTTGGAAAGCTTCTCTGAAGGCCTCTCAAATTTCACTGAAGCAAGGGAGGAATGAGTGATGCTGGTGATGGCCATGCTCTGCTGAGTCACTTCTTGTGGTCTCTGCTGTGGTAGAATAGAGGCCAGACTTAGGCTCTTATCTTAAAGTTGGTCTTGGAGGGGGTAAATACTCAGTGCCTTGTAAGTGGGGGCTAGGCAGCCTATTCTGGTGCAGAAACTGTGGGCAAATGTGTGTGTTGTAGAGGCACATGTATTGGTCATTGCTGTGACATCTCTTGAACACCAACTCCATGTCAGACTGACTGCTCACTGCCTGCTGCTGACAGAATAGTCATGGTCCAGGGATCGAGTGTCATAACTGAGGCTGAGTGCTGTGGTTTGGCAGTACTCCCCTGGGACTGGGGAAAGCAGGACATGAGAAGCCCTACAGGAAGGTGAGATGCTTTATACCTATGAGCACTTGGCAAAGGCCAGGCAAAGCTTACTCCTGGTCCAAGACTTTATGCAGTGTCTGCCAGAGGAGAGTTTGCCACCACCTCCTGAAGGTTGAGTGTAGGACGAGGGTGGTGGCAGCAGAATGTAGAGATGAGTATCATCCCACTTTGTTTCATACAAGTTGCCTTGCGTTGTGCATTTGAATTAACTTAGCGGGACAGGGAGTTAGCGAGGGGGTGGATGGAATAACCTTGCTTGTCACTCTGGTGTGTATTGTGTTTTTTCAATAGCATAAAACCTTGGCTGCTGTCAGGCACACACTTGAGGAATATTAATCTCCACAGACTACATTTTCCCCCCTTTCTTCTGTTCCACTCCATGCATGTGCCAATTCAATCTGTACTTTAGCCCTGTTTAATGTATATTTTCTGGTAGGGTTGGGATTTTGTTTTGCTTTGGCTTTTTTCCTTTGAAACATCTCACTAGGATCTAAAATGGAGCTGGTTATGAAAACTGAACACTAGGATATGGTATGTAGTTCTTTGCCAGTGTTGTCAGAGCGGCAAGCACATGAAATGAATTTCTGTGTCTTTTAAATATGCCCCAGACTGAGCTAAGTGCTGTGCTGATGAAGAGTCCCCCAGAGCTTTGTGGAAGTGCTGGCATGAGATACATCTTTGCTCTGTCAAAGCAGGGGTGGCAAGTGTGGTGTTGATTCTTTCAAGACAGACACTAGCTGAACAGGACTGAAATCCCCACTTTCAGGGAGCCCATTTTACAGAGGTCTGTAGAAGTCAAGAATGACTAGGCATTCTGAAGCATTTGAACTGGGTTTATAAGAGGTACTTACTCTGCCACCCAGTCTAAGCATATCTAGCCCCTCATGAGAGGTTCTGCAGGTCTTAAGTGTACATCAACCATGGCAGCAAGGTGGGCTGCACTTGTGGAGAAGGACAATTGACCCTGCCCCTGTGTTGATTTTCATGGTGCTAGCACATGCAGTAAGCAGGAGAGGAGGTAATTTTAGCTTGATTAGCACCACAGAAGGGAATCAAGATGACTGCATTGTAAATGGCAGTGGGATGAGATCAACGAGGGGAGTTTATTTCCATGTATCTAAGTGGGTGTTCTGAGCAATTGAATTTTTCCTTTTCTGTTTGTTTTTGGGAGAACCAAGAATGTTAATGCAGTTAGTCCTTGAAATCCTTCTGTGGTCTCAATTCTGGATACTTGAACGCTGTTGGATGGTGGTTGTTTTAAATTAACACCAGGTGCCTGTATTCTGTTCCTTAGCAGTTCCTTCTTGCTCTGCTCTCTGTTACCTGGTTCAGCAGCAAGTGGCAAGCAGTTCTCAGAACTGGACTCTCAGTTTTTCTTCTGCTCACCTTTGTTTATATTCTGGAGAATGTTCGAAACTGTTTATAATTAAACAGTGCTCAAACAACCAGGTTGAGAATTATTGACACAAAGGAGGCTGGGAGGAGGGAGTTGCTGGCTGGTCATCTGTGTCTGTTTCCAGCTACAGTGATGATGTTGAGGTTGTACACGTGTTTGTGCAACAGCTGTGGTGCGTCAGGCTGTGTGGCAGTTTGGGCTGGGTGCCTCCTGCTGCTGCCATACTGGGCCCACAAGCACAGCAGCAAGAAACTGATCCCTGTCAGCAGTCCTGTTTCCCTTGTTCAACATAGGAAAAGCTCAAGCAAGGAGTATATATAGGTGATGTCCAAGCTTCCTCTGGAACTTGGGGTTCTGAAAACATCCCATGGCTCTTGAGCAAAGGACCACTATTCTTCTCAGTGGGAGAGGCTTGCACAGCACTGAGGAGGGCGATCAGGCTTTGAAACATGGTAATAGGGTTATGACCTACAGGAGTTTTTAAGCAGGGATCCTTTTAAATAAGGCAGACACCTTAAAAGGTGTCATATGGAAGACAAAGAGCTTCAAGATGATCTCTGAGGTCTTTTCCAGCCTTATTGATTCCGTGATTCAATGGTTTTAAGGTGGAAAGTGAGCACCATTTAGGAGAATATATTCAAATGAATCAGAGTTAGCAAAAAGGTAAGTTATAAAAAGCCTCCATCTTTTCCAAAGCTAAAGAAATCTGTTTCCTGGCCCTGATTAGTTACATACAAACTGGAGATGTTAAATAACTGTTTAGCCTTTATGCAGTGTGCTGGGTTTTGCTTGCTTATTTTAAAATCACAGATACTGATGATCTCGGGCTTGATGGGGGGGAAAAAATGGAATGCTGACAATATACTAACAAAAATCAACAGATTGATCATCCTAATATGGAAAGGGATTTTTGCAGTTACAAGACTTGATGATGAAAGTGAGATACACACACAAATGGTGCACTTAATTTGCATTTTCTCTGATGATCAAATGTTTGCTGCTTGGTGAAGAAATGGTTAAGACCTTTGCAGGCTCGAATACCTGATTAGAGCAGCCGTGGTACACAGCCTGTTGTGTGCTACAGAGGCTCTTAACTGTTGTTATTTTTATGTATACAACCACACACACAACAAAATAAGATAATGGGCTTGCTGTGTGTTACAGATGCTATCAGGCACCTGCAGTGCTGATAGCGAAATTCTCTGTGTTGGCAGCCAACATCACTTAAACAAAAGCATCGTCTGCTCTGTGCCAGCCTCCTTCTTCAGCAGCAAACTTTCATATCGAGTTTTTAATGTCAGACCACTCGTTCTGGTGCTTAAAACACCTCCCTGTTCCCAAACTTCAAAATAAACAATAGCTTTATGGTTAATTTCAGGCTTCAAGGACAGCTTACTAAACGTTCGCCACAGGGAGCTAGCTGTTGACATCCCTTGAAATGCAACTGCAAGGTTTTTTCTCTGCTGTCATTCTACTGCAAGGGCTGATAAATGAGATGGACTTTAATTGACTGGCAGAGTGGTGTTGGGTTATGACATGGCTTACCATGTGACGCACAGGAAAAAGCTCACTGTGTCTTAAGTTTGCCCAGACACATGAAGTTGTTTATAGTAAGGTCTACACAAGAGAACAGAGCAGCTTCTGTAATGGTGTGGTAGAAATAGGGCCAGAATTCACCTTCAGGAGACTTTAATTAAATACAATTTAATTCAGCCAAAGAAAACCTCAACCAAGATTGAGGAAAAGATAGATGTCACTGATACTGCAGATGTAAAACTGCATCTGATTTTTGTGGGTATAGGTAAGATCTTCAAGGCTTAGGTGTTTCACACGCTGGCAGACTTGAGTTAGAGCCTGTGATGCTTCAGGTTGGCTGTACTCCATGTATTCTGCCCTACGTGCTGCTGAACTGCAGCTTGCTTGTTTGTAAAGGAGTAGGAGTGCTCAGGAGGGGAAGAAGAATTTGTCTTTGATAGTGAGCCCTGTGCCTAGCACTCCAGGTTTGGAGTGAATGGCATATTTTGAAGTTGGCTCCACTGTTTTGAAACAGAAAGCTAATTGAGGTATCATCATAGCAGCACTTCTTTGTCTCTCTATGCCTGGTTGATGGGCACCAAGTAGCTAACATGTTGTCTTTTCATGACCTTTATGGTGGGCTTTACAGAGTCACTGATCAAGGTATCAAAACTCTGCCTTCATAGAATCAATAAGGTTGGAAGAGACCTCAAAGATCATCAAGTCCAAGCTGTCACCCAAGACCTCATGACTACTAAACCATGGCACCAAGTGCCTTAGTCACTGTTTCCCTCTGCAGCCAATAATAGCCTGTTAGTGATACTATTTTGATTATACCAAGGCTTGGTTTCTGAAATCATCTCACACATTTATAATCTGTCTGGCAACAATTATCAGGATTTTTCTGGATTAGCTTTAACATAAGTGTTTATAGTTGGAGGGGTTGGTTCTGTTTTAAATAGAGGGGTGAATGAATCCCTAGTCAAGTGTGGATTGAACGGTGCTCCACTGAGTTTGTAAATCAGTGGTGATAGTGATATTTCAGGGGTATCCCTCAGCTGCTTTGTTTTAGGCATTAATAGAATGAAAAGACTCTACTGACTGGCTTGTAGTGCTTTCTGCCTGCAAAGTTTCAGAAAGATCATTTTTGAAGCTGCACACTCCAGGCCCTTTGCTCTCCCAGTAGCTTTCTGAGGGAGACCAGAGCAGCTTCTGGTAGCCTTTTATTTTTTGCACTGGAGTGAGCAGGATTGCTACAGACCCACTCTCCAAAGCTGGGGATGTGGAAAAGATCTGTCCATAAAGTGAATTTCCCAGGCAGGGTGGTGACTTGTTGTAAGTAACCTCCTACCATTCCTGCTGGCTCTCCCATTAGCTGATGGAAACACCTTTCTCAGCAATTTGGTCTTTTCTTTCGTGTTCTTCTGTGAGATGCTATTTCTGAATTTATTCCAGGACCTTGTTGTGGTATTTCATTACGTTGAAAAAAATTACAACTACAATATCTTATGTGGTTTGGTGTTTGGGGTTGTTTTTTTTTCCCCCTTTCCTGTGCTTTAGCTCCCAAAGGGGAGAGTCTGCAAGTGAAAGCTGAGACAGTCTCCATTCAAAAAGTAAAACCAGAACAATATTTAAGAGATGCAAGGTATATAAAAATAAAAATACAGCTCTTCAGTCTTCACTACTAATTCTCCAGTGTGAAACAGCCTGGAGTCTTCTCACTTGACTGAACAATTAACTGTTTCTGTCAGTGGTGGTTGATCGGTTTGTCGGTTTGGTCTGCAACAGCAATTAAAGGGTTTGTTAGGTAAGAAATTGTACCAATTGAACCAAACCACCATTCTGCTCTTCTTTGGGTTGAGCTTCTGGTATCTCTTTACCTTTCTAGCCTTCCTGATCAGCCTAGGGGTGCTTATGCTCTTCCCCCTCTACCAGCTCCTTGGCTCAGTTTCACTCACTGCCTTTTCCAGGATGGGCAGTGGCTGAGACCTTGCTGTTTGTCAGCATTTTGAGGTGGGATGTTTGCAGAGACTGGAGAGACCGAAGAAAGAAAAAAGTTGTGTGTGTGCCTGTGTGTGCATGGTGCTGGCAGGGAGAGAAATCCTGGAGTCTGCCCAAAGTCTTCTGTGAACCTTGCTGTCTTCAAAGGAGCTTGCTAAAATACCTATTTGAGAATCCGCCTGTGCGTGGAAGCGTTTCTCAATGTGTTAGAACCTTGATGAAATGGCATAAAGGGAAGCCCTGTGCAACGGAGCTCAATAGAAACATTCATTACAGCTAATTTACTTGGTGCTTTTTAAGAGACATAGCTATTCATAAGTTGTGGTTTTGCCTGATGCTGCTGGTAGTATTTGTTTTAAATAGATACACTTGCCTGCACACGCTCTTTGCCCATCTGAAATCTTGTCAGGCTGTCTTGGAAGCCTTGTTTGAAACACAGGAATATGCCATGTTAGGCAAATCTCGGTGTAACCTGTGGAGCCTTCTCATTAAAGGAAAAATCCTTTATGCTGTGCATGGTTCCACCTCAATAGTATCAGGGAGCTTAAGGAAAAGATCTTGTCTGTGCCAGAGAAATGGCAATTTGAATTTTTTTCAGCAGCATTGTCCTTGTTCAGCCATCTTGCCGCGCTTGCTTTTCTCAAGGGCAGACAGCAAATAAACTCTGAGAGGGTGGTGGGACTAAAAAGCACTTTGCAGCATACAGAGCCTGTGTATCACATCCCAGATGACCACAAACCCACTCCTGCTGACTGACCTGCCTGTTGCTATGGGAGAATTGCCATGGGGAAGGGACCACAGGACACACTTGTTGGAATGAAGGAAACGTTTTTCAGTCTTTGGTCCTCTTGCATACAGCTGAGCGACTCTGGGCTTGAGATATGCTGAATCCCCCAGAACTGTGACTGTTCCATTTCAGGAACTTTAGAAAATTTCCATCTTTTAGGCACGTGATGGCTGATGTGATTTACCTGAGGAAGACCCAGAGCTTTTCTCAGAATGAATGAGATGCATTTCCTTTTCTTCTGAAAGGAGAAGGTAGTGTTTGGATCATGTGATGCTTAAATCCCAGTCTGTGGTTGCCAGCTCTGTTTTCTCCTGATCTTACAAATCTGCAGCATTTTTGCTGATACCCCTTCCTTTCCTTTCTCCCCTTGAGACTTGTCCCTTCCACCTTCTCTGTTGGTGTTTGTGTTGCCGTGTGGAAGGCAAGATAAGGGATTTGATTACCTGACAGCTTACTCCCAACAGAGAAAGAAATTACTTATTTCAGCTCCCTGGTTTGACTTGCTATGCAGTGGTCTGGATGGTACTACTGGCAGGCACTGAGAGGAAATGGCTAAGGGGAAAGGGTGGTGGTGAGGGTAAAAGAAATGCCTCCTACAGCAGAGAAATAGGTTTAAATTGTGTTAAGATAAATCTGTGTGAAGATGCAGTTGTTATCTCTTTGTGGAGAAGATGTGAGGAAGAGGAAACCAGTGGGCAGTCTGCATGAGCTGCAGAGTTGTCCAGTTACTCATCCCAGTGAGTTCAGGGCGACCATGGAAAGAGGAGGATTTCCAGTCAGCTCAGATGCATTTGAGAGGATGGACAGAAAATTGTTGCAGTAGTGTGGAATCACAGGCTAGTTGATACTAATTCCACTGAGTAGGGTATGAGGCATTCCAGATGGCTTCAGTGTGAGTTTGCCTTTACTAAAACCCAGTTTACATTAGCTCTAGTCCAGGGACAGTGCCTAGGAAGTGTTTAACTCCAGGGACCCCAGTACATTGAAGTTGAACTGTTTGTGCATCTGGTGCAACAGGGAAATGGAAAGAGTTGCTGATCCTTTTTCTGGAAAAGGTTCCCTACAGAAGAAAATGAAAATTCATGAGGTAGAAGACAGACCACTCTCTCTTGGATTCAGCTAACCATTTCAAACCTGAGCTCGCTCACATATGCACCCAGACAATTTCAGTTCAGTCTGGGCTGGTGTGTGCACTTCTTGGTGTACCTGCCACGTTAGGCATAACAGTATGTATCAAATAAAGTGATTGAGTTTAGGAAGCATGCGAGGCAAGTCATCTGTGAGCTCAGGGGAGCTGGGAGGTTAGAAACCAGTCCTCCTGATCTAAACTCCCATTGTGACTTAAGAGAGCAAACATGGCCAAACATTTCAATGGGTCGCTTTGTCTTTTCAGCAGCGACAGAGATTGCCCTGCTCCTTTGTTTGCAGATCATCTCAGTGCTTTCTAAATCTAGTTTTCCTTCAGCTGTTACAGACACCAACGGCAGCTTTTACAGCTTTTCCTCTAATTAAACAATAGTGGATAATACCAAAGGCGTCGTTGCAGGGCGCTCTGCAGTTTATTTCCTTGTCCTGCTGATGCCTGGCAACATTCTTGCCTTGCTTGTCTTCAGATTGAGTTGATTCCTTGCAGCAGGAAGAACAAATGTGGATTGTGTGCTTCACCATTTACTTGCAGGCCCTTTGCTTATCTCTTTGTGAATGCACCAAATGATTTTTGCCAACCGTCTTGTAACAGGTATTTCTTGTTTGAGAAAGGACTTTAGGGGTAGGCCTTCGGTAGGATTTCTGTGTTAAATCTGCTCAGATCAGCAGAGCAATTGAAAAGGAAACAGCAAATGTTGAAAACTCATTACTTTTAAGGCTGTGGTAACCTCCAAAATGAACAAAGCACTCTTAAAAACCTGGCAGTTATGCTGTCTGTGTCCCCAGCCTGGGGAGATGTGTAAAGAAAAGAATTGTAATGACTCTTAAATTGCCATGGTGATAGGTACACGCTTGTTTTGCAATGTGTATTTAGACTTAAGAGAATAAGATCTATTTGTCTTCTCTCCTGCAGAACTCTTTCTGTAGTCTCAGTGCAATTAACTTCTTCATTTGGAATGCAGATAGCCCTAGCCAAGTGGATGATATAACTGGTTTTGTATTGGTATTTCGTACAAAGTGCTGTTTAGGGGAAAAGAAAACCTGGAGAAGGGAGTGGAACAGGAAATGTTGGATGATTTTATTATTATTATTATATTATGAAGGAGGGGTGAACAGTACCTAATCTCCTGTGACAGCTCAGACAGCTTTCAGCGCTGCTTGTATGGGTTTATGACATTCATTCAAACTGAAATTCATTTTCATTCACTTCTGATTGAAAGGTGGCTCTGTTACTCATGTTTTTGCCCACCTTGCTGCTCCAAACATCTGTAGTTCCAGCAGAACAACCATTTTGAGCACAAGGCTGCTGGTGATTATTCCTCCTGGGGTCTGAAGGTCTGTTGTTTGTTTTGTTGTGGGGTTTTTTTTATGTGAAGATGGAGGAAATTGATTTGGCTGTTTTGGTTACTGAAATGGGGAGGGGGGGGAAATCCTTCTGAATATTTTGCAGTGGAATTGTGTTGATTTGTGCTGGGTCCTGCAGGGAGGCTTGCCACAGAAGGGCAGAAGTTTGGAAGGGTGGTGGTGTCCATGGGCAGAGTGCAGCACCACAAAGCAACAAAGCCTGGTTAGTGAATGTTCCCAGCTCAGCTGATTCCCAGTGGCCACAGCAGTTATCACAGCCTTGTTTTTGAAGAAATGGAAATCTGAGGTAGTTGTTCTTGTCTGGGTTTGCTTATCTCTCCATGGGCAGACCTTCAGGGCTTAGATACTTGTTTGGTTAAGTGAAGCAAATTCTTATCTTTTTCTAACCAAATTTAGTTTGTTATTGGGTGCTCCAGTGCCTAAACTTTCCCAGTGAGTCTTTTATGTTGGCTGAGGCACCTCCTTTCAGACTGCTTCAAAGTATTATGGGAAGAGGGAGTGGATTTATGACTTAATGGGGGCTTAATTTTCATAGGTGCATGCATGTGCTTCTTCCCTTAGCTGATTACAGAAGGCAAAGAAAATCAGTTACAGGAGGTAATTTAGGCACTTCTCTGTAAGAGCTGCTGTGTACAGTACCTGCTGCACTGATTGTGGCCTGGAATGTTGGTATTCAGCCTACATGTTGACTGAAAAGGTGAGAAGTAACCACCTTGCCCTCCAGTAAAATCACGTCAGGTACCTTGAAATAACTGGTAATGGTAATGGCCTGACAAAGATGTCTGAGAGCAAATTCTCACTTGTGTTGAGAAACTCCATGTGGTTTTGGAATGCTGGGCATGGGAATAACTCTGTATTCATTCTTCTGGGTGAGCTATATGTAATTGACACAAAACAAGTTGGTTTCAGAGACCACAAAGGTCACGAGGAAAGAGCCCTTGTCTGGGACTTGTTGTTTGGGATCTTCTTTACAAGGCTTTTGATGTGGGCCCCTTTGGTCAAACTTTAGCTAGAAATGGCATCGGTTTTTCATCATCTATGTGCTCCCCTTTGTACCCAAGACATTTGCTGGTTGTAGAGATAACTGCCTCATCCACAGAGTTGGGCTGCTGTCCCTTCACATACTGTCATGGAATCACTCAGGTTGTAAAAGACCAAGATCAAAACCAGTCATGGGATGGGGCCTCAACCACCTCCCTGGACAACCCATTCCAGAGCTTCACCACTCTCATGGGGAAGAACTTCCTCCTCACATCCAGCCTGAATCTCCTCACCTCCAGCTTCATTCCATTCCCCTTAGTCCTATCACTACCTGAGATCCTAAGAAGTCCCTCCCCAGCCTTCTTGTAGGCCCCCCTCAGATGCTGGAAGGCCACAATAAGGTCACCTTCTTTTCTCCAGACTGAACAGCCCCAATTCCTTCAGTCTGTCCTCATAGGAGAGGTGCTCCAGCCCTCTGCTCATCCTTGTGGCCCTTCTCTGGACACGTTCCAGCATGTCCATATCCCTCTTGTAATAGGGGCTCCAGACCTGGAGGCAGTACTCCAGGTGGGGTCTCAGCAGAGCTGAGCAGAGGGGGAGAATCACCTCCCTTGCCCTGCTGGCCACACTTCTCTTGCTGCAGCCCAGGATCTGATTGGCCTTCTGGGCTGCAAGTGCACACTGAGAGCTCCTGTTGAGCTTCTCCTCCCCCAGCACCCCCAAGTCCCTCTCCTCAGGGCTGCTTTCCAGCCAGTCCCTGCCCAGCCTGGATTTGTGGCTGGGATTGCCTCAACCCAGATGCAGGACACTGCCCTTGGTCTTGTTGAAGCTTATGAGGTTGGCTTGTGCCTACCTCTCCAACCTGTCAAGGTATGATCATGTGCAATGTAAGCTGATGTTTTATACTATATTTTGTGATTTTATATATTGCATAATCCATAAAAGCTATGCCAGGGTTTATATATGCTTTATGTGTGTGATACATTTCATATATTTCACCTTGGCTTTTTCATGATTTGTCTATTTTGTCACTGTGCTTTACCACAGTGTAAAAGTAAAGCCATAAATCCAGCACAGCTTGCTGTCTCCTGTCAAAAAAAATCTTTAAATAGCCTTTACTTTCTCTTCTGTAGCAGATCTTAGCAGAATTCATTTGCTGCTGAACAGCACTCAGGGTGCTCTAACAAAGAAATCGGTGACTGTAATAGCTTCTCGTGAAGCTGGTGCTGTGTTTTGGACATCTCTGTGCCCTTTGCATTACTGAGTGAAAGGTGCTCTGAGGAGGGGCCAAATACTTGCTTTTTGTAGAGCCATGCAGGGCATGAAGTCATTCTGTTTGTTGTTGTTTTTTGTGGGTTTTTTACCTAAACATTTTTCCTGAAGTCTGCTTTTGGGTTGACTGTTTACACAAAGTCTAGTGTTTCCTAGCAGTATTTGCAGACCTTATGTGGATGCAATGCTTGTGGTCACTGTCCCTGGTTGACCACAAGACAGATGCGCAGTAGCATAGGTGCTGTGGTGTCAGTGTGAGGAGCTTGCCCAGGGAACTTTTGTTTAAACCCCCAAAATTCCAGCAATATCTTTTATATCATAGAATTGTCAGGGTTGGCAGGGACCTCAAGGATCATCTAGGTCCAACCCCCTGCCATGAGCAGGGACCCCTCACACTAAATAAGGTTGCTCAGAGCCACATCCAGCCTGGCCTTAATAACCTCCAGGCATGAGGCTTCCACCACCTCCCTGGGCAACCTGTGCCAGTGTCTCACCATCCTCATGGGGAAGAACTTCTTCCTAGCATCCATTCTGAATCTACCCATTTCTATTTTTTTTCCATTCCCCCTAGTCCTATCATTACCTGACACCCTCAGAAGTCCCTCCCCAGCTTTCTTGTAGGCCCCCTTAAGATACTGGAAGGCCACAGTAAGGTCTTCTCAGAGCCTTCTTCTCCAGGCTCAACAGCCACAACTCCCTCAGTCTGTCCTCACAGGAGAGGTGCTCCAGCCCTTCTCTTGGCCCTTCTCTGGAGACCTTCCAGCACCTCCAGATCCTTCCTGCAATAGAGGCTTCAGAACTGGACACAGTACTCCAGGTGGGGTCTCAGCAGAGCAGAGTAGAGGGGGAGAAGAGTGGAGTAGAGGGGGAGTAACCATGTGTGGCATGTGCACTCCTCCTCTTCCCCATGGTCTCCAGTGTATATATAGCATGCATTCACCAACTGCTCTGGGCTCTATGAACCCAAGCATGCAGCAGGGAGCCAGCAATCCATTTTCTTTTCCTTTCTCCTGCCTGTAATGTAATAAAGCAAGAATTGTTTCTATGTAGCTGAGGGAGGATGGGGAGAGGTATTTTGTGTGGTTTAATTTTAACACAAACTAAAAAAAAACCCACCAAAAACTCTTTCTATTTTCACTGCCTTGCAAGGCATCCTAAAAAACTGGGAATCTTTTGCCATAAGGAATTAATGTTTGCAACATACTACAATAATGCAGCTTATATAGCCAGGGAGTGCAGGATGTACCTGTCTGTAGCAGGTTGTCAAGCAAAACTCAGCAGTTCTGGAGCTGAAGATTCCTGCCTGTACCTTCAAGACCAAGAGATTTTGCAGACCATTGCCTTACCCCTCTAATCAGCTGCAACATTCAGAAGTGCTTACAAAGAGTTGCCTCTTGGGCACCCTTGGAAATACCAGTTAACTTCATTATGCTTTTTGTGTTGAGTCTAATCTGTCCTTTCAGATGGATCTTTTTCTCATGATGGAATTGCTAAGCAGTGGTAGCCATTGCCGTGCATCTCTGATAGGGATCATGCAACATGGATCAAATAGTCTTAACTCAGTTTAAATAACTCAAAATACACACAGGAATCTTGAGGAATGTGTGCTCAGTTTGGCTTGGGCTGTCTGTCCTGTTTATTTTCTCTGGAAGTAGAATTCTCACAGGCTTAAATCTTTTGCAGATGTGTCTCACTCCTCACTAGGAACAGCCTGATACGATTTGATTTTTCTCCCCTTTTGGCCAGAAAGAGGTTAATTAAGGGAACAATTAATCTCATTAAAACTGCATTCAGGTTCACTGTAATGAAAAGTGGGCTTCCTGGGACAAGATGAGTCAGAAATCATGCTGTTCTGATTTCTCATTGACACAGTTCTCCAGTGTTGCTCTGCTGATGTGAAGCGGTGTCCAGGGCTGTGCTGTTGTCACTGTTTGCATTGCTGTGGTGGTTGTGATAGAGACGAGAACAATAACGCTAGCCCCAGGCACCTTCTCACCCCTGAGGGAGGGGAGGAGTTCTGCAGGAATTTACAATCTATTTTGCATTACATTTCCATTCCTTGTGTCCCAGGTTTTTGCAGCAATAAAAGCATAAATTCCAGTAAGTCACCCCCACCTTGACTTTGCCAGCAGTGTCAGCAGTGGAAGCTGGCACAAACCAAGCTGTAAAAGCTTTCTAAAGCTCGGAGCAGCGTTGTGTGTTTTAACTCTGATTTTTCTGGCTCTTTATAAAGTGGCCATGTACATGCTAGCTGGCATCATTTGTGAAAGCTGGTTGTATGTCCTGGGTTCTGCTTCAGTGGATTGGGAAGCCTGTCTCTACAAACAAAACCACATCAGCCAACAAATTGTTTGCTTGTGTAGTCAGCCCAGCCCAGCTTCTCTGTTCCTCTTCCCGCTTCCAGGCTGAGATTGTGGGTAAGTCACATGGCTGGATCAGATAGCTGTGGGAGGCTCTCAAGGAAAAGCACTGTTAGATGGGCCTCTGCAGTGCACGTTTGCTGGGTTAGTTTAGACTTCATATTTCAGGTTGAGTCACAATTTTGGAAGAGTAACAACTTCTTCTCCAGATTGCCTCTACTCACAGACTGATGGGGCTGCCTCATGGCTTTAGGGTGCAGATAGCACCTTCTTATCTAACATTTCAGCATCCGTAAGTGGAGTGGAGTTGAAGAGTTAGTTGCTTCGTGACCTGGAGGCAGTAGCCTGGGGGAGATGTGGATCTTGTATTACTGGGTGCTTGTGAAAAGGAAGACTTAAGTGGCACTGGGATAGAGCCCCATACTCCTGCAGTGGGAATCTTCGGGCTTCAATAGTGCTGCAAAACAGCCTTAGGCTCGGTGTGGTCAGACCTGTTGGGATCAACAGCAGGTTGGGATCACACTGAACACTGTTAAACAAGGACTTACTTGTCCTTGACTCAGATGCTGAAAAATGCTGAGCACCTGGTTACAGCAGAGAATTCCATTACTCTGTGAAAGAAAGCTCAGCTGAGGGCTTGAGAAATGATGCAGCTTTGCTCATACTGGTATTGAGCTTTGATCTGTGTGATGCTTATGCATTCTCTGCTTTTTTTCCTATAAGCAAATCCATGCAGCAGTATGAAATCCATCCAGAGTAGCGGCTGAACAGCCTTGCTTTAGCTTCACCTTGGTAAGCAGAGTGCCTGCTGCTGGCGTTGTGAGTCCAGGCTGCTGAATGCTGAGCCAGCTCATTGGAGAAATGAGGTGGGGAGGTCTGGAGCACTTTCCCTATGGGGACAGGCTGCAAGAGTTGGGGCTGTTCAGCCTGGAGAAGAGAAGGCTCTGGGAGGACCTCAGAGCAGCCTTCCAGTACCCGAAGGGGATGTACAAGTTGGAACTTGATGGTCTTTAGTTCCCTTCCAACCCAAAGCAATCCACAATTCTGTGTTTCTCGGCACTTTTGTCACTCACGGCATTAAGGTGAGGTGGTCACAAAGACAGATTTACTTGCTGCCCACCTTCTGTCACCTGGCAGGATTCAGTGCTGCACTGGTTAAAAGTCTTGAGTTCAGCCTACGCCAGCACTTAGAGCGCTACACCAACACTGCTGAGTCTCTGCTTTGCCTTCTCTAGCCGAGACGCTGGAGGCCAGCACAATTACTGTGCACTGCTGGCCTTTCCCACGGTGAAACCTGCTTTTTATTTCCTGCTGCTTTAACCTTAGTGTCAGTGAAATGATCCCTGGAAAGCTTTTATTGATTGCACATTATTGTCTAATTAAAGTGCAATAAGAATTGCAGAACACTCACTCTTACAGCCCTGTGCCTGTTGCAGGCACCAGAAATGAGAACGCTTTCTGTTCAGGTATGGAAAGTGGCAGTGCTTATTTCCTTTTGAATTTCCCAGCATCTTCTGAGGGCTGTACTTGTAGAGGTGTGATTATTTCTTTTTTTTTTTTTTTTCTATTCCTAAACAGCAATTGGAAAAAAGTGTTACTTAGGGAAGAAATGAGGCCCTGTAGCCTTGTAGGGGTCCCATTTTGACCCTGCTTGCTAGCTATAGCCTATGTTCTCTAAAGGGAGGCACTTCTAAATGAATGGATTTTAATCTGAGGCCTGCTAGACAATCCTTTAGCATCATCTAGGGGGGTATAAATGGATGCTAGTTACACAATATGTACAGACTCAGTCTTTACATATACAATATGCAGAGGCCAGTTTGTCAATAGTGCTGCCTGGTCTTACCTGGAGGCTGTTTATTGCTCTGTCTGGACTTTATGGCTCTTTTGCTCCGTGTTGCCTGTGGTTTGATTCTTTCTAGTAACTTTTATCTTCCTGAGTTATGTGCAAAGAGCTAATAAAAGATAAATCCTGGTCCTTGATCCAGCAGGAACCCAAGTGTTTGTCATTACAGCTCTGCATCTTGCGTAGTCATTGACTGAATGCATGGCCTTGGGGAAATCACTTAACTTACTCAAATCTTTAGTTTGCAGCCTGTCACTAGGTCACAGGTGATACACAATGATACATTTAGAGAGATTTATGAGCGATCAGTAATTCTGTCCAGGACACTGAGCAGAAAGATGCCACAGAGAATGGCGGATTTCTGTGCTAGGAGTGAATGAATGACTCAACAGTTGCACCCAGATGCACTGAAACATGTTTAGTGTTGTGTGTGGAACTGACTTTCCCCTTTCTTTCCCCTGCAGATGTACTTTCCGATTCCCTAGCACGGTTATAAAGATTCAGTTCACATCTTTATACCATAAAGAGGAAGCAAAAGAGGAAGCCTCATCGCCTCCCCTTCGGCCACTTTACCCTCAAATATCGCCTCTGAAGATCCACATCCCGGAGCCGGATCTCCGGAGCGTGGTCAGTCCCCTCCCGTCCCCCACAGGCACCATCAGGTAAGATATCAACTATCCAAAGAGTGCTTTCTGGAAACTCCCATCTGTGTTCTGTGCCATCAATCTGTCAGCCCTGTTCTGTTTGGAAGGCTTGGTGCATAATGTGCACCGTGAAATGCAAGTTAGATATCTAATGCTGAAAATGATGGAAGGCTACAAAAAATCTGCTGTGGTGGCTGGAAGGAGGGCATCTGGGCTACTTTTAAGAGCTCAGAGGGTTTAAGGGAGAACTTGAGTGTTAGTTTCACGCTATAGAATTACTGGTCTATCTTTGGCAGTGGAATTAGAAATATCTATCAAGAGCTACCTATATGCATGGGGAAAAGAAAGCAGGCAGATTCTTCCTTTCTATGGGGAGGCCGCCTGTTTTATTTTTATCTCAATAATATTCTGTTGTTGCTGGGTGGTGCCGGTGTTATCTGGACTTAGGGACAAGGGTGGCCATTGGCACGTGGTTTCCTGGGAATAGAAGGAAATGGGGGTAGGATGCTGACCGTGTACTGAGGGGCTGCAGCAATCTGAACGTACATCTGGGCGAGTATCCTGTTTGGTGAATTATCTGATTCACAAACCTGCGGCAGAAATAACCTGAACGCCAAGTTAGTGTCTGCAGTGTTTTCTGGTTTTCTCAGCAGAGTGTTGATGTGGCAGAGGTGCAGGGTAATCTCTTTTAACATTAAAGCTGTCACTTGAGGTATAATAAACTTTAGAAAGTGAACTCGTGTGTAGGATGAGTTACAAAACGTGCAGGCCTCAGAGCCGTGAGAGTGTACCTGGTAGCAGCAGCAGCCTTTGGTTTGCTTGCTTGTCTGTAGAAAGGTACTATACACAAATACCCTGTGACAGCACTAATTCAGGGAGTAGTATTCAAATTTAGGTGGCTCAGAACTGCTTCAGTGTCACAAGTGAAGCCAGTTTGGTTTTGCATAGCTCTGGAGGCGCTTGCTTGTTTGGGTTTTTCCACCCATCTTGCGGAGCTGCGCAGATGTGCAGTGCAGATATTCGAGAAAGAGGGGGCTGGAGGTAGCTGTGGTTTTAGTCCTCTGTTCAGCCACTGCTTTTAGTTTATATTTAACCTTCTCTTTTTAGATGAAGCTTGTTGCTGGGAGGAGAGGGGGATGGTGTCTTTGCCAACATATGGTAGTTAGTTTCCATTCAGTCATCTTGCGCAAAGCGGCGCAGTGTGGTTTGTGTTACTAACAGAGGCTGTATCTTTCGACTCTGGCATATGCCTGCAACTGATATTTGACTCCCCGAGAATGTTTCTTTTGCATAAGGAGAAAGTGGAAATAGTAGTGTTGAATTGTGCTCAGCCCCTAACGGCGTGTTTACTAACGATGATTAATGATTGCATCCGTTTGTCTTGAGCAGGAGCTAACCCAGCCAAGACTGCAGAAAACCTCAAAAGACATCTGAGGTTTCACTTGCCAAACCCCTTTCGTTTCCAAGTTCCTCTTGCAGAGGAGGGGCTGACACGTTTGTAAACATCCCTGCTCGGCCCCTTCAGCCTTCCCCTCTCCCCTAGCAGGGTCTTGCAAGCCTGGTACCCCCATGGGCCAGGCTTTGGGAAGTGATTTGGGTGTTTCAGTTGGAGAAAGGGAATGCTCTTGGGGGGCATGTAGCCACACATTCTGACCAGCTGTCTTTCGGAACAGCTCTCTTCTGTCTTGGTGGTTTCACAGTGGTGGGTGAGACTGGAATGTTGTCCTCTCCCAAGAGGCGAGCAGGGAGGGTTGACAGGAGCTCATCGTGGGACCCACACCCCTCTCCCATTGCTGGCTTTGGGAGGTGGTTGCATGAGCTGGGCTCTCCTCCTCCCTCTCCCCCTTCTAGTATTTACTTTCCTAATTTGGTGCGTTTGCCTTGCTCCTCCCTGATTGGCCCGTGGAAAATTATTGCAGTTTGGAAATCCTGGGCAGGGTGAAATTTCCTTTTTGGAAAATGGCTCCTGGCCCCCTTTTCCTGCCTCCACCCTGCTGCAGGGCAGGGGCTGTACCTGTGCTCCCATCAGATCCAGCCCTGCCCTCCTGACCCCCAGCCCTGTTCTACCTCCTTGTTTACACTGCAGCTTGCTTCCCTGCAGATTCCCCCCTGCAAGCTTCTGGGCCTTTTTCAGCCTATTTATTTTCCCTCCACAAAGTGCACCACCTGGAGAGGGAATGAGCTTTGTTTAAACAAAACCAAACCTGCCACCCTCAGCAGCTTTGCAAAGCAAGATTCCTGCTTACTCCTAGGGAGAAATGTGTCCACTGTTTTTTGTAGCTAGGTGCTTTATCTCCAGGAGGGGCCCTTTGTAGATGTGTTTTGAATGCTGTTGTAGAGCTTTAAGAGAAAATGTTGTCTGGCAGCATGCTGTGAGGATTACACACAGGCATGGCTTATTTTGTCCTGCTTTGAGTTCAAAATTCCTTTTAAAAAAAGTCAGACTTGCATGTTCCAAGAAGTAAAAGGCACTCTGGCTGTAAGAAATCAGTAGGAACAGGCTGCCATTTCACACAACATAACAAGGGGCAGAGTGGCACCAAATCTCTTCACACTGGATTCAGGACATTGAAATGCTGCGTGAAAATCCTCGTGTAGCTTGGTTGTCAGCTCTGCCTCTTGGCAGAGAAAACTGAGTCGCACTTTCAGGAGTTAAAAGATGATCTTTTGGTGCATGGCTTTAAGGTTCTGCAGCTGGCCTTTGGAGGGTGCTCTTTGGGTGACACCAGTGACATGATGTTCCTCACCTTTAAGGTTCTGCAGCTGGCCTTTGGAGGGTGCTCTTTGGGTGCCACCAGTGACGTGACATTCCTCACCTTTGCTAGAAACACTTAGCTTTGCCTGGATTTGCTCTAGGTTCATGATACCAATGTGAATATGTTGTGCAGTCTGGTTCCCAGAGTGGCTTGTGTGTGGATTGTGAAACAAACCCACAGAGACAAGATGTGATGTAGGAGCCTATTCCTGGTGTCGAAGTCATGCTGAGTTGGAGCTTAGATTTACAGTGTTTGAGTTTCCTTTTTATTATCTTCCAATTGGTGCTAATGCCCCTGTAGTAGCAATTTAACTCACTTTTCCAAATAGCATCTCTCTCCAGCACTGCCCCTCAGGGTTGGTTTTCTTAGTATTTATGAGAATTAAATTATTTTCCTGTATCTCTTTCTCTGTTCTAAACAGCAGTTAGTTCTCACTGGTGTGTGTGTATATATATATATATGTATATATGAAGCTACAAAGGAATACTAAATGCTGTACTGTGGAGGTCAGTGTCATTATTCATATTTTACAGCTGCTACTGCTGGCTTATCTCTGCACCAGAACAACTGTGGGCTTGAACACTTTGTCTTGTACTCCTTTGTGTTTTCACTGAAAGGGCACCAGATAGTTAGCTCACACACAGTCTTTATCAGTTTAAAAGAAAGAAAAAATTCTTTGGCATGTAGGAGGAGCAGCCACTGGAGCCCTGTGAGAAACCTCTGCTTGAAAAGTGGTGAGCTTCAGTGCTAATGGTGGCACTGGTACAGGTGTGTGGGTGGACCCCAGTTTGTGTTTTAATTGTTCGTACTTCACGTGCCTGCCAATGTCCAGCAGTTGCTAGAAGGGTCAACACCTGATTCACAATTACATTAATGCTGTGAATCAAAAAATGCCAGGTTGGAAGGGACCCCAAGGATCATCTGGCCCAACCTTTCCAGGTAATAGTGTAGTTTAAATGAGCTGCCCCAGCATCCTCTCAAAGCTGAGTCCTAAAACTGGCCAGCGTAGGGGAATCCACTGCTTCCCTCAGGAGATGATTCCAATGCCATAACTGTTCTCATGGTGAAAGATTTTCTTCTGGAGTCCAATGGGAATCTCCCCAGGAATAACATGTGCCCATTACCCCTTGGCTTTTTGATGTAACTCCTTGTAAAAAGGGAGTCTCTGTCCTCATGGTAGGCACCCTTGATGTACTGCTACATGGTAATAAGGTCTCCCCTAAGCTTTCTCTAGGCTGAACGAACCCAGTTCACTCAGCCTTCCATGAAAGATCAGCTGATACCCTTCTGCATCTTCTTTTTTTTTATAAGCTTGATTAGTAAACCAGAAGATATGAGCTGCATTGACATGCTTTTATGAGCTGTATTCTCTAAACCTTATTTCCTGTTCTCCTTACTTTCACTGGGCAAAATTAGTTCAGTAGCACACTGCACGCTCCGATAGCGGATTACTCAGAGGCCTGCACTCTGGGAGCTGCAGTTATCTTGGCTTAGCCACCAACTTGTTTTGTGGCCTTTAACAGGTCATTTAAATTCATTGTCTGATTTTTATGCATGCATAGTGTAATTACTACTTTCCAAGAGTGTGTAGTAGATAAATTATGTATTGAGCTTTTATTCCATAAAGCGTGACAGGATGTGTGTGTCTGAGCCGTGTTGCAGTCGACCTGCAAGCTCTGGCTCTGCTTTGATTCAGACTTGGCTTGGAAAAAGGGAATGCTTTTTTTTTCTTTTAATAGGCTGTAGGACAGCCTAACAGCACTGTTTCAGAGCACTGAGGATTTAATCTGAACTTGTATGTTTCCTCTAAAGGTATGTGGCGGGAAGCTGATTGGACCTTGACTTCAGCGGGTGCATGCACTCACTGGAACAGGATTACATGAATATTGCCTGCTCTGTTTCATTCCAGCTTCCCAGCTTCACATAGCCCTCTTAGCTGTTTAACTGAGAAGCCAGTGAAGAGCTCCAAGGCAGGGTTTTTTTGCAGGCTCTTTTGCATTGTCTCTGTTATCCATTACTTCCTGCATGCGAGTAGAATATATGGCTTGGGTAACTCCCACAATTGGACAGACCAGTGATTATTTTTACTCACCCCTGTCTCCAAACCACAAGCCAACTCGTGTGATGCACACACATCATGTACGGAAAGCAGCAGGCTATACTGGGCTTGGGAGTTCCTACTCATACTTACGTCTGATAATGGACCATGTGCTGGAGGAGATGTGCCAAGCCATGTGCTGGAGGAAAGGTTGCAGATGTCACCCGCTACACGAGCGCTTCCTCTTCCCCAGATCAGTATGAAATGCTCACTGAATCCACAGTGGGAGTGAGCTCACTTCCTTTCAAAGAGGGGAACCACTGGAGCAGAGACAAGTAACAAGGATTTCAACTTTCTCTCACCGTGACTCGTTCGACAGCTTTGTTTTTCTTTAGCGTTGTGCAGGCAGGGTAGCTCTCAGATTGCTCCTTTCACATCAAAATACAGCTCGGTTTGGCAGTCTCACCACTTGTGATTGTTTCTGCAACCTGAAACATAAAACATGCAAGGACTTGCCTTTCTTTGAGTTGTGATTTTGGGGCTAGGCTGGGGAAGGAGAGATTCTCACCCGTACTTGCTGATTGATGTCCCATGGAAATGCTCGTTTTGCAAGCTGAAGTGCTGCACTTTGACCTGATTCTTACCTATTGCACATAAAAAGCATCCCTGGATCTTTCAGTGTCCCTTTTTGTAGCCTCCTGAAAGGGGATGTAGAGGCAGTCTGAGGATTGTGGCATTTGTCTAACTATAGTCCTCTTGCGCAGGGCCACACACCTCCAATTTGTGTTTGAGGAGGAGAGTGGGGAAGATGTTAGAAGTAGGGATTCTTCCTTTGTACTCCAGAGGGCCTTCAGAAAAATTGCCTATTTGGACAGGAGTCTGTGCATTGGCAGTGCTGCCAGGGTTGCAACATTTATCCCTGCTATGTCTCTTGTACCTGCTTCACAGATGTGCACCCAGATGTTCTGCAGAGGCACTGCTCACCATAGAATCACAGAATCAATAAGGTTGGAAAAGACCTCAGAGATCATCAAGTCCAACCTGTCACCCAACACCTCACGGCTACTAAACCATGGCACCAAGTGCCACATCCAGTCCCTTTCCGAACACCTCCAGGGACGGTGACTCCACCACCTCCCCGGGCAGCCCATTCCAGTGGCTAACAACTCTCTCTCTGAAGAACTTTCTCCTCACCTCAAGCCACACAGCTGGAAATAGATTTTATTCTTTTATTTTATTTTATTATTACTTTTTTTTTCTTTTACCTCTATAGCAATGCAGATTCCAATGCAGGTGAGCAATGGTATGTGAGATCCCAGGTAATCTTTCCTCTTCATCATAGAGGTGCTCTATCCATATACCTGGCTTATGTTAAGCCTCTATAGCTTGATCCCTACAGATACCTTGCTTCCAGAAAGGAATGAAATTCAGTAATGAGGCCACCTTCCTGCATTCTTGTACTGCCTCTCCTTCTGGGGAAACTGGCACTGGAGTTTGGAAGTGTTTTGTGTTCCCAGCTTGTTCATAGACTTGTAATGTGACCATAAATAAACCATTTAACCACTTGCTGATTCATGGAGTGGGTTTTGTTGTTGTTGTTTGTTTGTTTTTCCCCCAGTCTGTGGCCAGGATTGAGGGAATCTAGAGTGTTTTACATAATCTCATATGTGCTCAGGCAGCAAATCCCTCTAGACCAGTGTTCTGCCTCAGATGGATGTCTTTGGGGCAATGCAAGAACACAAAAAGTACTGTGTAATGCTAACTTACGTGCAGTCTGCCCCCTCCATTTTCTTGGATCAGGAGCAGGGACTTCCTGACCATCTGTCTCATAAAGCCCTTGATGGATTCCCTGTCTTCTTCCTTTCCCCAAGACCTCTTGCATTCACACAGACTTTTGTCATCAGCCCTGTCTTACAGCAGCATCACTACAAATGTAGAAGCACTTTCTGGTGTTTTGGACATGCTGAGTTTCATTTTGTGTGTGACCCTATCTTCTGTTTCAAGAGGCCAGGAGCTGAACACCTCCTCTTGGCTTTGTTTTTATGGGCTCAGTCCCCTTGCTCCTCAGCTTCTGTCTTAAACCATTTGCTTCCTGTATGGAATCTGCTCCATACCTGTGATTGTCCTGGTTATCTTTGTCAGTACCTTCTCTGGCTCTGCTTCATCCTTCAGTGTTTTGAAATAAGAGGCAAGTAATTGACAGCATCCTGGGTGTGGGCACACCACACACACAGTGTGGTACATCTTCTTTTTGCACTGTGATTCTTTGAAACAAACTGCTTTTGGACATTGCAGCAGTAAGTTGGACATCCTCTCCCATAGCTGGTGGTTAAAGATTTAATTGTTGCTAGAAAGTGCTTTGAGCTCAAGAGACTAGATTCCTTTTGGCAAGAGTTGAAAGTGATGCTACAAAGACCTGTTTCGTTTTCAATAGCCAGAGGTTCAGTCCTGTGTTTAAAAGACATCCTGCTCCTTACACGGGTGAGTGCGTTGCAAGCACTGCATTCAGTCCTCCTCTTTCTGGCCTCGCAGCTGAAGAAGGGTGAAGTGTTAAATGGAGAACATGCTGCAGAGGGCTGATCTGATTCAGCACGTGGTTGTAGTCTGACTCAAAAGCTGAGTCTCAGCCTGGTATTTAGGGAACTGCAGCTCACTGCCTGCCTGCAGTCAGTGTTTCCAGTTGAGATGCTGAATCTGCAGTGGTATCAAAGATCTCTGGGACTTGGGGCATTAGCCATGGTGCCGTAGAATTAAGATAATAGATAAGTATCATAGAATCAGTCAGGGTTGGAAGGGACCACAAGGATGAGCTAGTTCCAACCCCCCTGCCATGGGCAGGGACACCCCACACTAGATCAGCCTGGCCACAGCCTCATCCAGCCTGGCCTTAAAACACCTCCAGGGACAAGGCCCCAACCACCTCCCTGGACAACTCATTCCAGGGCTTCACCACTCTCATGGGGAAGAACTTCCTCCTCACATCCAGCCTGAATCTCCCCACCTCCAGCTTCATTCCATTCCCCCTACTCCTGTCACTACCTGAGATCCTGAGAAGTCCTTCCTCAGCCTTCTTGCCTTCTTGTAGGCCCCCTTCAGATACTGGAAGGCCACAATAAGGTCATCCTCGGAGCCTTCTCTTCTCCAGACTGAACAGCCCCAACTCCTTCAACTGCAGATGGTTTGTCTGTGTGCTCTGTGAGTCTTCCAATAGTATAAACCACTTGATTCCTTTACAGAATGCTTCCTTCCATAACAGACAAGCTTAGCCCAACTTAGTTTGGATTGCTTGTAAGCCTGCACAGAGAGAAGACATGGATCCCAGCAGCGAGTTAGGGGGTCTGAGAGATGGGTGGAATTGCAGACCTAGCTATGCCTTTCTCAGTAGAAGGTTATAGTATCAAAATGGATCAAGTTATCACCAAATATTGATGCAGTGTTAATATCCAACTAATAGTAATTGCTGTCCCCACACCTCATTTGTGTTTTATAGCACAAATAGGTGTTTGCAAGCATAAAAACCTCTTTGTTCCATAATATTCTTCCAGGGGGTGTGAGTGCATGCAAGCATCCCCAGCTCTGGGTGGCGAGGAGAATTCCAGGAACTCCAGGAAACTGATGTCACTGCATTGTGTTTGCTTGTTTGCTTTTGACTGCATTAATGTTTAATTTTAACTTAACCCTCAGAAGAGGTATTTTTAGTAAAACTGTTTCTTCACTCCTTCTGTTCCATGGGGACTTAGTGGAACAGATTGTGTCTCCTTGTTTTTTCCAGTTGTCAGCTCTTTCTCCCTTCTCTCTGAAGTGCTCTCTGATAGCTGACTGAGAGCTTGAACACTTTGTGTGTGTGTGTGTTACCATGTCTCTTTGCATGGAGTGGCTAAAAGTCTGTGGTATTAGTTCTCAACCCATGTCTCTTGAGGTGACCATTGATCCAGGCTGGAAGGGGCAAATCTACCTGGATAAAAGTTCTCTGTTCTGGTAAAAAAAATAATACTCCTTCCAAATCTTTGGCTACAGATGTTTCTTTTAGGTAGTTGGGGTTGCTTAGCCTGGAGAAGAGGTGGCTCAGGGGAGATCTTATTGCTGTCTACAGATACCTGAAGGGAGGTTGTAGCCAGAGGGGGGTTGGTCTCTTCTCCCGAGCGGCCAGCACCAGAACAAGAGGACACAGTCTCAAGCCGTGCCAGGGGAGGTTTAGGCTGGATGTTAAGAAGAAGTTCTTCATAGAAAGAGAGATTGGCCATTGGAATGTGCTGCCCAGGGAGGTGGTGGAGTTACCATCACTGGAGGTATTTAGGAAGAGAGTGGATGAGGTGCTTGGTGCCATGGTTTAGTTGATTAGATGGTGTTGGGTGATAGATTGGACTTGATGATCTCAAAGGTCTTTTCCAACCTGGTCTATCCTATCCTATCCTATCCTATCCTATCCTATCCTATCCTATCCTATCCTATCCTATCCTATCCTATCCTATCCTATCCTATCCTATCCTATCCTATTTAGGGGACTGTGATGTTCATTGGTGTCTGTCTACTGGGAGAGGCTGGCTTTTCTGCAAGCTGACAGTGCTTTAGGCTGGAGGGGCTTGGTGAATGCTCAAGAGCGCCTTTACCCTGCCAGGCTGTGATTTCTCCTTTTGTTTCTTTTCTTTTTAAGGGGGGGGAGGGTCAAGAAACCACACTTCAGACTCATTATCAGCCTCAGAAGCTAAAATTTGAACAAGCAGAGAAACCTGACTACTTCCTCTGCTGATCATGAAAACATTCATCAATTCTTTTATCTGAACTGCATGGGACAGTCTTTGAAGCCACACCAGTAGAGTAGGTTTGTTTATTTAAACAAAAATAAAGGCAAAGAAATACTGCAGAACTTTTTTTTCCTCTTCCATATCTTTGACCCGATTTTTTGGCTGCAGCTCTGTGATTTGCTGTTTGTGTGTTTTTGCAGCTGAAGAACAAAATCAGAAAGCTCTGTTTCATCCTGTTCCATTCCTAGTCCTCGTGTTACAATAATTGCTGGAGTGCCAGGCACAAAGATAAAAAAGAGTTGGCTGTGTTTTTGGTTTGTCATTGTTTCATGTATGAAAATGGCTTTTCCTTTGTAATTATCTACACAGTGTAAGAAGTGTGTATGTGGAGGAGCTATTGAAAAATGACAGCAGAATAATTAAATTCACACCAGCTCCCCATGTGGATACTAAGACATCAAGAGTGTCTTCTGTGGTTTAGCATTAGCCACTTCCAAAGCAAGCTCAAAGCGCGTAAGAGCAAACTTTGATTCATTTTCCTGCGCAAACAGGTTTCTGCCTTTTGAAAGCCTAGGTACCAAATGCCTTTATCTCTGGCAGAGGGAGATGTACAGACAGGGGCTCATCAACAGTTAGATGCTTTGCACCTCCTGGAAGCTGCACCTCCTGCTGCCCTTCTGAAGAGCATCACCCCCTAATGCCAGGGACTATGGGTGGGTGCTGAAAGGGTTACTGGGTGCTGTGCAACGCTTTGCATGGCTGGTATAGAGGTGATGGGCGAGGTTGTGTTTCCTACTGCAAGGGTTTGTTGTGGCTGAATATTTTCTCTTGCCTTTTCCCTCTCCCCTGGTTTCCCCCCCACATCCTGTAATTCCCTTCTAAAAGAAACTAGTCTGTGTTGTGCTGAGCTCAGCGCTGCAGCCATTTGCAAAGACGCCACAAGGAGAAGCAGCGCTTCTCAGCTTACAGGCTGGACCCTGCTGAGAAACAGGTCATTCCTTCCCTTCTCAGAGTGCTTGTGCCCAGTGAGCAAACAAAGGTTGGCCATCCACGTGTGTAGGTGCTTGTGGGGGTAGCTATTTAACCAGTCACCTTTCTGAGGAAGGGGCCAAGTTCTGGGGGTTGTTTTGTGCAGCAGTTAGCAGAGCGCTCGCTGAGCGTCAGTGACTGTGTTTATTTGTGGCAGGGTTAGCACTGCTGTAGGATTGTTTGTGGCAGTTTTACTGAACTCTATAATTCCCAACTGTGGGCTTCAATTTGCATCTTCTCATACAATTTGAACTGCTTGCTTGGCTATGTAAATCTTCTGTGTATTGTTTTGCTTTCTTGTTCACTGTTTCTCTGCTCTTCCGCAGAAGACACATCTCATCCTGGGATTCAGCTCTGTCCTGCTGCTCTGGTGTGGCACCCTCGGATGCTGGACAGCACTGAACAGAGATAGACAATTCCCAGATCATCCCTCTTCTCCTATCCTTTCACCCTTTAAATCAAAGATGTGTGACCCCCGGACAAGCCTTTCTGATTAGCTCTCATCTCGCAGCATTCACTTCTGTGTGCCTGAGCGCTGCTGCAAATTACAGCCACCTTTTATTTGCTTGTGCAGCCTTTGATCGGCTTTAGCAGGGCTGTCCTCCTCGGTAGCTGTTCCTGTCATGCCATCTTGTGGTGGCCCTGGGACTCTGAAGAGTGTCTTCTTCCCAGAAGCTGATGAGTGAGCTGCCTTCTGTATTGCAGTCTAGTGATTACAACTCCTTTTTGATAGCTGCATTTCTGTGCTGGTGAACCCAGGAAATATTTCTCTCTGGCTTGTTTGGCAGGATGTGAGCGTCCAAAGTTCAAGTGTTGTGTTAGACAGGGACTTTCACAGCAAATGCCTGTGCTGGGGGCTTGAACTCTGATGTAAAAGAGCATAGCCTGTATCTGTGGGGATTGATTGAGCATTACCTGTGGTACAAGGAGAGTGGAGTAGTGTTTGTTCACCAGTTACAATAGCAAGCTATTTATTAAGTAAAGCATTCATCCCTGACACAGTGCATGTTGGTTTAAGTTCTGCACTGTTTTGCTTCTCTGAACACAGAGGAGCTGTTGAATACTTTGAGACTCCTCTGTCTTGTGGTTGCAGAAAGTGTGTGTGTGGCAGGTGTCAGGATTTTCTAGGAAATCCAATTTTATCTCCTACTCCTTTTTTCTCAGTCTCCCTCAGCTTTGGATAAGCCACAGGGACAAAAGTAAGTCCAGTGCCTGCCTGCTTCTGTGACCTGTGAGCTTTACTGTACCTTAGAGAGTAAGAAGTGTGTGCCTTGCTAATAAATGACATAATGAATAATTGTGTTTCCTTTTCTGTGTCTCCAGTGTTCCCAACTCTTGCCCGGCCAGTCCACGTGGTGCTGGATCCTCAGGATATCGTTTTGTTCACAACATTACCTCGGATCTGCAGCTGGCAGCAGAGTATGCTGCAAAAGCAGCCTCAGAACAGCAGGCAGATGCATCTGGCGGGGACAGCCCAAAGGTTCACAGAAACATTACTTTACCCAGCCCTGCTCACTGGGAGGGTTATTAAGACCTGGCAGTTTATTGCCAGTGCTGGATACAGTTAAAAGGGGGCTAAGAATACCCTGGCCATAAGGACGTTGTATACAGTGTCCTCCAGGGGGTTGAGACCCTGCCTTCAAACCAGCCTCCTACTAGTGTCAGTGTTTGAGACTCTTGAACAAGTCCAGAGAAGGGCAACGAGGTTGGGGAGAGGCCTTGAGCATAAGCCCTACAAGGAGAGGTTGAGGAAGCTGGGGTTGCTTAGCCTGGAGAAGAGGAGGCTCAGGGGAGACCTTATTGCTGTCTACAACTACCTGAAGGGTGATTGTAGCCAGGTAGGGTTTGGTCTCTTCTCCCAGGCAACCAGCACCAGAACAAGAGGACACAGTCTCCAGCTGTGCCAGGGGAATTTTAGGCTTGAGACGAGGAGAAAGTTCCTCACAGAGAGTTGTTAGCCATTGGAGTGTGCTGCCCAGGGAGGTGGTGGAGTCACCATCCCTGGAGGTGTTCAAGAGGGGATTGGATGTGGCACTTGGTGCCATGGTTTAGTAATCATGAGGTCTTGGGTGACAGGTTGGACTTGATGTTCTCTGAGGTCTTTTCCAACCTTATTGATTCTATGATGGTGAATCTGCTTGCTTAGCTGCCCAAAATGTATTCCAGTTATTCACAAAAATGGGTAAGCAAGAGTAATATTTTTTTGTTTGATAAACCAAGACCCTCTGAAGAGGTGCATCAACATTCTGAGCCATCCTTTCTCCTTTTAATTGAGTGGTGTCTTGCAAAACACAAGCTGGAGAAAAGGGAAGCAAGGAAGGAAACTAGATCCTTGTCATTAGAAATCTGTAGTCTGACTTTAAAACAAACCCAAAGGCCTGTCAAGCAAGCACTAAATGAGGAGAGCAGTAAATGGGATTCAGATTAAAAACTAACTTACTTATAATGCTAAAATTTAATTTTGGTGAGCTGATCTTCAGATCAAAGTTAGAGGTTTAGATCCAAAACCACCTGATTTGGGATTGGGTGGAGGAGCACAGCACTAAATGGCATTTTTTTGTACATTGAATTCTCCCTTGAGACAAGAAGGGCTGTTCTTGATGGAGTAACATGAAGAGCTGGGAATACAAGATCTGGCAAACAAATTAAACTTCCTAGAATGAAACAAATCCTGCTGGAGAGGGGAAGGGACAGGATCAAGTTTCATATTGGGCTGGTTGCTGGCAGGAGAGCTGATAGCATGCTTGCATGAAACCTTTCTAACAAAGTGTAGTTGTAGCTGGGCAGAATCAAGGCTCCAGTTTGCAGTGACCGTTCCCTGCACCTCCTAAGTCTGCTTCCAGTTGCCTGTTCTTATCCTGGTCCTTGTGCCTGGTGTAAGCACATGTGGTAAATCCAGGGTGAAACAGAATCTGATTGAAGTTAGCTTTTTGTGTGTGTTTCTGGGGAGGGGGAAGGAGATTAAACTCTCTGGCTCAGTCTGTAGTCCTCTTTGCACAGACATGGTTGTGCTAAATTTGGGAGCTGGCAGTTCTACAAGAGGTGTGAAAGGGAAGAGGATGCTGCTGCTCTTCTTTGCCCCTGATGCTCTCTTAATATCTGTAGAAACTACAGCCCAATGTGGTTTTTAGTTTGGATTGCTGGTACACTGTAGTGTAGGAATTCCCCATAGTGACTAAACTTCTGTTTGCTCTTTTTTCCTTAGGATGAGTCCAAGCCACCCTATTCTTACGCTCAGCTAATTGTGCAGGCTATATCTTCAGCACAGGACAGACAATTAACACTAAGTGGAATCTATGCCCACATTACCAAGCATTATCCATATTACAGGACTGCTGACAAAGGCTGGCAGGTGAGTTCTGGATACTGACAAGCTTCTTAAACTACTTTGAGAGGGTTTATCTGCTTTGAAATGCATTTATTAAAGGTTTGGGGCACTGGGAATAGAGCTGCTTTGTCTGTTCCCAGAGTGAATTTGTTTAACTTAACTACTTTGTTTGTGGCTGATGAGTTTGGTGTTTTAAAATGCTTTCTAGGGCAATGCAGTGTGTTAGCATTGGGCTCTCTGGCCTCTGAAACCTTTCTAATGCTGTAGTCATGTGTCTTTCATTTCTGCTTGGTTTTATTCTTCCACATCCTTGCTGTCGGTTACTCCTCCGTCCAGATACTCGCCTGAATCTTCCCTAATCCTCCACCTTGTCTTTGTTTGGTGTGATCCCTCCAAGCAGATGATGTCCAGCCTCAAACTGAGGCTCAGTTTTTTTAATTATAATAACTTCCAATCACAATTGGTTTGTTTCCCCAGTGCATTGTGCAAGTTACAGCTGGCAAATTTTGAGTCTCAGAATGAGAACTTGGGAAACTATGAGTCTGTGCCTTCCTTGTGGTATTGAAGGAAATCTGACCAGCTTCATAGGAGAGCTTGGGTGTAGTTAACACATGCTAAATCAAGCTTAAATGTTCACTTGAGGGCTGTTTTCAAAGTTCAAGAAACCTCAGCTCCACCTGCTTTCAGGCTTTTTCTTGGCATCACACCTTTTAAATGGGTGTTGTCGTTTGAATATAATACACTAATGCAGCTGGAAAGCCTCTCACAGATGCTGATTGTGTTGTGATCAACTGGCAGGAGCAGAGCTGCTTGGTGCACTTTGAGTGCAGTTGGAATAAATACATTTCTGCCTCCCTGGCTTTTCCCTGCAGTTCTAATTAATTGTGGAATTCACTTCCTGCCTTAACCTGCTCAGCAGAATTGGGCTTTGCAAACCAGTCGCTGTGTCCTGCTTCAAAGAGAGCTACATTTCAGTAGAGAGGCAAGTTGCCTTTTACCCTCCCCTCCCAGTAGCATTGTAAGGCTTCATTCACTAGCAAAGAGCTCATCTGAAGCTGCTACAGAAGCTCTTGTTCTGTTTGGAAAGTGGAAGAGGAATGGGTTTGTGCACACCTGGGCTTGCTGAGCCTTTCCCTTAGCCCAAAAGACAGTCTTACAGCCAGCAAGAGGTGGGCTTTTGCAGTGTAAAGGATCAATAGCCTTGTCATCTCTGGAGAGCCATGCTGTGCTAGTCTAGTGCTACACAGGTAGTGGATTCTTCTCAGAGATAGCTCTCTGCGGGCACGTTGGCTGGCTTGCATTGCAGTTGCCATGAGGTGCAGTGTCCTCTAGGGCATGTTTGGGCACTCTGGTAATCATCTGGCAGGTAGGCAGTTAGCACAGGCTCAGGCAGTTTTTTCCACTTGCCTAGAATAAAGCCTGTCTTCTGAGAGAGTTCTGATGTGGTTTAGAGTGATTTCCCCCTGCCTCAGCAAAAAGCTCTGCTTTCATTGCTTTCCACAGAGCAGTCACTGCACTGCCTGGCTCCAGATGTATCGAAGTGATGGGGTAGGACCAAGCAAAACAGTCTTTCAGCATTGTTGGTAGAAACTGACACATTTCCCCAGTTCTCCTCTTGCAGCTCTCCTCTGGCTTTGGAGCTGTGTGAGTTGAGTGACTTGTTGTGTCTTCAGCACCGCTCCTGGTGGCACGGGTTTTATTTTTCCAAGCTGTGTGGCAACCCCCCCTTCACCTTTGTTACGTGCTTCCTCCTGACAAAATAATCATCTCGTTCCCCTGCTTCCTGCAGAATTCCATTCGGCACAACCTCTCCTTGAACCGCTACTTTATTAAAGTCCCACGCTCCCAGGAGGAGCCTGGCAAGGGCTCCTTTTGGCGAATTGACCCTGCCTCTGAAGCCAAACTAGTAGAGCAAGCGTTTAGGAAACGAAGGCAAAGAGGAGTGTCCTGCTTCCGAACACCTTTCGGGCCTCTGTCCTCCAGGTAACTTCAACCTCCTCTAATCTCTGTGCCAAACGCCTCGCAAAGAAAGCAAGCAAACCTCTCCTGAAGTCCAGTGAGCAAACTTCACTTGTGTTTTTGGTTTGAGAGGTAATGCAAGTAGTCCTGAGGCGTCATCTGAAGATTGTTCTGACTTCTGAAGGGTTTACAGGAAAAAAATTAATCCAGACCCAACCTACAAAAATGCATCAAATGGCAGATAGGTTTTGGCACCGCTTCAAAGGGATTCAGAGCAGTTATCACTAGAGTGAGTGGTTTTAGATGCCAATCTCACATTTCAGGAAAGCTGTGTTTAGATGTGGATTAGATCATAGTGGGAATACATCTTGTGGTATTTAAAACCCTCTCCTATAGGGAAGATCAGGTTGATCACGATTGTCAGCAGTGAAGCAACGTTCAGCTCAGCGCAGCCGCTCCAGTCAGCGGTGTAAGTGCAAAAGAGGATCGGTGTGCAGTGACAGCTTTCTCCAAGCCCTGTAGCTGTGAGGGTAGGACTTGCATTTCAGCCTTAGCTGCAGCAGTTTCTTGTAGCATTCCTCCCACACCTCTTATTTTCTGTTAAAACAGGCAGGGAAACAGGAGAGGTTTTCAGCTGCTCAGCTTTTCTCTTGTTTGTCACTAAAGAAGTGTTTCATTCCTCATGTGTTTGGCTGTGAGGGACCAGAGGTGGGAATGAAGTGGTTGGTGAGGGAAGCAATGAGAAGGGAGAGCAATTGTTCTGTGGGCATATATAAGGCCAGACACTTGCATCTTTTTTCCCTTCCTCTCCTCATTACTAAGATCCTTTGAGGATGGACTGAACTTATTGAACTGATCTGAACCTGAGACACTCAGAGTTTCTCTGCCAGCAGTGGGTCATAAAATGACATGTTAAACAAATCTGAAGGGTCTCATTTCCTTCAGTCAGGAGTAACGTGGTAGTATTTGGTGCCAGAGCATTTGTGGGGCTACTGTGGGGCTTTCAGCTCCTCTCAGTGAGGCTGTAGTGGGTAGTGTGGAAGAAAGACTGTCCTCCTGCTAGAGAATCCTGTACTGACTATATCTCATGGTCTCTGCTGCTGTCTTGTGGTCAAAATGCACCTACGTTTACCAACACTACCTTCTGGTGTTTCAGGAGTGCTCCTGCCTCCCCTACTCACCCTGGCCTGCTGTCCCCTCACTCTAGTGGCCTACAGACTCCAGAGTGCCTGTCACGGGAGGGCTCACCCATTCCACATGATCATGACTTTGGGTCAAAGTTAGCCTCAGTTCCAGAGTATCGGTACTCACAGAGTGCACCTGGTGAGTAGCTCTTGTTCCACAGAAGGGTGGCTGCTTGTTGGCACCAAGTGCCACGCTGGGGGCACTGCAGGAGTGCTTCTGCCAGTGTGTTAGAGGAATATATAGGTCTCTCTTCCCACTCCATTGTTAGAGACTAATGATGCATATGCAGCTTCAGACCATTTTTCTCACTACTCTTTGGATGAGTGGGCAGGAGATAAAGGAATGTGTAGAAACACGTGAGCTAACCTTGAACTAGGTGGATCTGAAGAGCTGGCAGCACAGTAGCCATGGCAGTGTGTAGCTTGCTCACACTGATTTTTCCAGTCTTCTGGATAAGATCAGCTTGGCTATGCAGAGTTCTGGTGCTGTGGCCAAGGCTTTGGTAATTTGTTCAGCCCTGTTAAATATCTGCTTGTCAGCTGTGCTGTAACTGGCCTGATGTATCGGGTGTTCCTGGTGAGGTTGGAAGGCAAAGCTCATTAGATAAAGCTTTTTTTGTGTGTGTGTGTGTGTACTTTTGACCACAGAAATGTGCTGAGATAGAAGGCAAGGTTTTGGTAAGTTAGGAAAGAGAAGAGTATTTTTGAACCCCTCGTTTTTGTTCCTCACTCCCACTTCTGCCAGCGCTGAAGGTCTGAGTCCTGCAGATTGGAAGTGTGCATGTGAGATGAATGGAAGCCTTTTTGCCTCTCCTGCTAATGTCTGCTCCTCTCCTGTGTCCAGGATCTCCAGTCAGTGCCCAGCCGGTGATCATGGCTGTTCCTCCACGAACATCTACCCTGGTGGCAAAGCCAGTGGCGTACATGCCAGCGTCAATAGTGACTTCCCAACAGCCTCCCTGCCACGCCATTCACGTGGTTCAGCAAGCTCCCACTGTTACCATGGTCCGAGTTGTGACCTCCTCTGCAAACTCTGCCAACGGATACATCCTCACAAACCAGGGCACGGCAGGAGGAGCTCATGAGGCTGCAGGGGCGGTGTTGGACTTAGCTGGTGACCATCGAGGTAGCTTCTTCCTCTCCTTTCCTACTCTTCTAATCTTGAGCAGGATTGTGGGTGGTCAAACACTGTTTCACACGGTGGGTGCTGGGGTGGGTTGAAAATTCCCCCCAAGATAAAATTGCCAGGCCAGACCAGCTCAGTTGGAAGCAAATGAAGCTGTACTTACAAGCAGAACTACAATCTAAAATGAAATGCAATGAGTATGTACAAAATATAGAATCAGAATTGACAGGGTTGGAAGGGACCTCAAGGATCGGATAGGATTGGATAGAATAGGATGGGATAGAAATAGAATAGAATAAACCAGGTTGGAAGAGACCTTTGAGGTCATCAAGTCCAACCTATCACCCAACACTATGTAATCAACTAAACCATGGCACCAAGCACCCCATCAAGTCTCTTCCCAAACACCTTCAGTGAAGGTGACTCCACCACCTCCCTGGGCAGCCTATTCCAATGGCAAACAACTCTTTCTATGAAGAACAACTTCTTGTTCCAACCCCTCTGCCATGGGCAGGGACCCTTCACACTAGATCAGGTTGCTCAGAGCCACATCCAGCCTGGAATATACAATATTTACATATACATACCATTTATAAACAGCAGAAGAACACCCCTGGACAAACCAGGGGCTACCACTAGCTTCCCCCTCCCTGCTCCTTTCTTTACCCCCATGTACACAGGACAAGAGAAAGAGCAGAGAGGAGTTTGTTAATACTCAGCCACAACAAGAATGCATTCAAGGTCAGCAAAAGCCAGCAGAAGCACAAGTTAGTAGAGTGAGGAAGTGAAGAGCACAAGTAGAGTGAGGAAACTGAAAAGAGAGAAAGTTAGTTTACCTATCTAGCTTTTGTTTGTTACCTGTCTGATGGAATCATGTAGAATTTATCATTAGGTTCCTTTTTTACATCCAATGGTGATTTATTTGCATTCTGCCACTTCCTGTTCAGGACCTCTGGAAAATTTTCAAGGCACAGCCTAAAACTGCCACGGGTGCTTACCCCTTAATAAAAGATGTTTCTCCAGGTCAAACTTAAACCCAAGAAGTATTCATCCATTTGTCTCCACTTGGGAGCAGGACAACTGTGCTCCCTTGTCTCCTGTAACAATTCTTAACACACTTTGGAGGCTGCTAAAACATGGACTACTTGAAATACTTCTATTATCCCCAATATCAAATGTTATGCCTGTGTATTGGTCAGCTGGATGTGCTAGGGAAGTGTGTATTGTTTTTCCTAGCCAAAAGAGAAGGCTTAGGAAAGGCTGAAACTGTCTGCTTCTGAGTGGCCTTGTAAAGAAATGGTTGAGCCCTTCTTTTTGACAGGCCTGGGTTCCTAGAGGAAAGCATGTACTTCTGGAAGTGCAGCCAGTGCCCCATTAAAGCAGTCTTCAAAAACCAGTTACAACAAAGGTCTCTTTTTTTCCCCTAAGATGGAAATTCCAGCCTGGGGGGATTTATTGAGTTAAATGTTCTCTTGCTGTAATCTAGACACCACCTTGTCTGCTTGCCGTTTCAGAAGAGCTTGGTGCTACAGCACAGATGGGTGTTGTACCAGCAGTAAGACTTGTTCTTCTGATTGCTTTTATGTGGGCACTGAGGCAGTGGTCTCTAAGAGGAGGGGGGTGGGGGAAGACAAAAACCTTCCCCTACCACAGCAGCAGGACCAGTGGCATTTTTAGTTCAGCACTGGTAATCTTGCTTGAGTTTCACTTGCATTCTCTACAAATTCCTGTCTGGATCCCATACATGTTCCTGAAGTACTAACAGTTGCAGCTGCCTATCTGGCAGCTGCCCCCTTCTTTCATTCACTAGTTCTTGTTGTCACTTGTTCTTTCCCTATTTGTTCCTCTCTCACTCCCACTCATAATATTTTCCCTTTGTTCTTCCTGGTTTCTCTATTTTCCTTCCTAATCTCCCTGCTTTCCTTGCCTTTTCTCTCCCTGCTTACCATCACCTTACCTTCAGGTAAGCTCAATGCTTATGTCCTGTCTAACTCCACTCTTGCTGTCTACTAATCTTAAAATGGGAGAAGCCTTCTCTTCCTGCAGGAGTAATGAGTTTGTGCTTCCTGCTTGCCTCCTCTATGAGACACTCAGAGGCCTTGGAAGAGAAGAGTGGTCTCCTTTCCTGCCTGCCCAGCAGAAGGCTGTCCTGTTACATATCTGCTGAATTGACCTCTTACTTGTCCTGGGCAGTGAGATAAGTGGCTGAGTGGCTCTCAAGCAGTTCTCTCTGTTCAGGAACTCAACCCTCCTCCTCCTCAGTTTTGTTTCTTCCTCCCTCCTTGTTTCTTCCTATACTTGCACAGCTGACAAAACTGTAAGACCTCCTTGTAAATCAACCTATGTGCAGCCCTGACAGCAAGCTGTTGCAGACTCTTTGCTCCAGGCATTGTTTAAGATCTTAATGCCTGCTCCTGCTGTGTGGTATTGAGACTCAGGCCAATCTGCCTGTAATTACAAAGTGAGCTATGAGATTTGCAGTGACTGCTGTCCATATAAGAGCTGTAATGTGCCAATAAGGAAGATGATGCCTGTTTAGGACAGAGGGTCAAGTTTATAATGTAGATGTTTTTCTTTGTGGCTGAGTGGGTTATGCTAGAAGAAGAATGGGGGGGTTTAAAAAATACTGATAGAGTGTATGTGTAATAGAAAATATTTCAGTGTTTTCACATGTTCATCCTTGACCCTGTGGTGCTGAGGTTTTTTCACAGAATGGTAGGGGCTGCAGGGGACCTCAAAAGATCATCTAGTCCAACCCTCCTGCCAGAGCAGGATCACCTGTGCACCTCACACACCCATAAGGCTAGGGAATGTATCACTGCTAAAATGTTAATGAGAATAAAGCCTGCTGTTAAGCCAGGGTAGGGAAATAATAGAATCCATTTGGTTGGAAGGGAACTTTAAAGGTCATCTAGTCCAAACCCCCTGCAGTGAGCAGTGACATCTTCAACTAGAGCACATAGCGCAGAGCCCCATCAAGCCTGATACTGAGTGTTTTCAGGCATGGGGGCCTCCACCACCTCCCTGGACAACCTGTTCCAATGTTCCACCACTCTCACAGTAAAGAACTTCTTCCTTGATGGTTGTGTGTTCTCCTCTTGAGCAGGCATGGATGAAAAGCCCACGATTGCGTTTGCCACGATACCCACCGCCAGCCGTGTTATTCAGACAGTTGCCAGTCAAATGGCACAGGGGGTTCCGGGCCAGACAGTCACCATCCTTCAGCAGGCAGCTCCAGTGGCCATTGGACAGCACCAGCTGCCCGTGAGGGCCGTCACTCAGAACGGGAAGCACGCCATCCCCACCAACAGCATCGCCAGCAGCGCCTACGGTAGGCCTCTCCCCCTTGCTTTCTGGGGTTTGACTGCTGCCTGAGCTTAGCCCTTGGGTCGTTGTACAGCTGCAAGGGCTTTCTTTTCTTAGTATATAGCAAGTTATTCCTCGTGTCCAATTGCAGAGGTATTCCAGTTCTTCAGCTTCTGTGGTTGGAAATGTCAGTGGCAGATAGCCTTCTGTCCACCTCTGTCTGCTTTTTCCCTAGTGGCAGAGTTTTGCTATCTAGCACTGCTTCTGGAAAGTTCAGTCTTTCCTTTGTCCTTGGTTGTGTATTTATTACTACTTGTCCTCTCCTTTGAGAGGGTTTTTTGATAACCTTTTGAGGGTTACTTGTTGCAAGTGTTAGTGATTCTTTTGTGTAGCCTGTTTTCATTTGTTTTCTTCTGACAAACAGCCTTTGCTTTCAGCATGCCAAATAATAACATTTCCATGGTGCTCTTTAGATCTTGTGAAATATGACTCCATAGAGTATTAGGAAAATAACATACTTTCCCCTCTTAAGGTCTTAGAGCCTGGGAGAAAAAAGATCTCTTTTATCAGGTGAATAGATGTAGGGCTTTTTTATGTACAGGATGTGTTCTAGTCATTTGTCAAGCCTGACTTTTCAAATGCCCTGCTAGCTGTATCTTGGCAGCCTCCTCTTATTGCTTGCTCAGCCCTTCAGGTTTTGTTCAGTTAAGGATGATGACTGGGTAATATGCAGGTTTCCTGCAGCCCTCTTCAGCGAGATGAGAAGCACCTCTGCTCTGCCAGGCTGCTGCTCATGGGAGTGTTTGAAATCAAGGGCACTGGTGGGATTTTGGTAGCTTTCACGAAGGCAGGAATGTTTCTACAGGATGTTCTGCCACATCCACTTGCACTATCACCTGGCTTGCACTTGAATTGCAAGAATATTATTGGATCAGTAAAAAATGTCAGTGATAAGGTTTTTATGCAACTGGCTTACCAAGGTATTAAATGGATTGCTGCTACCCAGCGTTAGTGTCTGTCTATGTAGAATCAGACAGGTTTTTATCACTTCAGTGTTAAGATACTCTAGCTAATTTTTTTCTGGTGTTCTCATCAAACTGGAAAGCATTCTAGTTGCATCTGAGGAGTGGGGGTTTTTTGTAAGTGATAGTGAATGTTCTGGTTCACAAAACAGAGCCTGAGCCTTTACTTCTCTGTACAAAGTTGACTTCAGCTGCATACTTTAGGTTCTCTGAATCACTGAACTGTAATTGATGGCTGCCCTCATCCTTTCCCTGTGTTTTTTTCCTTCATCCTCCTGATACTGTGCAGCCTTCTTCCCATGCTGTGGTAGAAGCTGCTGGGCTTTGGAGGCCTTTGTTCTTTTTGCTTTGTTTATTTATCCTAGGGCTCCTTTCTTGACGCACTTAGCAGCAAACACACCGCTAATGTTCTGTCATTCCATCCTTTGCAAATCAGTCTGGAGGGCAGAGGATGTGCTGTCTCCTGAGTCCCTTTTGGCTCACTCTCTGATTGATGTAGATTCCAAAAACTGCATGTGTTTTGTTTTCTGAGCAGTGCTGTGGGCCAAAGCCAGTGTGTAAGCACATTCTCTGTCTGGAACTAGGAATTGTAGACATTTTTACAGAGGGTCACTACTTAAATAGTCTTTTTCTTCTCACCACTTTTATTAATGGGAGGGAGGCTGAGTTCTTTTGTCAGTACTGGAATACTGGATTGGGAGCCAGAAATTCCTGTGTTCTGATAGGAACACATTTGGTTGTCTGGAGTGAACATTTTCCTGCCCCTTTTACAAGTGAGGTGTCAGTACACTTGGTATTTGGATTCTAATGTAGCTTCCCAACAGACTGGCTGCTGTTAGTGTGCTAGCAGGGCTAAAGAATGCTCTCAACACTGAAGATACAGCACATGGGTGTTGTAGCTTCCAAGTTTTGATTGTAGGTGACCAGAGAACTACCGCCCCTCAGAGAGGAGATGTGCTGTGATTTTAATGGGGGATTGAACCTCTCTTTCTGGAGGTAAATGCTTAGCTGGTAATGCCTTGTTTGACAGTGGATAGGAAGAAGAAAGTTCTGCTGTGAAAGGGACTTTCACTAATTTGGTAAACTTGCACAAAGCTGAGCTTGTGGGAGAAGAGGGAGGGACAAGGCTAGCAAGCCCTTCAAAATGGGCTTGAAAACATCATGTATTTACATGTGGTATTTTGTTTTCTTGCTTTCTGGAAGAGCAAACACTTGTGCTACTTCATCACATTAATTCTTTTTCTCTCTTGTCCTGCTTGCCAGCTCTTACAAACCCATTGCAGCTTCTTGCAGCCCAGGCCAGCTCGTCCACTCCCGTTGTAGTCAGCCGGGTGTGCGAGACAGGGACTGAAGAGACAGCGGCAGCCGCTTCCAGTGAGCCTGAAGTCAAGAGACCCCGGGTAGAAGAGTCCAGTGCAGCAGTCCCAGCCCAAACCGGAGTCATCACATCCGCAGTGCCACAAGGACAGGCGACCAGTGAATGAAGAACCGGTGGGAGGAGCTGGAGCGGTGTGGGGTGGGCATGGGATGGCAAGAGCCCTGAAGCAGCTTTCAAAGAAAACAAACCACAGCCCTAACAGCTCAAAAACCATCACGGATAAAGAGCTCTTTTTAAAGTCAGTTTCTTTTTAATGGGAGGACAACAGCTGTTAGAACCACAAGGTGCCAAAAAGAATGGAAAAATCCCTCCCAAGAACCCATCTCTGGAACTCTCTCCTGTCCTTACTTCTGGGATAGGATTTTTTTTCCCTTTTTTTTTTTTTAAATATTCAAAAAAAAAAAGAAAATTTTACAGACAACTGATTGTATGACTGCTGGGATGGTTTTAACTGTCTTTTTCCCCTTTTGGCTCCAAGGGGATGGGATTTGCAGTTCAGCATCTAAAGGAATGTAACACAAATACAATCTGCTCCCTGGAAAGAAAACTCCTCATTTTCTATGCCTTAATCCTGTGCTTCTCAGAGCTTCGAACCAGAGGACCGTTTGCAAACAGGCCACCTAAGGCAATCAGATGCTGAAAGATGGGTGCAGGATCTCACAGCAGCAACATTAAAGAAACATGGTACCAAGCTTAAAGGAGGAAAAAAACAAAAAGGCCAATTGTTTTGTGTGTTAAACCAGAAAAATCCTGAGTATGAATGAACGTTTATTTATGTGGGGATTCAGGAGGAAGAGTTACAGGGCTCAGCCACCTGGATTTCCAGATGCAATTTCTCTCCATTCCCTCTGAGGGAGAATAAGATGACAGAGGAGCTGTATTAAATTGGTTCCTGTAAAGATATTAAAAACAAAGGCTTTTGTACTTTCAATGATTTCTTACAGTTATTCATCACTTGCTCTGGACAACAGCCAAAGCATCCTGATGACTGAGGATCACACGGGGAAGGGTCTCCCAGAGGTTCTCTGTGTGTCTGATCACATCCTGTGCTGGAGCACCAGGTTTTGTTCAAAATAGCACTGTAGGTGAAGACATTGCCATTGTTTCTGTGAACTTGGTCCTCTGCACTAAAGCAGTCCACCTTCACCTCCTGTTGGTAGTGGAGTCCTCAACTAGATGGACAGTGGTCAGGAGGCCAGGGCCAGGTAGGAGCCCTGTCACTGACCCTCTGCCATGGCTAACTGCAAAGCTCCTGTGTAGTTCTAAGAGGGAGGTTGAAAGCTGGGGTGAGAGGCAGCAGGCTTCAAACAGTGTTTAATGCAAATTCTGCAGGAGTGTAGAGACCAAGGCAAAAGAGGCCTTTTACTTTCCATGTGGCAAAAGTCACTGGATTTCTTTAAACAGGTTTTCCAAAAGGAATTTGGAGTTTCCTTTCATTGCCTGGCTGCCTTTCCCATCTCTCCTCCCTCAAGGGCTATTTGGGTTGGCCAGTAGGAGGAGGCTCTTACCCAGACTGTATTCCAGGCTTTTCACATGCTACAAGTATGACTTGCAAGTAAAGCAGCTCTGAGTCACTTCAACCACATGAAACAGTGGGTGCTTGTGATGCCTTGTGACTGGCAAATCAACCCCTGCATACCTCCAGCCTTTGGGTTTCTGGCTGTTTGCAGTCACCTTGGTTAATGTGTCTTCTGGCAGCACAGCAGAGATCTTTTAATTGAGGAAAATGTCAGCTTTGGTAATGGCAAAAGAGACTTAAGAGGAATAGGATCTGCCTTTGGTAGGTTGTCTCCCATTTGTCCTGATTTATTGTCAGGTCATTGTCTTGCATGGTCTGACAACACTCTCCCAGAGCAGAGAGACAAGCCCACTGCAGAAAATGTTTCAAAAAGACTTCCCCACTGTGCAGTAAATGATCCTGTCAGTCTGTCTGTGGGGATTAGGGGGTAAGGCACAGCCATTCAGTGTCTGCTGGAATCTGGGGAGGAAATCCACAAGGTAACAGCTGGCATCACTTGTTCCCTTCTAGGTTTCCTTCCTCATTGCCAAATCCTGTTCAACAGCCAAGTCCCACCACTTGAATAAAACCCAGCCATGTTTTAGTCTCAAGCCAATTGTTTTGGGAGCAGTATTTCTGAAAGAGGGAAAGAATTTCTTGGACTCATGATTCGTGGTTACCTTCAGCAGTTACAGGCCCACAAGGTATTCAGGACAGTTCATTTATCTACAGCTAGGCTGCCATAATTTGCATGTGTCCCTTTAGTGACAAGTTTAGTGATTGGATTTTAGTACTTTGAAATGGTTTTTGTGAGGGAGGATGTTACAGACCACAAAGTAACTGAGGCAGGCTGGCCTCCAGCTGTCACCTTTCTTGCTGGGAAGGCTGGGTGTGGCATAGCAGGAAAGCACAGGGCTTAGCTCTGTTCTCTGTCAAGGCCAGAATTCAATAAAATGGACTTGAAGGAGGAATGAACAAGTGAAAGTTCAGCAGAGTTTGTGTGATTAATCATTACTTGCAGGCTTAGCTAGAGGCACGCCTCTGAAACGGCCCTCAGGCTGGGAAGCTTTCTTGAAACAGAGGAGCCTTGAGGTTTCCAGTACGTTGGGTGAGTCAGTGCAAGATGAGCAACCAATGGAATACTGTTCAGGGGGTGAAGCTGCCAGGGTCTTGTGGGTTTTTCTTTACTGCTGCTTTTTCTCTTGGAAAGTCTAAATAATTAGGCCCTAAACTTCTGTAAACTAGTCCAGCACCATAGAAGTACATCAGCTGAATGACAGTTCTCATATGCCAGCTGCTGCTTTCTAGATACCTCTTGAAAGCCCATCCTCAGGTTGCAAGTATAGATCTCTCCTAAGTATTGTGAACAGAATAACACTTTCTCACTCTTCCTTTTATGGCTCACAATGCCTGCTGCTGAAAATGCCAGTTGAGGACAAGCAAATATCTTTGATCTGTTCACTTACTCTGCTTGAGGTGCCTGCAGTTTGTCAGCTTGCTCCATCAGGGGATTTTTGCTTTCTCAGTCTGCTGCAGCTCCCTGCTACTGTAGGAAGCAGCCATGCCACTTGGAAACTTTTTCTTTGTAAGTTTGCCTGTATCATTTCCTGCTCCTAGTTAAAATAACAGTTCTTACTAGCTCCTGTTGAGAGCTGTGGATCAATGTGGTCTGCATCTGGAACACAGGAGATGGCGACGTCTTGTTTCATGCCATCAGATGAATTCTTTCCACACACAGCTGAGTCTGGAAGACTGCTTGACTCTTTTTACATATCAGCCCTGATTCCCCAGGCTTTCAGTTCTGAGCACTGCAGAGGAATGAAAGTTAATGTGATGGTAAAATTAAGCCTGCAACTAGATAGAAAATGTTTCCCTTAATGGTCATGTCTGGTACTCGGATCCTTTTAAATTGGTCATTTAACTTGGTTTTATTGTCTAAAAAGGGGGAAGAGGAGTTAGGAGACTTCACTGAATCTTCTGCTCTCTGTATAAGGAAAGTCAAGGCATGTTGAATATTTAACCTGCTTGAACTTAAACCTAGGGGAAAAAGTAAAACCAAGTTCTGAATGTGTGAATTTACTTTTTGCCGTTCCCTGTTGATCTGTTTTCATCTTTGGCAGTGGCAAAGACAAATTTTGCTTTGATTAAAGTCAGTTCATAGGAACCTTTTGTTGCCTCAGTTCAAAGCTGGGTGCAGTTGTTCTTGGGTTTATGCCACTGGAATTCCTTAGTTATTGTGTTGTCTTGACCTTGGCTCTTGTGATACAGGAAGCTGTTTATGGTGAGATCAGTTTAATTTGGTTTAGTGATAACACGGTGCTGAGAACAAAATTGAAGTTCATGATTAGCTCAGGTATTCTTTTCAACTCCTTTTCCTTCCTGTATTCCTCCCTCCTCCATGCTAATAATGCTGTCCCCTGTAGCACATCCAGCTGCTTTTATCCACTGATGGGAGCAGCACCTTACATTAAGCTCTGCACAAGGATTCAAGGATGCCTCTTGGAAGCATGGGAGTCCCAGAGCAGGCTGAGAAAGATCAGTGTGGTTACCCTGCACTTAGTTTTTCATGCTGTTATTGTAGACATGTTACTGTTGAGCACAGCTTGTTCAGGAGTGTGGTTTGAGAGACAGGTTAAAGCTTTTTAAGAGGAAAGAGCTTTTTAAGAGGAAAAAAACCTTTACAGTGCTTCTGCAATCAGTGTCATGGTCTGGCTTCAGATTTTGAGGAGAGTAGACTGTATTTTATGTGGTTCAGGCAACTGTCTTGTGTACTGACTTAGAACTGTTGTTCAGAGTTAACTTCAACATTTTCTTTAACCTTTTCCAGTAGAGAAATGCCAGCAGTAAAATAAAACTTGCAGCACAGAAGGCTGGGGACCTGTGTGACCTGAGCTTTCACGTGGTGTGGAGCACTTTTCACTGACCCCTGGGGGATGTTAAATTGATGTTAGAACTTTCCATCTATGTTAGCAAGAGGGTTTCCCAGTGAAATGTTTGGTATCACTCTGTGTGCCAGAGCATAAGTGAATGTCAAAATGTGGGGTGAAAGGAGAGATGTTTCACCACCATCCTAGGTTTGAGGATCTTGGATGACAAGGATTTAGTCTAGCAATAGCTCTGTACCTTTTCATAGAGAATCAAAAGCTGTTTCTTCAAGCTTATTGCATGTAAGTATTAAATTTCACCTGGTTGGCTGTCCCATCTTTGTTTCTGAGGTTTAGGCCATTATGTAAACTACAGTTTAGCATTGTGATAAACACAGAGCACATAAAACTGCAGTGTAAGGGGAGATCACTTCTCTGTTTGTTGGTTCTGCCATTGGCCAGCTGTAGCTGCATAAAAATACAGAATAACTTGGTCTGAAAGTAACCTTTGGAGGTCTCTACTATAATCTCCTGTTGTGAGCAAGTTTAACTAGATCAGATTGTGGTGATCTTGTCCAGCTGGGGTTTGGTTGTCTCCAGAGGTAAGAGACTCTGCGACTGGCCACCCATGAGGTGAAAATATTTTCTCAGCTAAGAATTTCCTGTGCATGTGTTTGTTGCCTCTTGTTCTATCACACCACACCTCTGAGAAGAGCCTAGCACTGCCTTCTTTGCATCTTCCAAATAGGTAGTTGATGACATCAGTAGGACTTCCCCCCCCCTCCCCTTTTGCTTCCTTTCCTTAAGGCTGAACCAACCTAGTTGTCTCTGTCTCTTCTTGTGCATCGCATGCTCATCCCCTCAGACATCAGGTGGCATTGCTGCAGAAGGTCCTTGTCTGTCTTGTAGTGGGGAGCTCAAAAACCTGGCATGGTACTACAGATGTGATCTGACAGATGTTGGATGGAGTGGAAGAAGAATCCTTTCCTTGGCCTGCTAGCTGCACTTCTGCAAGTACAGCCCAGTGCTTGTTTGGTTTCTTGCTGCGAGACACACATAAGGAATGAGAGTCGCAAGAGTCAACTGGAAGCACTCTGGATTGCTTTTGTCCACATGCAACCATCTTGTCCCTCTCTTCCAATGAAGAGTGGCAGCTTAGGTCTTGGAGCTTTTTGAAGAGGAGGCAGCCTGGAAGGGTCTTGCTAACTTTTTAAAATACCTGTGCTTTACCTTATCAAATACTAGTTGCAATCCAGCGTGGAACTCGCCTTGCTGCAAAATCTTCCAGGGTTTTCGGTCTTGCTGCTAAGAAGTTGACCAAGGGCATTAAGAATAAACCTCCAAAGGAACATGACTAGCTTTGCAACTTTGCCCTTGCACAATGAGCTTTTGAGTTTGCACATGCTGTCCTGTAGCATGTGGTCTGCCTTCCCTTGTCAGCTGGTCTCTCAGGAAGCTCCTGTTTCTGCTCCCCATCAGTTTTCCCCCTCTGCTTGTAGCTTCTGTCAGCTCCAGAGTTCTTTAATCCAACTCCTAATTTAATGCCATTGCTTGGAGGTCTGCATCTGGTGAGAATCTGAGTGTTCAGTTGCAGTTATGCAACAGATTGTTCAACCATGTAACTTTTTGCTTCCTTCTGGGTGAAAAATTATGCCAAAGCTGCTACTACCATAGCATACACTACTGTTGTAAGGTGTAGCTTACCAAGGAGCCAGCTGTGCTGCAGAACACAGTTACACTACAAGGTCATCTGGATTGCTGGAGCTGATGGGGTTGGGAAGTGATGCCTCCAAGTGCAGACCAAAATGCAGGATCAGCTGTGACTTTGTGCTGGAGCACCTGCCTGTGAGTGCCTAGCAACCACTGGGCTGTGATGAGAGCAGCATCTCTTGCTGCTAAGTGTGCTGTTTGCAGGGCAGTGGATGTGTTTGTGCACACAGGTGTGGGTATGTGCATACATGGTACCCAGCAGAGGGAAATGCCTAGCTGTGCTGGTGGGCTCTCTCCATCCAGACCTCTTTCATGGGGCAGTAATTCAGCAGCGAGCATTTTACTTCGGCCTGAGCAAGGCAGTTTGGAGAAAGACTTGTTGGCTTGTTTGGGGGTTGGTTTTTTGGAGCACTATATTTAAATTCCCAATTTGTAATCAACTTTGAAGCTTTGTATTTATATGTTCAGACAATTCTTTTTGATACCTTTTCCATTTACCAACACTGAATTAAAAGCCTTCAGAATGTATGGCTGGTCCTCTCCTTCCATGTCACTGCTAAGTTTCCTGAGCCTGGGGGGGGAGTTGTGCTGTGTCTTCCCCTTGACTCTCAAGAGAGTGGGAAAAAAAAAGCCAAGCATGGGTGGCAGCTAAGGAAGAAACCCTTCACATTTTCATGTTGTTTCCCCACCCCCCAGAGAATATTACATTAGATCTGTGTAAACATGAGATTTATATTTATTAATGTGTGAGTGTGTGTGTGAGAGAGAGAATATAGACATATAAGTAGTCCATGTGTTCCTTTCTCTTCAATAGTACTTTACAAGGACTTTTATACAGTATGTTGGCAAATTCCTGCACCCAGGCACTGATTCTCAAAGAACTCTGCAGCTGTGCTTGTAAGGAGTGTGAGCAGCCCATAGAGAAGCAGCTTTACTTCAGTGATTGCTTTCATTCCCCTCACAGAGCAGAAGAGATTACTTGGTACTTGCATCTTCCTTGTGTAGCAGCCCTGCTTCTGCCTTTGTCATGCTTTCAGCAGCTCTACTCCATGCTCCTTTGCTGGCAAGAAAATCCCCCCCAAATAGCACTACAGAAAGCTGGAATCCTGTCTCAAATTCTCTCTCAATGTGTTGTCAGGGAGTTCTTTGCAGATTCTGCTCTGTCACTAATGGGACCTTACTTCTAAGAGGAAACTAAGGGGGCAGCCATGAGGATGCTGTAAAGTTGAGGACTTCCTCCCTTTCTGTCTGTCAGGTGGCTAAATTAACACTGGGGCACTAGTGGAAATAGTTTCTTTTCCTCTGTGGCGAGATCTTTCTCCTCTTTATGGTGCTTCTATCTCTTCATGGGGTGTGAGGTGTGTGTATGTCCCCTTTAAAACAAATGCACAAGAGTTTTCCTAATGATCCCACTCAAAGGGGAGTAAATTTTACTTAGCTGGCCAAATTTCAGTCATGGTTTTAACTCCACAAGGATCACTAAATTTAGAGAAGCATCTGCTCTGACCTACTTGGGCCTCTTGAGAATTATTCCTACAAACAGACAATACCTGTCCTCCTAACCCAAATTTCTCTTTCAGAGGTAGAAGTTTCTTTCTCTCTAAGGACCTGAGTGAATGCTTCACACCAGTACTTGCTCTCTGGTGGTCAGGCAGGTATACTTAAGGGAGGACAGGACTGCTGGTAAGAAGGGTAACCAGAACAGGAGCAGTGAAAGGAAACAGCTTTCCTCCTCAGCAGAGAGCAGCTCATGTGAAAACCAGACTTGCCCTAGTATTTGGTTGGTGCTTCTTGTCTGCTGCTGAACTAAGCAATGCACCTTTGCTGTGATGTAGACCTTTCAGCCCTGCTTCTACTCCACCTCAGTTCCACTTAAAACAGTCTGAAACAGAGCCTTTCTTTAAACTAAGGAGAAATTGAGGAGCAATTGGTCTGTTAGCTGAAGAATAATGAGATTTAAATGGAGCAGGAAAGGTGAGATTTCCTCTTGGTGTGCTGCCTTGCTGCTAAAAGTCTACGGTGCAGAACATCCTCATGTTCTGCTGATTTATATGCCACTCTTTGGAGGTGGACAGGCTGCTAAGTAGGCAAGTTGGCTCTGTAGAAGATGTAAACCTAAGCTTGTTTTCTCTCTTTTTCTCCTGCAAGTGGGGTTGAAGTAGAGGGAGCCAGAGCGTTGCTGGTAAGATATTTTTGCTGTAATGGAAAGGAAAACAGAGAATGTTAAAAAGCAACAGCAACAACACTCATTCAAGTATAGTGATGCAGAAGATGGGATGGCTTGAAAATATGAAAATCTCATGAGGTTGTGTTGTCTTGGGCTCTGGATGTGCTGTCTGTACCATGCTGAGACTGGCATTGCCCAGCCCAACCTCCACGCAGCCCTAAAGAGAGCATTGAAGAGTCTGTCATTATCCAAAGGACTGTTGAAAGCTGTCAAGAGAGAAATCTAAAGATGTACCTGAGCAATGGATGGGAAAGGTGGAAATTCAGATCCAGTTCTGAAGATTTGCTTTAAAAAAATAACCAAAAGCAGATGTTCAGGATTGGAATCTCCCCCTGCTCTGCAGGGACACATTCCCATGGAGGCCTTGGGGGAAGGCTGGAGTCAGACAAGGACCTGGAATACCTCACTGGCTCAATGGAAGTGTGTTGCTACAGAGATCTGGGAGAGCCTTACCCTCTCCACCTGGATTTGGCACTTAAATATAGGGAAGGATGGGCAGGGTGGGGGGGGAGGGCAGGGAGAACTAAAGCCATGCTTGCATTTCAGCTCCTGGTGTTGCCTGTACAAGACACATCCAGCCAGATGTTTTGGGGGGGTTGTGTTTGTTGGGCTTTGTTGTTTTGTTGGGTTGGTTGTTTTTTTTTACAGCTGATATCAAAAGGGTTTTGTTGTGTGTGAGACTTGTTTGTGTTAGCAGTGCTTTTTAAAAAGCAGGTGTGTATCCCAAGGGGGAAAGCTGTGTCTGGGGCAAGGGATGGGAAGTTGATCTTTATCCAGCCATGTGGCAGCACTGCTCCTGTGAGATGCTCAGCTGCACAGGCAGAGACGGTGGCTTGGCTCCCACAAGGGGTGGGAGGGTGTCCTGGTCACGCTGTGAGGAGGCTGCTGCTCACCAGAGGAGATGGCAAGTGTAAGAGCATCCAAGGAGCAGGACCTGCATTTCCACATCAGATGGGATACAGTGGGTTTGGATTTTATTATTATTATTATTATTAATTATTATTTTTGGTTAAATATGGAGCCATACATTTTATTTTATTACTTTTAAAGTAATTTGAGATCTGAATGTGAGTTCTAATGTACCAAGAGCGTTAATATTTTAAAGCTATGACAAAGGTTTAAATTTCTACCCTTTTTTTCCCCCCCCCCCCCTTTTTTTTTCCCTCCCCCATTTATTTTAACTGTTCTGTTACCTTCATTTGATGTATGTGGTTGGGGAATGTTGCTTCTCCTCTTAGCATTTATTTCTATAACCAGAAATAAAATTATTATATATGAAAGAGAAAAAAACTGCCCTGAGATTCCTTGCTGCTTTCGAGTGACAGGCTTGGATCTTTCCAGTGATGCCCTCTTGGCCAAGGGCATCCTGGCCTGCATCAGGAACAGTGTGGCGAGCAGTGAGGTCATTCTGCCCCTGGACACTGCACTGGTTAGGTCACACCTTGAGTACTGTGTCCAGTTCTGGGCTCCTCAGTTTAGGAAGGAGGTTGACTTGCTGGAAGGTGTCCAGAGAAGGGCAACAAAGTTGGTGAGGGGTTTGGAGCACAGCCCTGTGAGGAGAGGCTGAGGGAGCTGGGGTTGCTTAGCCTGAAGAAGAGGAGGCTCAGGGCAGACCTCATTGCTCTCTGCAACTACCTGAAGGGAGGTTGGAGCCAGGTGGGGGTTAGTCTCTTCTCCCAGGCAACCAGCACCAGAACAAGAGGACACAGTCTCAAGCTGCACCAGGGGAGGTTTAGGCTGGATGTTAGGAAGAAATTCTTCACAGAGAGAGTGATTGCCCATTGGAATGGGCTGCCCAGGGAGGTGGTGGAGTCACCATCATTGGAGGTGTTCAGGAGGAGACTGGATGGGGTGCTTGGTGCCATGGTTTAGTTGATTGGGTGGTGTTGGATGATAGGTTGGACACGATGATCTTGAAGGTCTCTTCCAACCTGGTTGATTCTACTCCATCCTATTCTATTCAGCATAGGGCTTAGATTCTGCTGCAGCTTCCCCTCCTCACAATGTGAGGAGACAGAGTGGTTTAGTTGTGGGGTTTTGTTTTTTTCTTTCCCTTTTGCCATTTTGATTAAATGCTGTAGGAGAGCAGTACATGTCTGGACACCAGGCACTGCTTTAGAGTTACAGATACCCTGCTTTTTATCCCTTTCCTGTTCCTTGGGAAGCTGATAATTCACAGCAGACTGAACATCAGTACATGTGTGTTCAGATCCCTAATGCTTCTCCTGGGGACTATAAACCATTCCTCCAGCTCTAGCTTTCATTTTGTCATGAAGTGAAAGGTTGTTACTCTGAAAGATTAATTATTTCAGTCCATTTCCCTGTAATGTATAATAGTTTCATTTAAGTACATGAGGTCAGAAGACAGTTGGTTAGCCACCTCCCTTACAGTTAGTTTTTTCTTCCCTTGTGCTCCCAACAGAGCTAAAGGTCTTTTCCAACCTGGTTTATTCTATTCCATTCCTATTGCTGTTCTATTCCACTCCTATTGCTATTCTATTCTATACTTTGAATTCAGGGTTTGTTTTAACTGAAGGTCATTCAGAGCTCCAAAAAAGAAGTAGGGATATCTTTTAAGACCTCCATTAATGTAAAGCAGCTGCCTTTGAGTAACATGTTGAGAAATGGTCACATCCCTGGCTCCCCCCATACATCAGACATGGCTTCAACGCAGCCAGAGGAGAAAGGGTGCAGGGAGAAACCTGAATGCATGTCAGCCTGCTGCCTGGACACACCTCTGATTGTTCATAGCCGGGGTATCTTTGGAGGGCAAAAAGGAGCTGATGCTCTGCTGGCTAATTGCCAGGGAATGCTGTTAATTAACTTCTTCTGCCAGGGAGTCATAGGGCAGAGAAGTAACAAAGGGCAGAGCGCCAAGTTTCCTCTCATGACATGCCCTCCTCCCTGCAGGGTGATGAACAGCATGGCAGTGAGAGGCTCAAGTGTGTTAGCAGGCAGGAGGAGAGACGTTTCTGAGGGGAGTTAATGCTTTCTTAACCTTTTGGAAGCTCTGAAGCCCACTTGCTGAGAAGCTATTTTTAACACCTCTTGCCCTTTGTGGAAAGCGTTCTTTGAATGGGTTGCAGGAAAGGCTAATATGGCATCTTTTATCATCATGCTCTTAGAAACCTGAATCCTGCCCTGGCTCTGCCATGGGGTGATGTTTTCCAGGGGTCTGCGTCCCAAGAGCTGCTCTCCATGCTCTGTGGGATGGCAGCAGGGACAAGCTTCACCTCAAACTCTGGAATAACAGCAGCACTACCTTGAAGTAATCAGTGGAGAGGATTTTGCCATTACCCTTTCTTCCTTCCTCTCTGAGGGCATTGGGCCCGGTTTCCCCAGGGCTTGGGGCAACCGCGCCCCAGCCCTCCGGAACCTCCCCTTCAGGCGGAACCTTGGTGCAGCAGCGGCCGCGTCCCCCCGGAGCTGGCCGCTGCGCACCGCCCGCCTCTGGGGGGCCGCTTTGGCCGCGGACCGAGGCGGCAGGAGCAGCGGAGCTGTCGGCATGTTCACGGCGGCGGCCGAGAGCTTCCTCAAGCAGGCGAGGTACGGAAGGGGTGCTGACATCCCGGGGTGGCTGCTGAGGGACCGAGGGAGGACGGCAGGGCGCCCTTGGGTCGGGGTGCTGTCGGAACTGCCTGGGGCTGGCAGGGGCCGAGCCGGGGCTGAGGGGCGGCCGGGCCGCGTCGCTGCTCCACTGGGGTGGGGAGCCTGGGGGGGAAAGGTGCGACCCCCCAGGGTTTCTAAAGAGGGGCCGTGGCCGGGGTCCCGACGGCCGCTTGCCCCGGCAGGGAGATCCAAGAGGAAGAGCTGCGGAGATTCGCCTCCCGCGTCGCCTCCCTCCTGCAGGGCCCGGAGCTGGGCCCCGAGGCCGCGGACTGCCTCCAGAGGCTGCACCTCACCGTCGCTGCCACCAAATACCCGCGCAGGTGAGCAGCTTCGTGCACCAAGAGCAAAGCATCGCTTTCATGAAAGGGAAAAACAAACAACCGAACAAACCTTAGTGCTTGAAACCAAAGCAAACAAAACCCCAACCCAAACAAACAAAAACCCCAAACAAAACCAACCCAGACAAAAAACAACCTAAACAAAAAAAGCCAAACAAACAAACAAAAAAAGACCCACAAACAAAACCCCAACCAAACAAATGAACAAAAAAACCCCCAAAAAAAAAAACAAACAAAAAAAACTGATTTGAAAACACTGATTTCTAGATAAATTTCAAACCTCTCTTTGCCCTCCCCCCACCCCCTTTATTGCCTCCCCCCTCTTGCAGTGAAAGTTCCAGGTGTTTCTGTCACTGAGTGCTCTTTGAAGCTGTGCTAAGAAACAAACCTCAGAAGTGGAGGGGATAAAATGGCACTAGCATCAAGGGAGAGCATCCCAAGGATATACAGCAAATAAATGTCTGAGTCGTTTCTTGCCTTGTGGTGATGCTTTCTTGTGACTCTTGCAGGCTAGATGGCAAGTTTGTGGAACTGTTGCAGACAGTGCTGTGTTCACCCAAGTGCCCTGAGCAGGTTCAGGTGTTATGTGCTGCCATCCTGAGGGAGATGTCACCTTGTAATGATCTGATCCTCTCCTGCGATCAGATTCAAGAGACAAAGCTCTTGAGCCTGGTATCCTCCATCCTTTTGGCTCAGGTAAGTGATCTGCCAAGTCCAACATCTTCCCCTTGTCAATATGGATTTGCTTTCTGATTGTTCCCTGTTTGCTGAGCTCAAGGAGCATGAAAATCAATTGAAAGTATCTAGGAAAAAGCAGAAGCATTTCTGTGTTCATTTGAGGAGCCTAATTGTTTAGTGTAGGTTTCTACCACCTTCCTGGGCAACCTCTGGGCAATCTCACCACCCTCATGGGGAAGAGCTTCTTCCTAACATCCCATCTGAATCTACCCATTTCTAGTTTTGTTCCATTCCCCCTGGTCCTATCACTCCCTGACACCATAAAAAGGTCCCTCTCCAGCTTTCTTGTAGGCCCCCTTCAGATACTGGAAGGCCACAATTAGGTCTCCTCAGAGCCTTCTCTTCTCCAGACTGACCAGCCCCAACTCCCTCAGTCTGTCCTCATAGCAGAGCAGCTCCAGCCCTCTGCTCATCCTTGTAGCCCTTCTCTGGACACCTTCCAGCAGCTCCAGATCCTTCCTGTTCCAGGGGCTCCAGAACTGGAGGCAGTACTCCAGGTGGGGTCTCAGCAGAGCCAAGTAGAGAAGGAGAATCACCTCCCTCAACCTGCTGGCTCTGCTTTTCTTGCTGCAGCCCAGGATGTGGTTGGATTTCTGGGCTGCAAGTGCACACTGGTAGCTTATGCTGAGCTTCTCATCCACCAGCACCCCAAGTCCTTTTCTTCAGGGCTGCTCTCAAGCCAGTTGCTGCCCAGCTTGGGATTGCCTCAACCCAGATGCACAACCTTGCATTTGGTCTTGTTCAGCCTTGTGAGGTTGTTAATTTCCACTTCAGATGATGGTTGTCCACAAACCTGTTGTTCCATCTGCCCTCCTGGGATCTGTGAATTCCTGTTGCAGATCTCTGTAGAATCAGCCTGTGCTGTGAGGTGTTTTTTATGTTTGACATTGTTATTGATGCCTGATGGAAGAGTTTGTGTGTGGTACTGGTCTCTAGCACTAGTCAAAGATTATCTAGTTAGCTTTACTTGTGCTTTGTCTTTAAGGGAAACAAGAAGGGTGAAGTGGCTGCTGTGGGACAACGCATTGTAAAAGTCCTTGAAAGGAGGCTGCCTGAGGGTCAGAGTGCTCGGTACCTCCTTCCTGTCCTGTCACATGTCATCAGTCTTTCACCAGAATCTCTAACTGAAGGTAAATAGAGAGGAAGGCTTGAGATTACCTTCTGCCTGTGATCTGTGCAGTGACCAGAAGGCTCTCTGAAGTCTTTGGCTAGGGGTAGCACTTGGAAACTGCTGTTAAAAGTGACATTGCTGCCACAAGGAAAGTAGACTTCTTAGGCAAGATACTTTTCACCACTGGAAAATGAACTGGCCCTTTAGCTGCTTTGGCCCTTTCCAGTGTCTAGAGCCTCTGTTCTGTATAGATCTGTGTCAGTGTAATGTGTACTAGGTCTCCAGATGCAGTAGGAGTGTGAAGTTGTAGCTATCCTGAAGAGCTTCAAACAAAGTGAGAGACAGAAACAGAGATACATGCTTGTGGAACTGTTCAGAAGAGCAACAAAAACAACTAGAGGTACTCTTCATGAGAGGCAGGACTGGTGTGTAAACCACAGGAGACATTCCAGGCTTACAATGGTGAGAGGTTGTGTTCTGAACAAGAGCCTGGTTTTGGGGCTTCCCTGGGTGGTTTGTGTGTAGGCCAGAGAAAGCTTTGGGGAGAATGCTGGGCCAGGGTGTATGGGCTGCCTGAGCAGGCAGGATCACCTGCCTCAGCCTCTGCATGTCCTCTGCAGGGGGTTCATGCCTTTGTCTGCAGAGCTGAAGCCAGCCACTGCCTGAAGATAAGGGCAGTGGTTTTGTACCTTCATTCTAATAGCATCTGTGGATGGAAACAAAGGAACAAATACCTCTTGACTCTGCTCACACCAAAAGTCCTTGGTTCCAGCACTCACTCTCTGACTTTTTGTCTGAGGAAACAGGCAAAACAATCATTAAACTGACCCAGTGGCTGGGAGTCAGCACAGGACACAGAAGTCTGAAATGAGGGTGGGCAATCCTGGACCTGCTGTAGTATGAGGAGGAGTATAGGGCATCCACCTCGGTGTAGTCATTGCTGTGTCAGAGAGACAGTGATCTAGGCTGGAGGAGAAGCACAGCCACTGAGGGGTAGCAGGGGTGTGTTGCAGAGGCTGCTTTCCTGCCCAGTCTGGCAATGATCCTGTGACTTCTCTTGTACAGAACAGGTCAATGTAGTCAGTAAAAAGATGGCAGACTGGCTGAGGTATGCCAGCACTCAGCAAGGAGTGGCTCAGCCCTCTGGAGGCTTCTTCTCCAGTCCCAGAACCAAGCAGGTAAGTGCTGGGTTGCCATGGTCATCTTGTGGTGCATTTGTTAGTTGCCTGCTGGTTTGGGTTCCCAGAATCAGTGTGACCTGGAAGTGCTGTTGTTCCTTGCCTCTTTTTGTGGGATAAGTGGTCAAGATACATAGGAAAGCAAAGCAGAGGGATTTACAGCTCCAAGATTTAGGAGTCCTGCTGTAGAGCCAGGACTTTGATCCTTGAAGTAGTTTTGAGGGGAGAGTCTTCTAGTCACCATGTACCTTGGAGTAAAAGCTAATTGGAAGTGAGGCCTTTATCAGAGAGGGGGACAGTTTGGAATGCTTCAGCTGGAGCAGAGAATCCAACACAGCTGAGCTTTCTCTCCCTGGATAACTGCCCCCCTGCAGCCCCCACAGTAGGTACAGACGAGGGCTACTTGTCTCTGTGAGCACAATGGAGTTTTCCCTGCCTTCTCATGTGGGCTTTCCCTGGGAGTATGACCTGCTGCATCTTTTCTCACAGCCTGGACCTGTCACAGAGGTGGATGGTGCCATTGCCACAGACTTCTTCACGGTGCTGTCAGTGGGTCAGTACCACACGCAGGACCAGTGGCTCAACGTCCAAGCCTTCTCCATGCTGCGAAGCTGGCTGCTGTGCTATGGGGACAAGGGCTTGAAGACACCCAAGTCAGGTATGAATTGGAAGGCTACAGGCCAGCATGGGTTGTATGTGCTCTGAAATTATTAGGTGGCTGCACCAATGGCTCAGCAAGTGCAGGAATGTGGGCAAGAATTCACAGGTCTGGGACTAGGAGCCAGGAAAATTTGAGGAAGGAGTATTCCAAACCCACCCAACTGATCCTTACTAACACTTCCATGAGCAGTTGGTTGTGTGGCAAAAAAATAGAAATGACTAGATTCAGATTGGATGTTAGTATGTCTTTCACCATGAGGGTGGTGAGAGGCTGGAACAGGTTGCCCAGGGAGGTGGTGGAAGCCTCATCCCTAGAGGTTTTGAAGGCCAGGCTGGATGTGGCCTGATCTAGTGTGATCATGGCAGGGGAGTAGGAACTAGATGATCCCTGAGGTCCCTTCCAACCCTAATATTTCTATTATTGTATGATTCAGTGAGCCTCTGGTTTCAAACAAAGCCCCATGGGCCCCTGAGAAAAAAGCCCTGGGTGATGGGGTTCTTGTCACCCCCCCCTTCTCCCCCAGCCTCCTTTTCTTCACAGTGTTGCTAGGGGCAGACAGCTCCCTTGCTGTCACTGGGCAGCTGTGTGGGTTAGGTTGCCCATAATGAGAATTGATATGTGGTAACCTTTGTTCTGTAGATGACAAATCAGGACTGGCCAAGTCTGTGGTGTCCACGGCCTCGACTCTGCCCACGCCCAGTCGCCTGCCGCCCCCGAGGGAGCGTCTGCGGGAGAAAGCCTTCGAGTACTGCCAGCGGCTGCTCGAGCAGAGCCACCGCCGTGAGTCTTGCCTTCAACCCTCCCTGCAGTTCTCTTGGTAGTGCTCCTGAAAATGTTTCTGCTTCACTGCCTCTCTGGGCTGGGAGCTCACTCCTCCCAGCTGCTGGTGCACATCATCAATGAGCCCTGAAGTGGGGCGCTGGAAGAGCTTGGGGTTGGACTGGATGATCTCTCGAGGTCCCTTCCAGCCCCTGACATTCTGTGACTCTGAAGGCAAGGGTCATGGTTTGCCTCCTGTCCTTGACTTGCATGGGGAAGCTGTGGAACTTAGTTCTCATTAATCCACCTGTCCTGAAATCTGAGTTGGAGCTCAAACTGACAGCCTGATGTTCCTGTTTGGTCTCAGATTTTAACTGGGACTCTTCTCTTTGACAGGACCCCTGAAGAAGGATGATGCAGACCTACAGAAAGCTGTAAGTACACAGAGGTTATACTGAAGCTCTGAGAGCTGTGGCTTCCCCCCTACCTAATCTGACTGTGCTGCCTTGCAGTGTCTCATTGAAGCAGTGACAATCATGGACATCATCTGCAAACAAGAGTCCTCCTACGTGCACCGTGCAGTCTCCTTCCTGAAAGTCCTGCATGGCAGAATCTGTGGGGATGCTGCTTATGCCAGGGCACTGCTGCCCATTGCCCAGTTCTTCCTGAACCACAGTAAGTCATCACCTCTTACCCCCTTGTCCACCACCTAGTCTTGCATACTCTCTGCACAGCCTTTTCTCCTGGCAGTTTGCTAGCTGCCAGAGCTGGTAACTCAGCCTTGGCTGTACTCTGGGGTAGATGATCCCACTCCAGGAGACCCAGAGGCTGTGCTATCCTGTGCTCTTTAGAAAAGCATAACCCAGGTTTGGCTTAGCCCCTGGAACCCTCGTTGGCAGAGCTGCTGGGTGGGCTGTGCTCAGCAGCATGCTGTGTCTTCCCAGGCAAAGTGGCAGCTGTGGACTCTGATGCAATCTACAGACACTTACTCACTGATATCCCTGCTCAGCTCTTCCACAACGCATCACTGGCCTTCGAGTTTGTCCAGTTCTGCAAAGCCAACAGCCAGCTCTTCACTGAGACCTCCAGTGTATTCAGGCAGAGCTTCCCAAATCTCTTCAAGGTACACCATGCTGGAGCAGCTCAGGAGAGAACATGCTGCATGCTCCTTTCTGTGCCCCAGAACTTGCTCTTTGCACCCCAAAGCCCTCTGTGTTCCTCTGTGGCAGTGCTGGGGAGAGCATGACCAAGAGCTGTTAGAAAAGCAAGTGTGAGTTTGAGGAGGGAAGAGGGCTCTGAGTCTGATTAGCACTGCCAGTGTGGCTGCCAGTGGGTTGGGACAGAGTGAACACAGGACACAGCACTTTGTTTCTGGAAAACTTTAATAAGTTACAGCTTGCCAGCCACTAATCCAGCTGCCAGATGCCTGTGTTGAGCTTCCAGCAGCCTCCTAGGTTTTGACCAAACCCTCAGACCACTCTGGTTTTGCTTTTCAGAAGTGACTATCCCTTCCCCATGCCTTATGTTCACAGTGTGAGAACTGTCTGGGGGTGTGGTGGAGTAGCAGGGATACTGCAGCAGTTTGTGCTTGTTCCTTGCAGTTCCTGGCATGGAACAGCCCACCCCTCATCTCTGAGTTTGTGGACTTTCTCCCATCTCTGCTGGATGCAGGCACAGCCATTGAGATCTTCCATTTGCTTCTTGACCTGCCCTGTTTGACAGCAGCTCTGGATGTGCAGCTGAGGTAATGTTACCTTCTCTTCCCTGTTTCTTCCCTGCTCTTAGCCAGCTTCTCTGGCTTTGATATCTTGGAGGCATGCAGAGGTCATTAGGAACTGTGAGTCTCCAGGACAACAGGACAGGACAGGGTCTAGCTCTCACTGCTGTACCTTCTACTCTTCCTTGTCTTCCCTAACATGAGCAGCTCTCTCTAGAGTGCTTGGAAAAGAGTCATCCTAAAGGCAAGATGTTGGTGGGCTTCAATGACTAAGGGATACAGAGCAGCATTTTCTCCTTTCCTAGGAGTGACACAGAAGAAATGATGAAGCTATTGCCTGAGCCTGGGGGATCATTTTCTGTCATCCTGGTTCTTTGGCTTTTAGAGGGCCTGGATTGGACCAAATTGCTGTCTCTGTTTCCATGGAAAGGGAGTTACTCCATTGTCCAGGATTCCAGCTATGCCCTGGCTCATTCTCACAATGCAGCTCATTCTGTGTGTGTCTCCTGCCAGGTCAGCTGCCCTTCCTACCTCTGAGAAGGCTGCCAGTGACCCAGCTGTGCAGCCAGGCACCTGCCTGGAAGCTTTTCGCCATCCCCTCTACAGGAGCATGTTCCAGCACCTTCTCCGTGCCAAGTCTACCTCAGAGGATGCCCCAGAGAGGTAGGAAGCTGCTGTGGGAGACTGCCACGAGGGTTTGGTTCAGCCACCCAGCTCTGGGATGCAGCACTGGGATTGCAGGGGAAGGTGTAGCTGCTCTCCTCCCTGTGCTCAGAGGCCTTGTGGGGGGATAGGGATGGGCAGCCAGGAGAGCAGCTGGGAGCAGGCCCTCAGCAGTAACTTTTCTGTTGCCCACAGGCTGATTCCACTTCGCCAGTTGCTGGGCTCCCTGGCCAGCAGCCCAAGGGTTGTGCAGTGTGCAGAGACTGTCCCTGTCTTACTGGAGCTCTTTTTCAAGGTGGTGGCAGAGGTAGGCCCTGCTTGGAGAGTTTGGCTCCCAGTCATACCACAGGGATGTCTTGTTAAGTGAAGAGCAGTTGCAAAAGCAAAACTTAAAGACACTACAGCTTCAACAGAGGGGATCATGAGGGGAGGGTGGGATGGTCTACTGCTGGCATGAACCAGTACTCAGCTGGCTACTTCATCCAGAGAAGCAGAAAAGCTCCCTGGTGCAGTGTTGGGCTTCACACTGTTCTTTCAGCCAGCTGTAAAAGAGGTGGATGAGAGCAGAATGAGCCCCTGGTGCCTGCTGTGTGCACTGCTGCCCTCCTGCTAGGTGAGGCTGTGCCTGTGACAGCTGTTCTACCTGGCTGGTTAGTTTGGGTTTGGGCTGCTGGCAGTCACTGGTGTTGCTGCAACAAGAGCTCTTTTTCAGTTTGCAGATGGGCCACTGATAAACCAGCTGGTGGTGCTGCTGCTGCAGAGGAGTGACCAGCTCTATGAGATCCCAGCATTCAAAGATGATGTGTACAGGTGAGGTGGGACAGGAGGCCCAGCCAAGCTCACAGCTCTTCTGCTGGTTGCAGCCCAGGAGCCTTTTCACTTGTGGGGCCCAGTCCCTGCTGTGACACACTTCTGGAGGGTGCAGAACAGGGATTGCATCTCCAGCCCAGCAGGAAGCATCCTGAGTGTACAACAACTGTGCCAATGGCTGGGTGCTGCCACCACCTCCTCAGTTTGGTGATGGCCACTTTGCCTGTGGTCTGAGCTCTGCCCATCCTTCCTCCAGGGTGCTGAGCTCACAGCTGGTGGTGCTCTGCAAGCTGCACCCTGCACTCATCGTGGAGCTATCCACAGAGATTCTGGAGTTCTCAGGAGCAGTCAGCAACATCCAGAGCAAGGAGGCCATCTTCACCCATGTGGTAAGTAGGGTCTGCCTGCTTCTGCCTCATGGTGCTCCACCTGTGGAGTCACCTCTTGGTTCCCTTTCCTCCTCTCCTCTGCTAGCATTAGTTGTCCTCTTCTCCAACCTGGAGTTGGGGCTGTTCAGTCTGGAGAAGAGAAGGCTCTGAGGAGGCCTTATTGTGGCCTTCCTGAATCTGAAGGAGGCTACAAGAAAGCTGGGGAGGGACTTTTGAGGGTGTCAGGGAGTGATGGGACTGGGGGGAATGGGAAAACAAACAGAAATGGGTAGGTTCAGATTGGATGTTAGGAAGAAGTTCTTCCCATGAGGCTGGTGAGACTGGCAGAGGTTGCCCAGGGAGGTGGTGGAAGCCTCATCCCTGGAGGTTTTTAAGGCCAGGCTGGATGTGGCTCTGAGCAACCTGCTGTAGTGTGAGGTGTCCCTGCCCATGGCAGGGGGTTGGAACTGGCTGAGCCTTGAGGTCCCTTCCAACCCTAACGATTCTATGTTCTGATGTGCTGTCCCCTAGAAAGCACTGGATTTCTCCTCACCCTGAGCACCTCTGCCTTCCCTTCAGGTGTGGGCTGTTGGAGAGTACCTGTCAGTGTGCTACGACAGGCGCTGCACGGTGGAGCAGATCATGAGGTTCTTCGAGGCGCTGGAGGCTGTGCTCTTTGAGGTCACCCAGCTGCGGCCGCTGCCCGCCACCCCCGGCTACCCGCCCCGCGCCATCAGCGTCCTCATGGCCACCTTGACCAAGCTGGCAGCTCGGAGCCAGGACCTGATCCCCAGGTCAGGAGGGATGGCAGGAAAAGGCAAAGGGTTGAAATTTGCAGGTGGTGGTGTAGGTCCAAACAGATGTTTGCTCGCCTTAAATAATCGCGCTTGGCAACCGGTGGAGCCTGAAACTGAGACAGGACAGAGGAAGCAAGCTGTGGAGGAGCACAGTTGGGGGAAGTGGAACTCATCTGCTGACTAATGTTGTGTGCCTGAGGGGAAGGGGGTGGCTAGCATCTGGTGTCACCTACAGCAGAGTCTTTTGGAACACACAGGCTGAAGGAGTGACCACTGGAGCAGGCTCCCCAGAGAGGCTGTGGAGTCTCCTTCTCTGGGGACTGTTCAGATGTGTTCCTCTATGAGCTGAGCTAGATTGTATGGTCCTGCTCTGGCAGGGGGCTTGGACTGGATGATCTCTTTGGGTCCCTGACACCCTATGATCCTGTGACCTTGCGGAGTACAGAGGTTTTGCCAGCTGATTCCCATGTCCTTCTCTCCTGCAGAGTGTCCATGTTCCTGTCCAAGATGAGGACGTTTGTGCAGAACCCTGCTGTCACCTCTGTGTACCAGGAGGAGGACCTCGAGGAGATCCTCATCCGAGCAACTGAACTCCTGAACCTCCTGAAGATGCCCAGCGTGGCTCAGGTGGTGTTCACACCGCCCGTGGCCAGCACACGGTTCCAGAGGGAGGTGAACGACTCCCTCCCTTGTGCCCTCAGGATGGTCACCCGCCTCCTAGAGCCGACTCCTGGCTTCATGCCAGGGTGAGGGCATGAGCTTGCTGAGAGGCTTCAGCCTCTGTGGTAACCCACTGGACCCTGCTGACACTCGAGGCCGAGGCCCTGCTCTGGGAATGAGGAACAAGTGCTTGTGAATGAAACAGAACAGGACTCAGCAGAGCTGAGGCTGCTCTTCGGTGTGAGGCTCTTTGTATTTCTGTCTCCTCAGCCTGTCTTGCCAGTATGGATTGGGAATCCCAATGGGTTTGTGGGAATGTGGCAGGAGAGTGAAGGCATGAGTTTACTACTCTGCCATGCCCCTTTGGAGATGTGCTTCTTCCCTCCTCTGACTTTTCTCCCTCCCCTCTGCCCTCACAAGGCCCTGGCCTTGCACATGCCGGTTTCATTGCCCCTCCTTGCAGCAGATCAGCCAAGCGAAGGCCTGTGTGTGGTGGAGAAAGCAGAAGTGATTCCATTAAGTCTGCTGCAAGCCCTCACTGCTCTTCTGTCTTCCTATCAGAATGAACATGTCAAGATCCAAGAGACAGCTACCAGATAGGAGCTTAGAGAGATTTATTGATCCAGTTTATTGTTGACACCAAGAGCATTTCTCAATATACATCAGCCTGGTGTCAAACAGGAGCCATGCTGTGTTCTCTACCCACTGGAGAAGTTTGTACACACTGGAACTGTACAGTATTAACACGTGGGGGGGGAGTGAGTACATCCTGCTGCTCCTTCCAGGAGAAGCATGCCCTCATGCACACTAGTAAAGAGTTTATTTACAGTCTGTTTCAATACCTGACTGCACTGTGAGCAACACACAACTCTGGAGCTGTTTCACACCCACAGGGGTTCCCGAGAGCCAAGCTCAGGGGGGAGCAGAGAGCTGCATTGGTGCCACTGGAACTTGCCAGGGTGCAGCCCCAGTCCTGTTTAGTGCAAACTAAGCTTCCCCCAAACCCTGCCTCCCAGGCTGAGGGGAGTAAGGAGTACATGCAGTTTTCCCAGGAGCTCCAGGCAGCCCATTTCCTGCCCTACAAACCTGCTGAGCTCCACAGATGACAGGCCAGCATACCTGCTTGCTTCTAAGTCCAGTGAGTCACCAGGAGCCTTGTGGGGCCCTGAGCCTTTGCTCACCTGCCTGGTATGGCTGAGTCAGCAGCAGGAGGGATGCTTTCTTCCCAGTCCCTGCTGGGGCAGCACCCCAGGCCGGTTGGCATGAACATGGCCTAGCAGAGAAGCAAGGCACTAGTGTCTGGGTAAAGTTGCTTTGTCCATCTTGCAGGCCAGGCTGCATTCAAATCCAGTCGTGGAGTGTTTCCCCTTGGGTGGATTGTTCTGCCATCCCTGTTCTGCAAAGTGCAAGACTAAGTACAGGAACCAAAACTCCAGTGAGGTCTGCTGCAGGCCAGCCCTGTCCCATCCCTTTTTCAGCCTCACAATCCTCAGCTTGCAATTGCTGTGAGATGCCTTGTGAATGTCTGATTTGCTGCTGGAGCCCAGACTGTGCTGGTTTAAGTGCAGGAGGTGATGCAGGGCTTTGCAGCAGGCTCTTTTAATAGGGTTCAGCTAAACCAGGTCTCGAGATCTGTCTATATGTGGAAATCAGGTCGGGTTTATCCGGTCCACGTTGCTATAAACACCGGGAGGGCTTGGCAGGCAGGTCGTGTGTGCAAGGGAGCCATCAGCCGCGTGGTGGAGCTGCCACTCCAGCAGAGCTGCTCCTGGGACGATCAAGATTTGCCTTCCAAAGGGAACCTCTGCTGCCTGCCATCACCCGTGGGCATGTCAGCTGCATGCATTTCTGAGATGCTCCGTGCTGGGCAGCAAACCGGATGGCTTTGCAAAGCTAACGGGAGAGTACCAGGACACAGTGCCAAGATGTCCCTCCTCTGCCTGGGCCAGTGTCAGCCACACCTGGGGTCTGGCCCCACACGTTGCCAAGGCTTGCACAGGTTCCTGGTGGCACAAGCCCATCATTCCCAGCTTGCAGGGACCAGGAGCAGACACAGAAGCACTAAGCTGGCTGTAGCCCCTTGCAGAGGGCAACAGCTCCTGTGTGGGGGAAATTCTGTGCATGCCCTGAGCACCTGGGAGCCTTCTGCCAGGATCATGGTGCAAGAGCCAAGCAATAAATAGCTGCATGAGCAAGGGTGACAGAGTCCCTTTCTTCAAGGGGGCTCTCCCAAGACTCACAGGGAGCTGCTGGTGGTGTCAGCCCTTTGCTGTAGCTGCTTCCCATCCCGAAGCAGGGCTGAGGGCAGTGTGATTGCAGCTCAGCAGCAGAAAGGCACCTGACTGGGGATGGCACCAGGGAACTCAACTCCTAGCAATGCATCCTGCTTGGAGTCCTGCCTGTAGGTGCTGGCTTCACCCCCAGAGCTGAGCACCTTTTTCCAGCCTGATGTGCCAGCACCTCAAGTGGCCCCTGCCACAGTAAAGCCCAGGCCTGCCCCACAGGCTAATCTATAAACCCAAAAGGTGTTTTCAAGCCTTCTGCCTGTTGGCATGAGACATCCTGCAGGGCTGCCAGGCTGTAGGAACAGAGGAGCCTGCCTTACAGTCCCAGTGGGGGAAGCATCCTGTTCCTGTCCCCTTCCAGAGGGGACAGAGGACCAGCAAAGCTCCTGAGGAGGATGACACAGGATGTAAGGTGACCAGGCAATAGATCAGGAACGATGCTCCCAGCTGGGGCAGTGGGAGAAGCATGCACCACCCCTGTGTGTCCTTCCATCCACTGCAACACAGGGGCTAGGTGCTGAAAAGCAAAACCAGGGCAGGTGTGGCGTCTTGGTCCTCCCTTTTGTACTCCAGGCTCCCTGAGGTCAGCCTTAACCAGAGCTGCACTTGCAAGCTGCTGCAGAAGGACTCTTGTACCACAGGGACTAGGAGGAAGAGGAGCTGGAACTGATTTTTTTGGCTATTTCTATGTCCGACTTGGCAACCAGGAAGCGCAGCTTCTTCCCTCCAGAGCGGATCAGATCCACTGCACTGCAGAGAGCAACAGGGAGAGAGGTGAGTTCTGGCTGCTCCCCAGGACCCTGGCAGCTCCCTAGGACCCTGGCAGGTCATGAGCATTGGCAAAGCACCCCTCATTTGCCAAGCATGTGCACCCTCTGCTCTGTGCCCCCTAGGAGCAGGGTCTGTTTCTCTTCTGCCTGTAGCTTTACAGAGAGCCCAGTCTGCACACAAGTGCTGCCAGGACAAGGGCAAAGAAGCCCTAAGCTGAGCTCTGCCTCAGACAGAATGGTAGGGGTTGGAAGGGAGCTCTGGAGAGCATCTAGTCCAGTCCCCTGCCAGTCTGCCTACATCAGGTTGCACAGGAACACATCCAGGTGCATTTTGAAAGTCTCCAGAGAAGGAAACTCCACAACCTCTCTGGGCAGCCTGTTCCAGTGCATCTCTTTAAGTGAAACCTCTCATGGTCTAGTTTGTGCCTGTTGCCTCTTGTCCTACCGCTGGGCAGCACTGAAAAGAGCCCAGCCTCAGGCTCTTTGCTGCCAAGCAGCTGAAACCCTGGGCTGAGCAGGAACTCCCGTGGTGCTGATACCAAAGCAGGTGCCACTCACCTTTGGTAGTCTGCCCCGATGAGGCTGGTGCCGTTGACGGCCAGGATGCGGTCCCCGATGGAGAGCCTGCCGTCGGCGGCCGCGGGGCTGTCCTCGATCAGGGTGCGGATGTAGATCCCCGGGGAGCAGAGGGGAGTGTGCTGGTGGAGGGAAAGGTGCTGAGAGACCAGCCAGGGCAGAGGGGACACACAAGGCTGGCAGTCCCAAAGGGACCCAGGCCCAGGTGACTTTCCCTGCTGGCTCCCAGCCTGATGCCTGGTGGGACCCTGAAGGCAGTGGGGAACAGGATGGAAGGGTGCTGGGGACAGTGTTGCTAACAGCTGAGTCTTATATCAGTTTATGCACAGAAACGAGAGGGAAGGGCAATCTTTTCTTGTTCCATTTAGTTAAGAGTAAAGCATCATTGGCCTGCAGCTGCCTTGGGATAGGACTTCTTTGCTCTCAGTGTTCCCAGGGGCTCGGTGATGCTCTGTTTCCTAGTGACTAATGCACAGCCATGAAAGGCCACTCAGTGAGATGATCTACCACGCTGAGCCAGGCTGCAACACCACCTTATGGAACAAGAGCTGTTGCTGGCCCGGTGGTTCTGGCACCTCCTTGCTCCCCTCTGCTTCCCTTGCCACCCACTGAAGGGTGGAGGAAAGACCTCAGCTGAGTCATTTTCCTTCCATTAGACTGCTGAGCCTCTTTGCTCCCTCCAGCTGCAGGACAGCTGTGATGGACTTTGCATGCACAGCAACCCAGGAGCAGAGCTCTGCTCCTCCTGACAGATCACTCTGTGCCCCATTTTCCCCAGGAGAAGCAGCCTAGAAGCCAACAGATTCTTTGCTGGCTTTTCTTGGGGTATAAAACACGTCCCACATGTCCCACTCCAGCTGCCTGAAAAGCTATCAGCCCTGTCCCACGGTTGGTGAGCACTCACCAAGCCATCAATCAGCCCCATGCCCAGCCCAATGGGTCCTCTCTCCAGCTCCACCACGAAGACATAGCAGAAGTCGTCAGTGGCAGAGCTGCGGCTGGAAGACTCTGGTGTGGGGTAGTCGTAGGGGGTCGGTGAGCATCCTGGCAGTGGAGAGAGACCAGCTTACTGCTCTGGCATTGCCCAAACCCAGCCTCACAACCTCCCACCCTAAACCACCCACTAAAGCCCCGTGGGAGCCCTCCTCAGATAGCCCCAGGTGCTGGTTCTCTGCCTGGGCAGGAGGTGGATAAGAAGGTTCATTGGCTCCCACCTGCCCTGTCCAAGCACTGGCAAGTCCCCACAGGAACCATGTGTAGAGGCAGGGCCATGCAGAATGGCAGCAAACACCTTTGTGCCCCACTCCTGCCCCCCCTAAAGCAAGGCAGTGCCACTTTTCAGTACCTTCAGGGGTGCTGCCTTTGGTGCCATTCATCCCATTCCTCCGAGGGTCCTGCAGTCCCTTGCCAGTGCCTTGTGGGGACTCTGGGCTCCCAGCGTCGAAGTTCAGGGGCGTGGTTGGTGGTGTCAGCAGGCAGGAGGGGTCTGTAGGTGCCATGCTGGCTCTGGGAACTGGACTTTTGCCCAGCTGCAGCTGCTTGAGCTTCTCCTGGAGCTGGGGCTCACTGGTGGGGTGCTCACAGGAGCAGCCATTGGTGGCCAGGCCGAGTGGGGGGCTCCCCTCTGCTTCAGCACAGCCCCCCGAGGTGCAGTAGTCCTCCTGGGGAGTGGTGGTCGCCAGGGTGACAGCCAGGTTCTCGCTCACCTCCAGGACATCTGCTGTCGTGGATGTCTCTTGCTTCAGATGGAGAAAAATGCTCTGTGGGCCCCCTCTGCATGTGCTTTTCACACCCTACCTGCACCCCAGCACCCTGTCTGCCTTGCAGCCAGGACAGCTGCTGGCTCCAGTCAAAGCCTTGGCACTTTGGACACTGCCAGGGCTTTTCCTGGCTTCCCAGCACAGCTCCCACACCTCAGTTCTGTGGCTAGGGCCATGCTGGGGATGGTTGCAGCTAGCCAGGAGGGCACTCTTGGTCACATCCATGCTGAGGAATCCCATTGGAAGGGGAGACAGGGAGAGCACCTGGGGCCCTAGAGCTGGCTGATGTCGCCCCAGAGTGACAGGAGGAAGTAGCAGTGCCTGTGGGGACAGGGCAGGAGAGGAGAAGGGGACCTGCTGGAGGGATGTCCTCCCCAGTGAGCTGGAGATGAATGGTGCCTGAGCTTAGCAGCCACAGCACGTCTCGCCTGTGTTTCACAGGCATTAGCTGATGAGTGCTTTGCACGGTGGGGACAGGCAGGGTGCAGGGCAGGGAGGACAGGGGAAGGTGCAGAGAGAAGGGGAGCGCTGCCTGCAGACATCCCCCCATGCTTTCTCCCTTCTACCCACTAATGGGATTGCTGGGACCAGCCTGTCCTTCCAGCTCACCTTCCCACACCTCCCGGGCTGGCGGATTAGCAGCACTAATCCCTCCCTCAGCTCTACCTGAGGGCACTGCTGCAGCTCCAGGCAGTGAGCCTGTGGCACTGAGTTGGAGGGGGTCTCCAGAGGGAGCCAAGCCCCTCCTGTCCACCTAAGAGAGTAACAGCCTCTCTTTCTAGAACAGGCTACCTTTTGGGGTGCTGAGCCTGGCCCCTCGCTGGGGTTGGGGGTCTTGCTCTGCAGGCTCCAGAGGAAGTGGCGGATGTAGAGCAGGTGGCGGTAGATGTTGTCATCCAGTGTCTCCATCTCCAGGTCCACTTTGAAGCCCCCACTGGGCAGGATGATGGGAGGGTGGTTGTCAAAGGACTCCAGCATCTCCTCTGGAAGGTGGAGGGAGGGTGGCTAGTGCTGGCCCGGGCTGCACCCCACTGCTGCCTCCCAGCTCTCAGCCATGTGTAGTCTCCCAGCCAGGATCCAGGAGAGAGCAAGCTGTGAGGCAGCAGCATCCCTCACTTGGGAACACAGAGAGAGGCCCAAGCCCTCAGAGGGCACTTTGCATCCTTTGCAGTATCAGCATCAGGGGGCTGTGGTTATTCCTGATCGCTGCCATTACTGCAGGAACCCCAGGGAGGAGAAGGGATTTGCCCCTTGGGTTTATGCATGAGATCTTTGGAGGGAGCCTGCCGGTGACTGGAGCACTGAGTGTGACGCCAGGGGCTCACCAGGCTGGAAGGTGGCTGGGCTCTCCTCCTCGCCGGGCTGCCACGCTGCAATGCAGCCCACATCCATCACCGCCTGGCACTGGCTCAGCACCCGATGCAGCTGCGCAGGGCTCAGCGCCGGGAACTCGGCTCGCAGGGACGGCCAGGTCATCTGAGCAGGGGGACAGCAAGGCAAAGGGCAGAGGTGAGGAGCTGCTCTCTCCTGGGAGATCACAAGGAGGATGGTGGGAGGGAGGGGTTGGGCAAGAGGGAGTGAGCCTGAGCATCCTTTCCTCAGTACTGCCAAGCCACAGACCCACCACCCCAGGAAGGGGCTGGCAACAGGTTGCAGAAGAGACATCACTGCAGGGACAAACACACCCCCGAACACCAAGCAGGGCCTCTCCTGCCAGTGCCCATCTCAATGCTGTGAGCATCCCTCACCTGGACCAGCTGGGAGCCAGGCATGGCCAGCAGGTTGGCCACACTAGCAAGTTTGGCAAAGAACTGCTGGGCAAGCTGCTCAAAGCCTGCTCCACGCAACCACTCCAGGAGCAGCCGGACGCTGGCCCGCAGCTTCACCCCGTGAGACCAATGGAAGCAGCCAAGAGAGGAGCCTGTGGAGGCAAAGCATCCGTCAGCATGTGTTGGGGACCAGCCCCTCAGCCCCCAGTTGTTCAGCCAGAGCTCAACACCTGCCCAAGAGGTAAGGCTGCCACAGGGCAACAAAATAAATCCAGGTTAATGTCCCAAGCATCCTACAGCTGTTACTCCTGCTGGTGGCTGGACCTGGCCTAGCATTAACAGCAGGCAATGGAGCACCTCAGTCACAAAGCAGGCTGGAGTTTATTCATGAGCTGCTCTCCAAATATTCTCAGCCTCCTCTGCTCAGTCTCAAAAGGGCAGTGCTCTTGCACAGGGTGGGCAGAGCTAAACCTCTCCTGGGACTGGGGACCCTGGAGCCCCGCTCTCCATCCCCTTTTGAAGCATCCTCCCTTCTGTACCCACCGAGGTGGCACTGGAATGTCTCCCTAAGGGTCAGTCCCCTGTGGGTTACCCAGTCTAAGGTGGGTGTTTGAGGAGGACTGACCCTTATCCAAGAGCTGGTTGAAGAGCAGAGTGTTGGAGAAGAAGAAGAGGTAAGCAAACATCTGGGAGGTGATCTCTGGGTGCACCTCGTACTGGCGGAGCAGGTCCAGAGCTGCCTGGTAGATGAGCACCACTCTGCGGAGCTCCTCGGGCAGCGGGGGCGATGCTCGCCAGCTCTCCCGGCACTCGTTCTGGAAGGGGTTACACTCCAGCAGGGCAGGGAGCGACACGTACAGACACTGCAGGGAGAGCAGCAAGTTCACAGCAGACTGATTTCAGTTGGATTTTATGCATGAGCCAAAGCCTTTTGACCCCCTCACCTCCGCAAGCCAAGTAAAGCTTGCTGGTGCTGCTCCAGCAAGGGGCTGATCCTGCTTACCCCCTGCCTCTGTGCATTCTGGTGTAGCACAAGTGTTTGAAAAGGAAGAAGAAGGATGAGCATATCTGTTGTTTTTAGCAGCTGGAGGTGGTGGTGTGGGATAGTTCAGCTAAAGGGATCTGAAAACTGCTCTGAACCAGGGTGGTGGCCAACCAGCTGGCCGTGAGGGTGAAAGAAAAGCCAGGAACAATGGGGATGATCTTTCCCTGTTGCTTAAATGGGAGAGCAGCACCTAGGACCCAGCTGGGGGGAGGCTGAAGGGGAGGCAGGGGTGCTGGGGAGGAGGAGGATGCTCCAGCAGAGCGGCGCAGGAGCATCCCCTGCGTCCCCACATGCCAGCAGCAGTGCACACAGCAGCCTTTCTCCTGCCTCACACTGCCTGCTCTGTTCCCTGCTCCCGGCTCTCGTGGTCCAACGGCAACGGTCCAGGGGCCCCTTTCCACCGTGCCCTGAATTGCACCATTATTGCCAGGCAGGCCAGAGCCAAGCAGCTCTCCCCAAACGCCTCCCCTGCGCCGCTGCACTGCAGGTAGGGAACCACACCGCAGGAATTCAATACTTTCCCTGGTCTGTGACCAAACCTCAGGGCGCTTCAGCCCAAAGGAAAACACCTCCGTGTGAGGCAGCTGCCAGAGGGAAAGCTCAAACCTCCTGCACAGCCTGAGAGCTGCTGGGGATGCATGTGCTGGCCCCGTGGGATGCTGCTGCCCTCCCCCAGGAAGCACCTACCTTGGAGATGTAGTAGACACACTGCTGGAAGGTGTACATGACCACCTCCTCCAGCACTGTCATGGCCTCCTCGCTGGCGGTGATGGTCGAGGAGAACAGAGACTCCTTGGAGCCTAGGGGGAGGAGAGGAGAGAGGAGAAGGAGAGGAAGTAAGCCTGCAGCAGCAAGGTGAGCCAAACTCACTGCTCCCCAAATCACAGGATAGAATCACAGAACTATAGACTGGGTCTGAAGGGAGATTTCAAGGGTGTCTAGTCCAATTCCCTGCAGTCAGCAGGGACATCTGCAACTAGAGCAGGTTATTCAGACTCCCAAACAACCTGAAGGTTCCAAGGATGGGGCATCTCCCACCTCTCTGGGCAACCTGGGCCAGTGTCTCACCACCCTCATTGAAAAAAAATTCCCCATCTTTCTTATCAGTCCCTTTAAGTACTGCAAGGCCACCAGAAGGTCTCCCTGAAGCCTTCTCTTCTCCAGGCTGAACAACCCCAACTCTCTCAGCCTGGCCTCACAGCAGAGGGGTTCCATCTCTTGCAGCATTTTTGTGACCTCCTCTGGACCTGCTCTAACAGGTCCACATCTTTCCTGTCCTGAGGACACCAGAGCTGGACACCATCCCCTGAGTGGGGGTTATTAGTGCTCCTGGGTTGGCATCACCACCCTGGCCTCCCCCCCAGCAGGAGCAAAGAGGTTCTTCTCATCCCAGACCACCCCCCAGTCATCTCCCACAGCTCACAGCACCCCTGGCAGCACAGCAAGGTGGCCTCAGCCGCAGCCCTCCATGCTGGCTGGCCTGTGAACATTTTCATTTGCTGCATCAACCAGAAGGTTTCTGAGGCCAATTTAATACCCTTTGTTTCTTTGCTGAGCTCTTTGGTTTTTGCTGGCATTAACATGGGCTCACCAGTGAGCAGTTCTGCAGGGCTGGCTGCAAACCCAAGCCCCAGCTCTGCAGCTAGATGGAGGCAGGCCAAAAGCCACCCCCAAGGTATTACCCACAAGATGCCACGGTGGAAAGGGGAGGCTTGGCTGCAAACACCACACAAGCACAACCCAACTCAAACACAGCCCAACAAACCTGTCCCCAAAGCCAAGCAGCACCATGGCAGGACAGGAGGCTGCTCCTCCTGCACAGATTAGCCCAGCCTGCAGCTCACAGCTGTCCCTGCTAGTGAGGATTATGGGGAGGTGGTTCAAGGAGTGTCTCAGGGGCACTGACCCCAGCTTGTGCCTGGGGATTAGCAGAGCAAAGTCGCTCTGGCTGGAGAAACAAGCAGGGAGCTGCACCCAGCCCTACCTCTGACGTCCAGCTCCTCCTCCATGCTCTGGATGTAGGTGGGTGATTTCTGCTGGATGAAGTAGAGGACCTCGATGGCATTGGCCATCCAGAAGAGGATGTGCTGCAGATCTGGGAGAAGGTCTGTGATGGTGAAGCGAGACAGGGTGGCAGGGTCCTGGCTGGGGAGACACAGCAGGAGTTATGACTGCGCTCCTCAGCATCCCTGCTTAAGCTTTTGGGGAGAAAAATAACCATCCTGGGGCAAGGCCAGAGAGCTTTTGCATCCCTTCACCCTTCAGACCAGCACTGCCCTTGGGAAAACCCTTTACAAGCAGCAGCCTGGTGGTTCCTGCTCTGTGGAATGGCAAAGGGCCACCTGTCCTTTGTGGGGTGCCACTTTAGGGTGAGACTCCCCCTCGCCGGCTGAATTGCAGTAAGTACTTGTGGCTGAAGAGCAGCTGTCCCCAAGAAGTATGTGCTGCTCCTGCCAGCTCTGGATGGCTAAACCCAGCCTGCCTGCACTGAGCTGTTCAAAAATAAAACAAAATAAATAAAAAGCATCTGGGAAGTTTCTCAACTGCTGAACTGCTTTTTCCTGCTGCAGGAGAGGCCTGGGAAATATCCTCAGAGCTTGTCCCCAAAGAGCTCACAACAAGCACCAACTGTTTCTCCAGATGCTGCTTTGGAGCCTGGGTTTTGGAAAGGGCTGGGAGGCCAGGTCCCCTGCACCTCTGTGATGGTCCTAGTGGTGTTCCCCACCCTGGAACACCCTCTACTACCATCCTTGGATGCACACATGCATGACCGGACCCGTTCCCACTCCACAGGTAAGTCTTCAGTGTGGGCCAACTGGGGGCCCACACCAGGACCATCCCCACTACATCCTTTGGGGATGATGAAGTCTTGACCAGGTCTTGGATTGGAGGAGGCCCCAGAGGTGCTGCAGGTTCTGAGCATGCCTGCTCTTACAGTTTCACACATTCCCAAGCAGGAGCCTTGCAAGCACGGAGCAGAGAGCCAAACGTGGGACTGAGCAAAAGAACTCAGCATGCAAGCCATGCCAGCAGGCTGGGAGGGTGGATTTAGCCAGATTTGGATGGCCCTCACTCATGGAGGAAGATCTGAGCTGAATCCTCCCTGGTTTGAGCCAAAACAGGGAAGGGTGGTGCGTTGCACTTACTGCTGGGACTGCTTTTCGGCCAGCTCCCGTGTCCGCTCCTGGGCAGGGAGAGAAGGAGAAAGCAAAATGTAAACGAGCAGGGACAGGGCAGTACAAGCATCACCCCAGCCAGCACTCACTGCTGCTGGGAGCCAAGCAGAGGGAGGCTCCCTCGGGGGCATCCAGCAGTACACCCGCACCACCACTGCCCCCAGCCCACCACCAACTGACCCACACCGTCCTCTGGATCATTTTGGCCACTTTGAGCACCAGCTGCCCAAAGTCTCCGGGCTCGAAGCTGGTGGCTGAGTGCTGGATGCAGAGGCAGAGCAGGAAGGCAGGTGTCAGCTTGTGGTCATCCCCTCCCGGCTCGATCAGGGTCATGATGCGCTGCAGGAGCACGTCCTCAGCTGCCGGATCAAACTCCAGCAACAGCTTTCTGCGAGGCGGTCTGGGGCCGCTGGAGGGCCCCCGCTTTTTGGCGGCAGGGTCCCTCTCCTTCAGCAGGCTGCCACAAGCCCTGCAGACGGGGGGGCCCTCGGGGACAGCAGGGTGCAGGGCTCGCAGCCTCAGCAGGGTCTGCGCCGGCAGCGGCTGTGCTTTCATGGGGTCCTTGTAGAGGAGCAAGTAGTAGAGGCCGAGGGAGAGGAGGTCCCCGTGCCGCAGCACCACCGTCCGGGCCACCTTGGCGAAGTTGACGGAGATGCCGGCACCGGCGATGGGCTCCAGCACCAGCTTCTCCTCCGAGCGGTGCCGGGAAGGTCGGAGCTTCCTGATGGTGCAGTGCAGGGGCAGAATGTCAGGGGCTGACAGGCTGATGCTGGGCTTGCTGGCCTGCGTCCTCTGGCCCACCGTGTGCTGCTCACGGTTCAGCAGGTAAACCAAGCTGTCCTGCCAAGCGGGGAGACTCAGCATGAACCACGGAGCTGGGGGGAAAGAGGGACCTTCCTCCCTGCAGTGCAGTGGGTGCTGCAGTATCTCTGTCCCCCGGCCACCCACCCTCCTGCTGCACCTTTGCACAGCAGAGCCACGTTTCTCTCTCGATTTTCCTCGCTGCCCAGTGCCAAGGCAGCACTCCCAGCTTTGGGTGCAGTAATAAACAGGCACAATAACTTTGGGCATGCAGTAAACATGGCTGCTTTGGGCAGAAGGAGCCTTCCCTCCACCTTTCACCCCCCACTTACCACAGATGCTTTTCTTGCCCACTTTCTCTCCCTAGACCTCAGCAATGTCTGCATCCTTCTGCCTGGGTGATGATGGTGGGACCCAAGTCTTGCTGCCCAGCCTGCCCACACCGCCCCAAGGCAGCTCACATAACCACCCCGTGCCTCAGTTTCACCAGCTGTACTGGATGCCTGCTGAGGGCTGCAGTGCCAGTGTCACCCTGCCAGACAGATTGGAAGAGCCAGATGCTCAGCGAGGACAAAGTAAGTATTAACTACAAGGGCCATCCCAGTCCTTTCCAGTTCTCCAAGTGCCTCCAGCGCTGGGGAGCAGAGACTCCCAGACACACTGTCTCCTTGCTGCTTCTCATTAACATTTGCCACTAACGAAGCAGCCAGATAAGGGATGGGGCAGCTCAGCCATCACCTGCAAAACCGGGCGTCCCTTCTGCCCGAGGAGGGGTGCTGCTCCGGGGGCTTTCCCTGCATTCTTCCGGGGATTTCCCCGTTGCCCCTCTGTGGCTTTGCCCGGGAGTCTCTGCAACCCCCTGGGCTTGAAGACAGGTTCGGGGGACAGACTTGGGGAAAAGGCTGCAAAGTCCCAAGCTGGTACTGCTCATTTTCTAAAGGATGCTCCTTCCATACCAGCCGCCCACCACCACCCCCTCCTACCCCAGCAGCTCCGGCCATGCAAGCAGCCCCCCTTCCCGGGAATTTGGGAGTGATGGGAGGAAAGCAGAGGGGTGCCGGGGGGTGCCGTGGAGGGGTGAGCAGGCGCGGTGCTTACATGCTGCTGGCTGTAGCCCTGCAAGAGCAGGAGGTGCGGGGACTGGTAGAGGGAGTACCGCATGCTGCCGCCGCTCCGCGCCGCCGGGCTGCCGGGCAGGGTGGAGCAGTGCCGCTGGAGACGCTCCCCGCTCCCGGTCCCACCTCGCCGAACCGGGTTGCCCAGGCTGGTCTCGCTGAGGCTGCGCCGCAGGGCCGGGGCTGGGGGGGGGCCGCGGCGCTCAGCCCCCGCCGGTGGCCGGCGAGCCCCCCGCGCCCGGTGTCGCTGCAGCTTCCGCGCTTGGGCGTTGATGCCTGCGGAGAATTGGGGGGTGGAGTGAGGGGGGGAGAACAGCATTCAGCGTCGTCCCCCCCCCCCCCCAAACCCCGGGACCCCCCGCAGCCCCAGCACCCCACGGCTAGAGGGATGCTGCAGCTTTCCCAGGACCACACACCCTGCCTGGACTGATGTCCCCCGGTCCTTTGCCCTCCCTGAAGGGAGACACCAGGACACCAAGGCGCAGAGTTTTCTGTCCCAATGACACCACCAAAAAAATAAGGGGGTGCTGCCAGCCCTCCTTGTCCCCCAAACCCATTGACTGTGGGGGCAGCCGGGCCAGACTTGGTATCCCCAGCATCCCCCACCCACCACAGCCACACTACCAGGTCTAGAGGGGGCAGGAGGAAATATCTGCTAAAAAACTAATTTAACTCAATCTTTGGGGGAAAGAAAGAAAAAAGGGGGGAGGGGGCAAAAAAGCAGCAGCCTGGATGCTGCTTTGAGGCCTTTAGTGGCTGGAAACAGGAGCTGCAGGGAGGGTTTCCCCCTGGCCCCCATCAAGCATCAGCCAGGCATGGGAGCTGTGAGCTGCAGTGGAGCCTGCCTGCAGCAAGAGCAAGCTGTAATTAACTTCTCCCAAGCATCAGTTCAGGCGATGCTGCCTGCAAGACTGACGGGAGAGCTGGAGTGAGCCAATAGGCCTGGCCAAGCTGCAGAAACAGCCCTTCCTGAGGCATCCTCATCCCTGGGGGTCCCCGGGTCCCTTCATCATGCTGCAAGTGTGGCTCAAGTTCTGCAGGAGGAATAAGAAGTTGCAGGTCCGGTGGGAGATGCTCGTACCTCGGGTGGGCAGCCTCCTGGGAGCAGGTCGCTGGCATTCAGGGAGGATGAAGAGAAGGAAGAAAAGCCCTAAAGGCTTTGCCTGTGGGAGCAGCAGCACTGCAGCAAGGTCGGTACAGCAGGATGCCAGAGCCCTGCTCACGGCACAGCTCGGCCGAGCAGCGAGCAGGCTTCGGCCGGCGGGATCTGGGGACAGCCGGCGGGATTTGGTGACAGCAGAGAGCCTAGTGCCCAGGGCTGCTTAAAGGGACACTCACGAGTTCAGACCCGAGCAAAAATGTCATCTGCCTTATTTGGTGAGGAATGGGCTGCCAGCTCTGAAACACCCGGGTTTGTGTTTGTTTGATTGTTTGTTTTAAACCCAGCTCTCCTTTGCTGGGAAAATGAAAGAGACCAGGATGAAGAGGAGGGTGGGAGAGGGAGAAAATAGCCCCTGCTGTTTACATGCCTTGGGATTAGGGCAAGGCATGGCCAAGCCACCCCAAGCAGTTCAGTGTTACACATCCTCCTTAAAAAGGCAATGGGCCCTGCTCGTGTTCCCATCACGGCCAGTGGCACGGCACAGAATGCCTGTGCCCCACAGAGAGAAAATCTGGGGGGGTGCAACAATCCTGCCTAGGCTGTGACACTGTGAATGCCAAAGGCCAGCCCCAAACCTCTCAGCAGAAGGCCTTGGCCCTCCCCAGGAGCCTCATCCCCAACCCACAGCAGGGAAATGAGCCAAAGGGATGAAGGGCAGCTGGGACAATGCAGATCTCAGCACAGCCCATGGGAGTGGAGAAGGAGAGGGTTTGGATCCTGGGAAGCAGCTATTGCTGGAGCTCATTGCACTGGGATGGAGCAGGAGCTGCTGGGACTGGGGTCCCATTGCCCAGAGAGACATGCCATCACTGGTCCCTTATCTAGGGGAAAGGAAGCTTCTGTATTTATTTTGTGTAGGAAAAATCTGCTTTTTGACTGCTGATAGAGCCCCCGTCACAGGCTCCCTGCTAACCCCGGAGCTGCACTGGAAAGATAAACACAGCTCTTTTCCTGAGCATAACAAAGTCCCTCCACGAACTGGGGTAGGATTTTTTCAGTCCCCTGGTACTGTTTCCTCCTCCCCAGTGCATGCAAGTTATCCCACTCCAAACACTGCCCAAGCACCTCCAGCACAGCCCGGGCAGAGCTGGCGGCTGCTGAAGCCACATGCCAGTGCAGGTGGCAATGGGGCAGGATTGGAAATGGGGAAGGGTGAGACACTGGGACAGGTTGCCCAGGGAAGTTGTGGATGCACCCTTCCTGGAAGTGTTCAAGGCCAGGTTGGTCAGAGCCTTGAGCAGTCTGGGCTAGTGGGGGGTGTCCCTGCCCATGGCAGGGGGGTTGAAACTGGATGATGTTTAAGGTCCCTTCCAACCCAAACCATTCTATGACAGGATCATGCCCTGTCCCTTAGGGAGAGCTGGGAATCCTAAGCAGGGGCACTGTGCACCCCTCTGGCCAGCACCCACTGGACCCCACCAAGCTGCTGCCTCTAAATCTGTCCTGCATCACTTGGGAAACTTGCTGGTTGTGGCACTGGGGATCTTGGCTGGGATCTGCCTTTTTTTCAGCCTAGGGAAGAGATTCCCTTTTCCTGGCTGGGAGAAAACCAAAAAATAACTCCAGTGGCCCCAGGAAAGAAGAAATACTTTGAATTTACCCAGGAGGGGCTAACAGAGTGCTAGTCCTTCCCAATGTAACTGTCCTGCAGACCCTGCAGGGAGCCCTCCAAGGATGCAGTCATGCTGAGGCATATCAAAGCCAGATCCTCAGGGGTACCTGCCAGAGCATCTTTTAGTATAATAAGCTTAACTCCTATGTTTCTCAAGCTGTGCACAGGATTCAGCCTCCAGGAAAGATCCAGCAAGCTCAGGACAGAGTATAAAATGAGGCTGGTTGGGAAGATGAGTGCCATAAGGATGCCAAGTGCTGTGCCTCTGTCCCAGCACCCCCAGTTTGTGGGTGCTTTCCCCAGATGCTCCCTAACCTCTGCCTTGTTGCTGCCCAACAGTAGCAGGGCTAGGGGTAGCAGTGAGAGAGAACATCAGCCTCCTTGCTGCAGAGATGCTCTTACCTGTGCTGCTAATTGGTGGCATGTGGAGAGAGCACCTTCCTCCTCAGCGGGAAGCAGATAATAAACTAATTAGGATAATGGGTAACTGCAGCTAGAACTCCAAACCTATTTGCTATCAGGTCACAGACGGGTGTGGAGCCTTTCCCTCAGCCACCAGCTCAGCAGCAGGGTGGGCAGCAAAGCACCAGCCTGCTTGACAGCAGTGAGCCCACTCATACTGCTCCAATCATGCCCTGCATGGGGAGAGGTACTGGAGGTATTTCCCTGCTGATTGTGCTTTGCAGCAGCCCTGGATTTTGTATTACTTTAGGTTTTTTTCCTTTCCAGGGAGCCATAAGCCCAAAGCCTCTTTATTTTTGTTGCACAGATGCTGCATTTTCCACACCAGCGCCCCACAGCCCTGGCAGGCAGCTGATGCTTGGCAAGGGGACCTCTGCCAGCTCAAGGCTGATGACAAAGGTGAACCCAGTGGAGGGCACTCAGTGCCCCTCACACCAGGTGTGTCATGTCTTTTCTGAGTGCTGGATGAGGGGGGAGCAGATGTCTCTTCTAGATGTGTTGCATCACTTCTATCCATCTTGCAGATGGGGCTGGAAGTGGTGGAGCCAGTTGCAGCAGTGCCACCAGCACAGGGTGGCAGAAGCCCTGATGCCACTAAAGCAAAGGGCTTCAGGGGTGAGATTGTAACAGGTAAGAGATCTGAGGGCTGTGCAGTCTGCAGAGCAGGCAGCCTAAACAAACGTGGGTGTAGGTTTTGTGTCTCGGAAGAGCTTAGTCAGCTATGGAATATGCCCAAAGGTTAAAAAATGAAGAATTTCCACCACCCCACCCAGGAGTGCTGAAACAAATGAAGTGATATCTACACTGAAAGCATAATGGGCTGATTTCCAGATGCAGGGCATGCAATCCCATCAGGAGCTGGTTCTCCATCGGAAATGACTGAAGGGTGCCAGGCTCAGGCCAGCATGGAGCCTGCTGCTCCCTCAGCCCACCCAGGACCCAGGTGATGGGTGGGAATGCTGCTTCCTGCATCCAAGAGGGAGTATTTGCATCTGAGAGCTGCTGTGACCTTGGGCTCAGGCAGGGAGCTGCCACGTGTTCCTCCCCACTGTGTGCTATAACCATTAGCCTTGGCTCTTGCCCTTTCCTCTGTTCAAAAGAAGCTGTTTTTAGTCACCGATTTCCCAAAGTGCTTACGGCTCTCTGATCCCAGCTGGAGAAAGAGCCACAGAGAAGAGCAGGTCATCTACCTTTGCAAATCCTTTCCAAGCCCGTTTCCCTCCCTCTGCATCACAGGTGCAGCAGCCTGGGACTGATCCTGTAGCATCCTCTCCGTGGACACAAGGACTGGGCATAGCAAGGGATGGAGGAGGCCCTGTCTTGCCACCAAGTGCCCATGGACCTACCCTGCACGGCATTAATACCAGGGCTGAGGGCTGTTTTCCACTGCTGCTCCATCCTTCCCAGCTCAAGGCAGGAGGTGAGCCCATTCCTGACTCCCTGCACTGATGGAGACCTGCCCATACCCTCCAAAGCTGCAAAGTCAACACTCAGATTTTGGGGCACTCAGGCAAGATCACAATTGCAAATTGCAGCTGGTGGGACCCCAGGAGTGTCTGCTCTCCCCTGAAATGCCCATGGCTGGTTTCCTTCACAAGGAGCCCTCGTTAGAGTGGGTAGGAAAGGAGCCCTGCCCCCACTGGTGACTTGCTCCTTTGCTGGTGGAGGGGAATCCTTGGCTCTCCTTTGCTGAGCACCTTCATCATGACAATCACAGCCCTTTCCTACAGGTGGGAGGAACCTCCCAGAGCTCATCCCAGCAAAGCCTCCCAGATAACACCTCCAGAGCCTGACCCAGACTCCTCCAGCAGCAGGTAAGACCCACCAAGACCATCACACATTTCAAAACATGATTTTAAACCTTTCTGCCCTCCTTCTTGTGGGGCTTTTATCTGGGGGTGGGAGAAGGAAAACTTTCTTTCTCTGCACTGGGGTCACCTATTAACCTGCTGGTTCCTGTCAGACACCTTTGAGGGAGCTCTCCTGCCCTACTTTTCTCTCTCTTCATTAGCTTCTCATTTCACTTAATTGTTCCTGCTAATTTGCCTGAGGTGTCTGGCCTGGGGGATGCCCTCAGGGAGATGGGGGTGCAGGGGAGTGGAGCAGTGCTCTGCCAGACACAAAGCTGTGCTGAGGTGTGGGACACCACGCTGCTGCCTCACAGTGATGAGAAGAGTGAGCAATGCTGATGGTCTTGCCTGCTGCTGCCCAGCTGCAAGTGGGGATTTGGTCTGGACACCTAAGACTGGCTGGGGGAAATATTTGAGGCTGCAGGTACCAAAGTGATGCAGGAAAGGGCTGAGTGCTAACTCTACCCAGAAGCCTTGCAGCTAAACTGTGGCTCCTCTCCCACTCACACCCCACTCCCCACGGCCAAAACACATGCAAAAGCTGCTGGTGTGGGGTGCATCTCCCACAGGCAGCCTGGGGAGGTGGCAGCTCCCTGGACTCTCTCCCTGCCCCATGTCTGGCTCTGACCTGCGGTAGTGGTGTCCACATCTCTGGCCGCCAGCTCCTCCACCTCTGCCCTCTTGCGCAGCTCCAGCCGCCGCGAGAAGCCCTCCCTGGGTTTCCAGAGGTCCTGGATGAGCAGTGGCTTCTCGTGGTCACCCAGGACCCTCAGCCCCTCCGTCTGCCACCGTCTCTCAGGGCCCTCGAACCTGCCGATGACGTCGCAGAGGGCGTACTGCCCGGCGCTGAGCTGGCTCAGCCCATAGCGCTCCAGGGCCTCCTTCACCAGCTCCCGCGCCCCCGAGCTGCCCGTCGCCAGCACGCTCTTGTAGTTGGTGCCCGCACAGATGTTGCCTCCAAAGATCTTCAGGACACCGGGGGCCGAGAGCTGGGTGGAGAGCTCAGCTGGGTCATCCTCACCGGCCGCTGGGGAAGCGGAGGCCGAGCTCCGATCCTTGTAGCTCAGAGTCCGGTACAAGACCTGGGACAGGATCCGGCTCTGGCGCTTCAGACGGTTCTTGGATGGCGGAGCCATGGTGGAGGAGGACCCATAAAACATTGTGCGTGAGGTCGTCATGAGGCACAGCTGGGCAGGGAAGAGAGAGCAAAAGGAGAAGATCAGCAGTTTGGAGGCCAGCTGTGCTGAGCAGGAACCAGCTGGTGGCCGCGAAGGAGCCACTGTCACCTCCAAGGTAGGAAGGGACAGCGCCAAGGGAGGGCCATTTTCCTTGTGCAACCCAAAACACCGGTGGCCAAGCTCAGCTGGGCTCCTTGGCATCAGCATTGTCCCCCCTGGAGGGTTTTGGCCCTGAGAAGGTAGTTTTCAGCAGCCCCAAATTTCTCCACTCGGTGTACCAAGAGGTCCCTCACTCCCAAGCAAAACGCAGCAGCAGGAGAGCAGAGCCCAGCAGGATTTGGCGGGGCCCATCCTGGATGGGAGCCAAGACATCAGGAGCTACTTTCACTAACGAGTTTATGGAGCAATCCCATTTTGTTTTTAGAGGTGAAACAGAAAGCTGAAGAGCAAATTCACTCTGAGGTCACCGCTAAATGCTTTTGCTCACCGAGAGGCGCGGGGTGCAAGCAGGCTTTAATTAGCCCTGCTAAAAATGTCCTGACTCTGGCAAATCTCTTGGCTGCTGCGAGTTTGTGGAGGATGTTAAAGCACGTGGTGGCATCGCTGACAAGGCTGCCCTTGTCGTGTCAGCCAGGGCACAGCTGTGCTGGGTGGGCACCCAACAGAGGAGAGGTGGTCACGGCTGTGCGACAGCTCCCAGTGCCCCTCAGTCCCCAGGAATGGGATGGAAATCCTGATCATAGAATCATAGAACTGTTAGGGTTGGAAGGGACTTCAAGGATCATCAAGTTCCAACCCTCCTACCATGGGCAGGTTGCTCAGAGCTACATCCAGCCTGGCTTTAAAAACCTCCAGGGATGAGGCTTCCACTACCTCCCTGGGCAACCTGTGCCAGCCTCGTGGTGAAGAATTTCTTCCTAATATCCAATCTGAATCTACCCCTTTCTATTTTTTTTCCATTCTCCCCAGTCCTATCACCCCCTGACACCCTACAAAGTCCCTCCCCAGCTTTCTTGTAGCCCCCTTCAGATGCTGGAAGGCCATAATAAGGTCTCCTCAGAGTCTTCTCTTCTCCTGACTGAACAGCCCCAACTCCCTCAGTCTGTCTCCATGGCAGAGGTGCTCCAGCCCTCTGCTCATCCTCATGGCCCTTCTCTGGACATGCTCCAGCCCATCCACATTCTTCCTGTACTAGGGGTTCCAGAACTGGATGCAGTGCTCCAGGTGGGGTCTGATGCTTTCCTGGCTTTGGGCAGGTAATGGTCCTGTTAGGTAGCTAGTGGTCCTGCTTAATGTCACTGGCAACATCTGGGGCCAGCCTTGAAATCGCATCCTGGATGCACAAACACCCAGGGCTTGCTCGGTGCTGATAACGCCACCGGCTGCACCACCAACCCCTGCTGGGAAAGGGCCGGAAGGAGAACTTGAGCACTGCTGGCATGGGCAGGAGGGGAATTTCCCTCACCTCCAGATTTTACAACATGAACAGGGGAAAGGCCTGGTGAGAGACTTGGTGCATACACAGATGACCCAAAATGTTCCATCAGCAGCTCTCGGAGTGCTTGGATGCAGCTGTTGGCACGGTCCAGCTGTGCGCAGCCAGGAAGACACAAGGTGCCAGCAGCTTTCTGCAGCCGCAGCCCTGCAGATCCCAGGCAGGTTCTCACCACCAGAGCAGCCCCAGCACTATCAGGCAGAATGATGTTGGCCCTGGAAAGCCTCCAAACCACCATCTAATTCAAGAAGCAGCAGCGTCCCTGGTGCTAATGGAAGAGGTCACCTTCTAACCCAGAAACCACCTCACTGCTATGCACGGAGGATTTCTGCAGGGCTTGCATCTCCCCATCCCAGGACCAGAGGCTGCAGATGGGGAAACTGAGGCACCAGCAAACCCTAAGGCTGCAGGACATTCATGGGAACTCTGCAATCCTCTAGTGATGCTACACCCCAAGTCATCCCTTTCTGCCCACCAGGAGTGTGAAAATGATGGAGTTTGTCCTTCTCCCCAACCCACTGCCTCCAAACCTGACTGCCCAGGTGCTGTGGGGCAGGAAGGGGATCTGGCAGCCCCCCAGCCCCAGCACATCGCTTCTGCCTGGCTTACTGATACTGGGCTTAGCCATCAACCTGGAAAGCAGAGCTTAGTGTCTTGTGATTTAGAACCCTAGAACTGTTGAGAACTGCTGGGAGAGACCTTTGAGATCATCAAGTCCAACTGCTTGCCTAGAGCTTGCAATCCCACCACTGCTGCTAAGCCAGCCAAGTATCTCACCAGGCAAGCATTGCCCCCCAAGATCTTCACTGCAACAAACTGGGTTTGGGGAAGGCTCTTTGTGCTTCCACCTTGCAACTAGGGAAACTGAAGCAGGGATGTGGTTAGAGTTATGGCTCTCTTGATGCTGCTGCTCCTCCTCCAGCTGAACCTAGAGATGTTGTTCCTGCTGGGGACATCCCTCGGTGTCTGTTGTGTGACATCTCCTGGGAGCACTGGGGCAGACCTGACCTGGGGAACAGGTCAGGGCACTGGCAGAGGATCAGGTTCAAGAGCAGTTTCCTCAGGCTGTTAGTAGGGCTCCACCACCCCTCATTAACATTGGCCAGAAGTAAAACTACCCCATGTCCCTATGAGACTTTGCTATCAAGGATGCAAAAGATAACACTTTGTCATCAAATCACTGCTTTCAGTTCATGGGTTTAATCTGCTCTGCCCTGAACTATCTCCAGCACAGACAGAAGCCTTTTAACATCTGCTGGTGGGAAATCTTTTAACATTCTCCAAGCCCACATCACAGATGGGGACACCATCCTTGCTTCTTGCAGGTCCTTGCCTGGTTTTGAATGTGTTATTTATAGCTCAGCTATTCTGCTTCTCTTTCTATGAGACACAGCTTCTAGGGAGTGCAGGGGCAAAGGTGTTTCAAGGGGAAAACAGAAGAAGCCTGGATCAGGAGAAGCTTCCAGCCTGGTCACTCCATTTTTCACCCTCTGGAGCAAGACAGATATGATTTCACCAGGCATCAGCCCAGGTCCCATGGGAAATCACAACCTTCTCCTGAAGAGAGTGTAACCCAGGGTCTTAATCCCCCTGAGGACTCTACTGGATGTGATAAGATGATAACGAGATTGGCTCTCCCTGCGTCCGTGCACTCAGGCACACTGGCCGTGGTGGGCAGCTCTGGGGAGGCGAAGGAGAGACTGGTGGCAATGTGCTATACTATTTGGTCCTGCTGTGAGGGCAGGGATGCTCCAGATGGACCCAGTTACCTGTGGACAAGCCTGCAAAGGCACGAATGATTTGGGTACATCTACCTGCAGGTCAGTGGGACACAAGCTCCTGGACTTCCCCAGCCTGGCCAAGCCCTCTCCTCACTACAGGCAGCCCCATTCCCCAGCTGTGTCATATGCCTGCAGCTAGGGAGGCAGGTCCAGACTTCCCAGAGAGTCTCTTTTATCAGCACTCAGTGACACCTCTGCTAACGACTCCAAGGTGATTATCCAAAAGCCTGTGATTGCCTCCCAGCAGGATCTCCATCAGGTATCCTCCAGCTCCTCACATGCCTTGCCTCACCACACCAAAACCTGTTATTTCCCCTGGCCAGTGCTGTTTGTATTCATTCTTCAGAGCTATGATGAATGCCTTTGGTATTCACATGGCCACCACGTGTCCTTCCATTACCACAGCCATGCCCAAGGACTTTCCTGAGAGCACCAAGGTTCCTGCTCCTACCATGCAAAGCCTGCCCTTACCTTGCCATTCTTCTCATGGGCTTTTTTGCCTTCCATTCATTGTCTTCAGAAAGGACCTTCCCACGTGTTGTGCATTGTCCTGCTTGGCTGTCTGACACGTCTCTGCAAGAGGAAGAGGAGAAGTGGTTCTGGGCTGCTCACAGATACCAGTTGCTCACAGTGCAGTGGCTTTGGAGGGCTCAGAGATGCTGCAACTCTGCTCCTGATGTGCACCAGGTCTGCATGCAGGCTACTAAGCCACACACATACCCTCTATAGCTCAGCATCTCACTGTGTTCCTCCTGCCTCAACCCAAGAGGTGCTGACACCCAGGATGGAAGGAGAATATCATCCACAGAGGACATGCAGCAGGTTGTGTGTGTGCACGTGTTCAGCCAGACACAGGCTGTAGGTGGGGAAAAACAGCCTGGCACCAAGTACAGGCTCCATCACAACAGGAACAGACAGCCTTGGGAGAGAGATGGAGGAAACCCAATCACAGTGATGGCCACCAAGAGCATCTATCCCACCATAAAGAGGCAGGGAGAGAACAGCTGTAGGAAAAGAAACACTACTGTAAAGGAAAGGTGAAGGGGAGGAGATGGGACCAGCAACAACCACATGACCTTTATCTCCTTTCTTCTCTCCCACACTGTCTTGTGATCACCCCCCTCTCCCAACCCCATTGAGCCCAGGCTGGGGACTCTCTTGTCCATGGGTGGCCAACAAGTCATGCACCAGCTCCTTCCCCCAGCAGCCACATCATGCAGGGATGCTCACCAAGATTTGTTGTTCTTGAATCTCAGCCTGTTCTGCTGGATGTTCAGAAGAGCCACCAAGAGCACCATCCCCTGGCCCTTTCACCACAGATCTGTGGGGCTGTGACCACTGGGAACTGAAAAAGAAAGCCAAATGAAGTACCTGCAAAGGGCCTGCAGTGATTGCAAGGGAGTTTCTTGGAATGAGCTGGCACTGCACAAGAAAGACTTTTTTTTTCCCCCTGGCTTGACCATGATTAACAACAACCACACCATGTGATTAAATCAACTAATCAGGTCCTGGGGTGGGTTCAATCCAGCCCCTCTTGCTGGGGGATACAGGAGAAACTTCCACAAGGCAACGAGGCATGATGGGAAAGGCAAAGAAATGTTTGAAGCCACCTCTGCTGCTCACTGCTTCTTCCCATGATTAATTGCTCCCACCAGTTAAATATTTATGCCTTATTTCCAGTGTTGTCTGCCTTCAGCTGCCAGACATTGATTCTTGTCATGCTTTTCTCTCCTCAATTAATGAGCTTTTGGCTACCATGTATTTTCTCCTCTATGAGTGTATTTAGATGCTTAAATCAAGTCCCTCCTCATTCCTCTTTGATTTGATTTATTAACTGGATGCCTGTCTCAGCTCTCATTTGCAAGGTACTTTCTGCAGCCCCTCAGTTCCCACATCAAGCCCTGTGAGGAGAGACTGAGGGAGCTGGGGTATCTCAGCCTGGAGAAGAGGAGGCTCAGGGGAGACCTACAACTACCTGACGGTAGGTCATAGCCAGGTGGGGCCTGGGCTCTTCTCCCGGGCAAGCAGCACCAGAACAAGAGGACACAGTCTCAAGCTGCACCAGAGGAGGTTTAGGCTGGATGTTAGGAAGAAGTTCTTCACAGAAAGAGAGATTGGCCATTGGAATGTGCTGCCCAGGGAGGTGGTGGAGTCACCATCCCTGGAGGTGTTTAGGAAGAGGCTGGATGGGGTGTTTGGTGCCATGGTTTAGTTGATTAGATAGTGTTGGGTGATAGCTTGGGCTTGATGATCTCAAAGGTCCTTTCCAACCTGGTCTGGTCTGGTCTGGTCTATTCTATTCTATTCTATTCTATTCTATTCTATTCTATTCTATTCTATTCTATTCTATTCTATTCATTCCCTCCAGTGAAAAGGCAAGGCTGGGTTTGGCTCTCACAAGCCCAAATTCAGTTCTGAAAGGGCCCTAATCAAAAATGCAAATCACTGTGCTTTTTTCTCTCTCTCTCTTTCTTTTTCACAGGAAAATTTCCCATTACCCTGCAATTCTTCAGCACAGAAATCAGGACAAACACAGAGCCACACACACACCCCCACCCCTCCAGGCAGCTCCCACTGGAGGAGGGAGCCGCCGAGCCCCTTGTGCTTCCTCTCCCAGCATCTGTGAGCAGCTCCAGCTGAACATTTATCATCCAGATTAGGGACAGGAAAGCACAGGCAACTCCAGTTATTATTTTTGGGTGCAGAAAGATTTCCACTTTCCATTTTGCTCCAGTTAGGATGGCTTTTGCTCTCCCAGACTTGCACAAACCATCAGCAGTGGTGCTGCTCTGGAGCAGCCCCAGGTTGTTCCAGAAATCATTTCTATCTCCTTTCAGATTAGTGATAAAAGCAGTGAAACACTGAGGGCATGCTACCAGCCAGCAGTGCCCAGCTGTGATAATCTCCTCTGATAACTGCCTTTGAAATGAATCAGGTTTGTTTAATGCTGCCTTTCTTGACACTGTCTAATGTCAGCTCTAAATACTGGACTGGACTGACTTTTTTAATACTGGAAAGTGCATTGTCTTTTTTACAAGACAATCACCTCACATAACTCAAATGCCTCACAGAAGTGTATTACAGCCAGAGTCACCTCTTGCTGAAACCATTTCTGCTTGCCAGGAGTTATTTTCCATATAGCCACACTGGTGCTGAAGTCTTTAATCAATTGAAGCCTGAGCCAGGTTTCTCCCTCTTCTCCCCCAAGGGATGCTATCAAGCCAATCAACCTGTAGCTACCAGGTCATCTCACTCCCTTTTGGGAAGAGCAGCAACACTATTAACACACTTTTTAATCTCCTGGAATTTCCCTAGGGCCTGTCCTGGTGCAGACAGAGCTCTGCGTGGATGGGTGGTGAGATTTCAACAGTAACCGTCCCAGAACAGCAACCAGAAAAATCTGTTTCCCCAGATCTCTGTTTGAAATGTTTCCCTCTTTCTCTTTTCCTTTATCTTTCTCTTTTTCCCTCTTTTTTCCTTTCTCTTTTTTCCTTTCTCTTTTTTCCTTTCTCTTTTTTTCCTTTCTCTTTTTTCCTTTCTCTTTTTTCCTGTCTCTTTTTCCTTTCTCTTTTTTCTTGCTCTTTTTCCTTTCTCTTTTTTCTTGCTCTTTTTCCTTTCTCTTTTTTCTTGCTCTTGTTTCATTTTTTCTTTCTTTTTTCTTTCTCTTTTTTTCATTCTCTTTTTTCTTTCTCTTTTTTCTCTTTTTTTCTTTCTTTTTCCTCTTTTTTCCCTTTCTTTTTTTTTCTTTCTCTTTTTCCTCTTTTATTTTTCTTTTCCTCTCCTTTCTCTTTCCCTTCCTCTCTTTCCCTTCCTCTCTTTCCCTTCCTCTCTTTCCCTTCCTCTCTTTCCCTTCCTCTCTTTCCCTTCCTCTCTTTCCCTTCCTCTCTTTCCCTTCCTCTCTTTCCCTTCCTCTCTTTCCCTTCCTCTCTTTCCCTTCCTCTCTTTCCCTTCCTCTCTTTCCCTTCCTCTCTTTCCCTTCCTCTCTTTCCCTTCCTCTCTTTCCCTTCCTCTCTTTCCCTTCTTCTCTTTCTTTAGGTTTTCTTTTGAGTTGTTTGGTTTGGGTTGTTGGTTTGGGTTTGGTTTTTTTTTTTTATGGAAACCACTCAAGTGGCAGCCTTAGACTAATGGCAGCAGCCACAGCCTGGATGCTGGGAGGTGGAGGGAGAGGCCAGCCCAGTACTGCAATGTGGAACAAATTATAACTCAGAGAGCAAAGGAAATGAGAACACCCTGGACACGGTGGCTTTGACGTGCTTTCCTCAGCTCCAAATCCTGCCCCTCTGCAGATCCTGTCCCTACAGCTCAGGCTGCCAGGGCAGAGCCCAAAGCCTCTGTTCTGAATCAGAGTCCCCCTCCATTCCATTCAGGATCAAGTCTCCACTTCAGAGCCTGACATCTTCTTGTGGGAGTTTTATCCACCTAATCTAGGGGCAGATCAGAGGCTGATAATGTCAGTGCCTGCCCCAGTGCCGTCTTTAGCCAGCTCAGAGCCACTAAACTCCTTACCAAGTTATTATTAGCAGCAGGCACCGTGCAGGAGCCCCCTGGACCCCATGGCTCAGGGACCATTCAAACAGGATATAAAGTCAGTCCTGGTCCTGCAAAGATGAACTCACAGTTTGTCCTAAAGGCAGTTATAGCTCCACAAACAGATTATAATGATTGAAGACCCAGTTCTGCCAGGACAACAGGAGTCCTTTTAGCAGGTTTTCTTTTCTTGCCTTATTTCCCTCCCCCCATTATTTCACAGGGTCTTTTGAGCTGCCAACATGCAGCAGCTCTCCGGTAATGCACAAGCACAAATGCCAGCCCTCTGCCCAGGCAGCTCTATTCACACACACACACACAGAGAAACATTTCACAAAGAGCATTTGCTTTCTGCTGCCTTCTGAGCAGCAGAGTCTCTGTAGGTTGCCTAATTATAAGATCTGAGCAATTTTTTTTTCCCTTTTCTTCTCTTTTTTTTTTTTTTCCAGGGATAATTAACTGATCCTGGAGAGCACTGAAAATAAGCACTTCCCCAGCAAGTAGCAAACTCCCCTGAGTTTTCTCTACTAAAGTTACAACTCAGCATGAAACGGCTCCAGCCTCACGGGGACGGACCATCCCAGCAACTCCTCGCTAAAGCCTGGGATGCCACCACAGCCACAAGCCGCTGAATACAGGTGAAATAGCGTTTGTAGGATAGCAGTGGGATCCCAGGGGGGTTGCAATGGGTCAAGGATCTCAAGGGGTGAGCGATGGGACAGGGGTCCCAAGGGTCATGCAACGGGGAGAAGGATTTCAAGGGGTATGCACTTAGGCGAAGGATCTCAAGGGATGTGCGATGGGGAAAGGACCCCAGGGGGTATACAATGGGATAAGCATGCTAAGGATAAGTCATTTGGAGAAGGATCCCCAGGTGTCTGGCAATGGGACAAGGATCGCGAGGTGCAGCGTGCCCCCAGCGCAGCCCGGTGCGGTTCGGCAGGCAGCAGGGCAGGTTGGGTCGCCAACGGCAACCAGACAAGCTGCCGCTTTCCTCCTGGCTCTACTTTCCACGGGGACAAGAAACAAACATTCCTGTCCGAGCAAGCAAGGTAGTGGGGTGAAACCTGCCGGCCCCATCCCAGGGAGACGCTCCCGGGTGCGGGGGGTCAGCGCGGAGCGAGCGGCGGGGGTGTCTCGGGAAGGTACAGGGGAGATCTGCCCTCCCCACCATCACCCCCCCTCAACAAAAAACAATAGTGGCTACCTGTGGTGGGGTCTGTCTCAGCCACCCTCCGCGACACGCATCCCTCGCCCCGGTACTCACCGGTCGGGGCTCGGCGGGGCAGCCTCGGCGGGGCCCCCGGCGGCTGCAGCGCCCGGAGCCGCCGGGGCTGTGCGGCTGGTCCCGCCGCCGGGGCGGAGCGCAGCAGAGCACAGCGAAGCGGCATTCTGGCGCCCCCCTGCGGCCAGCCGCCAGAACCTTCCACCCCGGGACGGGCCCACGGGCGGAGAAGGTGCGGATGGCGGGGGAGGGCTGCGCCTCCCCGGCCCTTGTGAGTGGCATTGGCCGGTTCTTCCCAAGGGGCCAGGGCACGGTGTTCGGTTAAAATGCCGGGGAGAGAGGCGGGAAGCGCTGTGCAGGCAGCGGCTGGCGCTGGCTGAACAGGTTTGATCGTCTGAGCCTGTCGGGGAGAGGAAAACCAGAGAGAAAATCCTTTTAGCAGGACCTGTTGGGACAGGACAAGGGGTGATGGATTTAAAGGAGAGAAGGAGGCTGAAAGGAGACCTTATCACTCTCTACAGGTGCCTGAAAGAAGGTGGTAGCAAGGTGGAGGTTGATCTCTTCTCCCAAACAACTGATAAAACAAGAGAAAATGACCTCAAGTCACACCAGGCAACTTTTAGGTTGGATATTAGGAAAAATTTCTCCATCAAAAGAGCTGTGAAGCCCTTGAACAGGCTGTCCAGGGAACTGCTGGAGTCCCCATCTCTGGAGGGCTTTCCAAGCCATGTAGATGTGTTGCAGAGGGATATGGTTTAGTGGCTGTCTTGGTAGGGCTGGGTTAATGTTTGGACTCAATGATCTTGGAGGTCTTTTCCAACTTGAACGATTCTGTGATTCTATGGCTGCACCTGGGAGTTGTTCAAGAAGAAGTGAGCACTGATGCTCTCTTGATTTCTCCTCTTGGTTAAAGGCAATGTTTCTTAACCCAATGGGTTTCCCTTTGGGAGGGAAGGTGAGTCTGCCAGCCAGACGCCCTCTGGGAGTGACAGAGTAAAAGCAAAGTGAAGTCAGGAGGCCTCCCAGGCCAGACCAATCACTAGCAGCAAAGAAATAATGAACGAGGTGGAAGTTGTGGGTCAGGTTCTGGGATGAGTTCAGCTGCCCCTGGAAGCAGGGAACCTTCTCTGGCTCTCTGGGAAAGCAGCCGATCATTACAGCCTTAGCTGAGAACAGCCCAGCCCCGGCATAGCTATGATGGAGAGGTGTGAGCCAGAGAGCAGGCTGGGGTTGGGCAGAGCCTGGGACAGGCAGCACTCCACGGATGGGGACAAATCCTCCCTCTCCAAGAGAAGCCAGTGCCCATGAGAGGCTGGTGAGAGTGGATGGGTGGTGAGGAGGGATTTTACCCTCTGTGGCCAGAGTAAGGAGTTCTTATCCTCTGCCTGGTCCACCACAGGTTTTCTTTCTCCCTGGGTCTATCCTTCCTCCCCCCTAGTGCCAGCCTTGAGGCTTGACCACCTCAGCCATGAACTGGACCAGCACAGGACAGAAAATGGCAGTGCCAGAAGGAGCAGGGCTTCATGCTGAAAGCCCTTTGGGGAGATGCTGGCAAGGCCTTCATCCAGCACCGAGCACTGGGCTGCTGAGGGCAGACTCACCAATTCCTTTATTTTTAAGGAAACTCTGCAGCTTGGAGCTTAACCCATCCCCCCATGCCCCCCCAACCTCCTGAATTTCCACCATGCAGCTGGTGTGAAGGGCAAAACAGTGCTGGGCCCCCCGGCAAGATGAGCCAGCAGCTGGCAAGGCCATCCATGCACTGAGGAGAGTCGGTGCTCAGCGCCGAGCGGGGCCTCGCTGCAGCTGTTGAGTGGCTCCTCTCCTCAGCGGGGAGTGATGCCAGGAGAGGCAAGGCAGAGAGGAAATGAGTTTATTTCCAGGTGCTGCAGGGAAAACTGGTTTTGATTCAATGAGCAGGCAACAGTGAGGTATCTCGAGGTTTTATTTCAGTCCTAGTCACACGGGAAGCGACGTTCACTAGGGTTATCCTTACGGGTGCTTCTGTTTGACCCAACACTCTGTTAAATACAAAATACTCACCCCAGCAGAATGGGTGCTGAAAAGACATGAGATGCTAAAAAGATCCCTCAAACCCTCCTCCACAGACACCCTGAATGTTATGAGTCATTTGAAATTAGTATAAAAGAGGGAGGACAATCTGACAACCTGCCCTGTGCTTCCCCTCCACCGCTGCTGCTTTGCAAGGGAAGGATTCAGGAAGCAAGAGGAGAGTGGGGACTTTGTAATCACAGAGGAGCCCACTTGGCAAATCTGGGCTCAAGGCAGGGTGGTGATGTCTCCAACAGAGCCTGGCCACCCATTCCCACCTGCCCTGCCCTGGGTTTCAGCAGGAGGATGAGATGAAAAGGCCTCAGAAAGGTTCTTCTTGCACCTCCCTGAGTCTCAGGAGCCCCCAGGTTGGATTTAGGGCCAAAAGCCTCCAATGGTAAAATGGCATCTAAGAAAAATCCCTTGGGATGAAGCCCATGGACAAAACATGATGGTGGACCCTGAGCATCCTCAGCCCCTGATAGAGGATGTTTGCTCAGTGACTGGGACTGCTGTGTGCATGGTCTGAGCCCAGGGTGGTTCCCCAGTGGAATTCAGTGATGGAGAAGCTGGGGGGGAGCCCAGGCAGAACAAGCTGCAGTTGTCACCATACCCTGTGGTGGCTCTGGGAATCTGGTCCCCCAGACTCAGTGAAAATTGAAGCACTTGTTTGAGAGCATTGGCTGTCCTCCAAGTGCTTCCCAGGGTCCCCACAGGAGCCTTGTGAGGTAGGTCAATGTCTTCATCCCTATTTTACAGGTGGGAAAGCTGAGGCACGGAGAAGGGTCATGACCTGCCAGATGGAAAAAATGGCATCTCCTGCTCTGGGATCCCATATCTCACTGTTCTAACCCCAGGTATACTCCACCAACTGCTCATTACTCACAGTTTGTCCTCCTCCACCCCTCCACCTGCACTAGGTGACAGAGCACAGACTGGGACTTGAGGGCCTGGCAGAGGCAGCAGCAGAGACTGGGCTCACATTGAGTCCTTTACTCCCTGTCCCTAAAACTGCCCTTCACCCTGAGAGATGTCCCAGCCCAAAAGCTGCTTTGTGGTGCCCTGGACAGGGACATTCCACCACAGCTCTCCTCTGAAGATCACACAGAGGCATCCCTTCTCTGTGGTGTTCCCAGGGATGTCAGAATTCCTCCCAAAAGTGGATTTAAATCCTTATCAAAACAGGAGTGGAGAAGGAAGGCAGCCCTGGGATCCCAGTCCAAGGAGGTTCACTTCCCTCCCTCAAAAGGAAAGAGAAAATCCCCTGGTGCCAATGGGTTGATCCCAGTGAGGATCTGGCCAGGAGCCAGGTCCCTGCTCTGCTCCTCACCAAAGGCACACATGTGGCAGAGCCTGGAAGCAGGGCTGTGCTTCAGGGCTGTTGCTGGCCCTGGGACTGGAGATGAAAACAAAACACCCCAGGGAGATAATGTCCACGAGGGTTCCATGGGCTCATCTAGGAGGGATGTACCAAGTTGTGCACTGAACACTGGCTTAGAGAAAGGGCTTCCCAGACTCTGTGGAGCCCTGGAAGAGATTCAAGTTTCAATCTCATGTAAGGCTTTGTCGACTTTGGACCTTTCCATCAAGAATTTGAGGGGGGGGGCAGTTGATGCTGACATGACTTAGGACCATTTTGGGTGGTATGGGGGTACTGATGTGCCCCCCTCCAAGCTGGGGCAGACACACAACCAGGCAGGGCAAAAGGGGATGGATTTCTGCCCCTACCCAAACACCTCCATACCCCTGGGTGGCCCTCACTAAGGTAGCCAAACCCAGGGTGTTACTAGCCAGAGGCATGTGAGCCAGGACCCTTGCTCCAGTAGGATGCTCAGGTTCAGCAGGTGAGTGAAGCCTCCCCAAGGCCCACAGCGAGGGGTCACTTCCCATCACCTGCAGTCCATCAGTCAGCCACCACCACCTGAAACCTTTGCCTAAAGAGATAAACAGTTCCCCAGGTTAAAAAAGGACAATCTGTTTAAAATCAACCTCCAGGCTCCTCTGGCTGTGCGGGAAAGGCACCGCTGCCCGTGAGGCGCGTGGGTGGTTCAGGGTGAGCCCAGGGGCTCTGGCTGGCTCCCCGCTCCTCTCCATGCCCCCAGGTGCCAGCTGGCACAAGTCTGTAAGGCTTCTACCAGGATGGTTTGGGCTCCAGCGTGCCAGGCCGGTAGAGGTACCTCCAAATGGCGTAGTAGTGGATGCCAGCCCCGATGGCCACGAAGAGGTGCCAGATGGCGTGGGCGAAGGGGATGCGGCCGTCGCTTTTGAAGAAGACCATGCCCAGGCAGTAGAAGAGTCCTCCGGCCACCAGCTCTGGGAGGCCATCCCTGTTGGGCTGGGAGCAGGCAGGGAGGCAGGACTCAGTGATGGCCGTGGCATGCCTGCCTTTCCCCCACCACCACTCCACCAAGACCAGAAGCGTGGCCCCGGCCCTGGGCAAGACCTTTGCTTTGCCTTCTGCTACGCCCTCCCCTCCAGCCAGGCAGCGAGGGCCCAGCGGCCCAGCTTTGCCAGGAGGATTTCAGTGCAATGGAGCCCAGTCAGGAGGTCTGCTGGAGATGCAGGTGGTATCTGCTGGGCACCCAAAGCGCTTGCAAAGCCAAGCTGAGCCACATCATATTTGAGGATGGCTTCATCCACTACACAGCCTGGACCACACCAATGCACTAGAGACAAACCAACCCTGCTGAGGTTTGTCCCTCATCCTGAGTCCATGTGCTTCCCAGCAGTGGCTTACCATGGAGAGAATGACCAAGGCAGGGAAGAAGCCCATGATAACGTAGCACACCAGCTCCACCAGCTTGTACCTGCAGTGGACAGCAAAGCTACTTGGAGGCAGATGCAGAGGAAGAGTCAAGTTTTGTGCTTATAATGCCCACTGCCACACGACAGGAAAAGGGGCAGAGGTGCCAGCGCAGCAGGTCGCATGTCCTCATGTGTAAGCCACACCACCGCTGTGAAGTTGGCACCAGCTCCGAGGGTGATGGACCCCAACCCTGACTTGGGAGATGCCAGCTCAGGGCCAGGCTCTCGGGGCTTAGGGGAGACATCTGCGGCCTTTGGCTTTCCATTTGGTGCCACCGTGTGGAAGAAGCTACTCATGGCAGCGCGTCCCTGCTCCCACAGCCCTCCTCTCGCATCCCTCCTCTCGCATCCCTCCTCTCGCATCCCTCCTCCCGCATCCCTCCTCCCGCATCCCTGCCACTGAAACTCCTAAACCCAGGGTGCAGATGGGGAAAGACGTGGTCCAAGGAAGCTCGCCGCTGCCAGCTGACCAGGAGGCTGTGCCTACATGCCCACCTATCTGTCTGTCTATCGCCATCCTTCTTGCTCTCAAGACAGCAGGAGGGGCTGGCAGAGCTGAGCTGGGCTCTGCAATACCCAGCATGGGGCCAGGTGAAGATACTCACCGCTCATGGAAGAAGAAGACATAGACAGTCCCAATAGAAGCCATGATCCAGATGATCCAACGCATGTGGGAGGCCCAAGGACCCAGCTCCCTGAGGTTCAGCCTGCAGGACCCGTGTTTGTGGTGAGGTAGGTGTAGGGCAGCACCCTGGTCCAGGCTGCAAGCCAAGGAGATGCTGCCCTCACCCCAGTGATTGTCCCATCCATGGGTCTTCCCAGCTGGTAACCTCAGCTTAAAGGGGCTGAAGTCTATAGGATAGGAAGGTTTTGTGGCAAGGGGCAGGGTACTGCTCCAAGGCAGAGAAGGAAACCCTATTTGTTGGAACCAGGCTGATCTTCTCCCCACCACTGGGGCCAAGTGACGGTCCCCACCTGCTGGCAACTCACCAGGGAGCATATGATGCAGCAATGAAGAAGTAGATCACCATCCTGTCAAACATGTGCAAGCAGTGCTCCACGGTCCTGTGAGACAGACAGAAGGGTCACTGCCTGTGGCACCAAGGCCCTCCAGACCTTCTCCCTCTTTCCAAGCCCTGAGTGACCCTGGCTGGTACCTGAGATGCCTCTTCTTCCAGGAGATGGTGTGGAAGACAGTGGAGACAATGAAGAGGCTGGACAAGCCAAAGCCATAGATCCAGGCTGAGATGGTTTCCCACTGGTCATCAGAGAGGATGTAGAGGATGGAGCTGCCGAGGATGCTGGGCAAGATCCAGAACTGGAAGGGAGAAGCAAATCTGCTGTTGACTCTCTGTGTTTCCACTGAGCAGCTGCCATACAGTTTCTGCTTTTCCTTTTAGGTGTTTCTGGTCAAAGCTCCCACCCATAAGGGGCAGGCTGGCCACCTGCACTGGCCAGGCAGGGGTCTCTCACTGCATGCTCCAGCTCCAAAATCGATTCTCCAGGAGGAGAAGAAAGGCACAAGGAAGAGTCTACCTGTGAGTCATCTTCCAGGGCTTGGAGTGGAAGTTGCCAGCTCCTGAGGGAAACCCTGATGTGGGCAGTGTTCATTTCCCCTGCCACACAGGCAGCCCCATGGGTGCCTGCCACCATTCCTCCTGTGAAGAACACTCCATTTTCAGGGAGCTTTACAAAACACTCCTGCACCACTAAGCCCACAGCCAGCACCTCTGGGGACATAGGCCCATGGTGGGTGAGAGCAAGGGAGATGAACATCAGCTGCCCAAGGCAGGAAGAGGGCTTAGAGCATCCTCACTCCCTGGGGAGCCCTTGGGGCACATCTGCCTCATCGCAGCCCCAGCAGCCTCAGCAGCTGCCCCATGGCTGAACACAGGCACTTTAGGTGTTTCTTGAGATTCCTCAGGGGATCCTCAGAGAGCTGAACACCATCCCCCCTCTCCCTGGGCTGGGGACAGGGACTCACTGCGTGGGTGGCACAGTTGGCTGCGTGCTCATACTCGGTTGGCTGGTACCTGCAGTTGGAGGGGACACGGTGGTTCATAAACCTGCAGCAAGAAGCAGTAAGAGAAACACTCTCAGGGACCAGGGTGGGGGAAAGTCCTTTTGGAGGAGTCTGCACTGAACACCCACCAGCCCCCCAGAGTGGTCCCCACTTCAGCTCAGCTTTGCTCCAGCTGCCCTGCAGATGTGACCCCAGCACTGGACACGGCTTGTCCACCTGACTGGCCCTAAAAGCCAGGACCTCTGCTCTTGCTCAGCTACATCTCAGGGTGAAGCTTTTCCCAGCAGCTGCTTGTTGAACAGAAGACAGGAGCCAGCTCTGCCCACTGCTGCAAGCAGGAGAGGACAGGAAACAGCAGTGGTGGGAAGGGCCCCAGAAGTGGATGGAGGCACTTGGGGTACCACAGAATGACAAAATGGTAGGGGTTGGAAGGGACCTCCAGGGATTATCAAGTCCTACCCCCTGCCAAAGCAGGATCACCTAGGGCAGGTCACAGAGAAACATGTCCAGATGGGTCTTGAAAGTCTAGAGAAGACTCCACAACCTCTCTGGGCAGCCTGCTCCAGTGCTCCATCACCCTCACAGTCAAGAAGTTTTTCCTCATGCTGAGGTGGAGCTTCCTGTGTTCCAGTTTGCTTCCTTGTACTATCACAAGGGGTAGTGGAAGGACCTGCTGCTTGTCCCCAGTCCACCCAGCAGTGACACCCTTATGTCACAGTAGCATCCCTGGCTCCAACAACTGTATCCCTGTGATGACTTTGATTTCTGGGTACCACCTGCATCTACCTCCTGCCAGCAGGGCTTGGTGCTGGGGGCACCTGCATCTTTATTTCTCTTTCTCTCAGCCTGTGGCATCAGCTTGCTCTTGGCACTCAGAGGAACGTATTGATTGCCCCTGTCAGATCCACACACAGCAGTGAAAAATAGTGTGGGCTTGGCTGGACACTGCTGGGTACATAATGCTCTGTAAAGAGCCAGATTAAGTGTGCATCCATGATAACAGGTTGGAGCTGAGTGCTGCCTCACCCAGTGTCCTCTTTTGACAGGGGCCAGCCTTAGTGAAAGGGAGAAAGAAATGGGGAAATAGAATGATCCTGCCCTGGCTGCTCCTGGGGCTGAGGGGGTTGAAGACTGCTGCTGTGGCTCAGATCAGGACAGCCAAGCTCAGTGGGCACTGATGGGGCTGTCCTGCAGGACCTGGGCTAATTGTTTCCTGACCTTGTTTGCTCTCACCCTGGCACCATCTGCAGCATGTTTCACAGCTGAGCTGTGCCCAGTGAAGGGGTTTGAGGTCTGGCAGGACCTTGCTGTTGGGCACAGAGTGACCCCTCAGTCTGGGACACTGAGAAAGGCAGCAGAAGTCCCTTCTCCCCATCCACAAGCCACCCACATCCATAGGGACTCCCCTGTCTCCCCTTGCATGCTCAGCCCCACCACCTGAGCCCCTCAGTCCATTGAAAGTGAGCCAGGATGGATTGAATCCCTCAAATGACAAGAGTTTGAGTGGAGAGAAGTGTGGCCACAGCAGGAAAAGGTGTGTGAGGTGCTCCCCAGCCAGTGACAACCCACACAGGCACCTCCCCAGTCCCTGCCTGCTGCTGGGCCCTGGCGCTGCTGGACCCTGGCACTGCTGGACCCTGCATGGTCATCCTCACCCCAAATGTCTTGAATTCAGTTGGGGCAAATAGAGAGGTCAAACTCCCCCTGCCCTGCAAATCGAGGGGAACCAAAGCTTAGCAAGGCTGCTGTGGCTGGGAAGCAGCCAGGCATCCCCGGGGATGTAGTGGTGCCCAGCATGCTGCCACCTCCATCCCAGGAGACACCAGGGATGCCCTCCCCGTCCCGCCAGGAGAGCTGGCCAGGCTCCCAGTGCTGAAGCCACGTCCCCCTGGCAGGAGAACATCACCGTCCCCTGGGCTGCCAGGACACTGTCCCCAGCTCCCCTCCGCTTTCTGCTTCCCTTCCTTCTGCCCTTAACGATAAGGTGCTGGGGAGGGGGGGCCCAGCCCCCCCGCGTGACGTCATGGTTGCTGAGGAAACCTGTTCCAGGCCTTTTCCTTGAATTTATTTGTTCTCCCAAAGCCATGCATCATCTCCTCTCCAGCCTGCTGGGTGCTGTTCAGAGCAGTAATAGAGAGCAGCAGTGGGGCCAGCTTCCCTCCCTCACCTCCCTCTTAGGAACAAGGAACACTCAGACCTTTTAGGAAGGGGTCCCTGGGGTGCAACTATGCTCCCTAGCTCTGGCACAGGCATGGAGAAGCCTGGAAGGGCCACCCCAGCTGCCTCCAAGGGATGAGGTCAAACAGCATGTGTGCCCCCAGGCCTGGTACCTGATTTTCCCAGGGGGAGAAGTAGCCTTCAGAAGGAAGGGTTTTTTTTCTGAGCTGGGGAAAAAATCATTCTGGTTTTCCAGCCCTGCTTTCTAGCAAGCATCATCCCATGAAGGATGGGAAATGGAGCATCACAGATGTGGGAGCTGGCTGGAAGTGCTGAGCCAGCCCGGGTAGAGCAGGGCCCTCCAGGAGCAGCCCCATTTGGGGGCTAGTTGGACACATTTTTGTGGTCCTCTATGCTCAAGAGCAGTGCTGTGCAAGCAGGCACAGAGCAGCCAGTGTCTGCACATCTGGCAGGGCAGGATGAGTCCCTGGCTCCCTGCAGCCCCTCACTCCTCAGGGGAGAGGAGGCAATCATTTCCTCACCTTCTCTTCTCTCCAGAGACCTCAACTCCCAGACCATCCTGGGATGCCAAGTGACCATCCTGGGATGCCAAGTGACCACCCAGCTCATGTCATCCCTGTGCATGCTGGCACGGGTGCAGGGCAGAGTACAAGGAGCTCTGCATCGGCCCCAGCTTGCAGAAGCTTTCCCTATCAGTGTGTAAAATGAGCCTCAGACCTGAGCTCCTTCCCAGAGAGGTGGGACAGACACACTTGGAGAGGGCACCTGCAGCTCTTATTAGAACTGATGAAAGCCAAGAGCCCTGGGAGTGGCTGCTGTGTGTTTCCCAGCCCCAGCTCTGTGTGGCTGGGGTCGGGAGAAGGTGAATTGCTAGCAGCCAGCGAGAGCTCCAGGGAGTTTTCAAAGCAGGAAAATAAGGAGAAGAAGGGATACACCTCTCCAAAAGTCTCCTCCATGGCTGGCTGAATTCATAACCATTGCCAGCTCTGTGTTGTGCTCATATGCTTGGGGACACCTTGGCAACGTCCCTGGGGTGGGAGGGGACAAGAGCAACTTGTCCAAACAGCCTCCAGCCTATGCTGCCACCTGCCCAGGGACCAAGCAAAGCTATGGTGATGTGGCTCACTCAACCCACTCCATCTGTGAAACCACAGGCAGGTGGTTACACAGCAGCTGAGTGCTCCAAAGCACTGTGGAAGGTGCTCTAGGACTGCAAAGTCCAAAAGACACAGAGCCTTTCAAAACCTCCTGCACATCAGGAGTGAAGCAGGTTTGGAAGTCTCAGGCTGCACCAGGGGAGGTTTGGGCTGGATGTTAGGAAGAAATTCTTTGCAGACAGAGAGATTTGCCATTGGAATGTGCTGCCCAGGGAGGTGGTGGAGTCACCATCCCTGGAGGTGTTTAAGAAGAGCCTGGCTGAGGCACTTGGTGCCATGGTTTAGTTGATCAGATGGTGCTGGGTGAGAGGTTGGACTGGATGATCTCGAAGGTCTCTTCCAGCCTGGTTAATTCTGTATTCTGTAGAAGTGCTGTGTCCAGCTTTGGACTCCTGAACACAAGGAGCACACAGAGCTGTTGGAACACATCTGGAGGAGGCCACACAAATCAGCAGAGAGCTGGAACCCCTCTGGTTGTGAGGCCAGGCTGAGAGAGTTGGGGTTGTTCAGCCTGGAGAAGAAAAGGCTCCAAGGAGACCTTCTGGTGGCCTTTCAGTACTTAAAGGGACCAATGAGAAAGATGGGGACAGACTTTTTAGTAGGCCCTGTTGTGGCAGAACAAGGGGTGATGGGTTTGAAGTGCAAGAGGGAGATTTAGACCAGATCTGAGGAAGGAATTTTTCACACTGAGGTTGGTGAGTCCCTGTCCCAGGTGGCAGATGCCCCATCCAGGTGAGGTCATCTGGGGCTCTGAGCAACCTGCTCCAGCTGCAGGTGTCCCTGCTGACAGCAGCAGGGTTGGACTAGGTGACCTTTAAAGGTTCCCTTCCAAGCCAAACCACTCTATGATTCTATGTGCATCTTCAGGGATGGTGCATGGGAAGCAGTGACCCAAGGAGCTCCCAGGCTCCCTCTCCCAGGGTTAGCTCTGGCAGCTGCTATACAGAGTGGCTATATGAAGGTGGAAGTCCAAGCAGGGGTTATTCACTGAAGCCCCAGGGTTTTTGCTGCCCTGCTTGTGCCTGCTTCCCCCTGGCCCCTTTCCCAGGGAGAGAGACAGAAAAGGGCCAGTGCACCGGGCTCTGGCCAGGGAAACAAAGAGCCCCTTGTCCCAGGCAGCCAGGGCAAAGTGCAGAGCCAGCTTCCCAGGCTTGTTCCTTTCTCCTCCTCCCTCTCCCACCCTGGTTTTTGGTGGTTTTGGGGGGTTTTGTTGGTTATTTGGGGGATTTTGTGGCTTTTTGTGACTTTGGGGTGGGGTTTTTTTTAGAGTTTGGAGGTTCTTTAAGACTTTTATCCAAGAACAAAGTTCTGACCTCAAAAATCATGGAGATCTGCCTGGCTGATGCTTTGCCAGGGCAAGGCAGAAGAAGGTAAGAAGGGAAATACATTGAAATATTCCTGGGAGTGGCCCATGTGTGAGCACCTGAGGTGTCCTGGGGACACCAAGACAACCTCCATCATCCCTTCCCTGGGCACCAAGTACTCACATGGGCAGAGCCATTGGGGCACTTTGGGGGAAAGCTGTCCTCCACACACATGGAGGGGCAACAGCCCTGATGGGCACCCAGGCTAGTCTGCAAGTTGGGAGAGAGGGTGTTTAGTCCTACCTTCAGTACCAACTCTCTGGCTGGCCTTTGGTACATCATTTCTCTCTTGCCCCCTTTCCCCTCCTCCAAGTGACATCCTTTAGGCAAGCCAGTGGAAGAACAATGTGAGGAAGGTGTAAAATCACCACTAAGGTATGGATGGAGAGGTGTGAGTCGGGCTCCCACCAAGCAGCTCCTCCCAGTCCTTGGAAGGAGCTGGTCCAACCCAACCATGCTATGAGTCAGGCCACACGTGGCTGTGTGGCTGTGCATTGAGGAACTGAGCTCCCCCTGCACAGTGCTGAGGCTGTGGCCAGGGCACTTGAAGAGACAACACATCCCCTTCACAACCCTGAAGCACTAAATACCAGAGCTGTGTGCTGCACCACAGGCTGAGTGCTGTGGGGATAAAGGAGCAGCTGGCATGGTGGTTAAACAAGAGGAAACAGCAACATTTTGCACCAGGGGAGGCTTAGGTTGCACATTAGGAACAATTTCTTCCCCAGAAAGGCTGTCAAGCCCTGGAACAGGCTGCCCATGGCAGTGGGGCAGTCCCCATCCATGGAGGGGTTGAAAAGCTGTGTAGATGTGGTGCTGAGGGCCATGGTGTAGTGGTGACCTGGCAGTGCTGGGTTAATGGTTGGACTCCACGAGCTGGAAGGTCTCTTCCAACCGAAACAATTCTGTGATTCTCCAGCCAAGGTTGCTCCCAGGTGATGTGAATCTCCCCAGGCCAGCTAATGGCTACAGGTTTCACCTGCAAATGGCTTATAAAAGTGCTGGGCTTGGCCAGCCTCTGCTTGCTGTCTTTGCAGGGGGGTTGGTGGCTTGCTGGGTGTCTACTCTCCTGCCCAGGATGCTGAGGCACTTCCAGGCTGTGTTGCCCCCAAGGAATCTGACTACAAAAGAAGAGGATTTCTCCTTCTCTTTGTGCCTGGGTGTCACAACTGCTTTTAGAGTAACAGAGAAGGATTGTATCCTCGTGATGGCTCCTGTCAGAGGGGAAGGAAGGAAGGAGAAAGCCTTTGCTGGATGCTGACTGGCAGTGGGGGTAAGTCCTACTAGGGCCCTCTGGGTTGTAGAGCAAATGTTGTGATGCCTGGGGTGACAGTGATGGAGCAGATGTGTCCCTGCAGAGCAGGCTGGCTCCAGATCCCTCTCCAGTGCATGGTCTGGATTTGCCCTAATGAGCCCAGAGGCTGCACACACAGTGCAGATGCTGGGGCTTGGTCCTCAGGCTTGTGCTCACATGTGAGCTGCTGTGGTAGCAGCAGCCCTTGTCAGCTGGGGCTTGCTGTGTACTCTGCCTCTGACCCATGATCTGGTAATCTCTGGTAGAAGCTTCATCCCCTTGGGTTCCTCTGTGCTTTGTAATGCTCTCAGTCCCTGGGAGTGGTGTGTGGTGTTGTGGGGCAGGACCCAAAGTGTTGCTTACTCATGGGGAACAGCCACAGGAGACAGAGTAGGGCCACTCAGGGTCCCCTCTCTACTCCAGGTCATCAATTATTCAATTTGGTGACATGGGAAAGGTTCATCAGCCCTTCCCTCTGTCCCAGTGCAGAGCCCTCAGGCTCTATAGTGCCCAAAAGCTGCCTCGTGAAGCTCAGGAGCACACAGGGAATTCTGTTTGTCCTTCTTCCCTGTCGGCAGGGGAGTGTTTGCCCCTGGGAAGCAGAAATGCAACAGCTCAGCTTGCTGCTGCCCAGCATTGCCATCTGCAGAGCCACCCCCACGGGCACGTGTGTGGCTGTGTGGCACCCCAGCAGGAGCTCAAACCTCTACTTCCATGCCTGCTCCTCAGGGCCCAAATGTTCCTACACAAACACATGGAGCTCCTGGTTTGGGAAGCCAAGCTGTGTGTGCTGTAAGCTCGTGGGTTGGCTTCCTGGGCTCTGAGGGAGAAGGGGCAGCTCTGGAGGTTTGCTCCTTTGACCCCAGCCCATCCCATTGAGAAGGAGCAGGAGGGCTGGTGGAACAGGGCAGGGCAGTGTTTTCTGCACTGCTCCCTGGCACTGTGCAGAGAGCTGGCAGCTTGGGTAAGGCACAGAACACGAAAGGCTTTTCATCTAAACCTCATAGCACAAGCCCTAGGAGGAGAGGCTGAGGGAGCTGGGGTGGCTTAGCCTGGAGAAGAGGAGGCTCAGAGGAGACCTTCTTGCTCTCTACAGCTACCTGAAGGGAGGTTGTAGCCAGGTGGGGGTTGGTCTCTTCTCCCAGGCAACCAGCACCAGAACAAGAGGACACAGTCTCAAGCTGAGCCAGGGGAGGTTTAGGCTGGAGGTGAGGAAGTTGTTCTTCACAGAATGAGAGATTGGCCTTTGGGATGTGCTGCCCAGGGAGGTGGTGGAGTCCCCATCACTGGAGGTGTTTAAAATAAGACTGGATGGGGTGCTTGGTGCCGTGGTTTAGTTGATTAGATGGTGCTGGGTGAGAGGTTGGACTCAGTGATCTCGAAGTTCTTTTCCAACCTGGTTAATTCTATTCTGTTCTTTCTTGTGGGTAATCTGGTTTGGTGCTTGGGGGCATGGTTTAGTTGATTAGGTGGTGTTGGATGAGAGGCTGAACTCAATGCTCTTGAAGGTCTCTTCCAACCTGGTTTAGTCTGTTCTAAATTAGCTGATCACCACACTTCTGGAGCAGCCTGTCCAGATGCTGCAGTGCAAGCCTTGCTTCCACAAAGCTGCAGATTGAGCATCATTCATCACCCTGATTTTGCTCATTCCCAGCACTCTAACATGTGGCAGCATCCTGGGCTGGCTGTAGACCATCCCCTGGCACTACACAGCCTCCATGCCATGAGAAATGCTGAATGAGTCTGCTTGCCAACTTAGGGATGCTCCAAGACAGGGACCATGTGCTCAGCTGCATCCATGCAGTACTTGGCTCTAAACTCCAGGCACAGATGTCCCCCATGAGAGGACAGGGAAGACATCCCCCAGCACATCCTGCTGCCACAGGAGTTGGGTACACAAGGGGCCAAGCCTGGCAGGAGGCAATGTCACAGAATCCCAGCATGGTGGTTGTTGGAAGGGGCCCCTGGGGATCATCTAGTCTGATCTCTCTGCTAGAGCAGGGCCACACAGAGCAGGTTGCCCAGAATCACACACAGGTCTTGAAAGCCTCTGGAGGAGACTCCACAGCCTCTCTGGGCAGCCTGTTCCAGTGTTCTGCTGTTTCCTTGACCATACCAAGGGCATAGCCCATTCCTTGCTTCTCAGCCTAGCAGAGACAGGTGTGGGATGCTCCAGGCCAGACTGGATGCAGGTAGTGACCCTCTCTTCACCCATGAGAGCCCATGTAGAGCTGGTGGGTGGAAACTCAGCAGGTAATTCCCAGCAGGGCCACAGCTGTCCACATTCCCATCCTTCATGAAGGGATATTTGTTTTCCTTTCCAGCAGGCTTTCCACTTTGTCTGTAGATGGTATCTCTGACTCTTCCAAGACAACTACAGCAGAACTGTTTGTTTATTCACAGCAGATGGGATTGGTGAGTGCTTCCCAAATCACTTTCTGAGCAGGGACTTCTTGTTTCCTTTGGTACTCATGAGACCTCCAACAGCAGCTGATTAGTCACAAAATGACTCTGATGTCCCAGGTGTTCCATTAATGTTAGGAGGCCTGTTTCCAGAACTAAAATTCCTCTATTATTCACTGTTTGCTTGCCTGGAATGTCATCGTGAATGTTCCTTGCTGCCTTGCCTGCATGGCCCTGAGCACTGAAGTTAGTGGCACAAATCCTGCCTGCTCAGACTCTGCCACCACCCAAGGTGGGCAGGAGTGAGCCTGACCAGCAGCCCCTCTGCCAGCTGGCTGAGGTTTTGGGGCTGCAGCCTTCCCAGCCTCTATCCCTGGCTGCCACTGTGGCTGTAAAACTCCAGGGGCACATCACAGTTTTTTTCAGGTCCATAAGGTCTTCCCTTAGCATCCTCTGAGAGACAGAGCCAGGCTCTCCTTGGGGATTCCTGGATGCTACTCAAGTACAAATGGTATTTGTAAATTATTCAGCAGCTGTCTCTGGATCACAGAGGCACAGAGGGAGAGCCATGGATTTCACCAGCCAGGCCAGCACATAGTAGGATTTCCACCAGTATTACTTACAAGAGAGAGCAGAGCTGTGTCTGGAGCTGTGCTACCAGCTGGTGCTGCTCAGCACAGCAGAGATAGCTCCTTGCCCCTGGCTTACTGATCTTTCCCTGCATAAAACCCTTTCCTCAGCCACAGCAAGCCTGGACTAGGAACTTGAACAGGAGCACAGACCTGGATCCAAACCCTCTTGAAGGTCAGCAGTGCCCAGCTCAGCTAACTGGCATCAGGAATATGCTGCTCCTGCATTCATGTTAGCATGGAATGCTGGAGGTTGGAAGGGACCTCTGGAGGGTGACTCCAACCCTCCTGCTAAAGCAGGGTCACCTGCAGCAGACCACAAACTGTGTTCCAGATTGTGTCCATTGTCCCTCATCCTACTGCAGGGCACCACTGAAAACCACAAGAATCTGCAGTGCATCATATTGAGTCCATCCAAACCTGGATCTTCGCTGCATGAGAATGTTGAGGTGAAATCACACCTGGAAAACCCCAAAGGGAGACCTGGGCTCTGTGTCTTTGGCCATGTCTTCTCTGCTTTGCTCAGCCCCTGCCCTAAGCATCCATCCCCTTGCAGCATCTCCCTGGGTACTCTACCAACCTCCTTCAGCAGCTGCAGCCAAGCACGCCCCAAGCGCAATGAACTGAAATAGCCATTGTGCTCTTGTCCTTTTCTTTCTGTAGGAGTTGTAGCTGGTCTGCATCTCTTTGTCTCACTGTGGAGCTGGGGTTGTGGGAAGAGAGGAGGAGGGAAGGCAAGCCTGGGAGCAGTCCTGGCAGAGCCCCACTTCGTGCATTCACTGACTGCCACTCTGGGCAGCAGCTCGAGTTTCCCATGCATGGTGTTGGCTGATACCTCATGAAGCTGGCCACAGTGAGCTGTGCCAAAGAATCACATCAGGCTGACATCCAACACCAGCTGAAGGAGGGAAAAGACCATGGTGTATCCATCCCCCAGACAGCCAAGAGACTGTCCTTCCCCCAAAAGCACAAGGCACAGGGCTTGGCTTGCCTGCTGCTGCACAGCTCCAATGTGGTGATCCCCATGTCAGCCTGCCCTGCCAGGTCCCTCAACCCTCCCAAAGGAGGAAAAGGGGCAGTTTTAGGAAATATCCCACTGCAACTGATCTCAGAATACTTCCTGTCTTCTAAAGACCTGGTTCAAGAGAGAGCTGCCCCTATGTGAGGAGAATCTTAAGAGGGTATCTGAGTCAACCTGACCCCACAGAGCAAACAACATGGAACTGGTCAGAGACATCAGATGAGCCTGGTTTTCCCTAGGTGTTTTGGGGAGAAATACCATCTCCATCTCTTGGAGCAGCACCTTTTGTAGCAAAGGGATCTGCTCAGCTGGAGGCAGCCTGGCAGGTCTTAGTGGGGATGATGGGAGGAACACAGTGAGGAGCCCCTGTCTCTTGAGCAGCTCTGAGCTGTAACATCAAGGCTGAAAGCCTTTTCCTTCTCAGTGCTTCTTCCCACATGGGTTGTGGGGGAAGCAGAGCTCTTGGAAAGCATCTTGGCATGTGTGGGAGCAGGCAAGGGCTGCTTGTGCTTTCACTGCAAAGCAAATGGGGACCAGATCTCCCCAGTGGGGTACCTCTGTTCAGGCTGTCAACACACGGTGGTGTTCTTCTTGTGTTCGGGGTCTGAGTCCCCCCAGTTTTCTCTCTCCCTCCTATTCCTGTTGGTTCTCCTCTCCCTTTATTGCCAGGAGACGCTGGAGGAGGAGTCAGCAAATGTCTCCTTGCTTAGTACTTGCAGGGAGCAACAAGGAAGGTCTGCCCAGCTGCCTTCCCCCAATCTCGGGAGCAAGTGTAGAGTTCAGATCTCCACGTCTTGGTGGCAGTGTCTACACTGCAGATGCTGAGAAGGTGAGGATAAGCCTGGACCACACACCTAGAGAGACCTTTTTACTCCATAACTGAGAAATGAATGTGGCTTTTCCTGGCTGCTCCAGTCTGTGGCTCTGCGCAGGGCAAGAGGAGCAAATGCTTTAAGACATAGAACCTTTTACGTGATCAAATTGGGAGCTGTTATCAGTTTATTAGGATGATTCAGTGTCCTGTGCAGCCTGCAGTTGCCAGCAAACCCCTCTCCACCAGCTGTTTCAGAGCTGCTGAAGATGGCCAGACACAGCAGCTCCCCACTTAATCATGTTTCCTTTCAATTACAGGTCTGAGTGGCTGAAGTCTTGGGAGTATTTTGTGTTCTACAGGGAGGCTGGGGCTGAGCTGTAGCCACAGAGCAGCTGTGTGGGCAAGAGGCAGCAGACCACCTCTGAACAGAAAAGGGGGAAAAGCTGGTGGTTAGGTGAAGGAAAGGATCAGATACTGGCTTGGTGTTAACCTGGATGATGAGTTGAAGTGATGAAGATGTTATGTACACCAGTCTGTGCTGTGGAGAACCCAGTGTCAGTTTGGTAATCTGAGAGGAAAGGAGGAGGAGAAGAAAGAGTGGATGGATAACTGCCCAGTAAGTGGATAAAGCAGGAGGAATTACATCTGCTTGCACCCTGTCACTGCTGCCAGCACTGTGGGTGAGTTTGGCCTGATGGGCAGGTGATGGATGTCACCTGCCATGGTGTGCAGGCTGTGAGTGACGGTGAAAGCCTTGCAGCAACTGTGCTTTTCAGCTCCCTTTCCCCGTGGTGGAAGAGTCTCTTGGACCCCACAGAAGAGGAGAAACCACTAAGAGCCTCATTTTTAGCCACAACCTACTCAAACAGCATTGCCATGCATCGCCCTCCCCACCCCAGGGACAGCCTCCTCTCCTTGCACTTTTCCCTTCTGCGTCAGCTATGATGCTCCGTTCTCGAAGCCCGGCCAGGAGGAGGGGACACTTCAGTACCCTTCCAGCCCCAAGTTTTCTGCTGGCAGATCACAAAATGCTCCCACATTGATTGCTGCCTTTCATCTCTCTGTTCAAAGCCCAGTGCCTCTGCTGCAGCTTTCACACAAGAGGTCTTTCATCACCACCTCGTTTTACTTAGTCCTTTTGGTGGCTGCATGGCCAAGTTCCTCCTTTCTTGGTCCTCGCTCAAAATTAGATAAAACAACATTAAAAGTGAAGCTGTTCCAGGCTTTTTCTACCACAGGGTAAACTTTCTGCCTCCTCTTTATTTAAGAATGACCACAAGTAGGAGTTTCTCATCCTCTCAGAAGATATTGTACTATGCTTCTGATGCCTTGAAAGACGTGTGCCACTGCGAGCCCCATGGCTCCTACTCACCCCAGTCCCCATCACAGAGCTTGGCTCCTATTTACTTGCAGTCCAGTTGAAGCAAAAGACCCTCCCCAGCACACAGGAAAGGGCAGCTTTTAGGGTTTCCTTTGGGATATGCCACAGCAGAGCATTTCCTCAGGGATAAGAGCTGGTGTGTACAGGGTGCAGGGGGGGACAGGGATTAGCAGCTGTTATTTTTAAGCACTAGGCTAAGAGGATCTCTGTGGTGATGTAGGAAGCTCTGGGTTGACATCACGTGCTGGCAACTGCCTTGGGGTGAAAGCCAAGGGAGTACCTGCCTTCTGCTCACTGTCCAGCCTTGGCACCCAGTGAGGAGTGAAGGATGCCCAAGTGGACCTGACCCTTCCCGTGCCCTGCAGCCCTCACCCTGCACTCCCTAACACCTCACCTCATTCAGCAAATCCCCAGAAAGGACCCTGACAAGGTTTGAATGTGCTGATTGGGGATAAATAAAGCAACAGGTTGGCAGATGGGTTCTGCTGGGGTAGAATTGAAGCAAAGAGGCAACCCCTGCTCTGCTGCCCAGCTCCCAGAAACCTTTGCCCCATGGCAGTGGTGCAGAGGCTATGGTTTTCCTCCTGCTCTGGGAGTGTAGAGCTTTGCCCAGCTCCATCTCCCCCTGGCCCTGTCCTCTGTATGCCAGTGGGGAAGTATAGTTCTGAATTCTGTTTTCATCAGTAGTTTTGCATCAGATGCATGGTGCAGACTGGGTACCTCCTGCATCTCTCCCAGGCAAAGGTATTTAGGGAGCTACAGCATCAAAATAGTCCTTGAGCATCTGCCTACACATTTCAGGCAGCTTTTGGAGGTGCAAGTATGGATTCTTCCCATGGAACAGCTAGGAGGAGAGGAGCTGCAAGCTTGTGGGGGTGGGAGAGAGGTCTTCTCCCCTTATCCAGCTCAGGCAAACATCCTTCAGGGATGCTCATGCCTGGAATAGGGAAGAAACACCATCACCACTTGTTTTCAAACAAGTTTTTCCTCTGCTATCTGCCTCTAACAGGACCACTGGGAGTCTGCAGCAGCAGAGCCAAGTGCTTCCAGGAGCTGCACCAGCCTGTGGGACCATCCACAGCCATGGAAATATCCCCACCACAATCATGGGGAGCTGTGAGTAAAGCCTGTCCCTGGTACACAACTGGCATGTCGTGTCCCCTGCTCCCCCCCCCAGCATTGCCTTCAGCCCTGTCTGGCCATGAAATGTCCAGCACCGTGTGATCTGACTCATCCTCGGTCACCCAGCATGCTGGAGAGCTGCAGGCAGCTGTTGTCCCCACGTCACCCACCAGCTCCCTGCTGGAGGCCACATCTGATCCCGCAGCAGCTTGTGGCCGAGTGCCCTCTGACCTGTGCCTGGCGATCCTCAGGTTTCCCCCGCCCCGTGCAGGCAACATCGGGAGGTTCCTTAACGCACCTCGAGCTTTTAAGACCAGTCCCTGCTGCTGGAAAATCTCCCTGGGTAGTTCCTGGAAGGGCAGAAGGATCCACCACCCGTGCATCCCATGGGAAGCCCCATGGAGCTCCCAGGTCCAGGTTAGGACCCACCCGGACGGTACTTCACCTGGGTACGGTGGGACCTTGGACACAGAGGGACCCTCCAGGGAGGGTTTGCAGCCAGCAGTGGGGTCTGTCCCCAAAAGGAGCTGGGTTCCTGGTCCTTCAGCAGTGGGTGAGCAAGGGTGACGTTAGACCCAGAGAAAGGCAGCGAGGGCTCCTGAGGATGCTCAGAATCCCTTAGGGATGCAGAAAAGCAGGTAACCTTCTCCCAGCAGAGCAGCCCCGCACCTGCTCTGCGCTTTGGGGCACTCAGCAGGTTTTGAAGGTCCTTTTCGGGCTCCATCCCCGCCGGAGTCGAGGCAGGGGCTGGGGCTGTCCCGCGGCTCGGCAAGCCCCCGGGGAGGGCTCGGGGATCACCGGCACCGGGGGTTTTACCTGGCGTAACGAGTCTTCTGGAAATCCAGGAGTCGGGACACGAACATCGCGGCGGTGCCATGGGGGGTCCCGGGTTGGGGGGCGGTGGCTGCTCAGCCCCGGGCCGGGGAGGAAAGCAGCGCCCAGGGGAACCGCGCTAACTCCGCAGGCTCCGGCGGGGTGAGGAGAAGGGACGGCTGGTCCAGCCCAGCCCAGCCCAGCCTGGCCCCCTCCCACCCCGCCCCGGCTGCTCGAGAGAGCGACAAGGGAAAAACAAAGGCGACCTCCGGGATGGGGGGGCTAGCCCCGCTGCCGCCCTCAGATGTGTGAGGAGGAAGAAAAAGGGGAGGGGAGGGAGATCCCGTCCAACTCTAGCCGGCCACAGCAACCTGCGCGATCTCCCGTAGTCTCCCCGGCAGCTCTAAGCTCAGCTAAAAATATTCCTCCCCCACTCCTCCCCGCCGCCACCCCCGGAGGATCAAATAGCAGCAGATTGGAATTGAGAATGTGATTAAAGACTTTGGGGGGGGGAGGAAAGGGAGGGAGAGAGGGAGGGTGCAGGCAGCCTGCCCGCCCCTCTCTGGCGACACTGCCCACGGCCGGGCCCCCCAGGAGGAGCACCGAGATCTCCCTGCCTGCATCCCTGCCTGCCCCAGGGCAGGGCCAGGCCACCCCGGCATCCCCAGGGAGCTGCTTTGTTTGGCTTAGCTTTTATTTATTTGATTTTAATGATTTTATTTTGTTTTCCATTATTTTCCAGGGGCCCTGGCAGGGGCGGGAGGCTCTGCCCTTGTCCCAGCGCTGTAGGGTGCCTGTGGGTGGGGAAACGGCTCCCACCAGCACGCCAGCATCCCTCCCTGCTCGGGAGGTGCAGGAGGATAGGAAGGCGAGGACGGGAGACACCAGGATCCTCACCCTATCTCCGTCGTAAGTCTTCACCTCTCCATCTTCTACACCACCAGGGAAATGAGATCTCAACACACATCTGAGGTTAGACAGATCAGAGAGGGGATGTAAAGGATGATGAGAGCTTGCCTGCAGGCAGATGGGCATCATCCATGCCCATCCTGTGCCAAAGGCTACAGGTACCTTCAGTGAGCAGCTGAGGGGCAAGAAAGGTGACATAAGCCCAGCAGCAACTGAAGGAGGAGAGCCCTTGGGGGAGAGATCTCCCCAGTACAACCCCTTGCTGATGCTCTAATAAGGTTGGTGGGAAGAAGGGGGGAAAGCTGATGACATCTCAGCACAAAGGGCCACGTTTCCATGGGAATTCACACACACACACATCTTCCAAAAGCCAAAACAGACAAAAAATTAAGAACTCTTAATTCAAGAGGTGAATGAATCCTAGCACCCTTTGCAACCTCTTCCAGAAGCAGCTCATCCTTCCAGGGGCTGGGAAAAGGGTGATGCTCCAGGTGCTTACTGCATTGTGGAGGGTCCTCAAGAAGAATCCCAGTTCCCTGAGGCCGAGGGCTGGCAGCAGGATCAGCCTTCCTGCACATTTCCCATGGTGGAAGGAAGATGCCTTCAGAAACCAGGCTGGTGACAGTGGGATCCAGGGGGTGCAAGAGGAACCAAACCAACCCCACCTTTGGTAGGACCTTCCAGTCTATCTGGAAGAGTGAAAGCAGCAGGGTCCAGGCTGAGATGCAGAGTGAGATCATCTCCAAAACCCTCTCCCACGCTCTGCCACGTAGCTGGAAAGATTGGGGGTTCTTTTCAAGTTCCTTCCCCAGCCCTCTAGATGATGAGGCTTTGGCAAAGGTTATTTCATGCTGCCTGTGTGTGCCCTGCTTTATCTTTTCTCTGGGCCTAAATAGAGGAGGGAAAGAAAATGGTGATAAACCACTTAATTTAGCAGAATAACCCCCCCACACCCCCAGAGCCCCCAGTCTGCAGCCAGGGGTGCTGGAGAGGGACTCCTGAAGTGAACCATCAGTCCTGAAATAGATCTGCCTCAGAGGGCAAAAGGCAAATTGAATGAAAAATAAGTTACTATTTTTAAAGCCTGAATCCAGTTGTTATGGCAACCAAAGCCTCGCTCACGGTGCTGGGGGATGGCTCCAGCCCCAGTGCTGCCTCCAAACCCCGAGGCTGGAGAGCTGCAGGCAGCCAGGAGCAGCCAGCCAGAGAGCTGCAGAGATGTCCACGCTCCCACCACCTGTATCCCACTAGGACATGTGCCCACCATGCATGGCAGCTCCCTTCACACACTGGCTGGCCCCAAGCCTTGTTTTTCTTTCCTTCTCCTCCTCCTCTATTCCTGGTGCAAAGATCTGGGTAATTCTAGTGATGTTAAGGAGAGTTTCCAAGGTTCAGGGTAACCTGACTGCAATGATGTTTTTCTGATGGCACCCAAAGGGGGTAGGAGGAGCTTGCAGAGTTTCTCTTAAGAGGAGGAATGGGTCATGAAGCCCAGGACTGGTTCCTCCCCAAAATCTGCAAACTCCCAAACCCTGCACGACTTCCATAGCTGGAGATGCCTCTGTGTATTGTCTGCTACTCCCAGTCGTGGGTCCCATCTGGATCCCAGCTGTGAATAGTTGACTGTTTGCACCTTGAGTGCTCTGAGCCCTGGCAGTGCCCACCCTAACTGCATTTCCCTAGGGAGAAAGGTTTGCCTGTGCATTAAGAGATCATTTGAGATAAAGATCTGCCCTGTCTTAGCAGGAAAAAAACACCCCACAACATAAGAAACTTTGGATGGATAGAAAGAGTTATGGGACACAGATGGGTTGGCAACAGCTGTTGTGGAGGCAGAGGCAAGCATGTGGGGCAGGAGCAGCTGGGGTGTGGACCACTGTAGCAGGGTGGACAGAATCACAGAATGTAAGGGTTGGAAGGGACCTCTGGAGATCATCTGAGTCCAACTCCCCTGCCAAAGCAGGTTCACCCAGGGCAGGTTGCACAGGAAGACAGCCAGGCAGATTTTGTATGTCTGTAGAGAAGGAGACCCTGCAACCCCTCTGGGCAGCCTGTTCCAGTGATCTGCCAAGGCAGTGGGGTGCTGGGCAGGGCTGCTGGGATTTAAGACTTTTGGAGCAGCTAGAGAGTGGTTAAATGTGGGGGAGCCCAGAGCAGCAGACTGAAGAGCTGAAGCTCCATCACTCCCCACCACTGCATGTGCATCACTCATGAACGCCCCCGGAGGTATGACCTCAAGCACCCTGGGCAGCTCATTTCCCTGAGACTAGCTGATTTCAGGACAAATCCCTTGATTTCCATCCTCTCCCCAGACATTCCTAACTGAGTTGCCTTGGGGTTTTCCCCTGCAATTTACATTATCTCCTGACAATCCGCCCCCTGCTCTGGAGTTGCCTCCTGCCCATTCCCGGCTGTCCTGCGAGCGGGGGACACCCAGAGGCAGACGCTCCCCTGGCCACCACCCGGCCTTTGCACTCCGTTGCGAGCTGCGTCCGGGAGCGGAGCGGCGCTGCGCCATCTGCTGAGCCGTGGGGACCTCCCGTGGTACGAAGCGGAACTGCAGAGGTTGGTACGGCGCAGGCTTCGACCCTGCCGTGTCTGGAGCGACCGTGACAGTAAGGCGGCAGTCATGCTCGAGGCTAGGGACAGCGGGGACGCGGCTGAGCTGGCGACCACCGCCCGCACTCTCCATTTCCCATCCAGTCGCCGACCCCAGCGGGCCCTGCTTAGCTTCAGATGCCCCGCTGCCCTCCCCTCCCACCGCCCCGCCTCTCTCCATCCGAGTTCGGCGCCACCAGGCGAGCGCACGCGCGACTCCGCCCACCCCGCGCGGCGGGCGCACGCGCAGCGGCGGTACGGTGGCCGGGAGGGGCGGGGCGGAGCGGCGCAGGCGCGGGGGGTCCCTCCGATGCCCGCAGCGTAAACAAGGGGCTGGCGGGGATGAGGAGGCCGCGGGTGTGCGGCGGGGGCCAGGGCCGCCGAGGCTGAGGTGTGCGCTGCCTGCTGGAGGCCTTTCCTTCCTCCTCCCCCGCCGGACGGGGGTAGCGAGGGCCGTCCCGCCATGAACTTGGCCAGTCAGAGCGGCGACGCCGGCAGCGGCCATCTGCTCTTCGCCAACTTCAACCAGGACAACACGTAAGGGGGGCGGCGCCCGGCCTGAGGGCGAGCCTGGACTGAGCGGGGGGGGACCGGGCGTGGGAAGGGGGCTGCGGCTGGGAAGGGCCCGCCGAGGGACCCTGGGGAGGCCTGGGCCTTGGGGAAGGGGGAGGGGGCGTGGCGGGATCTTCCCGCGCCCTCCTGCCGCCACCTATTCCCCCCTGGTCCATCCCTTCCTACGGTAGGGAGCGTTGTCGCAGTCTCTGCCCTCGCTGCCCCGGAATAGGGCCGCGGTCATCCTCATCTCCGCAGCGAAGAGGAGCGGGAACAGCCCTGCTCCTCCCTCCAGCTTCTGTGCGGAGCTGCACGGCGTGAGGCCGCGCTCGTAGGGACACGTAGCAGAGGGTTAATGGGCGGCTTGAGCTCTGATTGCAGCACATTGACTTCTTCCTCCCCCAGACTGGTGCCTTGGGGAGTTTTACCTTCTTGTGCTTGCGAGACATTGCTCGCTCTTGCCTTGGGAAAGGGAGGCAGGGCTGTTTCAGCTTCTCGCTGTCTGGCTGTTAGGAGGGCCTGAGGTAACACGAAGACCCAAGTCTTCCAGGAGGTGCAAAGCTCATTCTAGCTGTCTTTTCAGAGAGCTTTTTTGTTTTCGCTTGCTGCCTGTGTTAAACTCGCCCAGACAGCAGAGGCATTATGCCTTTGGCTTAAAGGTATCTTTATGAGCCCATGCTTGCTTTTGATTTTGACTTTTTTAAGAGGCCTTTCTCAGGTAGTCTGTGAAATTGCATTTATTCATGTTTCAGTTCCAGAAATGGTCAGATGGTTCATGCTGAACACCTTTTAAACAATTTAACTGCTGCAACGTGTTTAGTTTAGTGCATATACAGAGTATTAAAAAGCAGGGGGGGGGGGTGTTCAGTTGAAGACATCTCTAATAGGTGAAAATGAAGCACTAAAGACCCTTTACAGAGGGATTCGGCTGTCTTAAATGCCTAAAAGATGAAACTAAGGGCCAATGACCAAAAGAACTTGTACTTGAGAAAGGAGTAGTTTCTGTTTAGGAAGTGAGTAAGAGGAAATGATCTCAGGTTGGCATCACACAGCATAACCCACCAGTGTGGTGGTGGTTTTGCTTTTAACAACTTATTTGTATGACGTGCAACAATGTCTTGTCCTCCCAAGAGAGAGCTTTTGACTATCCTCAGCACGTGCTGTAGCATATGGGTTGTCCAGGGAGGTGGTTGAGGCCCCATCCCTGGAGGTGTTTAAGCCCAGGCTGGGTGAGGCTCTGGCCAGCCTGATCTAGTGTGGGGTGTCCCTGCCCAGGCAGGGGGGTTGTGATCCTTGTGGTCCCTTCCAACCCTGAATGATTCTATGATACTCTGATATGGCATTTGTGAAGAGGAGATGATTTGTGGGAACTGTCAGAATTGAGGAGTAAGGTCACATCACAGAAGGAAATACTCTGTTAGGTTTTGTTGGGGTTCAGGAGGTTGAACAAGTGGAGCTGGATAGACTTGGGACAAGACACTTTAACAGTAACTTGCAGTAAATGATGAGGGGGAAGCAGTAGTGTTCTATGTGTTTGTAAGTAAATCATTATCCATATGTTGATTCAAGCCACAGACTTTTGCAGCTGCTTTTCACATTTATTCATCAAGCACTGCCTAGAGCTCTCTCTGTCATTGTGCTGAGAAATGCTCAGCTCCCAGCCATTTTTTACCTTTTACTTGATAACACAAGTCATAATAACTCAGAAATCTGTCACCTCTTTCTTCTGCAGCTTGGAAAGGTCATTATGTGAGGTTTTGAAATGAACCTCTGCTCTCCAACATGGTAATCTAAAAGCAGGGATATTTCTCCTCCCTTCAAGCAACTGCCTGGTTTCAGTTGCAGCTTAGCTTTGTGGAGAGCTGTGTAGAATTAAAGATCACTGAATAGTGACCAAAGGAAACTTCTTTTGAACAGGAGAGTTGCAGGCTTGACTTGAGAACAAACCCAAGACAGAAGTAAAATGAAAGGAAATGCAATATTAATCTGTCTGGGACTTCTTTGGCTTGTCCACCTTGAAATCTTTCTTCAGGAGAGAGTCAGTGATGGTCCTTTTTAACTTTGTGGTTTATGAGGGGAAAACCAGACAACTGACTAAGGATTTATCTTTTTCCTCAACTGTGCAGTGCTGCTTTGCTGCTTTACCCATTCCATTTTCAGAACTATCTAAAGTGTCTCCTTCATTTTCTGTGCTGTAGCTGAGTTTTGTGTGTGTTGGTGTTCAGCATTCTAGTGTCCATTGTGCAGGGAGGTTAATTTCCTTTTTTTTAGCATTATTTCTGTCTGTGCAAAGCACCTTGAGATTAGCAGATTTCATAGTGTCAGTCAGGGTTGGAAGGGACCACAAGGATCAGCTAGTTCCATGGGCAGGGACACCCCACACTAGATCAGGTTGGCCAGAGCCTCATCCAGCCTGGGCTTAAACACCTCCAGGGATGGGGCCCCAACCACCTCCCTGGACAACCCAGTCCAGGGCTTCACCACTCTCATGGGGAAGAACTTCCTCCTCACCTCCAGTCTGAATCTCCCCACCTCCAGCTTCATTCCATTCCTCCTAGTCTTATCACCACCTGAGATCCTGATTTGGTCATGTATCTTTACATGAGCCAGACCTGGCCCATGTGTCTCTGCAGTTTGGAGTCTTGGAATAGACATTTTTGCCTGCTCAGATATCTATTAGAGAAACAGCATAAATCTAAACCAGGCTTCTGTTCATATTTTTGGCCTCAAAATTATGAGAATAGCTTTAAAGGCCACTTACTTGGAGACAAATGAGATGGTGTAGATGATGTTGAGGAAATACCTTCTTCATTCTCATAGAGTCTCAGAGAAATCTCTCTGAGAAAAGCAGTATAAGAACCCCCCAAGTCTTGTTTCTAGATGTCTTTCCGAGCAACTTCTTACCAAAACACTTCTCTGATGAGGTATGTGACCAAAAAAACCCCAAGTTGCATTGTAGTTCTTAAACTGAGGAGAATGTAGTGGTTGTGTAAGTTCTTTAAACTGGAGTTAGAGGTGGTTGAGTTTTTTCATTTCTCCCCCACCTGTAATCTCTCTTAGTTTCTTGTTTGAGCAGAGAAAACAATAAGGCAGCTCTCTGGATTTATTCCTACACTATTCTATATGTCTAGAAGGTCACCATTTACCAGGTGAGAAGAGCTGCAGAGAGCTGGTTAGGAATGAATTACACTTTCCCATGCTGGCCCTCAGAGCACTTAACTTGCTTTCAACTTCTATTACAAGTGGCTGGAATCTTTCTCCAGACAGGCAAGGTAAACAAATGCATATTCTTGCAGCCAGCATATGAAAGGCAAGCTATGTTTATGTCTTCCCAGTCAGTTTTAAGGTGTGCTTTGGTAATTAGAAAAGTTGCTGACAGTCAAAGCTGGAAAATAAATGACATGGGTGCCTTGTTATTGCGTTTAAAGCTTGTAACCATAACTTAACAAGGGGCCAGCTCCACTCGTGCTCCATGTGTCTTGCTTGCCTAGACAGCAGAGCCAAGTGCCTTGTTTTAGGAGAAGCTGGTGCTTGTTGCTGGTAAAAATAGGTACAAGCTAGCCTTTCCTAGGCTTAATTAAGGGTTGATAATTAATTATTGTCTCCTATGGGAAGGAGATGATCTTCTAGCAGTGGGAAATGAGATTGCTGGTAGTTAGAAGAACGCTGTCAACCCAAGAGCTGCTGTTGCACTTCCAAGCTGCTGTTCCATTTCCCAGTTGCTGCAGTCCCTGGTGACTGAAGCAGCTATCCTCTGCCTTGCCTGTAGTTGTTTGTTTTTCCCCAGACATACCTCTCTTTTTAATGTATTTAAAGTTCATTCATGGATGCTGTATGTGGTGACGTTGTCTCCTGGAACAGTGTCTACGTTGTGGCAAGTGTTGTCTTGCCTCTTTATTCCACATTGCCCTAAGCTTTATTTACATGAGAGTTTTGAGTTACTGGCTGGGACTGGAACTCTGCCTGAAAACACTCCACCTCTAATGCAGCAGAAGCAGTTGGTTTGTGGCTTCTCTTTGATATAGTGTGTTTTCATTAAGTAAAAACAGAGGGAAGGTCGTTTTGAGAAGATGTTAGTGTACTTGGTTTGGAGCTCGCCCTTTTCCCCAGTGAATCAGTCATTGCTCAACTCAGCATGACTGGCATTCTCTGATTGAGAGGCAGAAGCTCCAGCCTGCAGAGAGCAAAGTAACTGATTAGAACTTGGGTATCCCAGCAAAATCATGCAGCAGAAGCTTGTGGGTGATTTCAGTGCTGGCTGTGTGTTAGCAGCTGGGTAACAACAGATAGTTGGTGAGATGTACTGCTTAAGCCTGACTGCTGCTTATATTACTTCTGGGAGAACTACTGAGCACAGATACCTTAATGAAAAATTAAACTCTCCTCACAAGCTGATACAAGCTTTAAAACCCTTAAGGGAAAGGCAGGATATGACAGAAGTTTGTAACTTTTGAAGCAAAGCATGACTTGCAAGATCTGAAAGCTTCTGTGTGCCTATAAAATAGGTAAAACTTTCAGTCTTTACATCTTCACACAAATGGTTCCAGAGAAATGCCTTTGGAAGAACTTTGAAGCTTGGATGGGGTTCAGATTCAACTCACAAACACATAACAGAAACACGACCCAAAGAAGCTGCTTGTGAAATAGTGCTGGTGGGCAGACTGCAGAGGAGTTTTAATCACCACAAGTAGTGGTGTAACAGCACTTGGGAACACAATAGCCACTGGACTCTTGGAGCAGACTGCTGATGGAAGGGCAAAAGGAAGCCTTGCCTTTGGACTTGGAATGAAAACCCTGATGTGTGCCTTAATTGCAGGGTCTGCTTTAGGCTTCTGCTTTCATTTGTGTGTGGATTACATGTGACAGGTGTAAGTTTGTGTCTGTTCTTTCTGATTGAATTCTGCCCTTTCCCCCACACACACGTAAATCAATCTCATTCTGTTTTCTAAGCAGATGCTTTAAAGTTGTACAGCTGGAGAAGTTGTGTTCCAGTGCCTTTACTGTGTGATGTTTGGATCTCTGTGGCAAACTGTGTGTGAGAAGAACAGGGGTTAAGTGCTGAGCATTCACTTCTCTGCCTTTATTTCTCCTGTGTTCAGGTGTCATTCACCCTATGTTCAGGAGTCATTCACCCATGATCCTTGAGGACAAGAGAGCTCTTGATTGCAAGCAGGCTTTAAAGCTAAATAGACACCAAAAAAAAGAAAAGGAAGGAAGGAGTGATTGTGTAGCTGTGGTGCTCAGGGAAGGTAGTGGAGAGGAGGAGTCCCACATGATGCTGCTTGCTGTTGTTGCAGTGGAGCTAGCAGCCAAGGTGGGCTTGCCAGGAGGATGTTCCTCAGCCTGTAACAACTTGCACAGGAATTTGGCCTGGAATTAGTGATACTTACTTGGATTATGAACTTTCTGTTGTCCCAGTTCATTGCTGCATGTTAAGTAATGGGCAAGTGAGGTCTCCCTTTGCTGTAGCAGATTTCTGGAGGTTTTCTTTTTAACATAAGAACAGTGAGGGGGGAAAAAAAATCTCCTGTGGGTTGTCAGAGCATTGCTGACAAATGTGTTGAACTTGGGGCTCTTGTCCAAAATTATGGCATCTTTGACCTTTTATTTATTAGATCTGTAAGATGTTGCAGCTTCAGTTTCAGCAGAGGTTTGGGAGGGGGGGGGGAAATGAAGCAAAGTCCCTTAGCAATTCTTCTTTTAAGTCATTTCATTGATTTTTTTTCTCTGCTGTTTCTTTTCCCCTTCTTCATCATAAGCCTTCACTCACAAAATGTTTTGTCTTTGGAAATTTACATTTGGTTTTGAAACCAGGTGGAACATCAGTGTAATGAGACTGGGTCATAATGAAAGTAGGTTTAATTAACCAGTTGCTTAAAGTAGTAATGACTTCAGGAGTCGTGTTTATGCTGCAGCTGCAATTGATTTCAATCTTGGGGAGCGCTGCCCTCAGTAGGATATTTCTGATGAATAGTTAAGGGAAAAAGAAAGGGGGGGGGGGGGGAACTGGTTTTCTTCCTTCTCTCTGTATAGTAAAGGAGGTAAAGAAAAGCTGTATGATTCTAACTCATCTGAAAAAAAAAACTTGTTTCTGAGAAGAGAGATTGAGAAGCAGCTGATTTCCCACTCTAGGTGAGTGCTGCTCACAGCGAGCGTCAGCATCCTGAAACGGGGGGGTGAGACATCTCTTAAGACTCCTCACTTGATGAGGTTAGTTTTAATTATTTGACAGCTGCTCTTGGAGATACTCTCAGGATTTATGGCATCTAGATTCAGACTGCAGTATTATCTTTGGGGGGGGGGGGGGGGGAAGTGGGTAAATAGAGTTGTATAAATCAGGGTGGTGTCGCTAATTTTGTACTGAGCAGCCGACCCTGCTGGTGAAATAGCTCAAAGTCTAAGGTGTGTAATAGGGGCTACACATAACAGAGCTACAAATCCATCTGTGTGTAGCATAATGCTAGAAGGGGGGGGGGGAAAAGGCTGCTTTTTAGGGTATTGATTTTATTTTCAATTTGAGCCTCTCCTCAGCTTCTGAAATTTGGTGATGATGAAGCCTAACACCCACGTCGTAAAAGGAGCTCCTGATGAAGTACAGCAGCTTCTCGTTGGCCACTGTCTGTCAGAGCACTAGCTGAATGGCTTATTGATCATATTTCATCCCCATATGGCTGCACATTTCCTTTTTGTGTGTTCCAGAGGTGGGGTAATTTGGGCTGGAGACTTGTTTTGAGGATTTGGTCATTCAGCTATTGGGTGTCTCAAGGGCTTAAGTGTAATGTTGGTGTGGGGGGGAAGAAGAGGAGGGATTTAAATCACGGTGATTATGCTGGCATAGCTCAGCTTAGTGAGTTCTCTTCTTACATAGGAAAAGCCTTTTCCCAACAGTTTCATAAGTAATTTGAGAGTACATTTAAAAAAAAAAAACACAAACCAGGGCAAGCAAAACAAAAAACCCCCAAAGAAAACAAACCCTCCAAGCCAGGAATGCTGTCCTGGAAGAATAGGTTGTTTTGCAGTTCTGCTTGGATGCTGAACTGGCTTTAATTACACTGGCTTGAACTGTTCTATGTAAACAAATGATTTGTGGCTTCATCACCTTGATCCTGAAAGAAACAACAAAAGGCAGTTGCCATGGATGGAAAGGTCTGTTCTGTGCTTCTTCATTTGGCTCCTACTCAGTCGAATGATTTTTATCTCCTGCCCAGCTCGCCTTTGCCATTGTCTGAAGCTTATTTAGATGAGGGATGGGCTGTGGCTAGGATAAGAAAAATGGGCTTTATTCTGGCTGTCAGTGACAGTCAGCCAAACAGTGATACAGCAATATTCTGTATTTAAAGCTGTAAGGACCGTGCAGGAATCAGTTCTGCCTAGTAATACACTCACCAAGAGCTGCTGTGTGGAATTCTCAGCGAGGGAGTCGTCCTGTGCCTTTTGTAGGTGGTTTATGTTGCAAGGAGTCGTGTGACTCCGTTTATTTTTAACTCAGGCTGCTTGTTTACCTTTGTGAAGTGACAGTTTTAATGTCATTCTTTGCTAAACCTTCTGTTGAGGCCAGCAGCAGAACTCAGCTCCTTGCTTTTGTGTTTTGCTGTGTTCAAATTGCAATTCCTTCTTCCTTTTTGTTTTTTTTTTTTTTGGCCAAATGTGGATTTTCACTGTGTGGTATAAAAGTGGTTGAGGAAAGACACTGAAGCTTTGTGGCCACTAATTAGATTCAGTCTGCTGAACACACTGGGTTTTGTCTGGAGTAAAATTAAATTCCCTATCTCTAAGGTGACTTAGAGGAGCAGCAACCAAATTTTGTTTTATAGTTGCCTCTTTCTCTCTCTACCCTTAATATCCTTTTTTTAATTCCTTGGTGATTGAATCTGGGGAGGCTTAACATCTCTTGCCTGGATGGTGCATATTTTAATGTGAAGGTTTAAACCTTCTCAAATAGAATTTCTTCACCAGATTGTGCCAGTGGGTTGGTTGGGGTTTTTCTTTTCCTTCTAGAAGGAGAAGGTCATACCATCATCCAGAAGCTGATTTTTAGAGCTGGGGATCTTCATCTCAGAGAATAAACCCCTGGAGGAATAATTTCTCATGCAGTGTGCCCAGGCAGCCAGGAGGGCCAATGGTGTCCTGGCCTGCCTCAGGAACAGTGTGGCCAGCAGGAGCAGGGAGGTCATTCTGCCCCTGTACACTGCACTGGTTAGGCCACACCTCGAGTCCTGTGTCCAGTTCTGGGCTCCTCAGTTTAGGGAGGAGGTTGACTTGCTGGAATGAGTCCAGAGAAGGGCAACGAAGTTGGTGAGGGGTTTGGAACATAAGCCCTGTGAGGAGAGGCTGAGGGAGCTGGGGTTGCTTAGCCTGGAGAAGAGGAGGCTCAGGGGAGACCTTATCACTCTCTACAACTACCTTAAGCACCAGAACAAGAGGATGCAGTCTCAGGCTGCACCAGGGGAGGTTTAGGCTGGAGGAAGTTTTACACAGAGTTTTTTAGGAGGAAGTTTTACACAGAGAGAGTGACTGCCCATTGGAATGGGCTGCCTGGGGAGGTGGTGGAGTCACCATCACTGGAGGTGTTCAGGAGGAGGCTTGCTAGGGTGCTTGGTGCCATGGGTTAGTTGATTAGGTGGTGTTGGATGATAGGTTGGACACAATGATCTTGAGGGCTCTTCCAACCTGGTTTATTCTATTCTGGGTCCCTTAGACCTTAAAAAGGACTCACTTTGGAGCCATGAGAGGAAAATACAGCAAGAGCAAGAAATCTAGGAATCTGTATTGTATTCTAAGTGCAGAACTCATTACCAATGCTTCTGAATTGCAGACAATGGTCTTGCTGAGCTCAGAAGGGCATTTTGGCAGGGCTGGGTTTGAGCCTTGCCACAGTTTGGCATGTTGAAATACATTTTATTGGAGTTTAATTAGGTTTTCTTCATATGTCCTGGCAGCCAGAAATATCTGCACCAGAAGCAGACTAATACATTTCTGCACAACCCAGCTGACTGTTAATTTTCCTTTTTCTGTGGCATCAAATCATCCTCCTCGTGGGGAGGGGTGGGGGGAGGGGGTGGGGGAAATAAGAATGTGCCATTGTCTGCTGCCTTGATGTGTAAAGACCAGCAAGACAAGCCTAAAGGTTTTTGGGGGCTTAAAATTTAAGACCTGTCTTTGACTCTGACTGGAAAAGCAATTAAATGGTCTGTGAGCTAAGTGTGAAAATTGAGGAATGGAGGAGAGAAGGCTCTGTAGTCAGTTTTTGAATGTTCTGCTTTTGTGAAGATCTGTTTAACAGCAGTGCCTGGCACTTTTAAGAGGGTGCCTCTGATCAAAGATTCAGCAGGAGTATTTGTAAGGCTGAGACCTAACAACGTTCTGAGGAGGTGCTAGAACATCATCAAATAAAACCATAGCAAAGCAGAGCTGGCAGTCTTTTAATGGCTCCCCCCCCCCCCCCCATTTTCAATATGAAAGCCCTTTTGGGGTGGTTGAGGGGAAGGTTCTAGTACAAAGAGCAAAGAAAATCCCCAGACAGCCCAGTTTATAAGGTCTTGGAGGTCACCTCTAATGATGGGGCAGTGATGTAATTGGTTTGCATTACCTTCTTCCAGTCATCATCTTTTTCCCCACACTAAAGCTTTTGGTTTGCCTGGAGAAATCCCCAGGAGGAATTGGGCAGCAGGCTCAGGTTAAGCTGTGAACTCTTTGTTTCATCAGCATGAAGCAGGATTCCACACCTGGGGTAGCTCAGAGGCTGGCTGCCCTTCTCCAGAGGTGAGGAAGCTCTCTGTATCTGGCCTGGCTTCTTGGTGCTTTTCTCACTGAGCTAACCCCACTGGAGTTGTGGAATAGGGTAAGGCTCTGTCAGAGGGTAATCACAGCTGGCTTGGTTTGTGTTCCTGACTGGCTTGTTTGTTTTGCAGGTCCCTTGCAGTTGGCAGTAAATCAGGCTACAAATTCTTCTCTCTTTCATCTGTGGACAAATTAGAGCAGATCTATGAATGCAGTGAGTATCTCTTCCTCTTTCTTTTTTGAAATCCCCTCAGTTGGCTTAATTTGGGAAGAATAAGAGACCTGCTTTGCTTTTTCACAGGCTGTTGGAAATTGACATGAGAGGAACCTTAAGTGTACGATGAAATACCACACAAACACAAAACAATTGATTGCTGGCAGGGTCAAGCTGTATGTTAGTGTTCTGGCTTGAAATGGAGCTGGAAAGGTGGTGAAAGTTGGTTAACAGCTGGGAGAACTCTTTGCTTTTCTAACTTCATATCCAGCAGCCAGGTTAGGTAGCAGCTGGGCATTAAGAAAAACAAATTTCCTGATGTGAGAGTGCCTTTGGAGTTTTTACACTGGTTACTGTGGCAGGCAGCCACAAATACACCTTTGCCAAATAAGGAAGCAAAGCCACTCTTAGGTTTTTCTTTACTCCTACAGAAAAATACTTTTAATGTGACAGTAACAGATTTACACCTCCCAAAGTCTGACTGATCCAAATTCCCAGGACTGATCACAGCTGAGCAGGACATGGGCTGAAATGGAGGGAAGTGATAGCCAATTCAGACTCCCCCCCCCTTTTTTGAGCAGCTAATAAGTGAACTATGAATGCTATGCAGAGTATCCTTGCTCTTGTGCAAACTCCCCGTGAACAGGTGGTACCAGTAGCTATGATGTCAGCACTTATAGTAGGATCCTGGTGTACCATGCAGCACAACAGAGCTGGCCTTGGACTCAACTCCCTAAGTGACCTGACCCTGTGATGTCTGATGGTTGAAAATGGCGTGGCTCAGATCACTTCTTAACCTGTGGTGATAGCCTGCTCCTAGATACAGTCAATGGAGAGAAGTCATTGGGAGGTTCAAATTAGGCACCTGGGCTCAGGTTAAATTGTGCTCCAGCTCCATCTGCCTGCCTGAGTCATGGTCTGGTTGTACTGGTTAATAGGTGGCTTGAGCTCCATTTTGTGCAGTTGAGTTTAGGTAGCTGACCTCTGTAGTATGTTAGGCACTTCCAGTATCTGCCCTGATCCCAGCCCAGGAGACTCAGTGAAGATGACTCCTGTTACACGAGACACTGACTAAACATACCAAGAGAGCCTCAGCCGAAGCTTGCAGGGCTGCTTCTTCTGGACAGCCCTTGAAAGAGCAGGTTGGATAGAATAGAATAGAATAGAATAGAATAAACCAGGTTGGAAGAGACCTTCAAGATCATCGCGTCCAACCTATCACCCAACACCACCCAATCAACTAACCCATGTAACCAAGCACCCTGTCAAGTCTCCTCCTGAACACCTCCAGTGACGGCGACTCCACCACCTCCCCAGGCAGCCCATTCCAATGGGCAATCACTCTCTCCGTGTAAAACTTCCTCCTGACCTCCAGCCTGAACTTCCCCTGGCGCAGCCTGAGACTGTGTCCTCTTGTTCTGGTGCTGGCTGCCTGGGAGAAGAGACCAACCTCTGCCTGTTTACAACCTCCCTTCAGGTAGTTGTAGAGAGCAATAAGGTCACCCCTGAGTCTCCTCCTCTCCAGGCTAAGCAGCCCCAGCTCCCTCAGTCTCTCCTCATAGGGCTTGTGTTCCAAGCCCCTCACTAACTTCGTTGCCCTTCTATGAAGTGCTTTGCTCAGAATCTTACAACTGACTGCTAAAGCAGGCCAGGTTGGGATTGAGACCTGCTGCTTCCAGTCTTCAGACTGTTCTGGGATGCCTGCATGGCCTTAACCACTTGGATATTGTCAGTTTTCTTCCATGGGTCTGAAGTGTGTAAACACAGAGCACAGAGCAGGAGGTAACAGTAGGTTCAGTGGTCTGACCTGTGTACAGCAGGCTGCCTTGACCTTTGCTCATGGGGCAGACAATGTGCATATTTAATATTTAGGCTATATTTAAGATATTAATTGTTACTTTTTTTTCTTCTTGTAGGAAGTTAAATCATTTTTCAGGCTTGGGCTCTCAAACCATGCCTGTCTAGAACTTGATATGCAGGTGGAGGGCTTCCTGTCTGCTGGGTGCCTCCTTTCTGCAAGGAAAGGTGTCTTGAAGCCCCCCAGATATGTGCCACTGCTTCCAGTGGGTCTAAAGACTTGATGTTGTTTTGAGTGAGTGCTTTTGAGAGCCCCTCCCTCTCTTCTGTAGGGTTGACTTGCCAGGTGTGGGTATCTAAAGTGAGCTACAGACTGTGCCCCAGCTGCCTGGTTGAGAGAGCAACTGAAACAGTCTGAGAGTTCCCTTTGTCTGCTCCCATCACTGACTTCTGTGGCTGTACCAATCTCCTACCTCCCTGCTCAGTTGATCCCCTGATGAAAAAATAACTGTTAGACTGGAGGGTGCTTTAAAGTTTAATGAATGCTTCTAACATGCTTCATGTTCTTGGGTTGAAAATGGAGTGAGAGCACAGCTGATCATCAGCTGGCTGGTTCTAACCAGCTCCTGTCTGTGATGCTTCATACCTGTGTTTATGCAGCTGTTAATCTTGTTATGGATTTGCTGTTCCCTCCTCCCTGCTGATGCTTAACTCATCTTGTAGTTCTTCTTTCTGTGTTTTGAATCTGAGTTTCTGGCAGTGCTCACTTGTGTAGTGTAAAGGAGAGAACACCACCAGCAGTACTGTTCATCACAGGAGGGTTGGGGTTTTCTTCCTGTAGGACTTACCTAGTGCTGGTCAAGATGATTCATTTGGGACAGGTGACTGCAGGATGCGCAGCACAGCCTGGTGTTGCACCCAAATGGTTGCTCCTTAGGAAGCCTCCATGACTTGGCAGCTGTGAAGTGATGTTATCACTGCTTCCTGCTAGGAGAAGACAAAGGAGCAGAGGTGCATCCTGCATTGTTAAAGTGAATTTAATTAAAAGCCCATCATAATGCTTTTGTCTAAAGCTAACTGTATTAGAGTAAGTCTTTTTATTGGGAGGCTGAAGGATTTTCTCTTCCTTTTAAGTGTTTTCCTGGCTGAAAGTTGTCTGGGTTTTGTTTAGGTTGTTTTGGTGGGTTTTTTTTTCCCTTCTGATTGCTTAGTTCTTGAAGTGCTCCTCCTTGTGTGCCTACACATCCTATCAGCGCAGCATGGGAACAGCTCTTTTGCCATCTGAATATCTGCTGCTCCTCCTCTGGAATGCCAGCTCTTCTGCCTGCCTGGGAGAATAACAAATCCCAGCAGCTGTGTGGGGAGTGGAGCTGTGCTCACCCAGAAGCAGGGAGCAGTCAGACTGTGGGGTTTGGGTCTCTGGGCAGGTCTTCTGAGCCTTGTAAAAAGATTCTATCATTATGAAGGGCTCCAGGCTTAGATGGGAAGCTGATAACCTACACTACAGAATATCTGAGAAGCTTTTATGTTACTAGTCTGACTCCAAGAACACAGACCCCCTGCACTTGGGAGTCCATGCATGGATTTATGGAAGCAGAGTTCATTTATTTGTTTCCTTTTCATGTCTTGTGTGAGGCAGCAGAAAAAATGGAGGGAAATTCCTTGCAAACCAAGTCCTTGCTGAAATGCATTATCCCTCTTGTGTGAGCAGGCTGAACCTTCAAAGCCTCTGTGAGCTGCTTTGTCTTCTCTGGAGAAGTACCACAGGAAATAGGAGATGTAGATAAAAGTCAGTTATGCTGAGTGGAGCACTGAAAATGCTTAGTGTAGCCCTGCTCCCTTTCCATCAGGAGGCTGTTCCTCTGTCTCTTTCTCATGGAGGATTAAGTATTTTCTGGTCTTTCTTTCCCCTCCACCCCTTGAAATAGCTGCCCAGAAAGAGCACTTTCAAAACAGACCATGTCCCACAGCCATGACATTGGCATATGCTGAGAATGTTGGACAGAGCTCTTTGCAGGGAGTTTCTGGCCCTGGTGATGAGAGCAGTGCCCATTACTTATTTCATGTCTCTTGGACAAAACAGAAGCCTTCAGAAATAAGCTTTATGGGTTTTTTCCACCCCCCTGGCAGCTTTATGGTTTGGATTGTATTAAGCATTGAGCTAATCCAGACACTGACTTCTGAAGAACTTGCTTGTTTTGATGGACCAAGGCCAGAGGCCCAGGCTGCTTGTCTTGATTCAGTCTTCTAGTGTAAGGCCAGGCATAACCAGTAGCTGTGGGAGAGCTGCAGAGTGTGGTAAAACTCTCCCCAGCTTTCTCCTGCTGTGGAAGCTATGTCCCCTGTGTCCCTGGGGCTTTTGGAGGGCAGCTTCAGGGTGTGGGGAGGGCAAAGCACACGTGCCCAGAGAAAAACTGGTGGTGAGACTTGGACTCCTCCCAGCTTGGTCCTGTACCGTACTCTCCTCAAATGCTCTGAGAGTGCTGCTTTGCCAGAAATCCTGGCCCCTCCTCCCTCCTGCTGTCTCCCCCACATTTGGAATGGTGACATGTTCCTCCTTTTGCCTCCAGTGCTTCCCTAGTGGAACACTTGACAAAGTGAGGCTGGGTTGTGGCTGTGTGTACGTGCTGGGCTTCGTGGTTCCCCTGCAGATTGGCTTTAGGGACTGGCAAGTCCTTTTCATAGTGTGTGTGAAAATGCTGCTCAGGGGCTGGAGCAGTCTTACAGCAGTGAGCTGCTTTGAGTGCAGCAGCCTGCCTTTCTTCATCAAAAGGTATGCAGAAACCCCAAGGTGTTTTGTTCATCTGAAAACTCTTCCATGCACAGTAGAGCTTGAACAAACAAATCAAACCCCACACACAGGCAGAGCCCCAGAACTTCAACCCCCTTTGCTGGTCTGCAGAGATCAGACTGTACAGTTCTGGAGTTGGACATTTTTGGTGTCTTTGTGCCTTTTTTTTCTTCTCTGTGGAATCTTGGGCAAGGGGGAGTAGCTGCTCTGCTCTGAAGCACAAACCTGCAGGGCACCTCAGGACGGGGGGAAGTCAGCATTCACTGTCCAGTCACCAGTGGCGCCCCCCAGGGATCAGTGCTGGGCCCTGTCCTCTTTAACATCTTCATTGATGATCTGGATGAGGGGGTCGAGTCAGTCATCAGCAGGTTTGCAGATGACACCAAGTTAGGAGCAGATGTTGGTCAGTTAGGGGGTAGAAAGGCTCTGCAGAGGGACCTCGACTGACTGGACAGATGGGCAGAGGCCAATGGGATGGCATTCAACAAGTCCAAGTGCCAGGGGCTGCACTTTGGCTACGGCAATCCCATGCTGAGCTGCAGGCTGGGGTCAGAATGGCTGAGAGCTGCCAAACAGAGAGGGACCTGGGGGTGCTGATCCACAGCTGCCTAAACATGAGCCAGCAGTGTGCCCAGGTGGCCAAGAGGGCCAATGGCATCCTGGCCTGCATTAGGAATAGTGTGGCCAGCAGGAGCAGGGAAGTCATTGTGCCCCTGTACTCTGCTTTGGTTAGGCCACACCTTGAGTCCTGTGTCCAGTTCTGGGCCCCTCAGTTTAAGAAGGACTTTGAGACACTTGAAGGTGTCCAGAGAAGGGCAACAAGGCTGGGGAGAAGCCTTGAGCACAGCCCTGTGAGGAGAGGCTGAGGGAGCTGGGGTTGCTTAGCCTGGAGAAGAGGAGGCTCAGGGGTGACCTCATTGCCCTCTACAACTACCTGAAAGGTGGTTGTAGCCAGGAAGGGGTTGGCCTCTTCTCCCAGGCAACCAGCACCAGAACAAGAGGACACAGTCTCAAGCTGTGCCAGGGCAGGTTTAGACTCGAGGTGAGGAGGAAGTTCTTCACCGAGCGAGTCATTCGGCATTGGAATGTGCTGCCCAGGGAGGTGGTGGAGTCCCCATCCCTGGAGGGGTTCAAGAGGGGATTGGATGTGGCACTTGGTGCCATGGTCTAGTCATGAGGTCTGTGTTGATAGGTTGCACTCAATGATCCTCGAGGTCCTTTCCAACCTAAGTTATACTGTGAGACTGTGATACTTCTTGCCTGACATCTCCCTCTGTGTTGTTTTTTTTCCCCCTCCTTGTTGTGGTTCCTCAGCTGACACAGAGGATGTGTGCATTGTGGAGAGGCTCTTCTCCAGCAGCCTGGTGGCCATAGTTAGCCTTAAAGCTCCACGCAAGCTGAAGGTTTGTCACTTTAAGAAGGGGACAGAGATTTGCAACTACAGTTACTCCAACACCATCTTGGCTGTCAAGCTCAACAGACAGGTGAGTGGTAACTGTGAGAAGGAAGTCAGACATGGGAAGGGATTGTGGATCTGGCTCTGGCACTTCCTCTGCTGATTTTTGCTCTCTTCCTTTTGGTGACAGAATTGCTATTGCTGTAGCTTCTGTATTCATAGTATCATAGTCAGGGTTGGAAGGGACCACAAGGATCATCTAGATTGTATTGCCACCTCAGTGCTCATCTTTGGCTAAGTACTTTGGTTCTCTGTTTGTGTATCTGCTTAGGAAATTCCCAGAGTAAGCTGAGCTGGCCTGGAGATCTCCCAGGGTCCCTTCCAGCGTGAATCATCCTGTGATCCCAAGTGGGGAAGTTTGTGGAACTGGCAGGTTCTGTTCAGGCCTAAACTTAAAACCTTGTGTGTCCACTTTTGTATGTTTGAGATTGGAATTAGTGTTTCATTTTTGTTTCAAATCCCTGGGCTGGTGAGGTTGTCAAAACACCTGGAGCCATACTTTGCTGTGTCACTAAGTCATCACTAGGCTGCTGGGGTTTTTGGCAAGTACAACTGCCTTCAGCCAGCTCATGCAGAGTAGAGAGAATGGCATTCAAAGAAGAGGGGGGAAAAATCCTCTTAGTGTCCATCCCTGTGTCAAAACTCAAAGTGTGGCAGGATGAGACTTCTGTTTAAAATCCTAAGGGAAACAGGGGCTGATTTGATTTCTGGCATAGTGAGGTAGCATTAAATGAGTAACATCTTGTTAGTCTTCCAGATGTGGCCTGCAGAAGTGTAAATGAGATGCTGGAGGACTCAGTTTAAAAGAAACTCCTAGCCCCTGACAACTAATCACAAGTAATAGGCTCTAGAAATGGTTAAAAGACTCTTGTGTGGTTTTTTCTCTGTTTAGCCAAAGCAAACAGCTCTTTCCACGTGTGAATTGGCCTCTCAAGGGGAGGAAGTGCATCAGGGCAGGTACAGAATAAGAATGAAAGAGCTTTAAATGAAAGGCTCTGGCTTCAACCAGCAATGCAAATCATTTTCATTGGAATCAGTTTGCACTGGTGGGGATGAGACAAGCAAAAGTCAGCTCAAGTGACTGAGGGTAGGGTTGCCCTGTTAAAGCCCTCTCAAGAGGTGTTTCTTATGTATCCTCTGTCAGACTCTCTTACTGCCTCCCATCATCTGAGTCGAGGCAATCCCAGGCACAAATCCAAGCTGGGCAGAGACTGGCTGGAAAGCAGCCCTGAGGAGAGAGACTTGGGGGTGCTGGGGGAGGAGAAGCTCAACAGGAGCTCTCAGTGTGCACTTGCAGCCCAGAAAGCCAATCAGATCCTGGGCTGCAGCAAGAGAAGTGTGGCCAGCAGGGCAAGGGAAGTGATTCTCCCCCTCTGCTCAGCTCTGGGGAGACCCCACCTGGAGTACTGCCTCCAGGTCTGGAGCCCCTATTGCAAGAGGGACCTGGAGGTGCTGGAAGGTCTCCAGAGAAGGGTCATGAGTATGATCAGAGGGCTGGAGCACCTCTCCTGTGAGGACAGACTGAAGGAGTTGGGGCTGTTCAGTCTGGAGAAGAGAAGGCTCCCAGGTGACCTCATTGTGGCCTTCCAGTATCTGAAGGGGGCTCCAGGAAGGCTGGGGAGGGACTGCTCAGGATCTCAGGTGGTGATAGGACTAGGGGGAATGGAATGAAGCTGAAGGTGGGGAGATTCAGACTGGATGTGAGGAGGAAGTGAGAGTGATGAAGCCCTGGAATGGGTTGTCCAGGGAGGTGGCTGAGGCCCCATCCCTGGAGGTGTTTAAGGCCAGGCTGGCTGAGGCTCTGGCCAGCCTGATCTAGTGTGGGGTGTCCCTGCCCATGACAGGGGGGTTGGAACTGGATGATCCTTGTGGTCCCTTCCAACCCTGACTGATTCTGTGTGGGCACCACCTTTTCTCTGTTGAAAGGCACCTGCTACACATTTTGTTTGATCTAGGTTTTTTTTGTTTTAGGATTGATGTAAGTTTCTGTAACCCCCAGTCTGATAGCCACCTTTAATCCTCTTTCCCATGTCTAGAGGCTGATAGTATGCCTGGAAGAGTCTCTTTATATCCACAACATCCGAGACATGAAGGTGTTACACACAATCAGGGAGACACCTCCCAATCCTGCAGGTAAGTGTAGTGTCAGATGCCAGCCCAGCTCTGAGAAGTGCTTTCTGTGTCAGCTGTGACATTTCCTGCAGGGAGCTGTAAGGCTCTGAACTCCACTCTGAAATGAAAGTGACAAATGCATGAGTGTTGTCTTAAAGCCAGCCTGGTTAATCCAGGTGAGGTTTTGAAGAGCAAATAGCAGCCTCTGCCTTAAACTGCGCCTTCCCAGGGCTTTAGTCTCCTTGAGTGGATGTGTTGAGATGTCAAAGAAGCAGCAGAGGCACAGAAAGAAGCAGCAGAGGCACAGGCTGGATTTTGCCAGCACTTGGTCTGGTTAAAGGCAAGAGACAAGGGGAAATTCTGCTGCTTAATGAGCTGTTGTAGCTCTGTTGGTGTTCCTTTCCTACTTCATATGAAACTGGAGTAGTTGAGTGTGCTGCAGATGGACTCTGAGATTGCTCACCAGAGTTCTGTTTCTGCTGATGCCTTCTGAGGATAATTTGAGTTGGGTTTGTAATGCTCAAAGGTAGCATCAGAAGGTTTTGCTGCCTAAGTCTTGGAAGTCTGCCCCTCTCCAGTTCAGTTTCTGCTTCCCTTCTAGGCTTGTGTGCTCTGTCAATAAACAATGACAACTGCTACCTGGCCTACCCAGGAAGTGCAACTATTGGAGAAGTACAAGTCTTTGACACCATCAACCTGGTAAGGATCCTTGTGACTGCTCTTTCCCCTTCTAAAGCTGCATGGTTTTGGGAACTGCTTCAATCCCTCAGAGAAGAATTCTTAGAACTCAGTTAGGTTCCTCTGCCCCAGTCTGCAGCATGCCTTACAGCCAGGCTTCACAGAAGGCTGGCAGAGGAAATACAGACACTCAGACTTGATGAGTGGAGTTAGGCAAACGAGCAGAGCAAAGTCATTGCTGTTCAGATTGTCTCTTAAGTATCCTTCTGCTACTTGTACTCTCCATGCACATGCTTCACTGATAATTTGGTGTTCTTAACCTTTGCTGAAACAAATACTGAGGCTGTTGTCTCTAATGTAAGGCCCAGATTTGCCTTGCATGCTCTCAAAGATGCAGTTTTGAGCTGCAGACACGTAGCTTTTTCATGTACTAAGGTTATGTTTTATTGATTCCCTCCTGCAGAGAGCTGCTAATATGATCCCAGCTCATGATAGCCCCTTGGCTGCTCTGGCATTTGATGCCAGTGGTACTAAGCTTGCCACTGCATCAGAAAAGGTAAGGTGGCTTTTTATTGCCTGTGATTTAAAGCAAGAAAATAAGGACACGTGTTTGTTTCTAAGCACTTGAAGTTTAAGCACACACAATTCCACACCCAAGTGCCAGAACAGGCAGCTTGCAGATCTCAGTGAAGAGCTGGTAATGATCTTTAGCACCATTTCCATGCTGTGAAGTGTTGGATAACAAGGTTATTTTAATGAAGACCTTAGAATCTGGCAGTAATCAGGGCAATCCATTAAGTGCTGCTCCCTTTAATGCAGGATTCTTATTAGAAATTAGTTGAATTAGTTGTCTTGTTCTGATGCTGTCTTCCTAATGAAAACAAGGCAGTTAAAGGCAGAAGAGAGAGCAGTGCCTTGCCAGCCCTTGGCACACAAGAACAAATTGCCCATCTAAATTCTATAGCTTAGAAACTCTGAAGCCTCAGCTGGTTGAGTCAGAAGCTTAGATTAGAAAGGTGTAGCTGATTGCATCTGATAGTGGCACAAAGACATCCAGATGGCTGTACTTGTGCCACTTGTTGTCTGGTGTGGTCATTTTCATGATCAGAGATGATAAGGAGGGCTGTTCCTGATGCATAGCTTGTTCTCTGCATTAGGAGCTCCCACCTCTTGTTTTCTCTGCTCTCCAAACACATCCTACGAAGGAGCTCCATAAATATTTCATGCTGGTGTGTGCTGGGCATCAGCAGCAATAAGTTAACAGCATAATGGTTGGCTGCTTGCACTTGTGCTCTGCTCACTAGAGCTAATAGAATGGACAAACTGGGAAGGGAAAATTAATTCTTGTTTTTCTCCCCCCCGTCATTTCCAGGGGACAGTAATCAGAGTGTTTTCCATTCCAGAGGGACAGAAACTCTTTGAATTCCGAAGGGGAGTGAAGAGGTAAAGTTCTACTGGGCCAATTGTCTGAAGCCCATTTCTTACTGGTGAAGGGCCTGGAGCACAAGCCCTGTGAGGAGAGGCTGAGGGAGCTGGGGTTGCTTAGCCTGGAGAAGAGAAGGCTCAGGGGTGACCTCATTGCTCTCTACAACTCCCTGAAGGGAGGTTGTAGACAGGCAGAAGTTGGTCTCTTCTCCCAACCAGCACCAGAACAAGAGGACACAGTCTCAGGCTGCACCAGGGGAGGTTTAGGCTGGATGTCAGAAAGAAGTTCTACACAGAGAGAGAGATTGTCCATTGGAATGGGCTGCCTGGGGAGATGGTGGAGTCACCATCACTTGAGGTGTTCAGGAGGAGACTTGATGGGGTGCTTGGTGCCATGGTTTAGTTGGTTGGTGGTCTTGGATTGGTTGATGGGTTGGACACGATGATCTTGAAGGTCTCTTCCAACCTGTTCTTTCCTGGTCTATTCTGTTCTTTCCTGGTCTATTCTGTTCTTTCCTGGTCTATTCTGTTCTTTCCTGGTCTATTCTGTTCTAATTATGAGTCACCTGCAATCTCTGCCAGGAGAAGAGGAGCAGGTGAGTCTGCCATGTAGCCACAGCTCTCAAAGTGCAGCTTCTGTGAACAGCATGGAGCTCCTTAGGGGTAAATGTACAGAAAGGCCCCTGCCTATCAGAACAGGGAAGTAATGTTCTCACTGAAGCCAATTCCCATAAGCTGGTTAAGGCTGGCTTTCCTACACCACTTGGTACAGTACTGGAATGTCAAAAGAGCCATTTAATTGGTTTTCCTTTCTCTTTTCTCCTCCCCTAGGTGTGTGAGCATCTGTTCATTGGCTTTCAGCATGGATGGCATGTTTCTGTCTGCATCCAGTAACACAGAGACAGTGCACATCTTCAAACTTGAGACTGTGAAAGAAAAGTAGGTTTCAGAGGTGCCTTAGACTTCTTTCTTTTTCCCAAGGAAAAGGCTTTAAAATTCATAGCACTCAACCAGATGAGTTCTTCAAAGCCTGGACTGACTTCCTTTGAACACTTCTGTGCAGGGCAGAAGTCATTTAGGAATCAACAATTGTAACTGAGCTGCACACTCTTCTCCCAGTGAATAGAAAAGATCCTGAAGAGAAACTGGCCATCCTCTGGAGAGGAACGTGGAGCAGTTTCAACTTCCAGTTACATTTGTGTCTCACCTCTTCTGACACTCGTAATGGAAAGAGCTAGCTCAGCAAGGCCTCCCAGCTGCCTGTGGGGCTTCATAGGACACCAGGTTCTAAAATGGTTCTATTGATGATTGGAGAGGACAGCCTTACCTTACATTTCTGTTGGAAACAGTAATTTGTTTGGTGATCAACAGGGGAACAAAATCTTCCAAGTGTAGCTCCTTCCAGCAGCTCTTGCTCTTGTATAAGGAACCTTATGAAATGCAGTTTTATAAGCAGAAGTATCAGTTTACAATCAAACATGCTTAAGTAACAGGCTGAGGGTATGGGAGGACACAGGGTGCCCTGTACCATAAAGGACATGCATTTAGAGTTCTCCAAGCTGCTGTTAACTGGAGAGAAGCAGATAGCTGCTTAATGTCTTTAGGCTGGAGGTGAGGAGAGAGCTCTTCACAGCAAGAGTTGTTAGCCGTTGGACTGGGCTGCCCAGGGAGGTGGTGGAGTCATCATCCCTGGAGGTGTTCAAGAGGGGATTGGACGTGGCACTTGGTGCCATGGTTTAGTAGTCATGAGGTGTTGGGTGGCAGGTGGACTTGATGATCTCTGAGGTCTTTTCCAACCTTATTGGTTCTATGTAAAACAAGAGGCCCTTCAGAGTGGTGACACAGCTTTCTCGAACATGAAGGCAAAGTCACTCACAGGTGGTTTGGGTCTTTTTTCTTTCCTTCTGACTCCTAGACCTCAGGAAGAGCCTACAACCTGGACAGGTTACTTTGGAAAAGTTCTGATGGCCTCCACAAGCTATCTGCCCTCTCAAGTGACAGAAATGTTCAACCAGGGCAGAGCCTTCGCCACAGTCCGGCTGCCCTTCTGCGGGCACAAGAACATCTGTGCGCTCGCCACGTGAGTGAAGAAACTGAGCCTGCGGTCACCACCCTGCTGGGCTGTCACGTTGGGCTGTGGAGAGGCTGACACTGTAGAACATAACCTCATCTGCCCCAGAGCAGTGCACGGAGCAGTGGATCACCTGTGATCATTTCAAAGCCTAGCCTCTCCCAGTTGAAGAGCAACGTGTTAGAGCCAGCACTTCACCATCACGGGAGGGGAGAGGGGAAAGGAGTAATATTTGGAGGGGGATAGACTCTCTTAAGTGTGTTTGCTTTGAAGGGTTTTGTTTAGTTGTGAAAGAGGAATGTTGAACAAACCCCTGGCATTGTGGCATTTGTTCCTGTCAGTGCTGGGGGCAGTGATAGCAGTGTGTTGTGTTTTAGTGAATAGCAAAACCAGGCAACCCAGGCTAACCACTCAAGTAGGCAAGTTCGTGTAATGCTTGTCTCTAAACCAGCACAGCATGCATTACAGTTAATTTTTGAGGCCTAAATCTGATCTTTATTCTGTCCTTAGCAAAGGCAGATCCCATCTGGCACAGCTACCAAAGCCATAAGCTGAGTGCTAGTAAACTTCTTTGGGGAGGAGGAGAGGAAGGAGGTGTTAGAGGTTTTTATGCTCAAGCAACTTGGTGTCACTCCTCTGATCTCAAAGCACCCTTTAAGCAATAATGAAGCCTTGTAACATTTCTGAAATGAGGAAATGCTTCCTGTTGGAAATGTTTTGTCTCTGGAGTTGCACAAAGCTTGATGACAGCAAGGTAACTTCTTGACCTGTTGTGCTGGGTTATACAGGAGTTGCTCGATTGCTGTGGTACTCCGTTATAGCCCCAGAGTGTGGTTCTGCTTTACTCTGGCTTGGTTTTATGCACAGGTCTTTTCTAGGTGCACTGCCTGTTAACAGTGTTCCCTGTCTGACAAGCAGGAGTGGGAAAATAATGGCTTAAAATCATGGGAGGGCAGCAGAGGGTGCTGAGACAGAACTGAAGTCCTTACTGATCTCTTGCTCTCCCCAAAACCTTTCTAGGATCCAGAAGATCCCTCGTTTACTGGTGGGAGCTGCTGATGGCTATCTCTACATGTACAACCTAGACCCCCAAGAAGGAGGAGAGTGCACACTAATGAAGCAGCACAAGTAAGCTCACATTAGCTTAGGGCTGAGGTGCTTCTTATTGCTGTTTTGTTGTAGTTTGGGTTTTGGTGTGTGGATTTGAAGGGTTCCCCCCCTCCCAAAATCCAATTTGTTCTTACACTTAGTTCTGTTCTGCAAAAGTCTAACTTAGAATAGTTCATTTCTTTAAATGGATCTTTTTCCAGACCTCTGACATGAATGAGTAACTTCAGAATCCCCCTGTGCCTGCCTTTCTAGTACCTACTGCACTGAGCACTGCTTTATCAGCAGGGACTTAACGGGGTCTGATTGCAGCGAGGGATCAATCGCTGTCATCTCTCTGATCTTGGCTCCTCTTACTTGGCAGTTGGAGTTGAGTCACTTAGGGGAGAACCTGAAACGTCTGACACCATCCTCTTCATCAATAAATGAAGCAGTTAGAGAGAGAGAGAGATGATAAAGATGGTACTCTGACTGAATTTTCTGTATTCTCTCTGTGCTGGTGTCCTTATTAAACCTCCTTGCATATAGGCCAGCCAGCTCAGGCTCTCTAGCAGCACTGGAGAACACTCCAGGAAAATATGACAAAGCCCTGTTAGTTTTGTTAATAAGGTTTGGCAGGCAGGGCTGGGGTAGTACAGTTGAATTACTTGCATGATCAGTTATGAATTAAAGCCAATAACTCTGATGATAATTCAGGCTTGCAGCCTTGGTCAGTGTAATACTGCTCAGAAATCATGCCGTTATGGGAGTGTTTGAAGGTGTGACCTCTGGTTTCATTTGTAGGTGAAGTGAAGTCACAGAGGGAAGGGTTTTTGGTCAAGTTCTTAATGTCTGATACCTTCACTTGAGGGTTTTTAGTATATATGGATCATAGAATTGTCAGGGCCCTCAGGGATCATCTAGTTCCAACCCCCCTGCCATGGGCAGGGCCACCTCACACTAGATCAGGTTGCTCACAGCCACATCCAGCCTGGCTGCAAAAACCTCCAGGGATGAGGCTTCTACCACCTCCCTGGGCAATTTGTTCCAGTGTCTCACCACCCTCACAGGGAAGAACTTCCTCCTAACATCCAACCTGAATCTACCCACATCTAGTGTTGCTCTGTTCCCCCTGGTCCTACCACTACCCAAGAGAAGCAACTGCTTCTGTTGTGGGCAGAGCTCAAGAGACTATCTATAATATTGATTATTGATAATGATTTTGTGGGGTTTTAATGACCCTCTTGAGTCCTTTTTTCCCTTACGTTAGCTGCTAGGATTTGGCTCCTGATGCCATGTCAGAGGCAAGCATGTTGCCAATGAGTCTTCAGTGTCAAACGTGAAGAGTTGTCAGATGCCTTCTTGACAGCCCTCTGGAATGGAGGGACCAGGTTCCTCCTGTTGCATGTGTTATATATGCATTATGTTTGCACCTCTCATGAGATATTCCCCCATAGCTGTCAGCTAAAGCTGTATTACCCCCCAGGCAGGTCACCCTTGCAGCTAACCTCTCCCTTCTTCTTGCCAGGCTCGATGGCAGCATGGAGCCAGCCAACGAAATTCTGGAGTCCGCATCCCATGACCGGCCCTTGGTAGTGCAGACATACAGTGCTGCTGTGACTAAAGGTACATATGTGCCTTCCTCACCCACAAGGCATGGTAAGGAGAAGGCTGGAAACAGGGCAGAGAGCACCTCTGCCTGTTGCTTCATTCTAGATGGCTGACTGAGCTCGTCTGCTTCAGCGCTGAGCTTTGCAGGTTGTGATGTGGAGCGTTGGTGAGCAGTAGGAAAAGAGCACTTGTGATGTGCAGTAGCCTGCTGGAGATTGAGCATTCTTTTCTGCTGCTTCCTGAGTAGAAGTTTGCCTCAGATTGTGGTTGATTAGTGAAAGTTGCAGTACCTGCCATGTGGTTCTTGAGGGGCCCTCACACAATTATCTCATACAGGAGTTCTGTATCCAGACCTCATCAGAGCATCTCGGTTATAACCCCTTGGGTTTATTAATCAAGGTTTGGTAAGTACTCCTGCAGTTCCTTTCTGGGACCTTTTAGCCTGATTTGCTGCTCTGTTAAATTGAGAGGATGAGAACTGGAGAATTTACTGAGTGCTGCAGCTGTTAGTGGAGCTTCTGCCATTTTTGCATGGCTCTGAGTTCAGTGCTTCAGCTGCAGAGGAAGACCAGCCTGCATGTGTAGCAGCAGTGCTGCACCTGGAGTGCATGGGTGGAGATGGAGGGGAGCATCAGCCTGCATAAAGCACATGTTTGTACTGTGCACACACAGGGTATAGAGTAGAATTAACCAGGTTGGAAAAGACCTTTGAAAATACCTATCTAGTCAGCTAAACCATGGCACCAAGTGCCTCGTCCAGTCTCTTCTTAAATGTCTCCAGTGATGGTGACTCCATCACCTCCCTGGGCAGCACATCCCAATGGCCAATCTCTTTCTGTGAATAACTTCTTCCTAGCATCCAGCCTAAACCTCCCCTGGGACAGCTTGAGTCTGAGTCCTCACAAAGTTGGTGAGGGGCTTGGAACACAAGCCCTGTGAGGAGAGGCTGAGGGAGCTGGGGTTGCTTAGCCTGGAGAAGAGGAGGCTCAGGGGTGACCTCATTGCTCTCTACAGCTACCTGAAGGGAGGTTGTAGACAGGCAGAGGTTGGTCTCTTCTCCCAGGCAACCAGCTCCAGAACAAGAGGACACAGTCTCAGGCTGCTCCAGGGGAGGTTTAGGGTGGAGGTTAGGAGGAAGTTCTACACAGAGAGAGTGATTGCCCATTGGAATGTGCTGCCTGGGGAGGTGGTGGAGTCACCATCACTGGAGGTGTTCAGGAGGAGACTTGATGGGGTGCTTGGTGCCATGGGTTAGTTGGTTAGGTGGTGTTGGATGATAGGTTGGACACGATGATCTTGAAGGTCTCTTCCAATCTGGTTTATTCTATCCTTATTCTTATTTCTATCCTTATTCTTATTTCTATCCTTATTCTTATTTCTATCCTTATTCTTATTTCTATCCTTATTCTTATTTCTATCCTTATTCTTATTTCTATCCTTAAATGCCTCCAGTGATGGTGACTCCATTACCTCCCTGGGCAGCACATTCCAGTGGCCAATCTCTCTTTCTGTGAATAACTTCTTCCTAGCATCCAGCCTAAACCTCCCCTGGCACAGCTTGAGACTGTGTCCTCTTGTTCTGGTGCTGGCTGCCTGGGAGGTAGTTGAATTCTGATCATGAACTGCTCTTGGCTTGGAGAAAGGAGGTCATGATAAAAGCAGTCTCAGGGTGGCAGTGACACTGTTGCAAGCAGTGTTTGTTACTTCAGCCCTTATCGCTCTCTTTGGATCCAAGCCCTAGTCTGCCCTGCTGATCTCCCAACTGCTTGTTCCTTTCTCCCCAGCCTATACCGATGAGCTGGGTGCCGTGGGCGGAACTTGCCTGGAAGATGAAACCAACTCGCTGCGATTGGATGAGGACAGCGAGCATCCTCCCATGATCCTTCGGACAGACTGAGCCTTGCCCTGTGTGAACTCACTCCTGAAGCAGAGAACACTGGCTGGATGTTTCCTGAGGAATCTCGTGTTATGCTGCTATGAACTTTGACATGAGTTGGGAGAGAGGATGACAGACTCTTAACAGTTTTAAGTCGTAGCTGTAGTCCTAATTCTATACCATTGGACAAATATATGGTTTTCAATTCAGTGGCTTTTAATCTTGCTTATCTCTTTTAGCTGTGGGTTATTATAATTATTATTTTTCCCCCCTCTTTTGTTTTTGGGGTTTGGAGTTGGGGTTGGTTTTTTTTTGTTGTTGCCAAAACCTGCTGTTTGTGCAGCCCTCAGAGCCTACCAGCTTTGCATGCATTCATGTGCCAAGCAAGCAGAGGAGAGGGGGGAAGGGGGGGGAGGAGAGAGAGAGACAGAGAGAAAGAGAGAGAGAAGCCACTTTATAACAAACCCCAAGTTTGTATTTTTTTTATATATGTATATAATATTTAGCCTCTATAAAGGAAGGAGCAGAGAAGTGGTTCTGGAAGCTGAGTTCTGCACTGACAAAAGGTCCAAATGGTTTCCTGTGCATGGGCTTGCAGGCATTACCTGGCGACTGACATGCAACCTTTCCAATGCAGCAGCCTGGTTTATTTTCTGGGGTGGTTTCTTTTTGGGTTGGGGTGGTTTGGGTTTGGGCTTTTTTTTTTGGGGGGGTTCCCCCCCTCCCCCTTTCCTGGACCATTTTGTTAATTAAAATTCCTTCTGAATGTTGTTGTGTATTTGTGGGACTGGTCTGTGGGGGGGGAGGGGTGGAAAACTGAAAGAGTTGCCCTGCATGAAGGATATATAGAATATAGAAAGTGCCTTTACAGGGAAGAAAAGGAGTTGCTGCAGGAAGAAAGCTGGAATGGAGGAAGGATTGGGAGGGATTCCTATGTGTGTGTGTGCACCTTTAGTGCTTGGGTGCCCAAAGTCCACACTGGCTGAGAAGCTTGTAGGGATCTATGTGTGTGTGTATGTGCACCTCTAGTGCTTGGGTGCCCAAAGTCCACACTGGCTGAGAAGCTTGTGGGGATCTCTGTGTGCACCTCTAGTGCTTGGGTGCCCAAAGTCTGTACTGGCTGAGAAGCTTGTGGGGATCTCTGTGTGCACCTCTAGTGCTTGGGTGCCCAAAGTCTGTACTGGCTGAGAAGCTTGTGGGGATCTCTGTGTGCACCTCTAGTGCTTGGGTGCCCAAAGTCCACACTGGCTGAGAAGCTTGTGGGGATCTCTCTGTGCACCTCTAGTGCTTGGGTGCCCAAAGTCTGTACTGGCTGAGAAGCTTGTGGGGATCTCTGTGTGCACCTCAAGTGCTTGGGTGCCCAAAGTCCACACTGGCTGAGAAGCTTGTGGGGATCTCTGTGTGCACCTCAAGTGCTTGGGTGCCCAAAGTCTGTACTGGCTGAGAAGCTTGTGGGGATCTCTGTGTGCACCTCTAGTGCTTGGGTGCCCAAAGTCCACACTGGCTGAGAAGCTTGTGGGGACTTCTTAGCGAAGACTTGCAATGCAACTTTCTTTCTCTCCTGTAGATTGTCTGATTTCCTTGGCAGAGTAGCAATAACCTTTTTTTCTTATACCTTTTTTAAAGTGTTGCAAAGCAAGGATTCTGTCAGGCTGGAGGGAAGGCCCTGCAGAGAGTGGCAGCCCTGCTCTTTACCCAGCCTGATGGCCCTCAGCTGGAAGGCTCAGCTCTCGCTTCTTGCTTCCCTTCAGTGTGGGCCTGAGTGAACTGCTCTGAGAGTGAAGGTGGATGGTTTTATCTTCCACATACCTATGTAAATAGAAATGATTCTGAAAGGTTAATTTTTCTTCTGGGTCTGTTCTGATGGATCATAGTGCTTTGCTTTTAATGTTTGCTTTGGGGTTTTTATTTCCCCTTTCATCCAAGTACCTCTTGTGATCCCCTCCAAGGACTGGTTGTGTCTTTGGCAGTTTTGGAATGAATCCTTAACTGCCCTGACCCTGGAAAGGGCTCACCAAGGCTGAGCAGTGCTGCAGACTATTTTTAGGGTTGTAATGTGCCTTCTCTTCAATCTTGGATAACAGTTAGCAAGTGATTATCAGAGTGCTTAGGGAGTGTTACTTGCCTTTGCCAAAATGAGCCTGCTTCGCCTTTTGGGTGGCAGTGTGGGTTTTTTTCCTTTCCCTCTGCTGCCTGCTTGCAAAGAAAGAAAAGCAAAAACAGGCAAGGAGATTGTGGACCTTGAGAGGAGGACAGAAACTGTGTGTGAACCCCCTGCCACAACTAGGCAGTGCTGTGCTTTTGGGGCTTGGTACTGTTGACAGGTCTCCTGAGAACAGCAGGCTGTGCTCGTTGTTCTCAAGGCCCCCTGTGGGCAGGTGGGATTCCCCTTCCTCTAGAAGTACAGAAGCTTGTGGTAGCCCCTGCCAGGAGAGCTGCCTGTATTGGTGAAGCTCCTGTTAGACCATGTAAGTGGAAGATGCTTTTAGACAAGCACATATGGGAGAGAAGGGATCAGGCTTGTTTGTTCACTGAAAACCTTTGGCTGTGCAGAGCTGGCTGGAGTGGCTTATGGTGTCCTCTCCAGAGCCCAGCACATTCACAGCGAACCACTGAGCCATGGCAAAATCTCCTCCAGTCTCGACTTTAAGCTCTGGCTGACAACTAAATTCCCCAGTCTGGAATTAGGTTGGGGGTTTGGTGGCTTTTGTTTGATTGGACTTGTGTTTTTTACTGCAAGTGCTATCAGCTTTGCTGTGGAGCTCCTGACTGCAGAGTAAAATGCAAGTCTCAAAGTAAACACCAAGCTCAGTCAGCTTTGTTGGCAAACTGAACCACCCAGGAGCTGTTAGATGTCTGCTCCTTCCAGTCTAAAGTTGGTAACACTCCTGATAACATGCTTGGAGGCTTGGCACAGACTCCACCAGCAGAGTTAGCAGTAAACACACATAAGCAGCACAGGTCTGATAAGCACACAGGTCTTACAACTCAGGTGTAACAAAGGCCAGGTTACACAGTGAGAGATAGCCCTTCATGTAATCAACTTGAGATCATTTATTGTGCTCATCTCACCTTCTTAATGTTCCACACCTTACCTTCCACAGGTGAGCTGGGGATCCCACGGTCACTGAATTTGTCTCTTCCATATGCTGTAGCCTGCTCCTCAACCACTCACTGACTGGAACTGCTGTGCCCTGCTTGGTTCACTCTTAAGTGGAAGGTGGAAACCAGCTGAAGCATCTTTTTGTTGTTGTTGTAACTGGGGGGAAGAAAAGTCTTTGTAGAGAGCAAAACTGCTGAATATTCTGGGACTAGTGACCAGCATGGAGCCAGTAGGGTGAAGTAAGTGGCTTCTGGTCCCCACTGACAGGGCAGTTAAGAGTAGTGACAGTAGCTTGTCTTAAGTTCATTGCATGAGGATATGAACTTTTTCTCAGATAAAATATGACTAATACCATTTCCCTCTGATGGCCTTAGGCCCTCATAACCACCCTCTTGTGGTGTGCTGCCAAAGTTGGAAGCCTTTCAGGTTGGGATTTCATCCCAGTAACACAAAGATGTTTGCTTGGGTTTGGTTTTGCTCTTTAATCTTACACATAGCAGAAATGCTGTTTGCAGCTGCATCCTCACCTGAGTGTGGAGCAGATAGTTGCACTGTTACACTCTGTGGATGGATCAGGTGGTGGTGAAACATTTCTCTCCCAATGGTCTAACAGCCCTGGACTCCCTCAGGGGAAGCCAGGGAGGCTGTGGCCATGGGCTTCCAATCAGGGTATGGGAACACCTGTAAAGCCCCTCTCATTTTAGACTGACCTTCCTTGGAAGGACAGTGTTTGTTCTGTGGCTCTGTCTCTCTCCAGGTACAGACTGTACTTCTCCATAGCTTTTTAAGCTTTGTAGAGGGTCAGGGGCAGAGATAGACAAACAACCAAAGCTGGGCAGGGAGGAAGTGCTTACAAACTTGGAATCCTAAACTCAGGTCTTAGATTGCAGTGGGATCTGTTCCCAGCAAGTTCCATAGGGAAGGAGCTGTTTCTCTTGATGTGCAAATAGGTAGTGAGTGTGCTGCTGTCTCGACATCTGGTTACCCTACTTCATATTTCTAGTTCAGAGGCAGAAAGCTTTTATCTGCCCTGGTCTCATGTCACTGTTTCCAAAACACGAGTGATAGATACAAATCTAGCAGTTAAAAGGCTGGGCCTGGCAGAGGAGGAGGAGGAGGAAGTGAAAAGCATAAAGAGGTTGGTAAAAGCTGGGTCTTCTGAGGCCCTGCTCAGCAAGACTTCGGTGCGAGCGCTCCCTCTGCGATCAGACCTGTGCATGCACCTGGCTGCTGCGGGTCCTACACCAGCGAGTCTGGGGCTTGTTTCTGCCCAGGGTTGCTGTAAAGGTTGTGGCTTTTCAAATCTGCCTGAATAGAGAGAAATCTCTGAGAGGACTCATAATGCAGTAACAGATGTCTCCCCAGAGGAAACTCGCACCTGACCTGCCTGTAACAGCAAAAAGGGAGGAACGAAGTGAAGAGCCAGCAGCTCAGTGAGCAGGTTAGCACAGAGGCCCGAGAAGCTGAGCAGCAGAGCACACTGCTGCAGCCCCTGCTGTGCTGTCTTGGCTCTCATAATGACATTAGCAGCAGAGCAAGGTGCAGTCAGATGTAGAACTTCTTTCCTGGTAGCTGGCTGAGCTGTTCGGCGTGCCAGGTGTGCCTGCGGACGCTCCGCTGCTGCTTGCAGAGCCGCAGGTGCCTGCCCACGGCGTTGGTGGGGGCTAATCGCTGCAGAGGGCTTGGAGGGGTTTGTTCTGTGCTCCAGCTGTGTTGAGGCTGACAGTCACCCTGGTTTAACCTGTTAACATCTGGGGGCAAGGCAGAGCGTCCTCTCCACACGTGCAGAGCAGGCCTTTCTTTGTCACTGCAAGGCTTGCAGTGAAGTCAGCAAGGCTCTGGCTGTAAATAAATCTGTTCAGATTCCAGCTGCACAACCGAAGGAATTCAGCCAATTCCTGGGTTTTCTAACCATGACATGCCTTCATGTTAACACTCTTCAAATTGGCAAATCTCATCTTACATTGCCTTGAAAAATAAAGGCCAAGGACCTTTTATTCTGGCTTGCAAAGAGCTCCTGCTGTGCTGGCTCCAGATGTCTCAGTGCTGCGGCTTGCTGCAGCCACCTGTATGCTGCCTCCCCTGCACTGCCTCTGCATGTGTCCAATGCCTTTCTCAGGAGTGGGGACTTCTTCCTGAACCTGTAGCTCTGGGTTTCTGGCAGGTGTTGACTCAACCCTTTGTCTAACCTGGATCTCTTTGCTCTTGTGTTTGCTTCCCCACCCAGAATCAATCCCCCTGCATCCTGCAGTGCTCACTTAACTCTGGTCAATCTCTGTGCTGATAAGTGGGAAAATCTCTTTAACATTCCACCTCACCAAGTGTCCAGCTCTCACTGCTAGCCCATTGCTCTTTGTAATTTTATAACTGCCTAAGAAATTAAATCTGTGTTGTGATAAGTATCCTGTGTCCTCTTCCTTTTGTTTGCTGCTTGGAGATGGGGCTGGATAAGAGCAGGGTGGTGCCTGCTGCCACTCTGGCCCAAACGCAGCAATAATGAGCCCTCAGTCTGAGCTGTGCTTGGTAGCTCCTCTCAACAGGCACTGTCAGCTTGGGCTTTGCAGGGATCAGGAAAACAGAAGCTGAGTTGATCCTGGCACATCTGGCTTGCAGATGTAGTTTTCCCTCTTGTTCTTTCTTAAAGCTGCTTTTTTCAGGACTTGCATTCATGCATTTTTCTCCTGCTCCTCAGGTGAGTTCAGATAACTTGCTTTGCACTCTCTTTCGTGGGTTGCAGCTGAAGCAGTGCTTTCACAGACACCTCGCTCTGCTGTCACTCCAAGCTTGTTGCTTCTCAGCTTCAAGCCCAGTAGGAGATCAGGAGTGAGCCCGTGCAGATGAGCGAGGAGGCATCTCCTGCTTCGGTGTCCCCCCTTCCTTCTGCAAAGCCAAGACAAACACTTTGATTGGGGTGGATGAGGACAAAGCCTTTTTGCTTTTGCTGGCAATGGTGGAGCACACAGTGAGGAGGCTCTCCTTGTTCTCCTGCCTGCTGTTTCAGAGAGGCCACAGCTGTGAAGCTGCAGACTACTGCTCTCCTGATCTAGCTCTGGAGGGCAATGCTGCCCTGTCAGTGCCGTTTGTGTGCCTCCAGTTGCTTCAGGCAAAATTGGCTATGTTAGCTCAGATGAGTGTCTCTAAACTGTTCATTGGGCTGCTGGTGACATTTGCCATCTTCTGCCTGGAGCAAACTCAGGCTCTCAGAGGAGCTGCTGGGTAGGTTTGGTGAGTGGCAGCAACTCCCAGCCGCAGTGGTGATGCCAACAACTCCGTCCCCCATACCCGGAGTGGATGTGGTCATCCACACCCACTGATGTGGGGAGGGTCTTAGTGCTCCTCTTCTCCTGCCCTAGGAGAGCAAAGCAGAGTGCTCCCTGGTAAGCACTGGGGGGGGGGGGGGGTGGACATTGCCAATATCGAGTCAAACCCAGCCCTGCTGTGTCCAGACTGGCAGTCTCCTGTGTCTGCTGTTCCCCAGTGGCCCATTCAGCCTTGATTCCCAGGCAAGGGACTGGGAAATCTCATCTCCAGCTATTTATCTTATTACAAGTGTAGACATGGACCCATGCCCATCTTCCTTCCCAGGGTCCTCTTGGCAGTGGGTGGGCTTTGGGCTTTAGCTGTGCTGTGGTTGCCTACCAAATGATCATGCACTGAGACCCTTTGCTATGCAGGGCTCGAGTCCAAGATGAAATTACTTGGAACAAGAGCCCAACTCTGATGTAAGCAACCCAATTTCATGGGCTGTGGCTGTGCTGAGCGTGCTGCAGGGAGGGGACCTGCCCCCACCTCAGCCTTGTTGGTCTGCAGCAAGCCTCCTTTGATGCAGCATCACTGATTTATTTTGTTTGTTGGGGTTTCTTGTTTGTTGTTGGGTGGGTTTTGTTGTTGTTTGTGGATTTTGTTTTGATTTGGGTTTGGGGGTTTGTTTGGGGGTGGGTTGGGCTGGTTTTGCTTGGTTTAGAACAAAACAGATAGAAAACAGCTGCTGGGGCAGTGCAGAGGGGAGCCACGGGCACAGGTAAGCACCAGCACTTCTCTGCTCCTCTATTTGGGAGCAGCTTGTTCTCCTGCAGCACCCATGGCTGGCTGGATGCTCCCTTGTCCTCGGGCATGCACTTCTCCCAGCTGACCTGGCCCTGGAAAAGTGGCAGCTAGGTCCTTGGCAGAGTAGTCTTCACTAATTAACGGTGTGATGTGAGCTAATGAGGCCTTGCTGCCCAGCCCACTGGAGTTGAGGAAATTGATCCCTGCTGTTCCAGCATCTAGTTATGGCTTGGGTTTGGTTTTTTTCAGCAGTGAGTTTGATTAAGTTAAAGGCTATAATCAAGGATTCAGAGATGGCTAAGTGCAGGGAAGGCCATGAAGCAGCCTGGAGGGCTGTGACAGGGTTTAGATGTTCTGGATACTGTTTTGCAGGGGCAAGGAAGATGCTGAGAGAGACAGACTTGTGTTTGTGATGGGGCTGTGCTGAGAGACACAGGGGAACAGACCTGCCTTGTCCCCACCACAACTACAGCCTGGCACCTTTAGGTGCCAGTGTGACACGCACTTGCTCAGCACTTCCCTTGGTACCACCTTCCCTTCCTGGCTGCTCAGGGCCGCAGAACCTGGTGCTTTGCTGTCGCTCCTCGGCAGCTCCGGCTCATGGAAGCGGGATCGATGTCCCTGTGGCAGCCTGAGCCTCCCGAGTGCGGGTGAGGGGCCCGGGGGGGCCGCGCTCCGCCGCCGCGCAGCCGCTAGATGGTGGTGCGAGGCGTCCCTGCTCCCCGGCGGCATCCCGGCCGCCTGCCCCTGCAACATCCGTCTCATTTCCTGCCTTCCCTGAGACTATCTCAGCCTCTTTTCCCCCGCGGAGCATCCCTACGCCTTCCCTGGCAGCATCCCAGTCTTCTTCCCCTGGAATATCCATCTTCTTTTCTCCCTTGCCTGGGACCATTCCAGCTTTCTGCACCCGGAGCATCCTCACTCCTTCCCCGGCAGCATTCCAGCCTTCTTCCTGTGGAACATCTATGTTTTTAACTCCCTTCCCTGGGGCCAACCCAGCGTTCTCCCCCCAGAGCGTCCCTGCTCCTTGCCTGCAGCATCCTGGCTGCCTGCCTCTAGAACATCCATCTTCTTTCCTCCCTTCTCGGGACCATCTCAGCCTTCTGTCCCCAGAACATCCCTGCTGCTCTTCCAGCAGCATCCCAGCCTTCTGCCCCTGAAGCATCCCTGATCCTTCCCCACTAGCATCCCAGCTATTTTCCCCCACCACGAACATCCCTCTGGCTACTTCTGCAGCAGAGACCTTCGGTGCGTGCTCAGGGCACCTTCTCTGCACTGCTGCTCCGTGACTCAGAGCAGAACAAGACAGCAAAACAATAATCATGGTCTGTGTCTGCCCTCACCCAGCCACTGAGCCAAAGCTGCTTGGGAAGGCAGAGGGCTCTTGGCTGCCACAAGCCTCTTGTGTGGGAAAGCTGCTGGGAGGCTGAAGAAGGAGCTTCATCTGCAGCTCTGCTGAGCTGGTGGGACTGGTGGGGCCGGGCCATAGCAGAGAGGTGGTGGTGTCAGCTGTGTCTTTAAGCCAGTGACTCCACCACTCCTCTGCCTTCTTTTCCTGAACAAATCATATTGCAACTGTTGAAAAGGTGTCCAAAAATTGAGTCCTGGAAAAAGGCAGCAAAGCTCTGTGGGGACAGGTGAAGCCCAGCTCTGAAGTCTGGAGCAGGTCTGGTTTGTAGGGAAATACAAACCCTGTGCTGCGACCCCTCCCTGGGTACCATCTGGGTACAGGTGCCGCTGGGGAGCCCCTGGGCCTTTCAGTGCCCTGTGCTTGCTCTGTGTGGGGCAGCAAGCCCAGGGAAATCACAGGGAGCATCTCTCCTCTCCTCTCCTCAAAACAGTTTTGAAAATGAAAGCAGGAGGCAGAGCCAGGAGATGTTATCTCGCCGCTTTTTAGCGTTTCAGATAGGAACCAGCCCTTCATCTCTCTCCCAGGCTGAAAGGCAATTTGCATTTCAAGAGGTCAGGACGTACCTATTTCTTTTTACCACTTGAAATGAGGTATTAGAAGTCTATTGGAAACAAAACATGGCACACATGAAAGATGGCCTCTGCAGGCTCAAGTTAACTGCTCCTGTCAGCCCTGATTTCCCTGGCTGCTCGCTGGAGGATGCTGAAGGGAAGGCACTGCTGGAGAGACGCAAAGGGTGCAAAACCAGGAGCTCTAGGGCTCCTGGGGCTGCAACTGTGCTAAGAGGGACAGGGATGTCCCCTGGGAATTAGGGGGGCTTTGCACCCCATTGCCATAGGCAAGCTAGGCTCTAGAAGGGGAGCTGCAGCGAGGATAACTCAATAACCACCTCCCTGTTCCCTGCCAGCTCCCGCACTCGCCCAGGAGCGGGACCTCCGCCTGGCCCCCGCCAATTCAATTCTGCCTAATAAAAAGCCTCTGGCAGCCCCAAGCTTGGCCTGGGTTGGGGCTTGCTGGGCACTGCTGGCTTTGTTTTCTCAGCTGCTGCCTCTGCCTTCCCTGAGCTCACCGCTGCCTCTTATTTATATTGGAGTTTGCATTAGCAGATGCACTCTGGGATATTCAATTACTTAGAGCTGCAGCAGCACAAGCCTGTGCCGGAGCCATCAAGGGGGTTGGGGCTTTGCTTTTTATCTTGGTTTTGGGTATTGTTGTTGGTTGGTTGGTTGGATTTGTGCTGGTTTGTGTCGGGGTTGGGGGTTATTTTTTGTTGTTGGTTTTGCTTGGGGGGTTGGTTTGTTTGTTTGTCTGTCTGTTTGTTTGTTTAACTGGCTTGTGAGAGAGCTGTGGGGATGGGTAAAGGTGGTGGTGGTGGTGGATCAAGTAATGATAAATTAAACCAAACCAAAACAACCCCAAACGAGTAAAAAGTAGAGTAAAATGAGGAAGAAATAAATAAATAATCCTGTTTATGGAATGAAAACAGCCGGGTAAAAAATTATCTCCGGGAAGGAGGCAGCTCCCGGGGCTATTCTTAGCTCTTTTGTTTCTTTCTCTTCCCCCTCTCTCCGCCCCATGCGGGCTGTGGGTTCGGTGCATGTCAGTCCTGCTGTTCTCCCTCACCTCCTGACTGCCAGGTGATGCTTGCTTCGTTTCTTTATTTATTTATTTAATCTTATTTATAGCAATGGAGGCAGAGGGGGGGAAGGGCAGCAGCGGGCAGGAGAGGCCATGCAGGCGTCTGCTCTCAGCCCTGGCTGGGGGGCAAGATGGGGGCCGTCCAGCACCTGTGTCAGCAGTGGGGTTAACCCTGAGCTGGACATGGGCTCCTCTCTGCTTCTCAGCAGCTTCAGGAGCTGCTGTGCCCACCTCCTAAATGTCCTTTGCCTGGATCCTGAGTGGCTTCAGTTGCTGTGCTCTCTGCATCTTCAGGGCAGGAGTCCTCTTTGGTGTGGTTTCATCCTTTGTGAGCCCCACGCTGCTGCAGCCACCAAGGCTGGAGGAGCCCTGGAGATCCATCCCAGCTTTTTCCTTCCCTTGAGCACCATCATTCCTCAACTGCTCCCAGCAGAGCTTTTCCCCCACTGCCCCCACAGGCACTGCAGCCTTCCCCAGACACCCTTCCCATTGCTGTCAGCCTTGGATTTCCCATCGCCTCCCTCCCGAATGGTGCTGCCTCGGGACCCCTTTCACTGCCTCTCCTCTGCCTCCAGCTCCCCCGTAGCAAGCGTGCTCGTGGGCTCCCATCTTGGCGCCTTTAGGGGAGAAATACAGACTTCTTTTCTTATTCAATTAGGAATTTAACACACAATCAGGTGATCGCTTTAAGAGGATTTCCTATAAGGCAGGATTTGTATAACTGGGCGACGAGTAATATATTCCCTTAACTGGTTTATTCCTTTATCAGATTCCCCCCCCCCCCCCGCTCTAAGCACTTTAATGCATTTACTTTCCCATTGTCGCCACTTTTCTCGGCACTCTTCCTCCCTCCCCGAGCTTATGCAAATCCCCCGTAAGGCGTTTAACGAGCCCTGCGTGTCAATGGTGCCCAAATCTTCACCACCGCATTAGGCTTCATGCATGCCCTGCCTGATTAAGAGGGGTGGCGGGGCCAGCCTGCTTTGCCCCAGCCCCCCTCCCCCCTTTTCAGCCCTCGCCATGGGGCCAGGGAAGGGGCCCCCAGGCTGGGAGCTGCATTTTTCTAGTGAAAAGGCTGGAGCTGAAAGTAGCTCTTTTCTTTTACACGGCGAGCCGGGGAGGGGGAGCGCAGGGCTGACCTGTCTGCTGCTGTTTGCTGCTCTGTCGCTCAGCTTTTGGGGTGCTGGGGGGGGGGGGGGGGAGGTGTTAAACTGGGAGAGGAGAGGGTGTGTGTGTCTCTGTGTGGAATGTGAGCAAAGGAGCAGTGAGACAGTATGAGAATCAATTTGCTTGCATGTCACCTGCCCACAGGGCACTGGGTGTGCAGGTGCATTGCTCCTGGGTGCCTACCCACTCCCCATAACCCTGTGGGAACAATTCTGCACATCACTGGCAGGAAAAGTAGAGGCTTTCCTCTTAATTTTGCCACTAAGGGCTTAGGTCAGCTCTGCCTATTGCCATGGTGCTGGGAGATGCTACTTGGACTCCCTCGCACCACTGGGTTGCGCTGGGAGGAGGTAGCACTTTGCAGGCAGGACCAGCTTGCTGTTCCCTGAGCCTTGTTTTGGGGGTGGGAGGTTAGCAGCTCTCATGGCTACAGGGCTCTAATGTACCCAGGGCTGGGGGAGAGTCTTGGAGTGCTAGCTCTGGGCGGGTTGGGAACTAGGTGGCATCTAAGGTCCCTTCCAACCCAAACCGTGCTGTGATTCTCTTGCAGAGTGGTTCAGGCTTTGTGGAAGCCCTTTTGGAAGCCAGCATGTGAGGGAAGAGCCCCATCCAAGGGTGGCTGTCACCATATTCTCCTTCCACAGCAAAAACAAGAGAAGAAATCTCTCTTCTCTCAACCTGAGTCTTTAAATAGCCCAGTGAGTGGGAGCGAGCTGAGCTGCCCCTTCCCGGCCCTTGTTTCCTCTGCAGCCGCTGCTGATTGTCTCCTTTTTTTATCCCATCCTGCCTGTGCGTGCAGCAATTATGCAAAGTTGCAATCAAGGAGCTGAATTAGCAGCTCATCTTGGATTAATTAGTGACGGATGCAAATCTCTTCCAACAAAGAAATGGAGGGGGGGGGGGGGGGGGGGGAGGAAATGCAAAGGCTGTGGGTATCCTCTCCGGGTTTCTCCAGCTCTCCCAGGCTGCTTTAGCTGATGTGGAAAGCTGGAGGGATGCACAGAGCAAGCCCCAGCAGGAAAAATCGAAGCATCCACGTGGAAGAACTTGGTTCTTGGCCTTGGGTTGAAGGCTGGGTGTCCCAAAGCTGCTGCTTATCTCGGCCCCTGCATCTCCCTGCAGCATTTCTACCCAGAGCTTTGGGCTTAGAGGGAGTTCTCCTCCCACTCCAGTGCTGGTGCAAAGCCTGGGGAAAGCCCAGTTAATCCCCATGGCCTCCAGGGCTGAGCCCCGGCCCCCACCAGGGATTTCTGTCTGCCTGCAATCCGATTGCAGCAAACCCCTCCGCTTGCACTGGACGAATTCCCTGGCTGCTGCACACCTCTCGTGGGCCCTGATAATCCCCCAAGTGTGACTCCAGCCAAGAGACCACATCCCTGGTTAATCCCCACCCTCTGTGAGCAAAGCCAGCGCTGCTGAGGATGCTCCTGGTGCTGGCAGCACAGCCTGGGAAGCGCTGTGGAGCCTACGGTGCTGTTTAAAGAAGCTTTTCCAAGCGGGAACTGCAGACTTGGGAATGGACTCTTCTTCCCATGAAACAGGAAAGATGGATGTGCAGAGCTCACAGGGAATACACCTTGAGTCCTGTGTCCAGTTGCAGGCCCCTCACTGCAAGAAAGATTTTGAGATGCTGGAATGTGTCCAGAGAAAGCTGGGGAGGGGTCTGTGAGGAGCAGCTGAGGCAGCTGGGGTTGCTTAGCCTGGAGAAGAGGAGGCTCAGGGGAGACCTTATTGCTGTCTACAACTACCTGAAGGGAGGTTGTAGCCAGCTGGGGGTTGGTCTCTTCTCCCAGGCAACCAGCACCAGAACAAGAGGACACAGTCTCAAGCTGTGCCAGGGGAGGTTTAGGATGGAAGTTAGGAAGAAATTCTTCACAGAAAGAGAGATTGGCCACTGGGATGTGCTGCCCAGGGAGGTGGTGGAGTCTCCATCCCTGGAGGTGTTTAAAATAAGACTGGATGAGGCACTTGGTGCCGTGGCTTAGTTGATTAGATGGTGCTGGGTGATCTTCTTGATCACCTCAAAGGTCTTTTCCTGGCTGATTCTGTGAGTGTGGGAGGAAGGGGCTCATCCCTTTGCCTGGTCCTTCCTGCTCAGCAGTCACAGGTAAGATGAGGGGGGGAGGGGACATAGCATTGGGCACACTTGGAATCACAGAATTGCAGAGTGGGTTTGCTTGGATAAGATCTCTGAGATCCTCGAGCCCAGCTGTTAACTCAGCACTGCCAGGTCACCACTAAACCATGGCCCTCAGCACCACATCTGCGCAGCATTTCAATCCCTCCGGGGATGGGGACTTCAACACTGCTCTGGGCAGCCTGTTCCAGGGCTTGACAACTTTTGGGGGAAAGAAATTGTTCTTCATGTCCAACTTAAGCTTCCCCTGGTGCAACTTGAGACCTCTTGGCTTTTAACATAGGAGAAGAGTCTGCCTCTCACATGGCTCCAACCTTCTTTCAGGGAGTTTGAGAGCCAGGAGGTCTCCCCCAAGCCTCCTCTTCTCCAGCCTAAGCAGCTCCACTTTCCTTGCTCCTCACAAGACTGTTCTCCAGACCCTTCACCAGCTTTGCTGCTTTTCTCTGGACTGCCTCCATCACCTCAAATAGCTTTTTGGAGTGAGTGTCCCAAAACTGAACCCAGTATCCAAGCTGTGGCTTTACCAGTGCTGTATCCAGGGGACCACACTGCTCCTGATGCAATACAGGATGCTATTGGCCGCCTTGGCTACCTGGGCACATGCTGGCTCATGGTCAGCTGGCTGTCAACCAGCAGCTCCAGGTCCTTTTCCACCAGGCAGCTTCCTAGCCACTTTTCAACAAGCCTGTAGCATTGCATGAGGTTGTTGTGACTCAGGTGCAGAACCCATCCCTTGGCCTTGTTGACCCTCATCCCCTTGGCTTCCAGCACTCCCCAAGAGTTTAAAGCCCTGCCTTGAGGTTTGTCAGGAATGTGGTGGGGTGCAGGCACCTGAAAGGTCTTTCCTTCCTCTCACCTCCACAGCAGCAACAACTAATAAAACCTGACTCTGCTGGAAGGACAAGCACAGCCCCACTGCAGGAGCTTTCTGGAGCCCACCCTAACCTGACATCTCTGAGCCAAAGGAATCATCAGTGCCTCACTCCAGCAGCAGGACTCATCAGCGTTCCACCAGCCTCCAGGAGAGCAAGGTAAGGCTCTGCATAGCAAGAAGCTGTGGCAAGGCAGCCTCAGGGTGTTAGCCAGTTCATGGAGCTGAACAAATCCTTCCTCATAATCCAGCAAATGCCACTGGGATGCACCAGCTTGAGCTGGGAGCTGTGGGAGAGGCAGGAAAAGGGAAGAAGGCAAAAACAAAAGCCTCCAAAAAGCTGTGGTTTGGGTGAGGGATGCTCTGTGGTCCATGCTGTTGGATGTCAGTGTGCAAGGGGAGATTTCAGGATGGGTTTTGTGGGGGGGATGTCCTTCCTGCCATGGAGAGTGGGGTGCCTGGGCCAGCCTTGGCCCAGCAGATGTCGAGCATCATGCCTGGCAGGTTTTCGTGGCTGTCAAAGTGGGTCAAGCAGAAACCCAAGGAGCAGCCAAGCTCACCAACCTCGAGCCAGCTACATCAAAGATGAATTATTCAGGCCCAGCTTAAAAAATTGAAGAGCCCAGCAAAACTCAGGGAGAGCCCAGCTCGAGGGACCACCCCTCCATGCCCCATTGGGCAGAGTTGGCTCAGCCTGCCTATGCTCAGGGGGCACCTTGGGCACACGGAGAAGGTGAACAGTGTCATTTGGGTCCAATACTGCCCTTGGGGATTGGGAAGGCAGAGAGAAAGGACTTGGAGAAGCTCATTCCAACAGATTCATCTCCCTGTGGTTCCCTCATAGCCCTCCAAGCCATAGCATGCACCCCAGCATGCTGCCACTGCACCCACAACAGAACTAGCAGACAGGGATCCCTCTTGCTCCCCAACCTGGGGCTCAAGAGGTTGTGTGTAAAAATCAGATGCTCTTCAGTGCGAGGTGTTTGGCTGCAGCATCTCCTTCTGCTCAGAGAACACCAAGCACATTTGAGAGCTGAGGTGTTCCTCATATTCCCCTGAGTTCAGCTGATTTAAGAAGACACACACACACCCCCAACAGCCCCATCCCTTTGGGATGAGGAAGATCAGCTGATGGGGAGAATCCCCGTGGAAGGAGCTGGCTAATGCTGCCTGGTGAGCGCCAAAGCAGCAGAGCTTTGCTGGCAAGCTGTGAGACGGCAATTGCACAGATGCTGCAGCTTCTCCTGCTCCCTTGGCACAGCACTCCCACCCTCTAGGTGCCAAGCAGCAGCAGGCACTGTCAGGGGACCCCCTCCACAGTAACCCCTTTCTCATACAACTTCAGGGTCCCTGGCAGGGCATACCAGTCCCTGGCGCAGGGCTAAGGGGCATTCCCCAAGAGGAGTGAGGTGCTTGGAGATTGTTTCAGTGGCACTGTCAAATTCAGGCTGAACAAGCAGCTCAAAAAGTGCCCCTTGCAGCAGTGCATGGAGCTGTGCAGGTGCTCAATCCAGGGAGCAGCAGAGGAAGCTGAGCCCCTGGCTCAGGGCAGAGCTCGGCACGGAGCCTGGATTGCTCTGAGCCAAACTCAGACCAGCTCAGCCAAGGAGAAGAGATGGAAATTTCCACCTGTCCTCCTCCCTGCAAAGGATTTGCAGGGGACCCTTGGCCCAGCCCTGCTTCCAGCAGGAGGTGGTTGAAGAGGCACAGCCACTCTGGGCTCTGATTTCCTCTGGCGTGAGTGGCTGCATCCCCCCGGCCCCATGCTGCTCGCCACAGCCCAGCGGTTATCGACTGCCGGGAGATTGTCATTCACAGCCCAGTGCCTTGCAGCCAGGGTGTGTGAGCAGGGATGCTGCTAGGAAGGCAGACTGAGGGAGTTGGGGCTGTTCAGTCTGGAGAAGAGAAGGCTCTGAGGAGACCTGATTGTGGCCTTCCAGTACCTTAAGGGAGCTACAAGAAAGCTGGGGAGAGACTTTTTAGGGTGTCAGGGAGTGATAGGACTGGGGGGAATGGAACAAAACTAGAAATGGGTAGATCCAGATTGGAGGTTTGGAAGAAATTCTTCCCCATGAGGGTGGTGAGAGACTGGCACAGGTTGCCCAGGGAGGTGGTGGAAGCCTGGAGGTTTTTGCAGCCAGTCTGGATGTGGCTCTGGGCAGCCTGACCTGGTGTGAGGCGTCCCTGCCCATGGCAGTGGGGTTGCAACTAGATGATCCTTGAGGTCCCTTCCAACCCTGGCAATTCTATGATTCTCCTTCTTCCCACTGCTGTCATCCTCCTGTGCTCTGCAAGGGCTGGCTCCCCAGGACCCTCAACCCAGCTCAGTGGGAGCTGGGTTTGCTCCTTCTGCAAGAAAACCCTCTTGCATCGTTTTGATTGTCCCTTTGTACTTGGCTTAGCGAGGCTGCTGCTTGAGTTTTGGGTCCCTCCCTCCAAGGAGGGCATTGAGGTGCTGGAGTGGGTCCAGAGAAAGGCAACAAAGTTGGTGAAGGGTCTAGAGAACAAGCTTTTTGAGTTGCAGCTGAGGGAACTGGAGTTGTTTTGCCTGGAGAAAAGGGGATTTGAGCCAGGTGGGGGTCTGTCTCTTCTCCTGAGGAACAAGTGATAGGATGAGAGGAAGCAGCTTCAAGTTGCACCGGAGGAAGTTTAGGTTGGACATTAGGAACAATTGGTTTTTTCCCCAAAATGATTGTCAAGCCCTGGAACAGGCTGCCCAGGGCAGTGTTGAAGTCCCTGCTCCTGGAGGGGTTGCAGAGCCGTCTACACCATGTTGAGGGACGTTGTTTAGTGGTGGACTTCTTAGAAGGGTTGGCTTAGTGGTTGGACTAAGTGATCTGAAAGGCCTCTTCCAACCCAAAGGATTCTGTGATTCTCCAGATCTCTGTGATGTTGCCTGCAGCCTTGGCCAGCTCACCCAGCTCAGGAAGGGTGGGGAAAGATGGGGTCCCTGTCCTTGTCTGTCCCTTCAGGCACTGTCCTGCCTGGAGCACCTTCCTCAGGGATATGCATCCACTCCCTGGACAGCTATCCCCACTGCCCCATGCTGTTGCTTGCTTTCCTCCCTTCCCTGGTTATGCTGGGGAGCAGAGCCTTCCCACTTGCTTCTCTAAAATGCTGGGGGATTGCTGCACCCTGCTAGCCAGAGCTGCCTGCCATCCATCCATCCATCCATCCATCCTGCCATCCATCCATCCTTCTGACCATCCATTTATTCTTCAGTTTTTCCTTCCTCCTTTCTTCCATCCATGGGACAGCTCCTGCTGACCCCATCGGTCCTTCTGATGCCAAAAGCATTTGCAGGGTACAATCTCTCCCTGCAAAGCTCCTGCCCTAAATGCAAGTCCCTAATTAATCTCTCTTTGCAATTAGCTCCGGGCGCCCCAAATCCCCCTGATGTACCTATAGGCGGTACCTACAGGCAGGGGGATGATCGTGCTGTGTTGGTTGGAATAACCCTTCCCGCGGCCCCCGGGGCTAACCCAGCCCCCTCCACCGAGCCGGGGCTGGTGGAGGGAGAGGATGCTCGGAACGCCCTGGGGTTGGCGGGGAGGGAGGACCGGGAGGGAGCTCAGGAGGAGGGGAAGCGGGAGGAGGCGGGGGGACGGGAGGCAGAGCCGGGGCCGCCTCCGCTGCTCGCCGACAGCCGCCGCACTCAGCTCCGTGCCCTCCCCCCTATCCCCCCCCCAACCCCGCTCCCCGGGCATGGCGGGGCCGGGGGCTGGTGGCCGGTGGGGCTGAGCGGGGCGGAGCGGGCGCAGCGCCGGGGCCGGTGCCGCAGAGCAGCCGCCGCGGAGGGAGGTAAGAACCGCCGCGACCTGTTGTTGGACACGGATGGGAGCGGGGAGACGCCTCCCCTCCAGCCCCCCCTGTCCTCCCCGGCTCCGAGCATCCTTCCCGCGGGCGCGGCCGAGGGCCGGGGTCCCTCCCCGCTGCATCCAGCGAGGAGCCCGGGGACCGGGGGTGTTGGATTCCCCCCGTTTATTGCAACTTCGCTGCTTGCAAGATGTCGGGTACCCTTTAGCCCGGGGGAAAATCGTTTCTCTGCCCTGACAGGGTGGCGGGGCTCCTGCGGTGCTTGGGGATCTGCAGTGCACGGGGAGGCTGCACTGCCTGGGGGCCCTTAGGAACTTGGGGTTCCCCCCTCTGCCCGGCCCTGCAGGTGCCCTGTCCCCGCGTGAGACTTCCCACCCTAGCCGTGATGGAGGGACCTCTTCCTCTTTCTTACGGCTTCAACTTGCACTGCAGGAGGTTTGCCTTGGAGATTAGGAACAATTTCTTCACCCAAAGGGGTACTGGGCGCTGGAGCAGACTGCCCAGGGAAGTGGTGGAGTCGCCATCCCTGGAGGTGTTCAAAAGACGTTTAGATGCAGGGCTGAGGGACACGGTCTAACAGTTGTGTACAGGGAGATGTCAGGTTGTGGTTGGACTCAACGATCTTAAGGTCTTTTCCCATCAGGTGATTCTATAGTTCTCTCCCACCCTGGAACCCAAATCCCCCCTTGTGTAGAGGGGTGTCTAGTCCAAAGGGAAGGCATAATTTGATTGACCCTGGCACAGGGATGCTGGAGCGAGGGCTGGTCCAGCACCCAGGCTGTGCAGAGCATCCCAGGGGCCCCAAGAAGTCTGGGGTGCAGAGTGTGGGATATATCCAGCCAGTTTACACTGTCTGTTTAAACTTGCCTAATCTCACCTCCCTGGGGCTTGTAGTTGTTTTTTGAAACCCTCCATGGCAAGCCATGAAATCTGCTTCCCCCCAAATGCAGAGTGTACTAACCATCATCAACACAGGCTGCACAAAACTAGTTGAGGGGTTAGACTGAGAGGAAACAGCCTCAAGCTGCACCACAGGAGGTTTAGGTTGCACATGAGGAACAATTTCTTCCCCAGAAACGCCAAGCTGTGGAACAGGTTGCCCAGGGCAGTGAGTGGAGTCTTCAGCCCTGGAGGGATGAAGCTGTGCAGATGTGGTGCTGAGGGACATGGTTTAGTGGGGACCTGGCAGTGCTGAGTTAATGCTTGGACCTGGTGATCTTAAAGGTCTTTTCCAACTTAAACGATTTAGTGATTCCATCTCCTCCAGCTGGGATCTCCGCTATGGAAATCCCTGCAATAGGCTTTCCCAGCATCCCAGAAGGTGCTTCCACGCTGGGTTTTGTTGCCTGGGGGTAGCAGCAGGAGCGAGGCAGTGCTCAGTGAAGAGGATCCCAACCAGTTCCTCCACAAGCAATGGGATGGAGCAGTGTCCCTAGCCAAAATAAGCCCCCCTGGGGTGTCCTGCCTGCGGTGCTCTGGGCTGGGGGTCTTGGGGCCCATCCCAGCATGGCGTAGGGTGGGGTCCCCAGCCTGGCCGTGTCCAGGCCTCTGCACAGCCTGGGGGCCGTGGCAGGTCTGCTCTGTTTCCACCAGTCCCTGCAGCAAGCAGGGGTTTAGGCTCCATGTTTGCACTCTCAGACTCTGTGGCCACCATATCTGCCACCCACCTCAGGGCCCCCCCAGCATCCAGCCCATCCTGGCAGCCAGAGAGATGCTGGAAAAGCTCTGCTCCTGCAAACGCCACTTCTGGCAGGGAAACCAGACAAATCACTGCCATTGATTTTTTGCTCCCTTGCCTGCCTCACCCTGCTGCCTTGGAGGAGGGTTTCTTATGCCCCCCACCCCCCAGCCAGATGGGTGGTCTGCAGGTGGTGGGCACAGAGCCGCGCTGGCATCTACTGACTGCCACCGGTAAGGCAGAGCAGACCTATCCTGCCCCAGCCTGGGCTGAGCTGTCCCCAGAAGAGATTTGGGTGGCTCTGAGGAGGGTCACTGGAGGGTGCTCAGATGTTTGAGGAGCTCATTTTGGGATGCATGTGGTGCAGACTCTCTTGGGTAGCTGCTGAGCACCTTCCTGTGTGCCACAGTGCCTCGAAGACCTTAAAAGTCTGCTTGCATCCAGTCCCCTCCCTGAAAAGGCTGCAGGAGCATTGTCAGCTCGGGCTTGGTGGCTCTGCCCCAGCCCTGAGCAGCAGAGATGCTGAGGGAGGCCATAAATCAGAGCAGGCGTGTGCTGCCTGCTGAGAGCGAGGGCTTCCTGAGGCAGCTGGGATCTTCCCCGGCAGCTGCCCACCCTGGGTGGCTTTCACCCCTTCATCTCTCTAATTGCTTCTGGAAATCACAGTGGTGCTTGGAGGTGCCATCATCCCAGTGAGGTGCTGAGCTGAGCCGGGGTGAGTGCTGTGGCTCAGGCAGACTACCCTCCCCAGATTGCTGCTCACCACCTCGAGCCCAAGGGACCCTGCTGGCAGCAGGGAGAGCACTTCCCGGGTGGGAAAAGCACAGGAGGGCACTGGGACATCTACCTGACAAGGAAAGGCTGAGAAAGCTGGGGCTGGTTAGCCTGGAGGAGATGAGACTGGGCGGGGGGAAGATCTTCTCAGTGCTGATCAACAGCTAGAATAAGCACCAGGAGGATGGAGCCAGGCTCTTTGTAGTGGTGTCCAGGGGCAAGGGGCACAAAGTGGAACACAGGAGGGCCCAGGTAAACCTAAGGAAGATTCCTCACTTTGAGGGTGACAGAGCACTGGAGCAGGTTGCCCAGAGAGGTTGTGAAGCATCCATCTCCAGAGGCATTCCAAACCTCCCTTGATGTACTCCTGGGTGCTCTCTTCTGGATGACCCTGCTCTAGCAGGGGGGTTGGACTGCATGACTTTTGGAGGTCCTTTCCAGCCCCCACATTTCTGTGACTCTGTGAACGTGGCAGGGTGAAGGCTCTGAGCTACCTGTGTGCTTGTGGACCCCTGGCAGTGGCTGGGGGACGATCCCCAGGAGGGAACACAGGAGCTGTGTCCCAGGGGTGTCCCCACTCTCCCTCCCAGGTCGGCCACGATGGGCTCGGTGGGAGCTGAGCGCTTCAAGGAGCTGAGCCCGGTGGGGACCCCAGAGGGCAACGTGGTGATGAGCTTCAGCTTCGACAGCTACCAGCTGGAGGAGGACGAGCTGCAGCGGGGCAGCCAGGCCAAGGGCGTCCTCACCTTCATGGAGCCAGGTGAGGGCAGGCACGGCCCCAGCCCACAGCCAGGTTCCCTGCTGGTTTCCCACTCTTTTTTAGGAGCTTCCTGAGATGAGTTGCATGGCCACAAATGGCCTGAAGTGACCTTAAATTGCCTTTTTTGGGGACCTATTTGTGCCCATGTGAGCCACCACAGCATCCATGGTGGTGGGCTCTGCAGGTTGGCAAGGAGTTGAGGGTTCATGCCCCGATTCTCACCCCCAGCATGCAGCTCTTTCCCACGAAGGGCTCAGGAATGCTCCTGGGATTTACCCCAGCCCTGATCCACAGCCTGGGGCAGCCTTGCTCAACTCCAGCCTCGCTCAACTCCAGCCTCCCCTCGACCTCTCCTGCACCCTGACTTCGGCTGTTTGGTTGTTCAACTGCAACTAAAACTCATCAGCCCCCAAAGCTGTGGGTGTTTTCCTGCCTCTTGGGTCTCTCTTTGGGATGCCTTTACCTAGGGAGGGTGTTACTCAGGGCTGGGGTTATTTATTTGTGAGACTGTGGGATACTGAGCCACTTGCTGTGGGTGGAACACCTCCCTCATGTACCATAAAAGATAAGGAAGCACCATCCATCTCCCCAAGGCTAGCCTCTGCTGCGGGTCCCATGGGTGCAGCAGTGCCACTCTCACGTCTTTTTCTCTTTCTTTCCTCTCCTGGGGCAGTTTCTGAGGATCCTGAGCCCCAAGATCGATACCATGGGATCTACTTTGCCATGCTGCTGGCTGGGGTGGGATTTCTCCTGCCATACAACAGCTTCATCACTGATGTGGACTACCTGCACCATAAATACCCAGGTAACTCTCCAGCAGTTACAGCATCCCAGACACCCCAAAGCTGGGGGAGAGCTTGGCCCCAGTTCCAGAGCAGCTGGGCCCCTGCCACCCCACCCCATCACCTGCCTCTCTTCAGGGACCTCCATTGTCTTTGACATGAGCCTCACCTACATCCTGGTGGCTTTGGTGGCCGTCATCCTCAACAACGCGCTGGTGGAGCTGCTGAGTTTGCACACCCGGATCTCCGTGGGTGAGTGGAGCTCCCCCTGCCCCTCAGCAGTGCCAGCTCCTGCCTTCCCACCACCACCTGCCTCCATTTCCCACTTGCAGGCTACCTCTTTGCCCTGGGGCCCCTGCTCTTTGTCAGCATCTGTGATGTGTGGCTGGAGCTCTTCAGCCGCAGGCAAGCCTATGCCATCAACCTGGTGGCCGTCGGGGTGGTGGCCTTTGGCTGCACAGGTATGTGAGACAGCTGCTGGCACTCTGGCAAGCACAGCCCACCAGACAGGGGGTGGGAAAACAGCCCCATCCCCAAGAGCCTTGGGGTCTTGGGGCAGTTCCTTGCTCTGATGGCTATAAGCTGCCCCTCACACTCCCGCTCCATCCCCTCCACCTATGTCTGGGCACTGCTGGACAAGGGCACCAGCACCGAGCTGTGCATTTGCCCCAGACACCACCCATCAGGGCCACCACGGTGGCTTTGCTATGTGGGCTACCATGATGGCTTCTCAAGTCTCTGCTCCTGGTGGCCACTCTTGGTGGGAGTAGCCATGGCAGGGTAACGAGAGAGGGCAAAGAACTTTTGGGGCAAGGAGGCCTCATGTGCTGCAGCAGCAGTTCATGAAGGGCACAGCTCCCAGATGGCACAGCATGGGGGGGTACCCCCAGGGTCTCTTCCCCTTCCCTGGCGTTTCACCTGCAGCAATAATTCCTCCTTCTCCCCCTGGCACATGCTCCTGAAGTGCAGCAATCCAGCTTCTACGGCTACACAGGGCTGCTGCCCAAGCGCTACACCCAGGGAGTGATGACAGGAGAGAGTAAGTATCTGTGGCAGCGCCCAGCCACGTGGGCTTGCATGGGGCAGGGAGGGGGTCACTCCTTCACCTCCTCCTGGGGTCCCAGTGTGTCATACCCAGAGCCCTGCTGTCCCCAGCACAGATCAGGGACACCTCAGGCTGCTCCCCAGCAAAATGGTTCCTAAATCGCTTGCAACACTTGCTGTCAAGATGGGCTGGGGATGTCAGCCAGGAGCTGCCTTCAGTGCCCCAAAATTGCTGTAGCTCCTCCGTACCTGGAGGCACAGGGGTCCCTGAGCTGCGGGGTTCAGCAGGACCCAGTCCCAGCAGCTCTCCCATGGCCCCCAGGCACCGCTGGGGTCATCATCTCGCTCAGCCGTATCTTCACCAAGCTGCTGCTGTCAGACGAGAAGGAGAACACAGTCATCTTCTTCTTCATCTCCATCGGCATGGAGCTGACCTGCTTCATCCTGCACCTGCTGGTGAAGCGCACTCGCTTCGTTCGCTACTACACAGCCTGCTCCCGCCAGGGCCTCCCCGAGGGGCGGGGGGCCGGCGACCCCGGGACCGGCTACCGCGTCCACCACGACGTCACTGCCGAGGACATCCGATTTGTAAGCCGAGGGCCAGGGCTTCCCCGCTGGCCCCTGTGGTGCCTCTCGCTGCTGGAGCTCAGCGCTGGTGTCCCCTCTCTCCCTCCACCCAGGAGAGCCGGCAGCGAGGGCAGCCAAGCTCTCCCCGGGGCAGCCCAGGCGCCGAAGCGGAGCTGGCCGGCAGCGGCACCTACGTGCGCTTCGACGTCCCTCGGCCCAAGATCAAGAGGAGCTGGCCCAGCTTCAGAGGTGAGTGCTGGGCTGGGAGGGGCCAACCGTGCCAGCAGGGCAGCACTGAGCATCTTGCAGGCAGGAGCGGTTGCTGGCCCAGGGCTGTGAAGAAGGGTCAACCCTTCCTGCGTGTGCCCCAACCCATGGGGCAGTCTCATCTCCGGAAGCAAGGGAGGGCTGCAGGCTGGGGCTGAGCGGAGCTGCCTGTCCCCACCAGACATGCTGCTGCACCGCTACGTCGTGTCCCGCCTCATCTGGGCCTACATGCTCTCCATCGCCATGACCTACTTCATCACCCTGTGCCTCTTTCCTGGGCTGGAGTCGGAGATCCACAACTGCACCCTGGGGGAGTGGCTCCCCATCCTCATCATGGCCATCTTCAACCTCTCCGACTTTGTTGGCAAGGTAGGAGAAAGGCCAACAGCAGTGCAGGGTGGGCTTGGCTCCTTTTGTGTCCTCTTCCAAAGCCACCCTCCACCAAGGATCAGCTCTCCCCCCTGGGTATCTTAACCAGGGTGAAGTTGCTCACTGGCATAGCCCAAGTTGGGCTCCTGCAGCAGTTGGTCTTCCCCCCATCTCACCTCCTCCTTGCTGCTCCGTGTCGAGCACCAAGGTGCCCTCCCCAGCCTTCTCAGCCACTCCAGGATGATCTCTGCTCCCTGCTGCAGATCCTGGCTGCCCTGCCCTATGACTGGAGAGGCACCCACCTCCTCATCTATTCCTGTGTCCGTGTGGTCTTCATCCCCCTCTTCATCATGTGTGTCTACCCCAACGGGAAGCCCACCTTTGGCCACCCCGCCTGGCCCTGCATCTTCTCCCTCCTCATGGGCATCACCAACGGCTACTTTGGCAGCGTGCCCATGATCCTGGCTGCTGGCAAAGTGAGCCCTGAGCAGCGGGAGCTGGCAGGTAAGACTGAGCCCTCCCTGGGAATCCCGTGCTGGGTGGCCAGAGCAGCCTGACACCCTGTGTCCCTTCCCCCAGGGAACACCATGACTGTGTCCTACATGACAGGCTTGACGCTGGGCTCCGCCGTGGCCTATTTTGCCTACAGCCTCACCAGTACGTCCCACAGCAGCTGCTTCTACACCGAAATCTCCAACGGCTCCTTCACCTCAGGGTACTGAGACCTGGGGTGGGGTGATGGGGACAAGATGGGACCTGCTTCCCACTCTGGTTCCCCACTGCCCCTCTTGGCCCACATCCTTCCTGGAGGAGGGAGCCTGGAGCCAGAAAGCTGTCCTGGGGTGGACAGGGACCGGCACTGTGTTGGCATAGGGCTGCGGCATCTCAACACAGCCCATGCTGCCCAGGCAGATGCTGTGCAGGGATACTTCTCTTGGTGCCATTCCTCCCCTCTTGGGAGACAGCCCTGCTGCTCCTGGGGGGCTCCCCATAAGCCATGTGCAGCTGTTCAGTAGAGGCAGGGGGGGTTCTTCTTTGTGCCAAGCCATCACCAAGAGCAAGAAAATACTGCCAAATCCCAAAGGGCAGAGGACCTGTGCTGGGGAGAAGGGTGGTGGAGGGGTAGTGAGGAAGAGCAAGAGAGGAAGCAAGCAGACTTTCGAAAGATGAGCCTCAGCTTTCATCAGTGGTGCTGTAGGTTTTCAGCAGGTCTGGCTTGAAACGATGATCTTCCCCAAATATGCCAAAAAAGACCCAACTCACTTTTGCTGATTGGGAAAAAGTCTCTTTTGCTTGTGTCTTGTTTTCACCCTGCCCCTGATGGCAAGTGAGGCAAGGTCTTGGCTTCTCCACCCTCACACTGTGGATCATCACAATGGGGCAGAGGGGAGAGGGGCTTTTGAGGCCACAGCAGGGCAGATGCCACCCACAGATCACTGCTGAGCTTCAGAATTTATTGCAAGGGACATAAATGAGGCTGATGCCACATGAAATGTCCTTGCAGTGCTGCCTGGTCATTAGCCATGCTTATGGCACGGCCCTGGCACTGAAAGCACTTGGCTAACACCAGGCTGGGCTGGCAAATACACACAAGGTGATGCCTACTGATTGTCCTGTGGGGTTTTGGGGTGTTCCTTGCCCTGCTCCCCATCTCCAGAGTCCCCACTTGTCACCTGAGATGGCTGGACTTGTCACCAGGTCCCATCAAACCCCTGCCAGCCTGCAAACTGCTGCTCAAGTGCAACACTTCTGCGGGCAGCAAGCGGGAGAGGGATGGGGCTGAGTGGAGCAGAAATCAGCTCAAGAATGTGCCAGCAGCAGAGGCTGCTGCTGTTTGGGACTGGCTGCCCCTCACTGTGCCAGGAGCTGGCGGGGGCCACTTCCCAAGGGAAAAAAGCCTAAGGGCTGGAGGTGATGGGAACAGGAAGCAGCAGGCACCAAGGCTTGGCAACCCTGAGCCGGCCCCACCAGCACCAGCGAGCCTCACCCTGCTGAGCTCCCAGCTGCAGCTCACACCAAAAGGAGCAAACCCAGCATTTCATCCTCAACACAACATCCATGCAGGATCCAAGGAGCTGCCGTGAGTGTGGTCCCTTGCACCTTCCACCCCCCCATGCCCCACTGAGCAGAGGCCTCTGCTGCAGGAGGAGCACCCATCATCCATCCCATCCATCAGTGCCACCCCACAAGGGGACCGTCAGAGAGATGAGGTCTCCCCAGAGAGCCGCACAGAGCCTGGCTCGGCTCCCAAGCCAACAAGGGATCGCTGAACCTGCTCTGGGAGGGGGTTTGGACGAGATGCAGAACACAGGAATGAACCAGGCTGGAAAAGACCTTTGAGATCATGGAGTCCAACCCATCACCCATCACCAGCTGACCAACCAAACCATGGCACTGAGTGCCTCAGCCAGGCTCTTTATAAAGCTCACCTCCAGAGCTCCCTTCCACCCCCCCCACCCTTCTGTGATCCTGTTGCCACCAGAAGGAGGTAAAACTAACCCCAGAAGTCACCACAGGCAAAGACAAAGGGGGTGGGGGGAAAAAAAAAAAAGAAGGACTTCATTGGGTTGCTTTTTTTTTTTCTTTTCAATTAATTTTTTTTTTGTTTGGGTTTTTTTTTTCCTCTTTTTTTTATGAAAAAGAAAAAATAATGATCACACAGAGTTCTCCAACAAACAGAAGAATGCCAAAAGAAGAAGAAGAAGAAGAAGAAGAAAACAACCAAAAACCAACAAAAACCAAACCAAAATTGGGTTTAAACAAAACAGGAACCCTCCCCCCTCCAGGGAAGGAGAAAAACCAAACAAAAAGAAACCCCCAAAACAAAACAGAACAAAACAAACAAAAAAAGAAAGACAAAAACCTGGCTCTCCTTTCCTCTCGATTGTCTGAAATATCCTTGTGTTCCATAGAAGGCAGTGGGTTTTAAGTGCTTTCTATTTAACATTTTTTTAGCATAAAATCTTTTCTCTTTCTTTCTTTCTCTCTCTCTCTCTCTCTCTCTCCCTCTCTCAGTCTCTCTCTCTCTCTCTCTCTCCTCTTAAAATAAGCTCACACGAAATTTCGCTTCTAGAAGTACAGGACAGGACACTTTTGAGCAGGGAGGAAGCGGGGGGGGAGGTTGGAGGGAGGAGGGGTTGTGGGGGGTGTGTGTGCCTGTTCCCAGATCATTTACAATCACAATCCAACAGGAAATAAAAAATAAGGTTCTAAGAGTCAGGCTGTGTGTGTGTGTCCCTCTCTCTGCCGGCCCTTGGCTGCTTTTTGCCTTCTTTTTGGGGTGGTTTGGGGGGGGGGTCTGCTGTTGTCGCTGTTTGTTTTGCTGTCACTGTTTTGCTGTTGCTGTTTTGCTGCTGTTGTTTTGCTGCTGTTGTTTTGCTGCTGTTGTTTTGCTGTTGCTGTTTTGCTGTTGTTTTGCTGTTGCTGTTTTGCTGTTGCTGTTTTCCTGCTGTTGTTTTGCTGTTGCTGTTTTCCTGTTGCTGTTTTTCTGCTGCTGTTTTCCTGTTGTTGTTTTCCTGTTGTTTTCCCGTTGCTGTTTTCCCATCGCTGTTTTCCCGTTGTTGTTTTCCCGTTGTTGTTTTCCCGTTATTGTTTTCCTGCTGTTGTTTTCCTGTTGCTGTTTTCCCGTTGCTGTTTTCCTGCTGCTGTTTTCCTGTTGCTGTTTTCCCGTTGCTGTTTTCCTGCTGTTGTTTTCCTGTTGCTGTTTTCCCGTTGCTGTTTTCCTGCTGTTGTTTTCCTGTTGCTGTTTTCCTGTTGCTGTTTTCCTGTTGCTGTTTTCCTGTTGCTGTTTTCCTGCTGTTGTTTTCCTGTTGCTGTTTTCCTGCTGCTGTTTTCCTGCTGTTGTTTTCCTGTCGCCGTTTTGCTGTCGCCGTTTCATTGTCGCCGTTTTGCTGTCACCATTCTGTTGTTCACACATACATATGTATATTTTTTTGGTGGTATTTTGTTGGTTGTTTGTTGGATTTCTATTTGTGGTGGTTTGTCACTTTCTTTTTTTATTTATTTATTTTTTTTTCCTCTCCTCCTCCTTTTTTTTTTTTTTTTCCTTCCTTTTATTTTTTCTTCCTTTTTTTTTTTTTCTGTATAATTTCATAACTTTTTTTTTTTCACAGTTTTAAAAAGTTTATATTTATATATATATATTTATATTTATATTTATAATTAAAAAGTTGAATCCTTTTTTTTTTTTTCTTTCTTTCCTCCTTTTTTTTTTTTGTTGGTGTTTTTTGTTTGTTTGTGGTTGGGTGGTTGGTTGGTTGGTTTGTTTTTTTAAAGACTTATAATACAGGAAGGGGCTTCAAAGAGTCTTTTGGTACATTAAAACTGTACAGGCTTAGAACCGTTTAGCTATCCGCTGGGGCCCCGAGGGCTGGAGATGATGGTAGGAGCTCAGCACCATGTGGTTCATTTGAAGGACGAGGGGTAGCTCTGCAGGGGGGTGTCCCTCTCCCCTGAGCCCTGGCCTCCAGTCTCTGGTACTCAGCAGGTACCAGGGCGGATAGCTTCCGATCTGTCCTTGTCTCTCCCCACCGGAGCCTGGGGCCGTGGCTCCCGGCCGAGCCGGACCCCGCTCCGTGTCCCAGCGAGCTGTAGTGCCAGTCGGTAGTTGCAAAGATCAGTGCGTCTCTTGGAGGTTTTTTTTTGTGTGTGTGTTAAGTGCAAGGATGTTGCATCATTGCCTGGTTCTCCTCTGGTGTCCCCACCAGCCATGGGCAACCTTGGTGAGGCGGTGGTGGTGATGCCATGGCTTCGGTGTGCACCCAGCGGGAGCGAGACAGCAGCAGGTCAGCTCCACGAGAGGGAGGGAGGGAGGAGGTGAAGGTGGTGGCTCTCCAGGAGCCATTGGGGTAGTTGGCTGGATGGAAGGAGTGAGCTAAATGGTCCCCTCCCTGAGCCCAAGGTGGCAGTGGGGCTCTGGCTGTGGAAATGCTGCAGGTGGGCACAGCCAAGCTTCACACTCTGTCCTCGCTCCCATCAAATGGCAGGTGAGGACTCCACAGCAGCTCCACAGCTCTGCTGCAGGCAAAGCATAGGGGGTTAAGCTGGGTGAGGAATGGCACAATCCAATGGCCTGTGGTCTCCTATGCCCCAAGCACTGAGCAGCAGCTTCTCCCAGTCATTTCCTGGCCCCCTTCACTGCACACTCCAAGTCCTTGCTTCCCTCACTCTGCCACAGGCTTGCTCCTCCAGTACCTTTCCAGGGCAGGAGTCACACAGAGTGACAGGGAGGTGGGCTCAGGCTATTCATCTGAGGCAGTGGGAAGGCACCATCCTAGACTGGATGTTGACTCATCTTCCACCCAGCTCCTCCCAGCCTGGACGACTACTTCTACCATCTCTGTGCTGGGGCCAGCTCTGCCCCTTTATGTTCCACACTCCCAGCTGGGGGTCTCCACGGAAAGGGAACCACAAAAAGCGCTGAGAGGATCGAGACGAGGCGCTGAGAGAGACTCATCTCCTTTCTCTTTCACCCTGTCCTTCCTAAAGGGTCATGCGAAACTAAGCAGGAAAGGGAATCTAAGGACGGAGAAGAAGGCTAGCAGGTAGCCTTCCATGTACAGGTGGTTTCCAAGGTACTGATGGGGGCAAATGACACAAAAGGGATCCCTCCTGCTGGGGGGGGTCCCGCTGGTGAAATGATCACAAGACCCATGTGCTTTCCTGGACCAAAAGGAGGAAGGGAGAAGTCGGACAAACACTGCCTTGCTTGAAGCCACTTCCAGAAGAAGCCTCGGGGTTCGAGCATCAGCACCCCACAACGGCATCTTCCTCAAGTCCTGTCTGTAAGTGCTTCTCCAACCCCTTTCTTCAGCCCTCCCCTTCCTCCTCGTGTCGCTCACGCTCTCCTCTCTGTAGTGTGACACAGAAGTGATGAGCATTGAAAGAAACAATCATGTCGTCTGAACAGGCACGTCCTCAGGCTTGTCCCGGCCCTTCCCCGGGGGTGGCACGCGTCCCCCGGGCCATCAGCAGATGACAGGGACCCCGTCCGTGTTGAAGATCATGCCCGTAGTGGGCTCATAGGTCCCTGCAAGGTAGTAGAGGTCCTCACTGTCTTGGTATTTCTTTGTCTTTAGCATCTGCTCGTACTGATCCAGACCAACGACAAGACACTTGTGTGAGATGGTCTGGACATCGTTCTCGTCCACGTGAGAGGACTGGTAGAGGGCTCGCTGCGTTATGGGAACAGAGGGAGGGAGAGGGAAACAAGCAGAGCAATTAGGTCTCAATGCTTACAGCATCAGCTTCAATATGCAGCAAAAATGGCCACCACAGCTGGCCTGGGCTTGTGCTCATGCTCAGGCAGAACTCCCAGCTCATCCCCCAGTGCCAGCCCAGGGCCCTGCAGCAGGCTCCCCTGGGAGGTTGTGGAGTCTCCTTCTCTGAAGACTTTCAAGACCCATCTGGGTCTTGATACATTCCTGTGCAACCTATATTAGATCTATAGTCCTGCTCTGGCAGGGAGGTTGGACTCAAAGATCTCCAGAGGTCCCTTCCAGCCCCTAACATACTGTGACCCTGTCAGCATGGACACAATCTGTCCCATGCACTGAACCTGAACCCCTGCTGATGGGAATGCCATAGCTGCCACGAGAGGAATATGGAGACCAGAAGTTTTATCATCCACACTTGAAAGATGTACATGGAAAGGTGGATGCTGGACAACAACCCTCTCTTCCTTCCAGCATCTGCAGCATTCCCTCCCAGAAACACCCATCCAAACTCCTAGGCACTGCAGACTCAGCAGCAGAGGCAAAAAGCAAAAGCCAGAGAAGCTTAGGAGGCATTTCTCCAGCAGTGTTTGTTATGCAGTTCCCAGCATCCCCTCCCATACCTCCCCCAAGCTCACCAACCTCCATAAAGTCCTTCCTCTGGTTGGATGCCTGCAAAGCTGTGGACAGACTCCTGCCTGATTTCTGATCCCAGCGCTGTGCCCAAGGGTGAGAGGAAAAAAAGAGAAAGGTGAGTTTGGGAACAGAAGAGAGCAAGCAGCTTCTCACCCCCCTCAGCCAAGGTGCCCTGCCTACCTTGCCTTCGTTGAGTTTCTTCCCAGGGTTGGTTTCTTCAGGGTGATAAAACCATTTGACTCTGACCACCATGTTGTTCCCCCAGGACTCCCACATGCTCTGGATGCGGCCGATGTAGGGCAGGTTGGGGCGGCCGGCCGAGAGGAAGACCGCGCAGTCTCCGATGCGGATGATCTCCTTGCCCCGGACAATGGCCTTGTAGAAGAGCTTCCTGGCCTTCCCTTTCATTCCTCGCCTCTGCCAAGAGAGGATTGCACAGGTGAGCAGCCAGGGGTCACCAGGCTCTTCCCCATCACTGCTTGCCTTGCCCTGCATCCCATCCTTTGCTGTCAGGACAGCCACAGCATCCATCAGCACTCCCACGGGAAACTGGGCAGGGGGCTGCAGGCCAACTCCAATCTCATCCCTAACTGGAGACCTCGGCCAGGGACACACCATGCTAACAGATGACGAAGGGACTGGAGCACTGCCCTATGAGGAGAGGCTGAGGGCCCTGGGGCTTTTTAATCTGGAGAAGACTGAGAGGGGATTTAACCAATGTTTATAAATATCTGAGGGCTGGGGGGTCAAGAGGGAGGGGACAGGCTCTGCTCAGTTGCAGCCTGTGACAGGACAAGGGGCAATGGATATAAACTCCAGCACAGGAGGCTCCACCTCAACATGAGGAGGAACTTCACTGTGAGAATCACAGAGCACTGGAACAGGCTGCCCAGAGAGGTTGTGGCATCTCCTTCTCTGGAGGCTTTCAAGACCCATCTGGATGTGTTCCTGTGTGACCTGTGCTGGATTCTATGGTCCTGCTACGGCAGGGGGGTTGGACTTGATGATCTTCAAAGGTCCCTTCCATCCCCTAACATGCTATGATCCTATTAACAGAATTTCACCCCCTGCCAGGAGAAGGCAAAGGGCACAGGTTAAGAGGCACCACCAGGCAAAGGCCAGCACCGAGCACCACAGAGCGGTGGGAGAGGCTCCGCTCACCTGCGTGGGTTTGCCAAACCACTTCCAGAGCTGCCGTGCGGGGAGGAAAGCAGCGATCTTGGGCCGGTTCTCCACGGAGGGCAGGCGCTGGCGCTTGGCCAGCTCCTTGGTGGTGGGCAGGTGGATGCCCTCGCGCTTTTTGGGCCTGCTCTTGTTGCCGCTCTGCTGCGGCGCCGGCTGCTGCGGTGCCGGCTGCTGCGCTGGCTGCTTCTGGCTCTGGGGGTGGGAAGAGGCACGGGACTTCCCTGCCTGCTTGGTTTGCTTGGCTGGGAGGCTTTGCTGCACCGAGGAACTTGGCTGGGCCTCAGCTACTTCGTCGTCGGAGCTACAGGAGGAGTCTTCGTCTGTAGTAGAGGAAGAAGAGGAGCTGGAGCTTGATGAAGAAGAGGTTGATGAGGCTGAGGAAGAGGAAGAAGAGGAGGAGGAGGAAGAGGAGCTGCTGCTAGAAGAGGAGGAGGATGATGAGTTGGAGGAAGAGAGAGGGGTGGATGCTCTCGAGCTGGCTGAGCTGCTGTCCTGAGCTTCCCCTCGGTTCTTCTCAGCCTCCTCTTCTCCTTCTGACTCGGAGCTGCTGTCACTGCTGTTGCTTTCGGACTCCTCCACGGCTGCTGGAGCCGCTGCCTTTTCTTCCTGGTCCTTTGAAGCAGTGAGGGTCTCCACTGAGCCATCAAACTTTCCTCCAAAGCTAGCAGGGGAAGGGTCTCCCTCAGCTGCTTTGGCTCGGGAAGATTTCTGCTTCCCCTCTGCACCCACTGCAGGGGAATAGCCCAGCCCCAGCAGACCCTTGCTGTCCCTGCGACTGCTCAGGTTCGAGTCCTCCAACATCCTCATTGCCTCCTTCATTTTCTTTGTCTTTGGAGACATCACACCCTCATGGTCCAGCTTGATGAGGATTTCGCTGTCATGCTTCCTCTGAGCCTTGACCATGGTGCCAAACTCCTGTGTCTCCTCCGTGGGCCGCCCTTTCTTGGCCTTGGCTTTCGACACCACAGCATCGCTGGAGCCAAAGGCTGCCAGTGTCCCTGGGAGGTCACCATAGGGTTCTGTGCCAAGGATGCTGCTGAACACAGCAGGCTGGTAGGTGGGTTGTGGGGGATTATGCAGCTTAGTGGTAATCTTCATTTTGCTGGCTTTTGACCTCTTTTCCTCTGGTGGGGCGGGAGAGCCTCCAGTTGACAGTGGTTGTGATTTTCGTGAGCCCTTCATGCTCGGCTTGCCCAAGCAGGCTGGCTTCTCTGGGACTGAAGAGCTAACAGGTGAAGACTCAACTTGGTCCTTCTCTTCTGGCAAAGCAGCCTCCTCTGCAGAGGGGAGAAAACACAAAGGCATGATGGTATACATCCAGATGGGCTTTATTACCTCAGACACAGACACCAGTGTTGAGCTGTCTCTAAGGGTGGCTTGTTCCAGACTGCTTAGGTACCCTCAAAGAGGCAGAGGCCTTCACTGAACAGCCAGGCCTGGCACCAGTGCCTGTGAGCAGCTGATGGGCAATGCCCAGCAATGCTGCTTCAACTGCAAGGGAACCAAACTGCACATTTCCTGCATCTTTTGGGCATACTGATGACTGCTGAGATGCTCAGCTGAAAAAGAGACCCTGCTCTGCAGCCTTCACTGAGAGAAGGAGGCTCTTGTAGCACAGGACAGCTTCTGTAGCATACTTCAATCCCCAGAAGCTTCTGAGGCAGCCTCTTGCAAGCTATAGCCACAGCAGAGCAAGCTGATGCATCTGCACTTCCACCTCCAAATCCTGCCCCAAGCAAGAGCTCTTACATGGTGAGAGCAGGAGGGGACTGAACAGGGAAGTCCAGGCTTGGCAGTGGTGACAACCTACCAGCTTTTGCCTTGACATTTGGCTTTCTCCCTCGCCCTTTGCCCTTTGACACAGGCTCCTCTGACCCCAGTGCAGCTCCCTCTTTTCCTTCTCCAGTGTCCTTGCTGGATTTACGGCTACGGCGCTTAGTGCTGGGCACCAGGAGGGCTGGGGAAGGCTCAGCACCTGGAAGAGGTCATAGAGAAGGTGAAATGCAGTCAAATAAGACACACAACAGAGATGGGGTATGGGGAATGTGTCCCCAGCAATTCTGCAACGAGGACTGGGCCATTTCCCTGTGGACTATATCCCACCCCAGCTCTGCACATCCATAACTGATGGTGCAGGACCTTTTGACTGAAAGCCTGCAAATGCACCCCAACATTTCAGAGGCAGGTGGCCTAAAACTCTCTGGTTTTCACAGTGGGAAGTGTCATGCAAAGCAAGACTCACACTGGATCTTGTAGTCGGGTGGGAGAAGCCGGATGTGAGACAGTGGGATACGGCCTGTGTCCCCATCATCAAACTCTACTGTGATGAGATCACCATCTTCCTCCAGATCCAGAGCTCCTGTGGGTTTGGGGGAGCAGAAGATGGGATTAGGGACAAACACCAGAATACAAACCCCTTGTCAGAAGTGGGGACCTGGGGGAAGACAGGGTTCTGCACCAGTCTGCCCACACCTCTCCTAGGATGCGCAGGGAGAGCACAGAAGGCTCGCTCTGCAACAGTGTCCCTGGCAAGACCAAACCAGTGCACCTAGTGTAAAACCTCCCAGCCAGCAGAACTGCTCCAAGAACATAACCACCATTCCAATCTGACTTCCCACCTCTTTCCCCTATTTACCTCTACCCTTGCCAAAATTCACTTCTCTGTTTTCACCACAGTATCTTTTTGGCCTGCATTTGATAACTACTCTCAGCCATCACAAGCTGCTGCTTTTCACCTTCTCTCCAAGAGCAGACAGCTGTGTTCCAGCCCTCTCTTCTTGCAGCAGCATCCCTGAGCTGTAACTCATAAATAATTCTCTCCTTACACACATGCAGTGCAACCCAGAGCCCCAGAGCAAGACCAGCCATGGTCCAGGGCTCTTAAATGGGACCAAGCTGATGTGTCAGAGGCAAAGCTGTGAGTGTGCAGGTGGTTTAGAAACCACCACAACCACAGCAAGCTTTGATACCTGGAGTTAATTCTGGGTTTTTTTGCAGTGTGTTGAATTTCCCTGCTCTTTTAAGCTCCTAATTGGCTCAGACTTCTTCCTATGACAGCACAGCTCCTGGTCCAACAGAAGCATCGTGTCTGAGCTGGGCATGACTCACAGTAAAGGGCCAGGCTCTGACTTCCAGAGGAGAGCTCAGGGCTTCCCTCAGGACATGCAGGTCTGAGACATCCCTGGCTGACAGTGCAGAGCAGTCAGTGTGGACTTACCTCGGACAACTGTGCCTGGGTAGAGGCAGCGATACTGCTGGCTCCAGTAGGCTGCGATCCTGGTGCCCTCGGGCAGGAACCGCACGGAAGGTGGTTTCACATCGATGATCTGGGTGGGACAAGAGGGAGGCAATCACTGACACGCTCAGCACCAGCACAGACCCTCCCACCACACTTGGCAAGGAGCAAAGCAGCTCTGCAAAAGGCCAGGGAAGGTTTCCCTGCTGGGAAATGACCTCCTGTCTGCCTTGTGCCCACTGCTAGTGGGGTAGCTCAACCACATGGCAGTGACCCACATCAAGGGGAGTTCTGCCCAGACTGGCCATGAAGGCAGGACCAAGGCACCCCTGCAGGCCCAAAACAGGGCCCAGACACTAAGGACAAGCCTCACATACCGCTTCCTGCAAGAGCTGCTCCAGGCAGTAAATATGAGGTCGGTTTCCCCTCTCACCTTCCACCACCACACGGTATCTGAAACACAAAGGCCTGGTCAGACATGGTGCATGAAAGACATCACCCCCACCAGCTCACACCTCCCTCTGAGCCTCACCATCAGTTCAGTTGAGAGCAGTTCATGAGAGGGAATTGGATTTTCCTCAGTGCTGATAAACCAGAGTGAACTCACCTTCCCTCCCTGCCAGATTCTGTCAGCTTCTCTCCAGCCAGCTCTGCACAACCCCAAATCAATCCCTGCATCAGCTGGGATCCCCATTCCCACATCCCCATTCCTGACAGACCCTGGGTGGACAGTATAGCCCCTTGACTCACATGTCTGGTGAATGCACTGTCTTAACATGCCCAGCATAGAGCAGCTTGTCATCCATGGGGATGAGGACACGGAGGCCATCTTTCAGCTCATCCTTGTCAATTATGCAGGAGCGGGGAGCTGTGAAGTGTTGGAGCAAGGTGGGGATTAGTGAGCAGCATGCATGAAGAAGTGACAGTAAGGGGAGAAGGAAACCTCATACCCCCAGCACCATCCTCCCCAGGAAAAGGCCAGGAAGTTCTTTGCAGAAAGGGCTTACTGCCCGCAGTGAGTTCCAGGCAGAGGAAAACTTTCCCTCCCTGGTAATAAGTCGTCCCTCCTCTTGGTAGTAATAATAATATGCAATAATAATATTGGCAAGCCAAATTGTCTGGAAAAGTGGTATCTGCACCCCAAGGACCCATGGCTTTGGATGAGGAATGTGTAAAGGTAGCAAAGATCTCTGCTGAGCAGCTCTGGGAAACCTGCCCAGCTCCTCTACCTGTACAGTTAGCCCCAAAGCTCCTCCTGCCCTCACCTGGTGTGGATGGTCGCTCAACCAGCATGCTCAGTGGGATGTTCTCATCCTCTGAGAAGCTGCTGTCTTGGTTGGGTTCAAAATCTTCTTCTGCTGCCATGCTCTCCATGAGCTTGCTGACAGCTCCTCCTTTGCCTCGGTTCTGCAGGAGAGCAAGCGGCATGTCAGAGGCAAGAGTCTGATCCCAGCTCACCTTCGTCCAGCAAAAACCAGCCTGAGGATATTGGGACAAACCTCTCTCCATCCTCAACTCTGTTATCACACAGCATTCAGCAAATGCACCCAAACTTGTTTTTTTGGTTGAACAAGGACCTTTCTTTGTCTGTGTTTACCCCAAGCACCACTGACAGCTGGCCAAAAGCTATTTCACATTAACCACATCCCTCTCAGGGAAGGCAGGGCAGATCTGTGCAGTGGACAGCAGTAGCTCTGCATTCACCACCTCTCTGCACAGTGCTCCTGAGATCCTGACTTCACTAAGCAGGCAGGAGGCACTGCTCCTCTTCCAAAGCACCATGATCCACTTCTGGCTCCGTCACACACAGACACTAGGTTCAGAAGTGATGTGAGAAGACAGTAATACGTGCAATGAGAGCAGACAGGCTACAGCAAGGGAGCAGAAACCAGCTGTGATCTGGCTCACCCAGTGCTGAGCAAGGCAAGTCCGTCACCATCTCCTTGGTCCTTGCTATCCATGAAAGCTCTTCCCTCCACCCTGTGGCAGCCTTAGAGAAAATCCTGCCTGCTCATTAATAATTTGGGGGATGAAGGGAAACGAACACCAGATGGTAGCAGCAGGTACTACCTGATATGACTTCCTTGCACTTGAAGCTTCTCAAATCAGCACTTTCTTTAACACACCCAAGCAAAACCTGCCCAGCTGTATTCCCCCCCTCACACTGCAACAGTGCAGGACAGGAGCAGCCATCCTGCAGTTCACCAAGACTAGAACCAGCCCCTCACCTCTTTTTTCACCTCCTTGGCTTTCACCTTGGCTTTGCTCTTCTTGGTGGAGCTCAGGGCATTTGCCAGGCTGACACGAACATCAGATGGGGAGCTAGGGATGCCAGGAGGAGACATGGAGGAGGAGGAGGAGCAGCAAGGTGTTTCTTTGCCTTTCTTGCGCTGCTGAAATTAAAAACATTCCCATCAGTAAAGAGAGGACTGGCAAAGGTCTGGGCCCAGGGAGAGGGAAAAGGTGGAGCACAGCAGGCTGTGCACAGGTAGGATGGCATTCAGCCAGCAGTTAGTTCACTGACCACACCACACCCTTCCTCTTCCAGCTCTGCTTTCAGGCTTCATTTTGGGAAGAGTTTTTCCACTGCTTTGGAGAGCAAGTCCTGCCCATCATATCTTCCCCCAGAGAGCTCCAAGAAGATCCCAGCTGGGCCTCATGTCACAACTAACTTGTCTAACTCTCCCCACAATCATTACTCCTCTGTATCAGTGTTATGAACTGAGCTGGAGGAAGCTAAGCTTTCAGTCAAGATGAAGAGTCAGCAACCCAGAGATCACTGCCACCACCAGCCAGAGACAGCCCTTGGAAGACACAGCCTTAAAGACCACAGCTCAGCATGCAGGTAAGGTCATGCAGAAGGGGAGAAAAATTTGATGGTTTACTGCAGGATTGTCCACTCTGGCCAATCCAAGATGGGTACATTTGGAGGGTGACAGGAATAACCTCTCCTGTTCAAACACTCTACTGCCTGTGAGCCAGAGCCAAGCCTGACAGCTCCCCCAGCCCATGAGGGACTGGCAAGGGGCAGTCAAGCAGCACTGGGGCAACTGCTGAGACAGGACTCAACTGTCCTCTGCCCATGGGGAGTTAATCAGCCTCCCCTCACCCTCAGCTCCCACATCGATTCCGCCAGCACATTCCTCACCTTGCTTAGCTCCTTCCTGTCCTTCCCCTTGCTGCCTTCCTTTTTGGGGCTCATGGGTGCCCCCTTGCCGCAGCGCCCAGGCTTAGAGACGGGAGTGGAGCTGGGGGGCGCCGCAGGGCTCAGCATGGCCGAGGCCATGGTGGCATCGTGGAGGAAGATCCGCTCGCTGCGGCGCCGGTTCCACAGGTCATCGTCGCTGGCCTCCAGCCCGAACTCAAAGCTCAGGTCCTTGGGGGATTTGAACTTCTTCAGCTTGCGGCCTTTCTCAGAGCCCAGCTTGGCCTTGTCGGCGCTCCCAGATCCAGAGTCGAGGCTGCTGGGGGCCTGGCTTGCTGGGATGCTGCTTCCCTCCAGGGGTCCCTTCTTGCCCCGCAGCAGCCCTGACGGAGACTTCTTCCTGATCTTGATCTCGCTCTCGGAGTCAGTGTATTCAAACTCTGTCCCTAGGGGAAAGATTTAACCATTGGTCAAAGCCCTGGCGGAGCCAAGAGGGTCCACATCCCACTGGAAGCTTCTGGAAGCTTCTGGACTCCACAGGAGATGCTGTGCTTGTTCAATAGAGACCCTTGCTTGCTCCCCTTTCCAATCTGTACTTCCCTCAGATCTGCATTTCTGCCTCACAAAACATTGACTTCCTTGAAGACAAACCCACAAGTCTCCCCTGTTCCAAACCAGAGCCCAACCCATTCAGGCAGTGTGGTTCAGTATGCTCCCTGCCTCCACTTTTTTGCCTTCTGCCATAACCCAAACCCTGCTCTTAAGAGAAAAGATACTCCAACACTTGCCTCTCCACAGAAAGAAGATGCTCAGCTGAAGCAAAGCAACAATCCCACAGGCTGAGCTTTCCACCCCCTCCCAGTAGGAGTCTTCTCCAGCCTCACCTTAGGCTCAGAACAATTTCTTTAACAAACTGAATAAACCCATATTTGAAGCCTATTTTTTTCCCATTGGCCACGAGACACTACAGATCTTTCTATTGGCTCAGGCAATCACCCTGGAGTCAAGAGAGGATCTTTTGTGTGTGTGGCAAATGGAAATCCCCTCACATTGGCCTCTGCTCAGCATCCTAGGCACAGTAGCAGCCAGAGGCCTGAAACCTTGTAGTGATGCCAAGATGTTCACTACCTTCCCTGTGTTCCCCAGAACCTGATGAAGCAGAGCAAGGTCACGTTTCCAGGGGCAGAAGGGAAACTGAGGCAGGACCTACAGACCCAGCAACATGGGCGGGAGGCAGGCAAAGCACTGGATACAAATAGCCAGGAAGAACCTCACCCAAGGTCACACAGTAAGTCTGTGTCAGAACAGGAGACTGAGCCCATTTTGTAAATGATTTATTTTCCAGGGCACTGGACCTCCTGAGGTGGCACAGCACTCCTGGTGATGTGTACAAACATCAGCAGAACCTGGCTGTCCCTCTACAAAAAAGGGCATCAATCAAAGGTCCTCCTCCAACCTGCTGTGGATCTGCCCTCTCTGCACAACTCTGCCTTCAGACCAGTAAGACCTGAGATCAAGCCCTGCTTCCAGCCAGAGAGGTTGACAGAAACTCTTCTCAAGCCCAGTGGTGAAGAGCCCCTGCTGTGATCCCCTCAGTGTGCAGGAGACCCTTGAGAAAGGACACAAAGGACTGAACAACATCCATCTGGGAAAATGAAAACGTACAAGCATGGAGAGCATCTCCTCCCAGTCCTCCTCTTTCAAATACGGTCACCTCCCTGAGTTCATTTGATCTGCAGGAACCTGCTCTCATCTTCTAGCCAAACCTCTTCCCCTGAGACAGTCCCAGCCCTCACAGGAAAAGAGCAAAGCTGTCAAAATTAAAGCTGGCAAGGTTCAAAATGAAAAACCCATTGGAAATTACAACATTCCTTCTCCTCTCCAACCGAGAGGCAATTTCTAGATGCTTCCAGTTTCAAGGAGGGCAGGTTACAAGGTGATAAATTCTTAACAGAGGCTGTTGGAACAAGCTGGCAAAAGCCTAATATAGCATGGAAACAGTGCTAAAACAAGCCAGGCTCCCTTGAAGACATCATTTTCCATTCTAAAGCATGCTATAAATTCCATTATCACTTAATAAATATTAATAGAGAATTTATAAATGGAGCCCACATAGACCTGTCTGACCAAGAGCAATGCCACCAAGGGGCACTTGTGCAGCAGAGCACTGGGAGGGGAAGAAATGAAACTCAGATATTTGTAAAACTGAGAGAGGGACAGAAATGCAGGGTCCAGAGCACTGCAGACACAAACAGAGGAAGGGTGCTTGCTCCAGGTCTCACCCCCCTGTTTCTAGGAGGAAGCTGAAGAGCTGGGCTGATTGAAGGGGTACATCTTCTGCTTGGGTGTCTCTGCTCTCTTGGGCATCAAAGATCAGCTGCATTTGGCACCTGCTTCCTTCCCTAAAATGCACCAGCACTGCCCTGCCTCCAGTGCTCTGTCCAGGGGGACACAGTACCCCGTCACTGGCCTCTCCAGCATGAATGCTAAGGATTCACCAGGTTGGAAAAGAGGGAACTTTGAGGAAGCCTCCAGAGAAACCATGTCTGCATCTGCTAAACCTGCCACACTCATGACTGGCTCTTGTGCTCTTGCTGGGTGATTCCACACGCCTTCCACCATCAGGGCAAGACAGCGTCTGGGTCACAACCTGTCCTCTGGTACCACAGCTGAGACCTTCTCAACTTTCCACCTCGCCTCCATGCCGCTAACCCTGACCACAGAACTCACCCATCAAGCTCTGCCGCTCCTCCTTCTTCTTTGCCTTCTGCTTGGCCTCCAGCTGGATGATGGAAAGCGGAGGGGGCACGATGGGGCTGGGCATGGCGCTGGCAGCAAACCTCGCCAGGAGGCCCAGGCCGCTCTCATCAAGGGCAGAGGATGAAAGCCTGTCGGTGCCGTCTGTCCCATAGTCCTCTGCTTCCTCCTCTTCCTCTTCATCCTCCTCTTCCTCTTCCTCTGAGCTAGAATCTAGCACGCAGAAAAGAGGAAGCCCATTACACATCTCATGGAGCTGTGCATCAGCCACATTTCCACCCTGAACTCGTAACCCTCCTGCTGCTCTGAGCCACCCATGAGCTGAGCCAGAGGATGCTGGCCATGGACACACAACTGCCTGCAGCCATATATCTGGCATCACCCTGCCTACCACCACCCCTGAAGGACACATCAATCCAGGGAATGACAAAGAGGACCCAGTGAAGGCGAGGCAGGGAAGAGCAGGGTGTTGGCAGAGATTTGAAAAGGATGCCATGCACCCCTTCCCTGCAGCTTTCAGGAAGAATTAAAAGCTTAATTCCTTTGAAAATCCCAACCTCGGAGCTGTGGGATTCCCCTCCCTCCCACCACCTCTTCCTCCATAATGAAATCCATTAGTGTAATCAGAACCAGCGATCAGCACGGAAGGGGAATACCAGAGACCAGCCTGCGCCACGGCGGGAGGCAAGGAAGACACAGAGAGGAGAAGGGGCAGGAGGCAAAAATGCAGAGGAGGGGGAGGAAATAATAATTTGAAAGCAATGGAATTGGAATGCATCAGGGGCGAAGGTGTAGGTAGTGTTGGAGACAAGGAGGAGTGTTTGAACACTCTGCCTCTAAACTCTTCCGTGCCTTTCGCTTCCCTCTCTACAGCTCTGGCTAGGGAAGCCCAGCTCAGCACAGGCAGGTAGAGCTGCCCACAACCAAAGTCTTCTCTACAGCTCTGGCTAGGGAAGCCCAGCTCAGCACAGGCAGGCAGAGCTGCCCACAACCAAAGTCTTCTCTACAGCTCTGGCTAGGGAAGCCCAGCTCAGCACAGGCAGGTAGAGCTGCCCACAACCAAAGTCTTCTCTACAGCTCTGGCTAGGGAAGCCCAGCTCAGCACAGGCAGGCAGAGCTGCCCACAACCAAAGTCTTCTCTACAGCTCTGGCTAGGGAAGCCCAGCTCAGCACAGGCAGGTAGAGCTACCCACAACCAAAGTCTTCTCTACTGCTCTGGCTAGGGAAGCCCAGCTCAGCATAGGCAGGAAGAGCTACCCACAACCAAAGTCTAATTCTGGCAAAGGCATCAGCCTTGCTCCTGCCACGGCTGACACCCACCTAGAGCAGTGGGCTGGGGTTTTCCTCTCTGGTGTGTGTATACAGCAGGTATTTTAGGGGTAGAAGCTCTGAGAGTGGCACCTCTCTCCCTTCCTGCAGCACTTCCCAAGAGTCTGTCATCAGCTCAGAGGCAATTAATTTTCACAGCATCCCATCCAGGCAGTGCTGTGAGCAAGAGGCACTACACAAACGCACGTGCACCACACACACACACACACACATATATGAGCACATATACTCATCTATATATAGATGTATATATTTAACTGCAAAAAGTGGGTCTGGAAAAAGGTATTTCATTTCTCTTGAAATTGAAGGCTTAAGTAGGATCATCGAGGTTGCTGGAAAAAAAAATCACCACCACTAGCAGGAGCTCTGCTCTCCCTGCCTGAGCCCACTCAGCTCCCCACCAGCCCCTGCAGCTGAAAGCCAGCCAGATGAGAAGCCAGATCCCTTCAAAATGAGCTGGAATGAACATGAAAATCCTTTTCTTTTCATGTATGCCCCTCTGGGATAGATAACAAAACATCCTCAACTCTTGGTTGCTAAATATATATATATATGTATGTATGTATTACAGCAACACAAGAGGTAGTTTTCCACTTTGGATTATTTTTCTGTGACATGAGAAATAACAGGAACATCAAAACCCAGTGCTCTCAGCCTTGCATTTTACCAGCAGAAGTAATGGCCAGCTACTTTTATTTACACAGATATAGATACAGATATAGAGATACAGAGATATAGATTTAGATTTAGAGATATAGAGATAGAGATATAGATATAGAGATATAGATAGATATATAGATAGATATAGATATATTCCCCCCCCTTCAACAAGCAGAGCTTATCTCCACATCATACATCAGATTGTCACTAATTTTTAGCTGCATAAAAACCCCTTTCCACGTTTCAGTTGCTCAGGCTGGCTCCCTGTGATACAAAAAAACCCCGCTGCTTAAACCTACAGCTCTGCAGTAAATACCAAGAAAGCCACAGCCCTGGCTCACTGCTTGCATAAAAACCACATGCAAAAAGGACAAAAAGCAAAATAAAATCCACAGCAAATTAGGATCAGATTCCTCCCCCTACCAGATAAAGTGGCACAACTGCTGTTTTTCTGCTGTGTTTTGCCAAGATGAAAACAAATCCAGATGAAGTCAGCTACTCCGAGATGTGGAAACCACCTGCCTGAAAAGTAGCAAAACTATGCCCGAGCTCAACGACACACCACAGGGTGTTGAGACACCCCCACACACACCTTCCACACATCCCATTTGGTCCCAAAATTCAGCAGTTCTCAGCAAAACCAGGAAAAAAAAAAGGGAGGAAAATCAGTCAATCAATCAGTCAGTCAACCTGGACAGCCCCTCCTCAATGCTCCTCTGCAGCTGGCCAGGCTGAGAAAGTCTTGCTGAGCAGCTGGGGGAGGACAACAGGCCAAAAAAAGAAGGGGAAAGCTTGCAGGAAAATCCATGACCTGCCCCATGAATCATAGAATCGTTAGGGTTGGAAGGGACCTCAAGGATCAGCCAGTTCCAACCCCCCTGCCATGGGCAGGGACACCTCACACCACAGCAGGTTGCTCACAGCCACATCCAGCCTGGCTGCAAACACCTCCAGGGATGAGGCTTCCACCACCTCCCTGGGTAACCTGTGCCAGGGTCTCACCAGCCTCATGGGGAACAACTTCTTCCTCACATCCAATCTGAACCTACCCATTTCTAGTTTTTTCCCATGCCCCCCAGTCCTATCATTCCAAGACAACCTCAAAAGTCCCTCCCCAGCTTTCTCGTAGCCTCCTTCAGATACTGGAAGGCTACAATTAGGTCACCTCAGAGCCTTCTCTTTTCCAGACTAAACAGCCCCAACTCCCTCAGTCTGTCCTCACAGCAGAGCAGCTCCAGCCCTCTGCTCATCCTTGTGGCCCTTCTCTGGACACCTTCCAGCACCTCCAGATCCTTCCTGTCCTAGGGGCTCCAGAACTGGACACAGTACTCCAGGTGGGGTCTCACCAGATCCGAGTAGAGGGGGCCAATCACCTCCCTCGACCTGCTGGCTATTCCCAAGAACTTAAGGACTGTGCACTTGAGAGGGCAAAAAGGTGCCCAGCAGCTACAGTATTTCAAATGCACCAAGGTGAAACAGATGTAAAAGGCAGGATGGAAGTGGCTATTACTCACACCACGGCAAGCATGCAATACAATAACACACCTGGCAGTTATTCTAACCTCCTGCAAATATATGGTGTCACACCATGGAAAAGACAACTGAAGGGAGTCTCTTGTCAGCATTTTTACCAAAACACCTTTTTTTTTCCCTCCTTTTAACTGCATGAGGGATACAATTTTCAGCCTGAAATAAACACATTTTAACACATTCACAGCTCTCTCCTCCTCCACCTCTCTCATGGCGAGGGCGCAGATCTTGCTAACTCCACTCTGTGTGCACAGCACAATCCCTGCTCCTCTCCCTCCTGATCTTCTAAGGGACAAAAACTAACAGAGAAAAAGGAGGGGTGGGAAAAAAGAACACATTGGAGGTTCTGCTCTGAGATCCACATGCTTCTAATCTAAGCCCTCAGATTTATGGCCAGGGTGGCAAGTAAGCTGCTGGTGCTCTACGGCCATCTGCACAGCTCCTTGGAGAGACTCCTGGTGCCTGGGTTTAATGTGAAGCAGGAGTTTTACTCCTACTGTACCCAAAAATATGTGTGGGTTTAAAATGCAGCATGAACAGATGCCTTTACACAACTGAAACCTCTTGGTTTTTTACCCCCCCTGAAAAAGTGATTTTTGGTTAACAATGGGGAGAAAAAAAAAGACATTCAAAAGAAAACCAAACACCCCCCCCCCCCCCATCATTCATTTCTTTTTTGCCTTCAACACTAACTGGCAGGGGAAACCCCAAAAATCCAAGCTAAAAATACCTCTCCTAATTGATATTTTTAAGAGCATGTATATGTGCATATATGCCCACACACTCAACCACACATGTGCATACAACTCCACAGCCAAAACAAACAACAAATCCACATTTAAATGCTCCTGATGCCAGATAAACTGAAGTCAAAGCAGGCTTTGGGGTTGGTTTTGTTTGGGTTTCTTCTTGTTGTTGGGGTTTTTTTTTGGTTGTTTTTTTTTTTTTCCCCCCTCTTGTAGTTCTTACCTGCATTAAATTAAAATCCAAACCCATTTAAAACCACTACATTTTCTCATTGCTTTGAGCACCTAACCTGCCCTGGTTGTTTTGCTGTAGGAGAGCAGCAAATGAAGAGTTGTTAATGATGAACTGAAACTGGTTAAGCAATTTGGTTTACAGAGACCGATGGAACAAGATGGATTGAGGAGGGTGTGGAAAGGAAAGGCTTGGGAAAAGGGGGGGAGGGGAGGGAAAGGGAGGGGAGAGGAGTAAAAAACACACACTTGAAAAACAGTCATTTCACATAGTAAAAAAATAAGCATGATTTTCTCATAACACCAAGCAGGCCTACAGCATACAAAGCAGGCTAAGTACAGGCAGACTTTAGACAGCTACTGGGTCATTTGACATCTGATTTGTGAAATCTGTCCAAATTCTGGAAGTGACTTAGTTTTGAATGTCCAATTGCAGATTGGTTTGTTTGGGTTGGTGTTTTTTTTTTTCCTGGGATTGATTGGTTTGGTTTGTTGTTTTGCTGGGGGGGGTTTTGTTGTTGTGGTGTTGTTTTTTCAAACAAGCCAATTGTCATTGGAAGAGTTCTTTCCTTTTTTTTTCCCCTCCCCCCCTCCCTCCCCATATGTGCTGTGCTGCTGACTCCAGAAGTACTTATCAAAAATTAAAACCATTACAACTGTCACATGGGAATAACTGCAGGGAACCAGTTGTCCCTCACTGTTTGCCTTTTGTGGTGGTTGGGTTTTTTTTTTTTCCAGTGGGGTGAAATCATCTTCCAGGTCAGGGAACAGAGAGCAGGGAAGAAGGCACTAATTCCTTAAGGAAAACAGAGTGTGGAAGAAGAGGAACTATGGGTCTTCAGAAAGCTCAAGGTGTTAACCTATCTTGATGGTTTTCTAAAGTCCTATGTGGCTTTGGACCTCTCCAGGGTCACTGGATGGACACCCACAAGCTGTGCCCGTTATCAGAACAGCAAGGCTGTGTTTGGTCTGTAAGAAAGGGAATGTGCCTGCCTCTTCTGTCTCAAACCAGGGGAAATCAGATCTTCCTGCAGCTACTTCTACCTCTGACATAGATACTGGCACAGCCATGGGCAGGCATTTACCCTGCAGCTTGCACTGCAGCTCAGAAACCTTTAAGGACAGTGGCAGAGCCTTTGCAGGCAGTGCCAGGGCTTCTCATCTGGGACCCATCTGCAAATCCTTTCGCTGGGGCAAGGGATTCTCCACGAGACGGTCTGCAAACAGCAAAAAGCATTTCTGGAGTCCTCAAACACATACACAGAGGCCAACCTTCCGTGCAAGACTCTTCATGGACAGAAGAAAAGTCAACAAGTGGACAGCAATCATCTTCAAAGTTAAAGTAACCGAGGATGCAAAGAGCTACGTGTCATTATTCATGGAGGCAACAGCGAAACGTCTGAGGCTGACAGATGACAGAAAGAAAAGTTATTTTGCCTACCTACATAACAATGGTCAAGGTTCAGGTTCATGGCTAGTGACCCTCGCTGAGAAGTGTCTGCCCTACAACCAGCCAACCACTTTGCTTCTTTAGTGCAGCGTGAGAGCAAATGCAAGAGACCGACACAGACATTCAAAGCATCATGGATAGGGGCAGGGGTGAAAGGGTTGGTCAAGCAGCTGCAAGGAGAAAGCCAGCACTTCTAGAAAAGCTGAGGTTATTAATCGGTTTAGTATCAGGGAAAGCCATTAGAAAACCCTATTACCCAAATATCCCTTCAAATAATTGCTCCTGAGAAAGAACAACTTAAAGAAAAACAAAACAAAAACAAAACTGGGAAAAAAAAAAGAAAACAAAAGAAAGCAAAACAGCAACAACAAAATTGGGGGAGGGGAGGGAAATAAACCAAACCAAAACTAAACCCCCCCCCAAAAAAAATCAAAGCAGTAACCAATAATCCCTCCCAGCCTCCCCCTTCCAAGCCCACCTCCCACCCCAGGAGGTTTTGCATCTTTGGTTTCCCCACCATCAAATGACACCTCAGAGGGATTTACAATGCATGTCCCCATTTGTTCCAGATTCCCCAACCTCCTCCCATGTCCCCTCCTCCCAGGCTTGATCCCAGCAAACTGGGATTTTCTTATTTACTTAATTTTGGTTATTTTTAAAGCAGACAGGTTACTTGACTAGAGACAAAGCCAATTGAGGGCCAGGTTGCCTATCTGCTTTACCTGGAGCAAAACCAAAAAGCAAATCCCCAAACCCCCCTCAAGAGCTGAGCACCTACAAGGGATTGATATCCTCAAAGTTTCCAACAGCAGCAAAACAATTAAACGAAGGAAAGATGCAGGAAGGAAGAGGGAAGGGAAGAATGGAAGTTAACACAGACTCTTCATGGAAATGTGGCAATCTCACCCTCTCAGAAAATCCACTATCCCCAGAACTTGTTGGGTTTCTCTACAGAGTAATTTTTATGGCTGTGTTTGGTTGGGTTTTTTTTTTTTTCCAAGCCTTTTGCTTTTGGGGTTTGGGTTTTTTTTTTTGGCTTTTCTTTTGACAATGCTTTGGTTGGGTCCAGGCCAGAGCCGCATCAAACCAAATCAGCATTCTGTATCTTTCTGCTGGGTTTTGGTAAAATTTTTATTCAGTTGTTTGTTTATAGTTCTTTTTTTTTTTTTTTCCAGTTCCTTTCTTTGGAGGTTGGGTTTGGAGGGAAGAAAAAGGAACAAACAAACAAACAAACAAAGAAACAAAGAGGTGAGTGAAGGAAATTAACATCACAAAGCCAAAACCAAACAAGAAAATAAAACAACAAGAAGGAAAAAAAAAGCCAAACTCTCCAGCCCCATTTTCAATTAACAGCCCTCTGAGCAGTGCAAAAATACTAAAGGGCTTGTTCTGTGCTACATCCAGGCCTGCCATGCAACTCAGATGATAACTACTGGGGATGCTCTTGCTTAGCATTCAGCCCAGACGAGCCACTTTCTTTTGGGAGCTGAGGGCTCATTAAAATGACCTTTCCCCATGATTATTATTTAATGAGTGAGCTCTAAAACAGAAACCCCTTGTGTCTCTGGAGGAAAAGTCTCAAGTAATCTCCTTTCCCACTGAAGTACTAATGACAGGCTGACAAAAAAAAAAAAAGAGCTGCAAGGAAAAAACCCACAACCTGGGGTGAGGGTGAGGGAGGGAAACTGCAGAGTCAAATCTAATGCAGTAATTGCCACATCCTTGAACACCGTGGGTTACATCTAAGCATCTGAAAAAAGAAAATTTACCACCCAAAAAAGCTTGCCAGTGAAAAAAACAGAAGAATCATTTCTGGCTGTTAAAATGAGATGGGGGCTTTACACCCAGCACCCTCCTGCAGCAGCAACTAGGAGCAAGTGCCTCGTGTCTTATCTACCTGCCTCGAGACAGTCTATCAACAGAGAAAATCAACTGAACAAGAAAAGAAGAACAAAACAGAAATTAACTTAAAGGGGTTGGGGGAGGGTGGGGGTTTGGGTAGGGAAGGCCTAGGCTTTATCTGGACAAAGGCAGCAGGGATATTTGAATAATAGAGAGTACCCCAGACTAGGTTAATTCCAGTTCTACTCATGGGGAGTGGGAGCAGGAGGGGGATGCAGAGCAGGATGAAGTGAAGCGGTAACCTAATTGCCTGATAAGAGACACAGCAAGAGAGACAAGGTACACAGGTTTAGTTAAAAATGAACTTGATATGTTTAATAAAGCTTGGTATACCAAATCGCAGTACAAACATCAAGTCACACGGCCACACAACAGTATCCCGGCAGTAAAAAAGAAACCAAACCAAACAAAACACACACAAAGAAAGGAAAAAACAAAGCAAAACAAAAGAAAGCAAAACAAAACAGAAAAAGAAGAAAGGAAGGGTGTGGGGGGGAAGTAATTAAAAAAAAAAAAGACTTAAAAAAAGGAAAAAGAAGGAAGAAAAAGTAACTAAAAAGGAAAGGAAAAAGAAAAAGAAAGAAAGGGGGAAAAGGAAATTAAAAAAAGGAAAGGAAAAAGTGATGGAAAAAAGGAAAGGAAAAAGTGATGGAAAAAAGGAAAGGAAAAAGTGATAGAAAAAAGGAAAGGAAAAAGAAGAAAAAAGGAAAGGAAAAGGAAGAAAAAAAGGAAAGGAAAAGGAAGAAAAAAGGAAAGGAAAAAGAAGAAAAAAAGAAAGGAAAAGGAAGAAAAAAAGAAAGGAAAAAGAAGGAAAAAAGAAAGGAAAAAGAAGAAAAAAAGAAAGGAAAAAGAAGGAAAAAAGAAAGGAAAAAGAAGAAAAAATGAATGAAAAAAGTAATACAAAAAAGGAAAAAAGAAAGGGAAAAAGTAATTCAAAAAGGAAAGAAACAAGGAATTAAAAAAAAAGGAAAAAGAAAAAGGAGAAAGAAAAATGAAATTACAAAGAAGGAAAGAGAAATGGAACAAAAAAAGAAAGGAAAGAAAAAGAAGAAAGAAAGGGAGTAAAGTAATTTTTTAAAAAGGAAGGGGAAAAGTAATTAAAAAAGAAAGGAAAAAGAAGAAAGAAAAAAGTAATTTAAAAAAGAAAGGGGAAAAAAGAAATTTAAAAAGGAATGAAAAAAATACTGAAAAAAAAAAGAAAGGAAAAAGAAGAAAGAAAAAAGTAATTAAAAAAAGGAAAGGGGAAAAAAGTAATTCAAAAAGGGAAGAAAAAAGTGATAAAAGGAGAAAGAAGAAAGAAAAAATTAATTAAGAAATGAAAGAAAGAAGTAATTAAAAAAAATCAAGTAACTAAAAAAACACAAGAAAGAAAAAGATAAAAAAGCACCTTCCAAACCTCTACAAGGCTCATGCCAAAAATAATTAAGAAAATAATAATAATAATAGTAATAATAAAATAATAATAATAATATAATGGTGGTGGTGGTAGCGAGGAAGAAAGTGAGGGGAAAAACTGAAGGGAGGAAGGGAATAGGAAAGCAGGGAGAGGTGGACACTAAAACCCAGTTGATATAAAAGCTCCAAAAGAGCCAGCCAGTAATAATATCACAATGATACAGGTACAAAAAAAAGAAGGATAAAAAAATCCACCGTCGGGCTGATACAGCAGGCTACGCTGCCAAGAACAAAGATGGCCGCCCTGGCTCCGACCATCAAAATGGCTGACCCCGACCCGCCTGGCCCCTCGCTCGGCCCCTGCCCCGCCCGCTCCCGCACAGCCATGGCAGAGGGGTGCGTGTGGGGTTGCGTTTGCTATAAGCTAGTAACCTTGATCGAACGAGTCCTCCGAGGAGTCGCTGAAGGAAGATCCCGCCTCAGCCTCGCGCAGCAGCAGGCAGAAGGGCTGCTTCCGGCCCGCCGCCGCCTTCGGCTTCAGCGGCCGCCCAGCCGCCGCGCTGCGAGGGGCTGCCTTGGGGCCACCAGCCACCCGGCCACCCTTCCTGGCCACCGCCGCGCTGTAGAGACTGGGCGGCCGCGGTTTGGGGGCGGACGGGGGCTGCGCCGGCCACTCGTCCCTCAGGGATCCCTCCTCCTCCTCCTCTGAGTCCGTATCTGCGGTCAAAGCGGGTGGGAAGAGCGTTACATCAGGGAGTAAGGGGTTAGGGGGGTTGAAGTGGGGTTTTTTGGGGGGTGCTTTGGTGTGTTTCTTTGTGAAGAGGTGCGTGGTGGTGAGAGGGTCGCAAGGTGGTAAAAACCGGGAAGGGAAAATGGCTGCAGGAGAGGCTGTGTGCCACTATTTTCCACAGCCCTCACAGGTCCCTCCATCACAAGTCTTGGGCTCAGCAAGTGGGAGCATGAGCAAGAGGTATCATCTTCTTTTGGTCAGAAACAGGCACTCTCCACCTATGCTGAATGACTCCTGTCCTCCCTTCAGACAAGATCTAAGGAGCGTTTTTAGCTCAGGAGCAAAGAAACTACAGTAGAACACCATGAAGGCGTCCACCAAAGGCACAGCAAAGCCAACCACCAGACGTTGGCTCGAATTAAGTCCTAACCATGGTTGCGTTCAGTGCTGCGACCTAAGTCTCCTCCTCTCCGTGAACCAATTCTTCCACAGGGTTTTCACCATGGGCAGCCCACACAAGCCCAGCTGCCAAGCAGGCAACATGTCTAACTCCAAATGTCCAATTCCAACGTGCCACCTCAGATGTGCAATACAAAGGACACTGAAATGGAGCAGGGACCAAACCACTCCTTATCTGTGAACTACAGCTTTACAAAGCTGCCAAGCCCCATGGGTGGTGAGAAGTTACCCACGGGTCCCCTCTGACATCTGATGTGTGGAACAAAAAGCATATGGTACCCTGGATGCAATAAAAGCAAGCATGAACCTTCACCTCCCTGCTTGTGGGTGCACCATCAACCACAATGTTATGGACATTGTGGTGAGGACAGTTTGTGCCTATGAGCAGCAGCAGATGCTCTCCAGTGTCAGCCCAGGTCGAGCATCCCTCCTCCCCTCTACTGCATTGGTTGCGAAGAGGAAGAAATGAGGAAGTTTAGGAGGCCCAAAGCCCAAATATGCAAACGATTCTGGGCATCTGATTTCTGTTAGAATCTGTCAGAATAGGATGCTCAGTTTGCCTTTGGATCTATGCCCAAGGTTTTCAGGGCTCCAGCTAGAAAACCATGAGGTTAGGAGGCAGAATGACTTGGCCCCAGTCCCGCTTCTCCTCCTCCACAAGAGCAGCCCCACCAGTCATGGGAGGTGCTGCCATATGCTCGCCCTGCCTCCCCAAATCCATCACGCCTGAGTGACCAAATGACAGGCTAAAGCCCTTGCTTTGAACCTGCACACAGCTGAAAAACCACAGGCCAAAGCTGAGCCATTTCAGAGGCAGTTCTTCAGTGACAACAATCCTACTGACCTGGCAAAGGATCCACTAGGAGACTTGCTGGAGAGGAGAGGGCTCAGATAGGAGCTCCCTTGGGTCCAGAAGGGAGTTTTTGGCTTGGAAGCCATAGTACCAAGTGCAAGGGCGCTGCAAAATCTCCCTCTGCCATGAGCCAAAGCTTTTAGCTCTGGCGACAGCCCTTGCCTCCGCTTCCCGCCAGCTCCAGAGTTTAGGAGCCATGTGTCTGTCCTCGGGAGCGAAGCAGAATCAAGAACAGAACTGTTGGGTGGTGTATACAGCACGATCAGCCAAAGGCTGTGTTCAAGTCCATTGGACACAAGAGCTCCTATTTGGCCATGTAAATGGCTCATTTCATGCCAAACATTTGTTCCGTTGGAGAATCCCTAGCTCATCATCTTCCCCATCAGTGACATTTCTGAACTGGTTCTGCACCGAGAAATGTATTTGCTATGCACACAAACACCCCGCAAGGGCTTGAATAGCTGCAAGCCAAGGAAGAGATGTGCATGCAAGTGAGCTAAGACAATTATGCAACCAGACCTCAGACCATAAACTCCACGTCCCTCACATGATCTCTGCCCCACTGTCTACATGAACCATTAAAGATTCTTCTACCTCTGGTTCTGCTGTCCTCCTGACACCACCTGCAGTTCAGATTTGCCCTTCTGTTGCAGGGGTCCCTAGCTCTGCTCGGTGGCAGGAGCCTTTGCCTCAGGTGCACTTTGGGTTCAGACATGGCAATCATTACACAGGATGCTGGGATGGAGATGAACATTGATGAGACAGATGGGAAGGCTGAGCACAGTCAGCCAGGAACCACTGAAGGGCAGGAAAATGCTCATGAACATCAGTGCCCTCTGGCAGGCTTTGCCTTCTCCAACTGACTCCACAGCATAATACTAAAGCCAATTCCACACAACTCGACAAGGACTTCAAAAGTCAATTGTTAAGCACCTCCTGAAGCAGAGACTGTGAGTTCTGACAGGTAGGAGGAGAGTGTCTGTTCCTACCAAAAGCAAGAACGTGGGGCAACTTCTTTTTTAAACCATTTTTCCTCATTGATCACAGGCCAGGAAGAGACACACTGATACCGGCTACCTCTTAGACAGCAAGTTGGGGGGACAACTCATGCTGATCCCAAAGATTCAGTAGCATTGATTAGAGCCACCTTTCCACTCATGAGCAAAACCAGATCCATCTCCAAGACCCAGAAACCACCACCACAAAGCTCCCCCTTCTGCCCCCAACACATTGCACTGTGAGAAGAGACAAATGAGGAGTTACTTACTATAGGAGTAGCTGCTAACTTCAGATATTGCTGGTGAATGGGAAACCTTCAGCTGGTTTTTGACTTTTAACCCCACCTCCATCTTCTTCATTTTGGCAGCCACTTTGTTTTTACCTTCCTTGGTGGTTTTCAGTGACAGGCCCAGGTTCTTGGCCATGCTTTTCTTGTCCTCCTTGCTCGGCAGAGCCTCGTGGGGTGGAAGATACCTGCTTCCACCTCCACTAGTTTTCGGCTTTCCCCCAGAGCTGTCAGCAAACTTGAAGGGGGATTTCAGCTTGTCTTGTTTGGTGAGGGACAGGGCCTTGTCAAGCTTGCTGGCCAGCTGCTCCTGATCTGATGGCACCTTCTTCTTTTTGAGCTTTAACTGCCGAGGTGAAAGGAAGACACACAGGTGAATATAGACAGAATATCACAGCAGACCTGAGGGACTTTCCTAGCCCTCAGACTGGTCTCTCATACACATTAGCTAACAAGGCCTCAAAATTATGGTCTTAAGCCCCAGGTGCCATAACCCACCGTGGCTCTAGGGAGGAAGAAGAGGAAGACATCAGTAAACAGCATGGCTTCACCCTTATTGAGCACCACGAAATCACAAGCTTAACTTAGAAAAAAAATTGCATTTTCTCCCAGAGGAAGTAAGTTCCATCAAACAGCATGTTTTGGAGTTCTCTTTCCTCACCACCTTCTGGTTTTGAGGATAGGTTTGGGTTGGTTTTACAAGCTTCACTCCAAATCACGAGGATTAAAAAATCTTCTTTACCCAAAACCCCAGCCAAATAAATAAGGATTTCCACGTAATCAACTAGCTCCAGAGGCTGGGATGCCTAAAAGACCCAAATACCTCTCAGCAAGAGCATCAGCAGCGCTGCATTACAGCTGTTACATCCTTTTCAGCATTTCCTTGCTTCTTGAAGAAAAGCAAATATACTTTACATGTGCTACAGCCAGATAACAGCAGCTGTAACTCAGGACTTTGCCTGCATGCATTTAGGATTTCATCAGCAGCTTAAAGCTCCAGTAAATATCTCATTGCCTCAACAGGAGCAGAAGAAAACCCTGCATTTAAAATAGCAAGGTTGTGCTCCCCTTCCTCCCTCGCTTCAGGAAATCCATTCCCTTCCACTATCTCATCAGGCAAAGGGGTAAGGCAAGCATTACTCTGGATACAGAGCTAGTACAACGCTGCAATGCTCTGGTTGGCTTGGAGGCTCTCCACTGCCTACCAAACAGGTTCAACCTCCATAAGCCAGCGTTAGCCTTTGCAAACACCCCTCTGCTGCACAGTCAGTCAGTCCTCTCAGGAGGAGCTTCTAAATCCATATGAACTGAAAGCAGATGCTCTAAGATCAGGAGTAGTTGTCCAGTGCAAGTCAACACTATCAAAGCAGGAAAGAGATGTGCATCTGGCCCATGGCTCCATGTTCCCCATGAGGGCACTGACCTCACTTGAGAAGCTGGGAGCTGCATCGTGCTCTTCCCAGCTCTGGTTCCTCCCTTTCATCTTGCCACTGCCGCTCTCCATATCCTCATCCTCTTCCGGGAGAGCCCCTTTGTGCCTCTTCTTCATGCCCTCACCAGTCTCAGAGTCTTCAGAGAGCAACAAGGACTTGCTCAGTCTGCAAGCCAAGGACAGGAGGGGTCAAGGTTGGGAAGCTTTCCTCCTTGTGATCCCCATCAAGCTCAAAAGTGAGGTTAAATGCTTCCTAGGACAGTGGGGATCCTCAGTGGGAGCCAAGGCCACTGCGAAGTGACAGCACTTTGGACAAGGTTTTCCACCAAACAGGAGAGCCAAGGATTCCATCTTGCACACTCTTGGCCACCAGCACAGACGAGGGTGCCTGAAATCAGACACCTTGCAAGGTGGTCTCTGAAAGGAAGTTTATGTGGTGTTCTGAGTAACAGCCACCCAAAAGTGCCTGACTTGGCACAGAGCAGCAGAGGGAAGCACAGACAGCTGAGCTGGCACTGTAGGTCTTTTCCCACCTCTACTTTCATGGACTCTGTAGGTGCAGAGATTCCTGGGCCCCAGGGAGGTGCTTCACTGCCCAGACACTTGCTCTGGTTGCTCAGAGGTATGAGCAAGGAGATGGTAATAAAGGGCCACACAAGGTGACAGGGAGGGACAAGGGCAGTGTAGGAACTGGCTTGCTCAAAGGAGAGGCAAATGTGCTTTACAAGCCTGGCCCTTACGTGAGAGGCATTTGAGACCTACATCTTCAGTCTTGCTTTGGGATTTGGGGGAAAGGGAGAGAGTGAATAAGTAACTTATAAAAAAAATCAAAAAAAATGAAGTAGGTGAGACTAAAGCACATCTGTCACAGCTCTCCAGCTGCCTCCAGTAACTATCCAATGGATGGTCAGTAAACACCTCAAGACCTCTACCAAGCCTCCACTAAAAGCTCTCCTATGCCACCTCCTTCACACTAAGCCTGCTGGCCCAGGTCATATCACCACCACAAAGCCTCTAACACTGAGCAGCCTCCTCAGCTTCCAGGCACTTCTCCTCCCTTCCATCCTCTCCGCTGATCTCCACAGACAGCTAAACCAACACCTCAAGTCCTGGATGTTGGCTGAGGTTGTCTCTCCACCTCCTACACCAGGCCGCCCAAGCGCTCCTGTGAAGCAGGGACATGCACACGCAACACGAGCATGCACGCACACATGCACAACTCCAGCCACCTCTAGATGCCTCCAGCCTTGTCCAGCCATCCAAACACAAAGAGCAAAACACAGAGTCACCAAGAGGACAGAGTTTCAGAAGCGCAGGGTCAGTGGGAGCTGGGCACCTGACTCTGATTTGTTCTCTTGAAAGGACGGTTGCAAAAATATGCAGCACATGGGGAAGTCAGCTGGGAGATGCCTTCCCACTGCAGAGACCTGGCCATCTACAGATGGTCAGATGGCAAATGATGGCGAGATCCAGGCATCCAAACAAGAGCAGCTGGACTCGCGAGAGAGAAAAAAGCAGACGACAGAAAGATCCAGAGACCTGAAAGAGACAAGTCAGGTGAAACCAACTCCCACTGATGAAGGGAACAGAGATGAAGAGCAGAAACACAGGAGGAAGTCCTACAAAGTAGATAACCTGGCACAGCAGCGTCCTTCCAGGTTCTGACACCAACATCCCTGCAACCAGCTCTGCAACACCCGCTTGCACCGTCCGCTCTCCTGAAGACACACGAGGACGCACTCCCCGGCACCAAGAGCTCACCTCCAGGACCCTGCCCAGCCAGCTGCTTCCTATCACCTCACTGCTGCTCACCTCAGCCTGTTCTACTCGCACCCAACACCACAGACACATGCTCTACCGGCGGGGAGGGAGGAGGCTGGCACCGTATTCCCACTGGCAGGACACGCTCACGGCCAGCTCACACGCTGCCGGAGCCTGGCCTGCCAATGCAACACCACGGCAAGCCCCCGCTGCATCCGAGATGCTCTCCCCAAGTCAGACCCTGGTGCAGCGACCCTGTCATTTTTTTGCCCATCTTCCCCAAATTCCAGCCTTACTTTCCACTTTTGCTGTCACTCTTCCCTCTCTCCTTAATGGGTGACAGAGCGCTTGATCCAAGTTTCCTCTTCCTGGGCCTTCCAGGGCCTCTTCTCGCCAAGCTTCTACTTTTCTCGTCATGCTTTTCCCTTTAAAAAAACCACACGCTTCACTGTTAACCAAGGCAACAAAAAGAAATAAAAAAACAAAGCAAAGAAAAGGAAAAGGAAAGGAAAAACAAACAAAAAAAAGGCAAAAAAGCAGATTTTGCAACCAAAAAAAAAGCAAAACTAACAGAGGGGAGGGGAAAAAAGGTAAAAAAAACCAAAAAAGGCAAATAAATCCAAAATGAAGGGGGGAAAACAAACCAAAAGAAAGCAAGCAAGAACGGGAGGCAACCCAGAACCTTCTCCTGCCACCAAACTGCTAAACTGAGCTGCTGAAGCCAAGGTTGACTCTACCACGGCCTCCCAGCCGCCTTCACCAGTGCCCAGGTTGTCTCGGCACACAGCCTAGGAGTGTGTTGTGCAAAGCTCTGGCGGGATGTACCAGAAGAAGAGGAGAGGAGACAGGGAGAGATGGAGGGCTGCTGTCTCTCCTGGAGTGAGAGGCAGTGAAAGCGCCCAGCTGGAAGGAAAAAACCAAACCACAAGGCCAAGTGAGCAGCCAGCGACTTACTCGGAGTCCCTGCGGCGCTGCAGCTTCACCAGCTCCCGCTGCTTCTCCTTGTAGCGCCGCTGCAGCTCCGCCAGCCTCATCCGGTAGTCCAGCTCCATCGCGTCCATGTTCTCGATGGCAGACTTGATGGAGTACATCTGGGGTGGGGAGGCAAAAGGGGGAGACAAGGTCAGCACATGCCCAGACCCTCGCCCAGACTGATGTGGTGTGCACCTGGGGTGACCTGCAAAAGGCCGAGATCTGCAGCCCAGCAGAGACACCCTCCACGCTTACAGTGGAGCAGAGCACCCTTGCCCACAACAAGCACTTGAGCAAGTTGAAGATGTCCCTGCTCACTGCAGGGGCTGTGAACTAGATGATCTTTAAAGGTCCCTTTCAACCCAAATCATTCTAGGATTCTACGAAGCACAGCAGTACCTAAGCAAAACCAGCTGAGTGAAGATGTTCTGTGGCTTATGCACGGGAGGGTATCAGCTTTGAGGCAGAGCAACCCTGGGAAAGAGCCTGCAGAATTAAATACACCCATGGAGTCTCTTTTCCCTTATTTAAAAAGGCACATCAAAATATTCCCTGTCTTGGAAGGCTTAGTTGCTGGGTACAAAATAATTTGTCAGTCTCTCCCATGGGGAAGAGTCAGCAAAGATAAAAACAAGGAAGAACCCTCCTGCCACTATCTTTTTTTATCCCTCCCTGTCAAAGCACTAACACAGGAGTTCTTGCTGGCTTTGTATTACCAACATCACTTCTGGGGCTACCAAAGGTTCTGCTGAACTCAACAGTGTTGATTCCCAAGCAAGGGAGAAAGCTGTATCGCCCCACACAGACTCCTGCCCAGCTACAAACATGAGCAGAAGGGCAGCAGAAGCCGGTGGCAAGCTGGGGCTGAAGAGCAGGCGGTGGTGAGGGGATGTGCTGCGGCTTCAGAGGCTCTGCCACGCTAAGAGCTACTTACAGGTTCATCTTTCTTCTGCATCCAGCTGTACTTTTTGTTGGGATTCAGCTCTCGAGGCAGCCGGATGGTTTTCAGACTTTCCATGAAGGGGGTGGAAAGTACTTCCATGAGCATGTGGGTGCTGGCAGCCAGCAAACTCTCCAGTGTTGGCCGGACAGGGAAACTCTCTGGACCTGCTGTGAAGGGCAGAAAAAAACAGAAGTCTATAGAGGTTCACCTTCCAAGCTTGCTCCTCCAGGAGGCACAAGGAGATGTTGATGTCCCTTTCTAGACCATGGCATGGCAGCTCAACGAGCGTCCCAGCCACCCTTGGCCTTGACTTGAGCTCTCGTGTTGTACCCAGCCATGGTGCAACTGGCAGTTCCCATCACGTCTCGCCTCAGGAAGTTACTGGAAGGTGAGATCTTTTCAGGACCTGCCAAGCTCTTGGAAAGCATCATCTGGAGCTACTGGGGCCTCTTGTGCCAAACCCCGACAGACTGCAGACTCAGTGCCTGCCAGAGGGTGTTACCCTGGCAGCTCTCGGCAAGTGGGGCTCCGTTTCCGCTACGCATACCACAAACTGTCTAGACATGGTGAGGGCCTTTGGAAGGGGAGAGCAGTACAAAAGCCACACGTACCTCAGCCTGCTGCAACAAAAACCCTGCCCCAACCCCATCCAAAGTACCAGCCGCTCCTGCAAGTCATGGCAACGCTCTCCTCGCTGCCTGAGGTGGCAAGAGATCCCACCCTGTGCCTCTGCTCCTCTGTCCACACAGAGACCATATGCAGAGAGACCCAACCTGCCCAAAGCCGGCCAGACTCTGCACCCAGCGACCTACTTTGCATTTCTTGCTTCCGTTTCTCCAGCTCCATTTCTGCGATCTCACTCAACAAAGTGATCCCTTGCAGGAAGGAGTGCTCCAAAGCCTGGTCAGGTAACACCTCCACCTTCATCTGGGAAGGAGTGACACTGGTGGCAGTCAACAAGGAACAAGCTTGAGGCATTTCTGTGGCAGCCACCAAAGCATTCATCCCAGCCAGCGGGTCGCCCGGTTTGATGTCCAGAGCTGGGATTTGGCAAGAAATTGCCTCTTCTGTGTAAGAAGAGATCTCTGGCTCCTGCTCCCCTTCCTCGGTGGGCAGGTTGGGAAAATCCCCTCCCCGGGGCACATCGGCACCCTGCAGATCCATGGCTACAGAGGCCTCCTCCCGCTGGGGTGTCAGGTCCATCGCAGGTGGCTCGTTCTCTGCATGCACCAGTGAGCCTTCATAGTCCATATGCATGGAGCAGGCTTCTGCTCCACTCCTCGTCTCTGCCTGAGGCTCTGCTTCTGCAGGGCAGGGCACAACCTGGTAAGGAGGTGGACAGCTCTGGAGGTCTTCCTGGTCCTGCTCCATAGCACCCAGGGTTTCACCTTGGTGCAACAGGAGATTGCAACTGTCCACGCTCTGCACTGGGACGGCTGCAGAGGCCGTGATGTTCAGAGTCCCCATGTCCTGCTCACAGATGCCTTCTGGGCTTTCCTCCATCTGCACCTCTGATTTCACCCTCTCTTCCAAAGACTCCTCTTCTGCTGTTGCAGGGATGGGTTCCAGCATCTTGGACGGCGACAGGTGGATAGGCTTGACCTCTGGGGAAAGCTCCATGTGCTCAGAGCCTTCAGCAGGCAGGGGGACGTCAGGAGCCAGGCCATCCGCATCAGATGCTGCAGTGGGCTGGAGGAGGTAGGGATAGTGTCTTCCAAAGGAGGGAGGCAGGGACTGGAATGGATATCCTGGGGGGATCTCTGCAAAACATCAGAAGGGACAGGCTGTGTAATGGCTACGCCTTCAAAGCTCCTTCTCTCTCTCTAAGGCACACAGATGGATTCCCTTTGCTTCCATCATCTCTCTTATCTTCCCATTCTCAAGCAGTAGCTGTTCTGGGCACCTCTCTCCTGGCCAAGCTGCCACCAGCAGCAGTGCCCCAGAGGTCCCTTCTGCACCTTTCCAGCTCTCTCCTGCGACTGGAGAGAGATCTGCTTCTTGCATCCTTCTTGCATCCTCCTCCCACTGAGACTTCAGCCCTGGAGGAACCAACCCAGGCTCAACCCAAGGGAAGAAGACAGCCTACAGCCCCAGGTGCCCCTATGTCCCAGGCATTGATGCCAGTTCATCACCACCCCTGGTCCTTGCCTCTACCCTGCCTTTTAGAGGAGCTACATGGTTTTCTCTAGGGGAAGGGATGGAAGCAGGAAAGAGACGAGGAGAAAAAGGAAGGCAGGCACAAACACAAGGGGACTCTGTCAAAGCAGGGCTCTCTTACCTGGGAACAAGGCCTGATACGGACCAGCAGCCTCTTTTTCCAGCTCCAGGTCTTTCTTCTCCACGGTCTCAGGTGCCTCTTCCTTTGGAGGGATGGCAGGGGCAGGGGGTGGAGAGGCAGGGGGCGGGCTGGAAGGATGGGAGCTGGGGGTGGCAGGGTAGGAGTAGGCTGGCTGCGAAGGTGGCTCCTCCATCTTTTGGATCACCTCAGCTTTGAGCACAGACACGGGTGAAGCCCTGGGAGAGAGGGGAGGTGGACTCACAGACTTGCTGTAGGACGTGGAGGCGCTGGGAGACAGCACAGGCGGCTTTCGGTGCACCAGTCCCGGGGCAGAGGAGGAAAGGCCTGATTTGGCACTGTCCAGGCTCCTTTTTGTCACCTTCTCTTCCATATCCACACGCTGCTCGCTCGCCTTCAATCTCTCCTACAAGAAGAACAGAGCAAAATTCAGCAAGGCATCTCTGCTGCTCCTGGAAAAAAGGCCTACCACCAAGCAAGACCAAGACAGGGTCAGAGCAAATGTGCACTGCAATAAGGTGGACATTCCCCACTGCAACACCCTTTTAGGGTGACACTCATCTGTGATTAGCTTTCTTCAGTTCCCAGTTCCAGGGGTCATGTGAGGGGTGGATCAGCTTTCACTTGCAAGCAGAACAAACCATTTCTATTTCCAAGCCTCCAGCCTAGCAAGCCCCCATGTAAAATGAAGGCTGAAAACCAGATGACCACTATAAAAATTAAACGGGTGTAAAAACACCCAAATGAAAGCTCATGACTTCCAAGATGGTTTGATGAGTGGGAGCTGGCTCCAGGATTGCCCCCAGTAGTGCAGCTGCTTCACTGAGCCACTCAGGAAGTGACCAGGGACAACCCCTTTCAACTACACTGAGACATCCTTAAGGAAGGAAGCAAAGTGAGGGCAGCTCCCCTCACACTGCTCAATGGCTTTACACCAAAACCCACCCCAACTGTGCAGGATTCACCAAATGCCTCATATCCCAGGGACCAGGGTAGGATCACTCAATGTATCCACATCCTTGAGACACACTTGCCACACCAGCACAGCTGCTTTTCCCCCTCACACACCCCAACTCCAGACTTGTTTCACATCCAAACAAGAAGCTCCTGAACACCTACCACAAGCTGGGCACTCCTCTGTAGCTCCATGGCGTGGGCTGCTTGCTGCTGCAGGATGTACAGCTCATGCTGCCGCAGCAGCTGCTGATGAGAGAGGAGCTGGAGCTGGTGAGCGTGCTGGAGGGAGCTCCTGGTTGGGGGGTACATGGCAGGCCACAGTGGGGGCGCCCGGTCCATCAGCTCCGCTGGGGAATGAGCAGAGATGCAGTCAGGAGGATGGGAATGGCTGGAGGACTGTAATGGGTTGGGGCAAACCCCCTCCCCACCACGGGCAGGAATAACAACTCAAAGGGATTGCAAAAGTGATGGAAAGTTGAAATAGCAAAACAATAAAAGCAACAATCAAAGTTTTACAGAGAGCCACAAGCACTGTGATAAAAGAGAGAAATCTCACAACATACCCAAGAACGTCCCACCCCCACCTGGGGGTACACCCAAACCCCCAGGGCTCCTTCCTCCCACCCCCACCCAACCCAGCCTTGGGCCTGGGCAGGCCCAAGGGAGGCGGCTCACACCTTTTACCTAGGCAGCAGCTGGGGACAAAAGAGGAAGTGAAGACCCTGCATGGACATTTTATAGGGGAGCAGGGCACTATGGGAATGAAATACCTGGTTTCCTGTGACCACCCCCTGGGCTGGGCCCACCCCTTGGGACCTCCCAGGTGTGGTCTGTGCAGTGGCATCCGGGCCAGCACCCAGCCTAAACCACCACAAGGACTCAGCACCATTCAAGTGTCTCCACCTCAGTCCCAGGGTGAGGGATGCTAAACACTGGGCTAGGCAGAAATGCAACCAGAAATGCAGAGGGGAAACATGCTGGCTTCCCCTTAGCAGTACCACGCCCAGCACCCCATGGGTCCTGGAGCTGTCTGACTCATTTTGCTCTCTTGGCACCCATGGTCTGACTGGCCCTGGCTGAGCCCATGAGCAGATTCTCCTAGTCAAAGATTCAAACTCTACAGGGCCCTGCTGGGAATAAGGAGCCACTGTTGAAGATGAAACATTTCCTTCTCTGAAACACACCTAAGGAGGTCAGCTCCCATCCACACCAGAGCTGTGGCTGCTGGACCCCAGAGCTATGGACACTCCTGTCTCTATCCAGCCCCCTTCAAAGTCTGTTTCATCCACAGCTGTCAAAGCATGGTCCTCAGGGACACACTCACATCCTTACCAAAGTGTGGTAAGTGCTCGCTGGGGATCACAACAAGCTGCCCTGACTGTGGGTCTCTGGCAAACTGGTAAGCAGAAGGGATTGCTCCCCCCATGGCAGGAGGGAAGCCTGGAGTCATGCCCTGGTGCAGGGAAGGGTGACCGAGACCTGGAAGAAGAAAGACACAGTCACAAGGGATGCAGACCACACGTGCCCACATGAGAAGCTGTCTGCCATCTGATTGCTCCAAAGTATCTGCTTCCCCTGGGATCAGGCAGGAGCCTCACTGGGCACTCAGCACCCTCTCTCCCTGCACCCTGGGTGTGGGCATGCCACGGCCACGCCGCTGCCCTGCCGGGGCACTCACCATAGGGATGGCTGGCCAGCCACATGGAGGGGCTCCCCGTCCTGGGGAGCCAGGGGTGGGCTGCCAAGTGCGAAGCTGGGTCTGCAGACCAGCGCCCAGAGCCCGCCAGGCCTGGGCCTCCTGTCACCATCAGGTTGGAGTTCAAACCGTTCGTGGCGCAGCCGGAGGGGTGTATCCGGGCAAAATCTGCCAGCTCCTTGCTCTCTCTGGGGATGGAGGAGAGAGGGAGAGATGGTCCCAGTGCTGCAGGTCACTACATGCTTGCAAACCAGGGTCAGACACCCAAGGACAGCCACCATGGAGGTGGTTAACATCATGTCCACAACAAAACATCTCATCTCTCCAGCCCGCTGGAGCAGGTATGGATTTGCAGTAGTCAAACACAGTTGCTCTGCTGTGGATTCAGGATCTGCCTGTAAGCCCCTGGTATCTCACTCAGAATCACAGAGTGGTGGGGGTTGGAAGGGAGCTCTGGACATTATCATCAACCTGCTAAGGCAGGTTCACCCAGAGAAGACTGCATGGGGCTGCATCCTGGTGGCTTCTGTCTGTCTCCATACAATCTAACTCCTCTCCAGCAAGGCTGGTGCCAGCACCTACACTGGCATGGATGCAATCCTGTCCCATTCTCCAAACAGGCTGTCCCTGAGCAGGACTTGTGGCACTGTGGCAAGAGAGGTCATCTCCTTCCCATCCTCACCTGAGTAGCTTCTCCTGATCCCGCTCCAAGCGCCCTGCCAGGAGGTGGCTGTCCCGGTGGCGACTCCGCTCATCCCCACAGTCATCTTCTGAGCGTCCGTGCCCTAAGAGACAACCCAGCACCATCAGACACAGGAAGCAGTCTGGGGAAAGCTTTCCCCTCTCCTCTGGGCATGGAGAGGCAGTACCCTGGGAGACAGCACACCCAAAGCTGTCCCCAAGCCTGTATCAAGCTCAAGCCCTAAAGCAAGGCTGACCAAGACGCTCTCACTAAGGTGGCTTCTAGTAGCACCCACATGGAGGTGGTTTGAGGTTTGTGTCTCCAGACCACCAAGGCACCCACTCCCCAGGCTAGGCCAGTCTCCCAGGACAGGACAACCACCAGTTTTGGAGCAACAGGACCAAAGGCACCATTTCTGCTGACGGCCAGATCTCCCATCTCAGCAGGAGATGAAGTCCAGCTAAATCCCTGCATCAGATCACACAGTCCTACTTAGCACATCCCACAGGGTGGGGATTTTATCTCTGCACCTTCTGCAGCACCTTCTGCTCTTGTAAAGCAGCCTGGGAGCCCTGGGTATGTCTGCAACGGGCAGAACAGGCACTGCAGACCCTCACAACCAGTGTGCTCCGCACTGCAGAGGGAATCTGACTCCTTGCCCTGAGCCACGCAACAAGAAAGGGTCTGGTGAGGAAGGGACACATATGGCAGATGAGGCCAAGACTCCAAAAAAGGGGGCTGGATGTTTAGCTGGAGAAATGGCCTGTCCAGAATCAGAACAGCTTGTGCAAATGCAGCCTGGCACAGCAGTAACTCTGTCTATGAGAGGTTATGAAGCACCCTCACAGGAGTGAAGAGCAGCACCTTGCCCAGCACTGCCAGGACCAGTACTGGAGCCACCTTTCTCTTATTTCATCCAAAGCCTCTCCCACAGCTGCCTGCCTTTACGGCTTGCTTCTCCCTAGCTTCCTTGTTACACATGCATTTTTTCCACACTCCCCCACTGCCTCTCTCCATGCTGCGCTTTGGGGACATGATCCAATCCTAAATCTCAGCCCTGCTGCTTGCAGTGACCAGCTGGCCAGTGTAAAGGGGCCACAGGGAAGGTGTTTGCTTTCCCTCTTTGCTTCCATGCCTGAGCAACGTTCTGCACCCCACAGGGCTCACCAGTGCAGCACGGCTTTGCACGGCTGCACCCTGGCTTCCTGGGACAGCCCTTCCCAGTGCCCTCACTCTCCTGCCTGGCTAAGGTTTGGCACACAGGAAAGCATCTCAGAATATCAAGTCTACTCTGCTGACAGGAAGGCTTTTCAAAAAGGGCTCCACTGGGTATTGCCACAAACCTGGACAGCCCATGGGGTTTTTTTTGCTGTCAAGTCTCCAATTCCCTCAGCTTTTACTGTCAGAAGGAATCCAGGAACAAGACAACATCTCTCCCAGCTCCTCTCCCCAAGGCTCCTTCCACAGGCTTCAGGCACAAGAGCAAAGTTGCTTTAAAAACCTGGCACACACCTCTCCCTCCCAAAGGACTTTCCAGGGTCACTACACTGCCCTTGCACCCTGCCAGGACATGGCATGCAGTGGCTGCCCCAAGCCAGTCCCTCCCTGATTCACAGAATGATGCCCCACACAGCTTCTGGGGCTTCTGTGGAGCTACACAGCCTCCACAGAACGATGCACAGGGGCTCACAAATCCCTCTGGAGCCCCAGTACCCCTCCCTGCCTCTCTGCCAGCACCCCCACTCACTGACAAACTCCCTTCCACCCTCCAGCCTAGGATTTCCACCCTGCAGCCTCTTTTCCTTATTTCATTTCCCCAGCTGAAGCCCAACTGCCTCTTCAGCGCCAGCCACACGGAACAAGCCCCTGTGGAGCGCACAGCACCAACTCCCTTCCTTGGCACAAGGTGAGCTGCCAGCCCCCTCCAGCCTTTTCTTAGAAACACATTATTTGGTTATTTCACCTCCCTTCCTCCCTCTCCCATCCGCATCACTCTCACTCCGTTATTTATAGCCGGCCTTTATCATCGTTTTCTCATCCCTCACCCAAACACACAACACACACACACACACACACACACTTCTCTTACTCCTCTAACTCCTGCCTAGCCCCCACCCCACCGACTGGCCCAGTCCCTCTTCTGTACAGACCGATGATTGTCCGGACACTGAATGATCATTTTGTCTCTCTATATGAACATGACGCACGGCCTGCATAGAAAAATTCAATCAGTTATGCATGGAGGAAAGGCTTAGGGCCGTCTCCTTGACAACCAATGCCCAGCACTAAATACTTGCCTTTTACTTGCCAAATACTACAGATTAGCCAACTAAAGCCTGCTTTCTCCTTCTTAAAAGGTCTAAACATTCAAGCACCGTCCACTCGGCGCAAGCAAGCTAATGTTATTAGACGAATATCTCCTGGCACGCAAAGTGGGGAGGGGGGGTGGGCAGCCTTTGGGGGGGGGGGGGGGCGAGAGGAGGAGAAAAGCAGTCTTGTTTTCTGTCTGAAAGCCAACTGCATCACTTAGCAACCGGCCCCCAGGCCTGCCAGAATCCAACCCTTGTTTGCAGCCTTTTAGCTCGGCTCGGTAAATTACATTTAATGCAAGCTGGGAGGGTCGGGGACGATTGAAGGGCTGAACAAACAGCTCCCTGTGCTGCCCACGAGGGTCCTCAGTCGGCTCCCGCCCGGCCGTAGCGAGGGCGATGGGAATGGGGAGAGAGGAGCTGCTGGCTGGGAGAAACTCCCTCTGGCTGCTGAGGTTTGGGAGAGGAAGGCAAAGGCAGAAAAATGGGAATGGTGAAGGCTAAAGATGCAAAGCCAAGCGTTGCTCACCAGGCACTTGCACTGGCATTGCTCCTCGGGAACACCACAGCTGAGCCCTCCCCAGGATGGGCAGTGCCCAGATGTCATCTTGCTACACAAACCAAGGAGAGCACCAAAAAACTCACCAGAGCCATCCCCCTCCTGCCAGCATCAGGGCTGAAATCAAACCCATGCAATTATAAACACCAGCAGAAAGGTGGATTCAGGAGTTCCTCTGTCTCTCCCTTTGCTAACTGGGATCAAACACACGGAGAGGGGTTGTCCTCAGAGATGAGGATGGGAAAGGGGAACTCTGTGGAGTCTTGTAGTTTACAACTTGCCCTTGGCTGGTAAGGGCAGGCAGAGAGCTGAGGATGCCAAATTCAGTTCATGCCACACAGCCTGCACTGAGTGGCTGCTCTCCCTAGGGCACAGATCCCACAGAGACATCCTGAGACAGTTCTGGGGAACCTACCTTTGATGCTGCTGAGAGACAAGGAGCGATCCCGGTCTGCCAGGCTGGCTCCCAGTTTGCTGCTGCTGCTGCTGTTGTCCTTCTGCCGGGCCACGGCCACAGCAATGCCAACAGGCAAGTGCCTCACCTCCACCTCGCCTTGGGAGCCAATGCTCTCACGGCCAAAGGATTTGGCACTCTCAGGTCTCTCAGGGTCCCTCTTCAGTTGCTTTGCTGGCTGCTGCAACAGCAGCTGCTGCACTTTGGAGGCACCAAGCTGCGATGAGTCCAACTTCACGTTGCCCAAGCCACCAAAGGGGCTCTTCTTGCCACAGCTCTGCCGGGATGTGGTCTCCTTGGCAAAGCTGCCACTGTACTTGATGAGGCTCTGCATGGCTGAGCCCTCACCATGGGAAGCAGGGTGGAGGACGTCTGCAGCACCCCGTGAGCCCACCACCGAAGACCGTGGCAAGCCGCTGGGGTCTAGGTAGACTTTCTTGGCTTCCTCCTCTGCCCGGCTGACGTGGTTGTGCTGCGCGGCCAGCACCGCCATCTGCGTGGTGGCAAAGTTGCCCATCTCAAAGGGCTTCCACTTCTGCTCGGGCGGTTTCAGCTGACCGTGGTCCAGGTGCTGCCGGGAGGAGTCCAAAGTGCCATAGACCTTAGCTGCTTCTTTGGAGCTGGATCGCTGGAAGCGGTCCCGCTCGCAGGGGCGATGCTCTGCCTCTGGACTCGGTTTAAGCAAGTCCTTGGAGGCCAGGAACTCCCTGCTCTCCGGAGAGCCCAGCCCTGGCCGGTTGAGGAAGGGTTCCGAAGCGACCTGTCTCTTCAGTGCCATGGAGTTTGCCCTTATCACTGAGCCCTTCTCCCTCAAAACCTCCATCCTTTTGGCATCACTGTGGCAAGAGAAGTCCTGGGACAAGAGTGTGCGGGAGGCATCCGCAAGGCACCGTTCCGTGGGCGACTGCAGCACCCCCACCTTGCCGAGGTCCTTCTCCTTGGCCTTGTTGTCACGGGCCTGGGAGGCGATCTGGATGGGCCCGCTCCTCTCGTCGTAGGCTTCCACCGAAGGCACAAAGGTGGGGGCGATGACTTTGTGCTCCCTCCCCAGCTCCTTGGCCGGTGGGAAGATGGTGTACATGCTGGAATGGACGGGCTGAGGAGGGAATGTCGTGGCCGGCGTCATCTTGCCCGGCTGCGAGGGGTGCGGGGACGGGCAGCTGCAGGAGACGTGCAAAGCGCCCATGGAGGGCAGGAGGGGCTCCCCCCGCTTCAGCCGCTCGGCGTGGGCGTGCGCGGAAGGCCTCATGTTCTCGTCGTGCCGCGCGGGGTCCTTGGCACAGCGGTCCTGCTCGGCACCCAGCACCTTCAGCATGGGGTCCCCGCCGCCGTTGCAGTTACTAAGGGAAGAGCTCTGCAGAGGGTTCTTGGACTTGGGTTCCCCCCCACCCACTCCCCGGGTTGGCATGTGCTCGGCTAGGAAGGGCGAGAGGCGCTCGCCAACCTTCGCCGCCTTCTCCACCACGCTCACTTTCCGGTCGCTGTCGGGCTTGGTGTCCTGCGTGAGGTCCACCACGCTGCGGGGCCGGGGCTCCTCCTTCGGCTTGCTCTCCTTCTTGGCAAAGGGCAGGGACAGGTCGCTCCGGCATGCCCGCTCCTTCCCACCAGGGTCTTTCAGGCCTTCTTTTGAGCTCTTGTGCAGCTGCCCAAGGTCCTTCTCCCGGAGCAAAGTGCTCGACGTGTGGTTGCCTGCAGTCCTTGAGAGGGGAGGTTGTGGGTGCAAAGAGGACTGGCCCGCGTGGCTGGGCAGGTAGAACCCATCTGCGGAGCAAAAGCAAACAAAATGACCATGGGCTTCCTACCCCTTCAGGCCTACACAGACAGGTGAGAGGTAGCAAACTGGGACAGAATGGGTTTCAAGGGTTTCTTAGACATGGCCAGGAAGGACCAGGACAGAAGAGACCAGGTGGGATGCAGAATAGCCCTGTCTTGCATGCATGCTGAGCCTCGTCATGAGGGGGATTCAAGAAGGGACCTATCTGGGCTCCCTTTTTAGCACAGCCACACCCAAGAGCCTGGGGCTGCTAAAACCAGGAAACATCCCTGGAAGATAACCCCAAGGGGTTCCTGCTCTTCAAGGGAGTTCCTCAACATCCCAGCACCCAGCAGCTCCACCAGACAAAGCAAGCCCAACGGACAGGGCAAGCACCCAGGGGTGACGGAGAGGAAAGGCACGCCAGCCAGACTCACCTTTCTGCGACTCAAAGAGGCTGTGCTGACCCAGCTGGGCCAGGAGAGGACTGCCGGCGCTGGGGGGCTCGAGGTGGCTCAGGGGAATGTATGAGGGGTAGAGTCCGTTAGGCAGATGGGAAAAGCCTGCAGGAAACGGGAAGAGAAGAGGGAAACACGTTTCAGCCCGAGCAGCACGCTGCCTTGGAAGGAGCCCCTCAGGAGCACAGACTGTTGCGGCTGTCAGTCCCTCACGCGCCAAGCGCGACGGCTGTGGGGACGCAAGCGGCGACGCACACCATGAGGAGCCCAGGGTGGGGCAACGCCGCCTGGGGACCCCCTTTCAGGTACAGATCCCCTACTGCAGTTCCCCCAGCTCAGCCCTTGCATCAATGCAGGGCTCTTGCTTTGCAGCAGGTGGATCTGGAGGTGCTGGAACTTGTCTAGAGAAGGGCCATGGGGATGAGCAGAGGGCTGGAGCTCCTCTCCTATAGAGACAGACAGAGAGTTGGGGCTATTCAGACTGGAGAAGAGAAGGCTCTGAGGAGACCTTTTTGTGGCCTTCCAGTATCTTAAGGGGGCCTAGAAGAAAGCTGGGGAGGGACTTTTTAGGGTGTCAGGGAGTGACAGGACTAGAGGGAAATGGAGCAGAACGAGAAATTAGTAGATTCAGATTGGATGTTGGGAAGAAATTCTTCCCCATGAGGGTGGTGAGACACTGGAACAGGCTGCCCAGGGAAGTCACATCCCTGAAGGTTTTTAAGGCCAGGCTGGACGTGGCTCTGAGCAACCTGCTGTAGTGTGAGGAGTCCCTGCCCAAGGCAAGGAGGATTGGAACTGGATGACCCTTGAGGTCCCTTCCAACCCTACCAACTGTGTGATTCTATGATTGCACAGGGATTGTGCTGCTTTCTGAGCAGAGCCTTAAATCTGCAGGCTGAACGACTGCCCCATCTGGCTGATAAGTTGTTTTATCACAAGCAGAGTGACCTGTGGGCAAGGCCCCTCCCCAACACGCCTCCCCAGCAGCGCTAAGATCCTCTTGCCAGCATGGCTTTGCCACCACAGCCCAGCCCTGCTGCAGCTGCCCAGCTCCAGCTGCAGGCTTTGGGAAAACGCAAGAGCATCAAATCATAGAATCGGCTGGGTTGGAAGGGACCTTTAAAGGTCATCTAGTCCAACCCCCCCACAGTGAGCAGGGCTATCTTCCACTAGAGAAGGTTGCTCAGAGCCCCACCCAACCTGGCCCTGAATGTTTCCAGGGATGAGGCTTCTACCATCTCTCTGGGCAACCTGTTAAGCATCTTCTCCAGCAGCTCACACAAAACATAGTTTCACATACCCAAACCCAGCATTTTACCCCAGAGGAAAGCAAAACAGAGCAGAAAATCTGCCACTCATCCACAAGCTGAAATGAAAGCAGCACATCCCTAAGGCCCTGCTGCCAGTGGTCTGGATTATGTCCTGCACACTGGGGGCCTCCTCCAAGAATGAAGCCCCCAGCAAGGCAAACAATCAGCAGCAGCATTTCATCAGCGGACACAAATCACCACAGCAGCGCTCACACCACAAGCGCCTGGCTGCAGGCAGCAACTCCTCTGCAGCACTGCCACCAAGCGGCGCACACGCAGCACTACAGGCCGCAACGCTCTGCCAGAACCAGCATCCGTCCCAGTTGGTGCCGTCAATTATAAAACCAATAAAAGCCATCAGCAGAGTCTGAAGGAGCCAGTCAAGCCCTCTGCAACGCTCCTCCCTCCCCCTCAGACCCCCATTAGCCACCAACTTCCCCAAATTTCAACGATCCCACCGACAGCGACCGGGCAACAGGTTTGTCAAGAGTCCAGCATCCAAAGCAACATCACACCCAAAACCCACCAGGAAACAAGAGAAGTTTGGTCCCCAAAGCTGCACGTGGAGCACCATCTGCGAGAGCTAGTCAATATTTCACATTATTTAGACAGCCAGGATCTCTTTCGCATACATGTTTGCATCCCGGCATATGTGCCTCACCGACGCGGTGCTCCGCGCAGCTCCTGGCCAGGATCCATCACCCAACAGCTCCCATCACCCGCAGACACCACTCAGGACCAGGGAAAACTGCTGTGCCCATGACATGCAAGGCAGAGCCCACTGCCAGCAGGTAAAAGCTTGCCATTTCATCTTGTGCAGGCTGCTGTAAAGGCACTGAGCGTACACACACACCTTCACACCTCTCCTTGGTAACCCCAAAACCTTCAGGTTGGAGTATTTCCAAGCGTTTTTTCTTATTCCAGGGCTGCAGAGCACTGAGTAGCACCCAGCAGCACCTACTCCAGCTTAGCTGTGAGCAGCTCCACTCCCCAGCCTGTTTGCCTCAGCCATGCCACCTCCACCGCACCGCTTCAGCACGGCTGGGCTGGCGAGGAGCCAGCGTCTGGAGCAGGAGCAACACATTTCCGAGGGAACACGAGTCCCATCTGGCAGAGCACATGGCTGCAGCACGGTAAAACCCCCTGGAGCACCCTGTGCCACACCAGCCTGGCAGTCCCAGTCCCAGACATTCCCACGCGAGCCTCTTCCCCAGCCAGACCTCGATCCCAGCTGCAGCCACTCCAGCGAGTGAGAGCACGGGTATGGAATCATGGAAAGGCACATCCCACACTGCAGACACCACCGAGCACAGATGCCTATGGCAGGCTCCCTCTTGCACATGGTGCAAGGACATGAAGACACCTGCAGAGCTCCAGGAAGGGGACACGATCCAGTCCTGCCATCCATCACAGGGACACCTGCACACAGCTTAAGCTACTGGCACTCAAAGGAGCATTTTGGTACCAGTTGCACTCCTGGTCCCACTGGGGCAGCTCCCTGTCTGCAGTATCTCATCCTACCCAGGGACAATGTAGGGTCAGCCTCAGTCCCAAATACTCAGCAGTTTCCTTCACAATCAGAACTATCACAGCCCACCACAGGGAATCAGCCCCAGCCCTGGACTGTCAGGAGGAGAAGGAGCAGAGGGAAGGTTGGATGAGGAGCTGTGGGCTGAGAGTGTCCGAAGGGCAGATGAAATTCCTTCCAGCTGCCTAGTGTAAGACAAGCTGTCATGGAGGCTTTCCAGCTGCAGTGCTGAAGCAGGAAGCACAGTGCTAACAAGCAGCTTTACACGCAGTCTGAGCTAGAGAGGTTCAGATGGACAGGTTGGGGACCCTGCAGGGCAGGATCACCACCCCAGCTGGTCAGCAGCAGAATTGAGCTGATGCCATCAGCCAGGCCCCAGACCCACCTGGCACCAGACAGCCCTTCCTGGTGCCACAGCAGCAGTGCTGCTCATGGTAGAGATGTAAGCCCAGCATGGGGGCTCAAAGCACATCCCAAAGCTTTGCAGGTGGAGAAACTGGGACATGGGCAAGCACAGAGACTTCCCTGCATCACCCAGCTGTCCAGCAGCAAAGACAGAGAGACACTTGAACCTCAGCACTGGGTTTACCAGCAGCAAAACTCTCCCTTGCTAACTGCTTGGAGAAGCTGCCTGGGCTGTGTTTACCTGGTCTCTTCCCTGTCAGGAACCAGAGCCAGGGCAGGGAGGAGAGATTCAAGCCACAGCCTTCCTGAGGATGAACCCAATGCAAATTCAACCTGGAGGCACTGCCAGAGCATCCCTTCCTCCGTGCAGCCCTGCAGGAGCAATGCTGATGGGCTGGCTTAAGCCTCGCACACAGCCCAAAACTCACTGCCCTGCTGCCCTGGGCAGGACCTGGAGCTGAAGCTGCTCCTCTGAGCAACAAGCAGCTGCGTTTGCAGGAGGAGGCCGCGGGCAAGTCACTCCCTCTTTGGATCTCTGTGCCAGAAAGTGATGCCAAGGGGAGAAATTCTACTGCAGTGAGCAAGGCACGGCTCACCCCAACCATGGGCTTCTGCCAGGAGAAAGGGAGGGGAAAGGGGGAAACCACAACCATCTCCATCTGCCCGGGGCCAGAGCGTTTGCTGAACCAGCGCAAGATCTGCTTCACCCAGGGACACGCCAACAGGTCCCAGCAGGCTGAGCCACGCTCCTGCAGCCGACTGCTCGCCTGGAGGTGTGCTGGCACCACAGCACAGGCAGGGAGGTGCAAGCTGGCAGCGCTGCCAGCACCAGACCTGCTGTACCCCTTTCCCTTCCCTGCCACACCAAGCAAGTGTGCCCAGCAGTACAGCCACTGGCCGCCCGGGCAAGGTCCCACCAACATGAACCACGTGCAAGCACTTTGCCAGCACGGGCACACACCACCCAAAGCAGCCCCGTTCGGAGGTTACAAAGCTTCAGGGGCCAGCACATCCCTGCTCCCATCCCCCTGTGATGCTCCAGTGGGTGCAGAGGATGGGCATGGAGAGGGGGTGCACACTTGTCCCCCTCCTTCCCAGCTCCAACACAACCAAACGTACCTGCTTGGCACCACTGAGACATAAATCACTGAGCGCTGCTGGGAGAGGAACTTGGCGGGTGCAGATGTGTCAGCTCAGTGGAAAACATCTTCATCTCTGCTCAGCTCTCCAAAATGGCACGGGCAAGGGAAGAGGTATGGCAGAGTGACTCACCACCGAGAGGGGATGTGACTGATGGGGAGATGAGATACCAGCAACCACACAAACCACACACCAAACGTCTGGAGGCCGAAGGTCTCGCCAGAGGAAGCAGGAGGGAAACGAGCCCCACGTGCTCAGCCTGCTGGGGGTTTGCCCAAAACTCCCTGGGAGGAGGGAGCCACCAGAAAGCATTGCCTGGTCAAAGTGATGAAGGTGGGTGGGTGGATTTGCCCATAGGGGAGCAGGTTGCTGCATGCCACCAGTCACTCATAACCTGCAGGATCTCTCCATCTCAGCTCCCCTGGTCCCCAGGCCTGAAACCCAGCCCCAGCTGGATGAGTTGGCTAAGGCTGCATTGTGAAAGAGCCAGGCAGGATGGGGACATGATAGGGCCGAGCACATCTCCCCCCCAGTGGACACAGCACTGGCCAATGAGCCAGCCTGCATGCCTGGTGCAACACTGGTGTGCACCAGCGCTGGGAAAGCTGCTCCACACCAGCTTGGCTGCAGGCCACCAGTTGGCACCTTCACAGCATGGCCCTGCTGCCATCCATGCTGACTGCCAACCCGGCACAGAGGTGATGGCTCACTCGGGCACCCACGAAGGGTGAAGGACAGCAAGTGGGAGGTGACAGAGAGACACCACTCAATGCAGAATTCACTCCCTCAGTTCAGTTTTCCCAACCAGCTGGCAGCACCGACACAGCAGGGAGAAGCAGCATCCACGAAGTCTCTGCTCCTGTGGAGAGCACCTCCACCTCACAGGGAACCACACAATGGGACCCAGCTGGGCGGCAGCGTTGGTGGCCTGGGCAGGCAGGAAGCTGGCCACGTGTGGTGCCAGTTGCACAGCACGCCCCAAAGCCGAGCCTTGGGCACGAGCCATCTTTGCCTGAGAAGCCACAGCCCTGTCACCACAGCACTGACAGCCTCCAGCAGCCCACGAGAGGTGAAGTAACTCTCCCCCATCAGCCCCATCTGCCCGTTACAGGTTTCTGACTTATGAAATACTTCCAACTGCCAGCATCTCACCCCTCCTCCCTGGCCCATGATGGATGGACACACTGCCAGGAAGCAGGCATGCCACCACGCAGCGCTGGGCAAGGGGCTGTGGCAGCAGAGGGGCCCAAGCTGAAAAGCCTGGCCCCAAAGTCCCTCTGGTCTGAGCCCAGCAGGGCTGGGAAACACAAGCAGGGAGGCTTTGGGTTTATTTCCACGGGATGCTTTCAGCTCTAGACACCCAAGGGAGATTTGCAGCCCCATTACAGCCAGGGTCTCAGCCGGCTGCTGGGCTCTGGCATGGAGCAGGAGCTGCAGCCGCCCTTGGCCGGGAGCACAGTCACCTCTTCCCCCATTCGGCTCTCAGAGCCTTACAGGCAGCCAACTGGGACACCAGTCCATGCCACAAACAGCTGGATAAATGCTTTTGTCCTCCTGAGTTCCCTTTCCCTGGCGGAGATGGAAGAGAACTAGAAGCCCAAGCACAGCAAGTACCCACTGGCTGCCAACCCCCACAGGGCTCCCTCCCACTTCTGGCAGGATGGCTGCCACACCAGCACCAGCACCATCTGTCCCATGCTCACCATCATCAGTGCATCCCTGATTCTCTCCCTGCAGAAGCAGCTTCCCAAAGGGGACTCTTTCAGGGACCCCTCCTGCAGCACACAGCTTCCCAGGCCTGCCCCACGACACAGGGGCACACAGCACAGCAGGGTACAGCCACAGCTATTTCTCCTGCACAACTTCATGTCTGCAGGCAGCTGAGCTCCAAGAGTGCTGACAGGGTGAGTCTTTGCCTGCTGGGGCAGCTCTAGTGACACCGGAGCTGCCCTGACTCGGTGCCACGCACGAGGCACGCATTGACACGAGCCCTCCAAACACACCAGGACACAACCAAGGCACCTGGACCACAGCCTCACCAGTGCAAAGTACAGAGGTAAAACTGACACCCCCCCCTCAGATCCAGAACAGTCAGATTGATTTAACTCCCCATTTCATCTGCTAAGAGCCACAGTGAGCTCGGGGAGGGCATCCTCCAGCGGGAGGTCCACACTCCTGGCCTCTGCCAGCTCCAACACCACCGTGCTGCTTTCCTCCAGCTGCAGGCATCACCACCTTGGAAGCCAAGGCAAGTTCTCCTCCCAGCTCAGTGCAGCTCCCCATTGTTGCCTCTAATTTTATTTTCTTCCACGTGGGAATCTGTGTTCAGGCTCCTTTATTTTTAAGTGGCTCTTGCTCAATATTTACTACTGCTCACAGCTGTGTCAGCACAGGAACACTGTGCTGGGTTTCCAGCAAGCCCTCCTGCTGGTGCCTTGCCATGATTTCAGTGCCTTGCTACCCTCCTGGTGAAGCACCACGATGCCAGGCTCCTGCAGCCGAGGGACACCAAAGGGCAGGGTGCACGCACAGAGCAAGGGGGGTTCCCTGCCTCTGGGGAAATAAATGTCATCAGGTTAAGCCCTACTGCTCACCTCCTCCTCACCTCAGAGCTGGAACAGCCCCAGTGCCCTGGAGATGGTGGAGGAGGAGAAAATGAGAAGTAGTGGCTGCAAGGGTTCAAGGGATAGGCGCTCCTGCCCCAGCTCTGGCCCCAGCATCCTGCAGACTCAGTTTCCAGCGTGCAACAAAGCAAATGCAATCTCAGGTGCATCAGTGCCTCAGGGCCTGGGGCCACAGAAGGACATCACTGCAATGCCCTGAAGATCAAAGAATCCCAGCATGGTGGGGGGTCAGAAGGGACCTCTGGAGATCACCCAGTCCAACCCCCCTGCTAAAACAGGGTCACCCACAGCAGCTTGCCCAGGATCACCAGGCAGGTTTGGAACCTCTCCAGAGAAGGAAACTCCACAATATCTCTGGGCAGCCTGCTCCAGGGCTCCAGCACCCTCACAGCAAAGGTTTTCCTCATGCTCAGATGGAACCTCTTGCTTCCAGTCTGTGCCCACTGCCCCTTGCCCTGTCACTGCACACCACTTTAAAGAGCTGGCCCCATCCTCTTGCCCCCCACCCTTCAGCTCTTGCTGAGCATGAAGAAGATGCCCTCTCTTCTCTAGGCTAAAGAGCCCCAGGTCTCTCAGCCTTTCCTCCTCACACAGATGTTCCAGGCCCTTCAAGACCTTTGTAGCCCTCCACTGAACTCCCTCCAGGAGTTCCTTGTCTCTCTTGAACTGGAGAGCCCACCAGGTTACCCACCACCTCCCTGCTGGCAGCATCTTCACAGAGGATAGTGAGAAGTTACTAAGGTAGGGACACAAATCCCTCTGGCAGAGGGTAGATGTTTTTTCCTCCCACTGGAGGGGCCAGAACAGAAACCATCTCCCTGGGACCCCTGACATGATGAGCAGCCAGCCCAAAACAGGCAGTCTGGGAAGCACCAAGCCAGTCCCCACATTACCCCTGATGCAAAAACACTCCAACCACTGTGAACACTCCTGGGCCACTGCTGGCTGCTGCAGCAGAAGCTTCTCCTCTGTGTCCCCAGCCTGCAGTCCCCCACACCACGTTGGCTGTCTCTCTTTCTGCTGGCATAATTAAACCTGGCACCCCAACAGGGGTCCACCAAAACCTCCAGGCTCTCACTACACTAACACAGCAAGAACCAACTCAGTGGGCTCTTCAGCTCCATGTTTACTAAGATGCTGTATGGAAATTAATAAAGAGTCATTCTAACACTCAAACTGATTAGCAGAACCCTCAGGAATGCAGAAGGTGGCTGCTAGACTGCAGTCTTGCCTTCATTCCTCCCCTGATTTTCTAGGACAGCATCCAAATGTTTTTTTCTCTGGCCCATTCTTCATCACACTGAAGACCCTCCAGCTACTGGTGGCCAGCACAGGGGGCCTGAGGATGAATCTGCCCCCAACACCAGCCACACATCTTCACTGCAGGTGCTTCTGCTCCTTCCTATGCACAGAAATTTGACACACACCCCCATTTTATGGCTCTGAGCTGCTGTCCTGTGCCTTTGTCAGCAAAGAGCTCAGAGCTCCTTACCCATCATTGGCAGGGCCCTGAGAGCTACAGGCACTCGGGAGGGGGAGGTTGTTGTGGGATGGCACCGGGGTACTGGTCCCCACATCACCTGCACCAAGTGCCTGCCAGCAGCAATTAAATCAGCCTTCAAAGAGAGATCCCAGCTTTCCCAGCGCCATTAGCCGTGCCCTGGAGGGAACACGTTCTATTTTCAGCCACAATGACTTAAGACCAGGTCACCAGCAGGTTAAATGGGACTGTGCAGCATTATCTCCCTGCCCTCCCATTGAGAAATTAAACACCACTGCGTGACGGGCAGCAGCCGGCCCTGCGGACACACGCCGGGATGCCCACTGAAAGGGAAATGCCACCTGCTCGCCTCTCCCCTCAGCTTCCCACGGCTGGCCTGCTCACCCACTGCCCTGGCTGCCTCCCTTCTGCGTGGGGGGCCACCGTGAGATCACCCCGAGGTTTATCCCTGCTTGACCTCCTGCCCAGCATGGTGAAGGTTCACAGCCGGGACAGTCCCCACCAGGCCCAAGAGCAGGAGTCTGGGCACCCCCCATTCTGCAAACCCAAGTCCACACAGTGCCAAACCAGGACTCTCACCTCACTCCTTCTTCCAGAAATCAGCTGCCTCAATTGCAAGTCCCCAAGCTGGAGGCTGCCCCACACCACTGGTTTCACCAGAGCCACCAGAGAGGTGGCATCTCCCCATAGCAGCTTGATCTGCTCTCTCAGTAGGTCCACCACCAAAACCCAAAGAGTCACCACACCACCAGCATCTGGTGGGGAGGTGACATCTGCATGTGGGTTTGTTTTGTTGCCCAGGCCCCTGCCAGGCACAATCAGCACGAGCCAGGATGGCTCAAAGCCCTGGGAGCTGCAGCCTCTCCATCGCTGCTTGAAGTCTCTTTGCAAAGCACCTGTCACAGCTCAGCACCCCTTGGGCAGCTGGCCTTGCAAAGGGAAACTGAGGCACAGAGTGTCCCAGCACGCTGTTCACACCTGAACACCACAATGCCAACGTGTGCATGCTCAGCACACAGCCAGCAAGTAACCCCCCACACAAACACAGGCAGCACGAGAGGACTGGCTGCAAGGAACGCCCCAGCGCTGCAGTGAAGGCATTGCCATGCCCCCACCATACTTGATGGGCTCTGGCTTCACGATCCCCACTTGGACACAGCATGGCTAGGATGGCATAAGTGCAAGGTGCAGCCAGAGGTGCCCACATGTCCCGCTCTGGGTGCCACGGGGGCAATGCATCCCTCTCCCATGGACCTCCATGGATTGATTCTACAGGGACCAGAACCACCCCAGGAGAAATGCAGCCATGGGCTGTGGACACCTGGCTATGGAGGAATGAGATCCAAAGATGAAGCACAATCCCGTAAAGCCTCTTTAGGAAAACTTTCCCTCCAACCCTGCATTCAGCCTATTTGCTTTCCAGAGGCTCCTGCCCTCCTCACATCCTCCTGACCACCAGTCCACACCACCTTTTTTGCACCAACACAGCACCAACACCACAAGCCTCGGCCGGTAACAGGAGATAAACACAGAGGCAAACATTAGGGTGGTGCAGTTTAACTCCTGATGAATTATGCAAATCTGTATTCAAACTGAAGCACAGCCCTTGGGCTATTGACAAAGTGCCAACCTGGCCCCGAGTTCACAAGGCAGGGACAGCCAGCCCCCTCCCTCAGCTGAAGCACTAGATGGATGTCCTACACACGTATAGATACACACACCTAGGTCTTCACACAGCTCAACGAGGGAGACCAAAGGGCACCTGCAAGAACCATTCAAGAGTGACCTCTGCATTTCTCCTTCCTCTCAGCAGTGTTCAGCCTGACCAGGGAAGGACACAGAGCTCTCAGGTCCTGCACAAGATGGAAGCAGCTCGGGTTGATGGTGAGATTCAAGGTAGGGATTCCAGTTAAAATACACCAGGGCCAGGGCTGGGAAGGAGTGGAGGCAGAGGGGAGCAGGAAAGCAAAGCCTGAAACACTTGTGCCAGTATGAATGTCAGCCCTGAAGCTGAGGAAGAGAAGATCTGTCCACAAACTGCTCACAGAGAGGGCTCATCTGATGAAAACAGGAACTTCCAATCCCACACAAACCTGAACACCCATTAAGAGCAGCAGAAGAACGGCCACTTTGTGTCACTGATCTCATTAAGGAGAAAGCCCCACGGCAGCACTGGGATCGCAAAGGGAAACCCCAGCAGGGCACACAGTGTGCCAGCCCAGCTCCCAGTGTGCCTACCCAGCTTCTGGTGTGCCTTCTTGGCTCCTGGTGTGCCTGCCCGGTTCCTGGCGCTCCTGCCTAGCTTCTGGCGTGCTGGACTTTCACCCACAGCCCGGGAAGGCGCCTGCACCCATCTGTACTCGCCTGCCCAGATCTTTACTCGCTGGAGTACTACCCATTTGGCCTGCATGTGACATGGCATGTGGGACGCCTCCCCACCCCAGACCAGGACACAACACAGCAGGATGACACACGCTGTGTGGAGATAACACGGGGCTGTTCCATTCACGCGCTGTACCGCCTGCGAGCCAGCCAGGAGCTGAAGCCCTTCAAAACCACTGCCAGCTCTTTCCATTTTTTTTTTAATTATTTTTTTTGTTGTTTTTATTAAAAGCAATTAAACTTAACATATTAAAAGCATGTTCAAGCCACAGGGAATTCTGCTGAGAAGAGATCAGGGGCAGAAAGGGAAGCTCGGGCAATATATCTAACCACCAAACGTAAAAAGGGCTCTTTGCTGGCAGTAACGCGGCAGGGGAAGATGGATGGCGGCAGAAGCAAGAACAACCTTTGCAGAAGTTGCTGGGGATAGAGACCCAGGCAGATGGGGTCGAGTGCCTTAAAAAAATCTCTGATATTCCCCCTAAAAGGGCATATTTCCCCCCCCCCAACCATCAAGCCCACCATATTCAGCTTGCCTGCCTGCATCCAGCCTCCCTCAAAATGGCTCTTTGGCCACTGCTCTGCTGGCAACAGAATTTATTCCCAAGGTCAGTCCAATCCTTTTGCTGTTATTTCAGGTCTGGCTGGATTTAAACAAAACCCAGCCTCAGATAAACTGAGCCCTCCCTCAACCGCCCATCACCTCCCTGATTTAGAGATACCAAACTCTCAACTACCTTTTCGCTTCCCATCACCGTCAGGGACAACAGCTGGAGAGGGAAAGCAGAGAGCATATTGTGCACCCAACAGCTGATCCCCGCGGCGTGGGGAGAGAGCCCAACTGTCAGCGCCTTGGCAGCGCCGTGCGGCGCGGCTCCTGCCGCCCCGGCCAGCGCCCACGGGGCTGGGTACAAGGGTTTGGTGTGGTTGCTGTCCCCTTGGTGCTTTGAGAGCTGGGGAGTGGGGAATAATAAGCAAAGCAAATAAATAGCAGAGCGAGACGAGGGCTTTCCCCAGAGTCACGATGCCTGCAGACATCCAGCTGTGCCATCCCGGAGCAAAGCTAGCCAGGAGCATGGGGATAGGAGGAAACCCCCAAATCATCATAGCCAGGGAGAAGCCACACTGGAGCACTCCCCTCCCAAACTTTGCCTGTTTAAGAGCATCCCCACCTGGAAAAGCCAGCGAGAGGCTGCCACAGTTGGACGCAGTGCTTGTCCCTCACCACAGCCCCACAGGTAGGGAGCTCGGGGCTGCCCTCGGCTCCCTGCCCACCCCAACCCCGCCTGTGTTTTGGGGTCGGTTCAGGGCCCGCTGCGCTCTCCATTTCAGCAGTGAGGCAGAACAAAGCACTCCCTTGTCCTCAGCACCTTGAACAGGCAATGCTGGATCGCGTTACCCAACCCAGACCAACATCTCCTCGTCCCGGCAAGGCAGCTTTCGTGTCAGCACATGCCAGGCTGGCCCCGATTCCCTGCACCACCTCCCGCCCCAAGCTTTAACTGGACCAGTTCAGTAGACGCTGAAAACACACAGGGCCTTGTTTCAACTCGTCGGGCGCTAACCCCAGTTAAAGGAGGTGATCCGACAGCCTCCTGCCGGTCGCAGCCCTGGCCGAGCCGCGAGGCTCACCTGGAAGGCTGCCGTGAGGACGTTAATTCCTCTTAACAATGTTCATTTCCATATTCATCAGAAGATGGTGAAATGACAAGATGGGCGGTTATTTGCTATATAATTATAAACTAATTTCAGCTTTACCCTGGGTTATCCTAAGAAGGAGATCTAAAATTTCCCTTACGAAAGCCCTGCTCTGCTAACCACGTCTGCAGGAAGATTAATTCCCGGTGATTTCCATCTCTCCAACAGCTGCTGTGCTGGGAAAGAGCAGGAGCCTGTCCCCCAGCACCAGGGACCTGCTTGGTGCCCCATGCTACCCCCAGCTAGAATTTCTAGCACTAGTACATCCTCCAGATCAAATTTTCCCTGGCACACCATCAGTCAGGGCTAGGAACGGTGGTTGTCCAACCCCACCAAGGAGACTCATTGCTGAGTGGGGGGCAGGAGAAGGGCTGCCAGAACCCATGCTGATAAAACACATCTTTACCAGCATCACATATCAGGGGCAGGGCCAGGTTATTGCCTATTCAGCTGGGAAAGGTATTAGAAACCCTAACAAAGTGGAGGATCCCGCAGGACCTTGCTCTGAGCAAGTTTACGTCACCACATTGGCCCTTGGGCTCTCGTCCGCAGTCCAAGCCCAGCGTCTCAGACACCAGTTACCACTAGTTATAATGGGAACTTCAATGGGTGCTGGAAAACAGACTACAAAGTCCTTCCCACCTGTCCTGAGGGATGGAGATGCCACCCCACAACCCATCCAACCAGCAGGACCTTGGGAAAACACCAGCATATCCGAGAAACCATGCTCCCAGCATTCCAGGAGCACACAGTAGATGACTCCCATAAAATACCCAAGTCCCATTTTTCCTCCCATTTCATCCCCGGAGCAAAACCGAAGAGGCTGCTCCTGCCTTGCTCACGGAATTGGCTGCAGGCCCGTGGGAGCTGCAGGGGCATCACTTAATGGCCGAGCGCTTCCTCCCGCCCCCGGGGATGCCTGGTGTAAACGGGAGAGTGTGACGGGTCCAAGCACAACATCCCCGCTCGGCACAGGCCGGCATCACCTCCCCGAGCACTGCCGGACAAGCACGCTCGCTGCTCTGCTTGAAAACACATATCAAAAAGCATCTAATTTCACCAGGGCCCCAAGGGAGGAGGAGGGAAAAAAAAAAACCTCCGCAGGCAGGTCTCTGGCCGCGGCCGCATTCCTGCCGGTGTTACGCAGAGAGCGCCCCTGCCCCAAAGAGCCCCCCGCGCTCAGCCCCTCGCACCACCCCCTGGGCGGGCAGGGATGGGGGGGGAACCGCGATTTCAAGGGCCATTAAACACCGATGGTATTTTCCTTGCAGCATCAAAACGTGACCAAAAAGAGCCGCGTCAAACCACAGCCAAAAATCCCATCACTGGTACGGGAGCCTTGCCGCTGCTCCCCAGCCCCGGGCAGGGCTCGGTCCAGCACGGTGTCAGCGCTATCCCGGGGTCTCCTACCAGCCAAGGGATTTTAGCATGGATGCAGTTTCATGAGCAAATTGTGCTTCTGCTGGCACTGCCGACGGCAAAGCCTCCTCTGCAAAATCTGCAGGCTCAGCAGAAGCACCATTTTGCCATTATAAGGATGGCTACAGTGGGATTTTGCTGGCACAGCAAAGCTACCCTTGAGGGGGGCGGGGAAGGGTATTTTGGATTATGTTTTTTTTCCCCTACGCTGCTACCCGACCCAGATATCTGGAAAACTTCTCCCTGAGCACTGCAGGCCTGGAAGCAGGGATGGTCCTCAACCCACTTTAAATCCCTGCATCTGAATGCAATGCTAATGTGGAAGCAGGAAAGCTAGCGAACCCAAACCTCTCCCCTCTGCCTGACCGATTTCCTTCCAGCCGGCACTCCCGAGCTCAATTTAACACCACCAAGTCAGCTCTGCTCATACAGGTGTGTCCCTTTTCCCGGGCCCTGGAAAGCATTTCTGAAACGGGTTTGAATGGAAGACGCTGGGCATCCTTTTATCCAAACACAGACCCGTTCCAGTAGCCCTCCCCGTCCATATCCCAACCCAAGGAAGGACACCTCAGTATGCAGCAAAAAAAAAAAAACCAACAAAAAAAAAAGCAGATTTTTATTATTATCATTTTAACCTCAGTCTTTTTGGCACACGAACGCTATTTGCTCGCACACAGACCCGCTGCTTGGCAGGGACATGGTCCCACAGCAGCCCTTCACAATTACATCCGAGGGAGTCTTTTCACCTCCCCCCAAACACAGAAGCTGCCAAGAACATCGCAACCGCCGCAGGATGGAGCCGAGCCCAGGACACTCACTTGGACCCAAAGACGGTGGGGCAGGGAAAGAGCACAATAATGAACCCCCCGTATTTTGAGCTGCAAGCTGCAGAGCAGGGCGAGCTTCTGCTTTAATGCACTCGGCCGCCCGACTCCATCGACTGCAGCCTCTTTTTAGGCAAGGGCTTCCTGGCGACCGCTGCCAGGGACGAAATTCCATTTCAAACAGTCACTTTCCTCCCACGGCAGAGTCCGTTGGGAGCACCCTGCTGCTCCCCAGCCCCCTGAGCCCCACTGCCCGCCTTGGGGACGGGGAGATGGCAATGGGTGAGAGCACAGAGTGGGGCACTTCAACCTCTGTGTGCTTCCAACAAAGGGGCTTCTGTCCCCATCCCCTCGGCATGCATGGCGGCATATGAAACGCTACCACAGACTAGAAACCCCCCAGAGAGAAACCAAGGGTCTGGGGGTCACCAGACATAGCCCAGTGCCTGTGTTTTGGCGCTGGGGCAGAGCCGGGACTGGCATCATGAGCAGAGGGTCTGAGAAAAACAAGAAGCTGGTGCTGGAGATAGCAGGATTCTCAAATATGGCCAATCCTGCTATTTTTACAGGGGCTTATTTATTTTAGGAGAATGCTGGGACAGATTCAACAGCCTCTTTCTTCAGCCCAGTTGGTATTTAAAGATCAGTTTGAACTGACTCTATTTAAAGGCTTTGCCTCCTGCCCACTTTTCTTAACCCCCTTGCACAAGCCTTTGCTTTCCACCCTTCCAAACCCCTCCTTAAAACAAAACAGAGAATAAAAACCACCACCACCACAACAACAACAAAAAACTCCACACGGCAACATCGACGCTGCAAATGCAAACCTACAAAGGGCCCCTCCTAGCAGAAAACAATCCCTATTTCAAACAATGCTGTTGAAGCTCTACAAAAAGCACTATTAATAATCCCAGCCTATCCCACTGCTGGGGGATAATGGGAATTTTGATTAATTGTAAGGATCTTTTTATGGTAGTTTCACCCTGTTGTGAATTGGAAGCCGCTGGCACCAAGCAAGCTCTGGGAGCAATCGTCCCAGGGAGCACGCAGAGAGAGATGGGCACCCGGAGGAGCTGTCAGGCGTAAGGGAGGGTTTTCCAAAGAGTTCAGAGAAGTAGAAATTAAAAATAATGCATTAATATATGTTGGAGAGATCTGAAAACTCATTCCCTTATGTGTGAGGCCCCGGATCTGAGGCTCGCTCCCAGCCCAAGAGCTCACGGACGGCAGCGCGGAGCAGGGCTTTGTCGGCTTGGCTGGAGCTGGTCGCTTCCCTGCAGGACTGCCTGGAATTCAGGGAAGCACCAGAGAAGGAAAGTTTGGGAGGAGAAATAAAAAGGAAAAAAAGGAGGGGAAAAAAAAGATGCAAAGGGGGGAAAAAAATCAACAACAAAACCCCAACAAAAACCAGCAAAAAAAAACCCATTACAACAACCCATGCTCGGTTTGGCTTGAGATTGTCCAGACAGATTTTTGCAGTGATTGTATTCAGCTTTAGCAGGAGGGGGAGGAAGGGAGGCAAAAATACCCAGAAAAAAAAAAAAAAAAGGGAGGAGGGGAAAAAAAAAAGGACAAAAGGGAAGGAAAAAAAGGTGTTTGCCCATGTGCTTGGCTTCATAGCCGTTCTCTTTACACCTCTCCTCCTAGCACCTGGGAAATTGGCACTGCCACCTAGCCTAAAACTAATAAATCTTTTTCCCTCGATTCGGGCTGCTTCCTTCTCTGCAGATGTTGGCAATCAGGTTTGCAAATTTCAAAGTCATTCATCCCGGGCGGCTGGGAGAAAAGCAGGTTTATTATTGCAAAACCTGTCACCCTCCCAACGCCTAAAGTAAACTCCGAGTCACCTCTCCACGCCCAGGGGAAAGAAAAGGGAAAGAAAGAAAGAAAGAAAGAAAGAAAATAGCCAGCGAGGGAAATCAAACGGTCAGAAATCCCTCGCGTCCTCCCCGGGAGAGCTCGGCGGCAGCTCAGCAGCTGCCCGGCACAACACAGCGGGCAGCGGAGTGGGTAGAGCCCAGCCTGCCAGCCGCTGGGAAAGGGAGCTTGGAAAGGGGTTAAAAACAAAATAATCCCTCACCAAAAAAAAAAAAAGAAAGAAAGAAAGAAAAAAAACCACCACAAACAACACCGCAGTGGAGGCAAGTAAATAAAAAAGCTGACTGTGGGAAAAAAATAATAATAAAACCTCGTACATTCCAATGTCTGGTTTTGTTTTTGAAACGGAGAGGCAGCAGCCGTGGGACTGCCCGGAGATGGAGCGCGGCGAAAAGGCAGGAAAAAACACCAGGAGGAGGAGGGAGCAGTCCCTGCACACAACTTTGTTTGCAGGCTTAAAAAATAATCAGCGAAGGGAGGAAAAAAAAAAAAAAAAAAAAAAAGAAAGGAAAAGAAAAGAAAAAAAGGCACCACACCAAAATTCTCCCTGCCGGCAGCGCTCCCGGGGCTGGCGGGGACTGCGCCCGGGCTTGGGAGCAGCAGCTTAGCTCCGCGGAGCTAAAAATCACCGAAACTACCCTGTTTTGCCCCATTTCCCAGCCCGCGGGGATGGTTTTGTGCCCAGCCGTGAGGCAACCCAGTGGAGCAGAGCAGCCTCTTCCCCTCCGCACCCCGATCGCACCAGCTTTCCCGAAAATTCCCATTTATCCCCAGGATTTACTCCGCAAAACACCCGCAGCCGCCTCGGCAGGGACCTTCCTCGGTGCCAACAAGACCTTGCGCTGCGAAGGGGGAATTTTATCGGCTAGGCGCGATTTTTTCCCCCCAGTTGCCCTATTTTTTTCCCCCATATTCCATTACTTTTTCCCAATTCCTCTACATTTTCCCTATTTTTCCTTCATTTCCCTATTTTTCCTTCATTTCCCTATTTTTCCTCCATTTCCCTATTTTTCCTCTAGCCCTCTCTTCTCTTTCCCGTTCCGTAGCTTTTCCTCTCGTTCTCCATTTTTCTCCTATTCTCCATTTTTCCTCCCATTCCCTTATTTTTTTCCCAACCAAGACAAGCGAAGCACCAAACCCGTGGGGAAAACACACCAAAAAGCAGCAAGCAGACATCCAAATATGTATTTTTTTTCTTTGTGTTTCGCGTTTGAAGCCCCGCCGCTCCCGGGAGTCCGCAGCACAAGCGGAGCGAAGGGGAAGGCAGGCAAAGGGTGGACGTGGGGGTCTGCCGGGGCGGGGGGGGGGGGAGGGTCCGCGGAGCCTTACCCGGGTGGGAGTGGAGGCTGATGCCCGATGCGAGGAACTTGCCGGGCTGGAGGGCGGCGGGAAGCCCGGCGGCCATGGGACCGGCGGCGGGAGCCAGGCGGCCGGTGGCTCCCAGTCGGTGACTCTCCATGGCCAGCCCGGAGAGCAGCGGAGGGGGGCCGTGAACCGAACGGGGGGGCCCGAAATCTCGGCCATCCATCATCCACTCGCCGGCTTCAAGGAATCTCCCGGATCGCTGTCGGTGCCCGCCACCGCCTTCCCCCCCACCCTCCCCTCCCGCCCCCCCACCCCCCTCCTCCTCCTCCTCCCCCAAAAAAATCAGATGGTTTTCAAAAATAAGGCGTCCAAGCGTCCCATGGCGCGGTGCAGGGAGCCAGCCCCGGCGCGGCGGTCTCGGTGCTGCCTGCAAGAGAGAAGTAGGGGGGTGGTGAGAACCGACCTGCCTCGACCCCCCCCCAAAAAAACATCCTTCAAAACCCACCCGGCACCTTCCCCACCGGGGCGGAGGAAGGGGAGAAGGGGGAGGTAACAACAATCCACGGAAAACTTGTGGGAAAGGACCCGGGTTGGGGGTGGGGGAGGGAAAGTAGAAGTATTTTTTAAAGTTTGGGTTTTTTTTTCCAAAGGGGTGTTAAATTTGTGTCCCCCCCACTAAAGCGGGGAGAGCCCACGGCGGCGCCCGCAGCCCGGCTCCGGCGGGACGAACCCGGCGGGGATGCGGCACGGCATTCCTCCCCGGAGCGCAGGAAAACAGACCCAAAAAGAAAAACACCCAAACACCACCCCTCAAAAATGATAAAAATCCCTCCGCTTTTCCCCTTTCCACCCCCCTCTTTCATTTTCTTTTCTTCGTGGAGCCGTTTTACTCCTCCAAAGGCCTCACCCGGGAGCGGGGAACCGGCGGTGGCACTCGCCGGGAAGGAGGCTCCGGCGGCGGCATCGCTTCCCCAGCCCCGGTTCTCGCCTCTTTTCCCCCTTGTTCCCAAGACTCCAAACCCTTGGAATGTGGGATTGTTGCTTTTTTTTTTGGGGGGGGGGTGTTTTTTGATTATTTCCTCCCCCCCCTCCTTTTATATATAATTTTTTTTTGTTTTCCCCGAGCCGCTCCCGCTCAGGCAAACGAAACTACTCGCTTCCCCCAAAGACTGGAAAAAGAAAATTATTTTAAATTATCTCTAATTGTACTTGCAGACTGATGAAGCGATTCCCCCGCCCGTCGGGTTTTACATCAGGACAGTGAAAAATAATAAACACGGCGAAGAATAAAGTGGGGGGGGGGGGGGGGAGGTGGTGTTTCTCTGCCTGTCCCCCCCCACCTCCGCCCCGTCCAGCGGCTCCCCGAGCCCCGGGAGCTGCCGCTCCGCTCCGCCCCGGCCCCGACGCCCTTCCCCGGCTGCTCGCCGGCCGTTGCCAGCACGGGAGGGGAGGCAAGGAAGGGGGGGGGGGAAAGGGGGTTGCCGTCCAAGAAATGATTAACAACAAGCACCCACCCCACCCCCCCCGACCAAAAAAAAAAAAAGCCTTAAAGAGAAGAGAAAAATGTAATTTCTAAAGCCAGACCAAAGCGGTGGGATTGTTGGTTTTTTTCTGGTTTATTTGGGTGGAATTTAGGAATTGAATTAAATTGAACGCTGCCTGCGTGGCTTGAGCGGGGCGAGTCTCACCCCGGGGCGGCCGGATCCCGCTTGGAAACTACTAAAAATGCGGGGAGGAAAAAAAAAATGGCTTTAAAAAAAAAAAAAAAGAGGTGAAAAAAAGCGGGTTGAGGGAGAAGGAAGCGGGTATCCGGAGAGAGAGGCCGGGGCGGGGGGGGAGACGCGACGTTCCCCGCCTGAGACCTCGGCCGGGCTTCCCCCCGGTGGGGAGGGAAGCGGCTCCTACCTCGGCGCGGTCAGGCCGCCTGATCGCGGGGCATGGCGGCGGTGCGGGGCTGGGGCGGGGGGTGCCGGCTCGCCGCCCTGCCCGCCGCCCGGCTCCGCTCCGCTCCGCTCCGCTCCTCAGGGGCAGCAGCGCGGGAGCAGCAGCAGCAGCGGCGGCGACGATGAGGAGGAGGAGGAGAAGGAGGAGGAGGCGGCAGCGGCGGCCGCGCCATGGAGCGGCGGGGCCCCGCCGAGCTGCAGCATCGCCTCCACCCTCCCCCCCCCCACCCCCCCAACACACACCAACTCCCCCCCCCCGCCCCGCTCCCCGGGCTGGCCCCGCGCGCGGCTCGGCGGCGCTTAAAAAAAAATTTTAAAAATTAGAAAGGGGAGGAAAAAAAAAAAAAAAAAAAAAAAAAAAAAAGGCGCGGGGCGGGAAGGAGGGGAAAAAAAAAATAAAAGAAACAAGGGGAGGGAAAAAAAAAACCGGCGGCGCCGGGGCCATGAAACACGCATTGTTCTCCGCGCGCCTGGGGCAGGCCCACCGCACCTTCGCGCCGCTCCATTGGTCAGCCGCGCTGTCACTCATCCGCGGGTAAACAGGCGGCGGTTTCCAGGCTCCCCGCGGCCCCTCCCCTGGCGGTCTCGCTCCCGCTGCCGTTTCCAGGCTCCCCCTTCCCCAGCTCCCCTCAGCGCTCTCCCGCTCGTAGCTGGCGGCGGTTGGCTTGGGAAGCGGCTTCGGGTTGTGTGTGTGTGTGTGTGTGTGTGTCCCCTCCCGCTCTGGGGAAGCTGCTGGGGGTGTGAGTAGAAGGGAAAGGGGGGGGGGGGGGGAAGGGAAGCCGCCCCACGACCCCCTTTATTATCCGCGGAGTTTCAATCGCTCTCCTCCCCGCCGGGCCCCGAGCGGAGGGATGTGAAGGTTTTCTCCCCTCCTCGGGAAAAAGCTGAGGGGGAAGTGCCGGCGGGCCCTCTCCCACGGCCCCGCCGCGGACAAAGCGGCCTTTCAGGCAGAGGGGCAGCGGGGGCGGGGAGGCTCCGGCCCCCCCTTCCCCTCCCTCCGAGCCCCGCCCCCCGAAAGATTTAAAAATAGGGTGAATCGGCTGGAGGAGGAGCCCACCACACACACACCCCCCTTCGGATTTAACCAAAATTCTGTTTTTTCCAGCTGGGTTTAGCGCTAGAAACAGGCGGGAGAAGCCGCCCGCGGGGAGGGGGGGGGGGGGGGGGCGAGGGGAGGGCCCTGGGCTGCCCGCCAGGCCTTGAGCTCTTCCCCGCCGGCCAGCACAACTTTTACTTTTCCCTCTTCTGTCATTCCGTTCTTCCCCGCTCAGCCCAGCGCAGCACCCCCGGGCACCCGGGGGGAGGGCTGCCGACACCACCCCCCCAGCTTCCCCATCCACCGCTGCGCGCATTTACTCAATCCAAAATCGGCTTGGGGGGAGGGAGGATCGTTCATTTCATCACGGTCTAATTTTTCGTTTGTTTGTTTATAATAAACACCCCCCAGGACAGGAGCGTTTCGAGGTGTCCGCCGTGGTATGGACGAGAAAAAACAGCTCTAGAAAGGGAGAAACAACTCTTAAAAAAGAAGAACAACCTTGCCCTAGAAGTGAGAAACTGCTCTAAAAGGGGGAGAAATGGCCTCAAAAGGGGAGAATGAGACCCAAATAGGGGAAAATGTTGTCCCATAGAGGAGAAACAGCCTCAAAAGGGGAGAACGAGACCCAAATAGGGGAAAATGTTGCCCCATAGGGGACCATGAGCCCCAAAGAGGGAACAATATTGCCCCATGGGGGAGAAACAGCCTCAAAAGGGGAGAATGAGCCCCAAATAGGGGAAAATGTTGCCCCATAGGGGAGAATGAGCCCCAAATAGGGAAAAATGTTGCCCCATAGGGGACCATGAGCCCCAAAGAGGGAACAATATTGCCCCATGGGGGAGAAACAGCCCCAAAAGAGGAGAATGAGCTCAAAAGGGAAGAAAAACCTAGCCCTAAAAAGCGGAGAAGGAGCCCCAAATAGGGGAAAATGTTGCCCCATAGGGGACCATGAGCCCCAAAGAGGGAAAAATGTTGCCCCATAGGGGAGAAACAGCCCCAACAGGGGAGAATGAGCTCAAAAGGGAAGAAAATCCTAGCCCTAAAAAGGGGAGAGTGAGCCCCAAATAGGGGAAAATGTTGCCCCATAGGGGAGAATGAGCCCCAAAGAGGGAAAAATGTTGCCCCATAGGGGACCATGAGCCCCAAAGAGGGAACAATATTGCCCCATAGGGGAGAAACAGCCACAACAGGGAAGAATGAGCTCAAAAGGGAAGAAAAACCTAGCCCTAAACCAGGGAGAATGAGCCCCAAATAGGGAACAATATTGCCCCAGAGGGGAGAAACAGCCCCAAAAGGGGAGAATGAGCCCCAAAATGGGGGGAAATGTTGCCCCATTGGGGAGAAACAACCCCAAAGGGGGAGGATGAGCTCAAAAGGGAAGAAAAAACTAGCCCTGAAAAGGGGGAGAATGAGCCTCAAAGAGGGAACAACATTGCCCCAGAGGGGAGAAACAGCCCCAAAAGGGGAGAATGAGCCCCAAAACGGGGGGAAATGTTGCCCCATTGGGTAGAAACAACCCCAAAAGGGAAGAATGAGCTTAAAAGGGAAGAAAAAGCTAGCCCTAAAAAGGGGAGAATGAGCCCCAAATAGGGGAAAATGTTGCCCCATAGGGGACCATGAGCCCCAAAGAGGGAACAGTATTGCCCCATGGGGGAGAAACAGCCCCAAAAGGGGAGAATGAGCCCCAAATAGGGAAAAATGTTGCCCCATTGGGTAGAAACAACCCCAAAAGGGAAGAATGAGCTCAAAAGGGCAGAAAAAGCTAGCCCTAAAAAGGGGAGAATGAGCCCCAAAGAGGGAGCAATGTTCCCCCATAGGAGAGGATCAGCCCCCGAAGGGGAGGCTGGCAGCGCTTGCGCTCCCCGGCGCATCTCGGCACCCCCGGGGTACCACCGCCCACCTCCCCGGCACTTTCTTGCTTAGTTTTTAATGGTTTTGAGCGAACCGGCGGCGTGTTCCCGAAGAAGCTCTCACGCTCCGAAAGCTGCTGTGTTTAACACGGGGAAAGAAAGAAAGAAAGGAAGAATTATATATATGTATATCTATCTATGTATGTGTTTTTATTTATATCTTAAGAGCAAAACGCGGCTGCGTCAGAAGCGAGGGCTCGAAGCCCGCCGCTTCCAGGGGGAGGGTTGTTTTCCCTATCTCTTTTAGTAAACGAAAAAAAAAAAAACCCAACATGGAAGGGGGGGGGAGGGGGAAGGAATTGGGGAAGGAGGAGGAAAAAAAAAAAATTAATGGTTTGATGGCTTTTATGTGGCTTTAAAAGCATATTTTATAAATGTTTAATGCCTTCACGCCCGGACCTCCCCGCCGCTGTCCCCGGGCCGGGGGGTTGGCATGCCATAAATCAGCGAAATGCTAATAAAAACCCCGGGTGTGGCGGGGGGGGTGGGGGTGGTGGCAGGGACTCCCCCCTTCCCCCCTCCCCTCGCCCCCCCCCTTCCCTCCCCCCCCTTTCTCCCCCGCCGCTCTGGACCTTCCTCCTTCTCCTCCTCTTCCTCCTCCTCCCCCGATCGGGAGCCATCTTGTAGCAGGAGCTGCGGGCTGGGAGAGAAGAGCTGCTGCAAAGCGCCGAGCTACCTCCCACCCCCCTCCCCTCCCCCCCAAAAAGAAGAAACCCCAGCTTCCCCCCCCGCATATCTATATCATATCTGTACATCCACATGTTGTTGATGATGATGATGACTTTGTTCCCTCCCAGGCGGAATGCTGCTGTTGCCGCTGCCCTGGGCGCAGCCACCATTTTTCCACCATTTTCCCCTATTACCCAGCCCCCTGCCCCCCCCCCCGTTTGTTTCCCCCAGTTATTTCCTCAAGAGGACTCCCCCTCCCCTCGCTGCAGCTGACCCCCCGAGGGGCGAAGGGGTCAACATCATAAACCGGGGGGGGACGACCTCGCGAAAGTCCCAGGAAAGTTGGGGGAGGTGGCGGCGGCTCTCCCATCTCCCCCTCACGGCTGTAGAGCGAAGACCTTTTTCCTTTTTCTCTAAAAATACCCCTTTGTAATTAAAAAACGATCGGGGGGGGGGGGAATGGGGGAATGGGGAGGGGAGGTCGGAAGCAGCAGTGCTTTGCCCCCCACCCGCCCTCCGTCCCCGGTGCCGATGCCCCGGGGCTCCAGGCTGGTTCCCACGGTGCCGCCCGCCCCCGGGCCGTCCCCCGCCCCGGTGAGGGGGCACCCCCGCCCGCCAGCCCTCCCCCTGCCTTCCTTGCCTTCATTTTCTGTATTTTTCCCTTTTTTCTTCCTTTTTTTTCACTTTTACTCTCATTTTCCTTTTTTTTTACCTTTTCCCCCTTTCCCATTTCCCCCATTTTTAATTACTTTTTCCTCCTCGTTTTTCCTTCCCCCCCCCCCTTATTTTTTCCCCCCTTTTTATTTTTCTTTTCCTCTTTATTCCCACTTTTTCCTCTCCCCCGCCATCGCCGGTCGAACACGGAAGCCTCCGGGCCGGCCCCTCCTTTCCCTGTCCCTGCCAAAGCGGAGGGGAGCGGGCAGAAGCCAGTGGAACGGAGCGGAGCTCACTGCCCCACACCGGGCACTGCCTCCCCCCGATCCCCACAACCCTGGGGACTCAGGTAGGACTCGGGGCAGGGCTGAGGATTTGGGGTGGAACCTTCCTGGGGACTTGGAAGGCAAAGAAAAGTGGTGAGATGCCCCCCACCCCAATACATCATCCCCCCTTTTGGGAGGCTGCTGAAGTCGGGGGGGGGGGGGGTGTGACAAGACCTGTGTGGAAATTTGAGGCAAAGCAAACTGATGCCCCCCAGCCCCCCGAGTGCATCTTGCCCTGTTTTGGGGTGGCATACTAATTGTTTCAGGGTGGGGAACAACAACCTGTCTGGAGACTTGGGAGGCAAACCAGATAGATGCACCTCCTCCAGGGCATCTTTCTCCATTTGGGGGGGCTGCCAAGGTTTAGGGGACACACACTCCCCCCTTTCACTGCAAAACCAGCGCTGGACTTTGCACACACCCCCATCTTAAAACCAGAACCGAGTCTGACAGCAAGGTCCTCTTCCCCTTCCCACCCCCCAACTGAAACCCTGTGAGGGCAGAGGTGGGATTTAAAGCAAGGGGCTCCCTGCTGGGATTTATCCCCATGGATCCTGGGGGATTTATTCATCAAGGAGGGGTCAGTTGATTCAGAAACCTGGGGGTGTCCCCCTAACCTCCTTGTCTGCAAGGAAAGAGCTGCCGTCCATGGAGGTGGGTTGTGGGGGGGGATGGTCCTGATGAGGAAATCCCTGGGGAAGCAGCTTGGGAACCAAGTGAAGAAATCCTGATTAATGACCAGAAGAGCTCGGGATTGCGTTGTTCTCCATAAATCCTGGCTGATTATAAACCCCACACACAGCCTGCCTGCAGCCTTCGCATGGGGTGGGGAGCAGCCCCAGAAATCCACCCCCCCTCCCCCCACCAAGGGGCTGTAGCTAATGCCTGGGGCTGCAGCATCCTCATACCGTGCCTCTGCCGGGGTGAGGGAAAAGCCGGGGGACACACACTTGGGAAGTGGTTGGTGCCCCCTCCCCGCCGTTCACAGCAGTTCCAATCCCACAGCCCTGAGTTGTGGAAAGCCTGACACCTCCCGAACTGCAGCCTGCTTCTCCAGTCCAAAGAAAGCCTGATGATTTATTTTCCTGACACAGCACAGGAAGGGGGGGGGGGGGGGGGGGGGGGTATGTACAAACCCACCCTGCTTTCCCTACCTCTGTCACCTGCACACCTATTTGTGCCCCCCCTAACCCTCAAGCTGAGATCCACCGTGGCAGGACCTGCCCCGTGCTGGGTGCTTCTCCCACCCTCCACGAAGCCCCTAACACCAGGCTTTGCTCACAGCCAGACCAGATCTTGGCTAGCTCAGGGTGGGTTTACTCTATATTTTTTTCCCCCTTTTTACCCAATAATAACCTTTTTTCATCCCAGATCAGGGAGATTAAAAAAACCAACCTAGGGAAGCACACAGAGCCCACAGAGAGCTGTGAGAGGAGCAGGGCTCCCAGAGCTGTAATTACTGCCTGCACTTTCCAGCTCCGGCCCGGCTGCTAAATTGGTTGTAAGGCAGGGATGAGACAGTTACACCTTCCAGCTGAAAGGAAAAAAAAAAGAGAAATGAATGTGCTGAAGCAGAGAAACGTGCAGGGGGAAACCTCCCCAAAACCTGCAGTGCCTCTTTTCACACCCCCAGTACTACAGGGTCTTGGGGTGGGGTGGGGAAGGGGGTTGCAAACAGCCCTGCGTGCAGGCGCGGGGGAACGCCGAGCTCGGAATGACAAGAGGGTCTGCATCAGCACAGTGAAACGGGCAATTTTTATTCTTCTGCCTTCTTTTTCTTTCTTTTTCTTTTTTTTTTTGCCTTTTTTCTTCCCCTTGATCTGTCAGTTTAATCAAAAATAACCCTCGTGGATGCAGGACACGAGCGAGCGAGCGAGAGGCGGGAGCCTGTGCTATTTTGAGGTCTGATAGAAAATATCTCCCCTTGGCTCCAGCAGCTCTCCGTAGCCCGGCCCACAGGAGCTGCAGGTACTTTTCTATGCATACAAAACATTTTAACATGGAAAATATTCACAGCTGCTCTTGCCGTTTTGACAGGGAGGGAGGGGGAAGGGAGAAGGAATCGTGGGGCATGTTAAGGAGATATTAAAAGCTGCGGTTTGAAGCTCCTAAAAGCATTTACTCAGCGGGAGATCTGCAGAAAGAAGTTTAGAAGTTAATGGCAGACTTGTGTGCCTTTGCTCTGTCCTTCTTAAAATTCACCTCTGCTATCTGCTTCTAATTTAAACAAGCAGAGCCCTCCAGGAACTGGAAAATCCAGATTTGCAGCATCTCCCAGGGAAAGACGATTTCCTACGTGCTCCCCCAGCGCGAGGGTCCTGCTGAAGGTTAAACTTGTGAGCGCCTCTGGTTTTGCACTGACTTAATCTCCTCCTAAAATAAAAGGCTGGGGGAACGCTGGTGAAAACTGCCCCCACGTTACCAGCCAGTCCCTGGCTTGGTCCCATCCCTTTTCTAGAGCCAGGCAGGGATTAAATGCTCGTCCCCACACCGTGCCCTGGCCTGTGTCAGCTTCTCCACCTGAAAGCAAGGTAAACCCATCTGCCTCCCCGGGGTGCATTAGCGTGGCTTAAAATTAACACTCACAAATGCATTTTCCAATCCCTTCATGAGAGGCACCAGAAGCTGTAGGTGTTACTGGAGTAGATCTTTCACCTTTTAACAGCTGTTAATTGCCATTAAACCCCAACATCCTCAGCTTTATGGGAGCTGTATCTGAATTTCCATGTCGCGCACCACGCGGTGCAGCGCCCGCCTCTGCTCTTGGTCTTGCTCTCCTGCGCGTGCCAGCCTGCCACAACAAGGTGCACTCACTAAATCCTACCTCACTATTCATTATCTTGCCTGCTGGGACCCATATTTGGAGTTCCCTGACGCCAGGCTTTTTCCTTTGCCCTCCCCACCACGCCACAAGTCGCTGCACAAGATGTGCCGTCCTTGCAAGAAACTCAACCTCCCCCTGGACTTGCTAGCAGAAAAGAAGACTGGGTGCAAAACCTGTTGCCAAAAATACCCCACCCCCCCCCAAGATGCAAGCAGGAGCCTGCCCTCGAGGAAATGGGTTCCTGAGGCTGAATCCAGCCTGCAGCTGCCAGAAGAAGCACAGACTGCGTGTCACAGGGATGGGAATAGCTCACTGTGACGAAGGCACCATAAATCAAAGTCATTAACAGGCAGAGCCAGGGAGAAGGCTGCCAGCCCTGCCATGCCATGCCCTGCCCTGCCAGCAGCCACCATGGTGGGGGCTCCTCTCCTCATTCCCTTTGGGCTCTGTCGAGCTTGCTCCATCTGCAGCATCCCTCCATCACCTTGTGAGCATCCCTCCCTCACCTTGTGAGCATCTCTCCATTACCTCACAACTGTCCATCACCTTGTGAGCGTTTCTGGATCACCTTGTAAGCATCCTTCCATCACCTCATGAATGTCCCCCCATCACCTCATGAATGTCCCCCCATCACCTCATGAATGTACCCCCATCGACTTGCATTTTGGGATACAGACAAGCCGAGTGCTAGACAGAGGAGAAACCCATGAGAAGATGCTGTGGCAGGAGTTTTCTCCATGTCCAGGAAGCTGCTGGCTCCTCACAGACTCCCTGGGTGTTTTATGCTTCCACCCAACACTCACACCCTCCCGGGAGTCCCCAGCACAGCCTGCACCGGGCAGCAAACCACTGATGCTACAACAGTGAGATGGATTCAGCAGGGCAAGAGGGGAAGAAACCTGCGTGGTTCTGAGCCCTTGAGCATCGTTAGGCCCCAGCGTTTCCTTTCATCACAAACCTCAGCCCGAGGAGGAGTTGTCCGTGGCTGGCTCCTGTGGCTGTCCCCTCTTTGTTCTCATCACCCCAGTCCCCTGCACGGCCTTGAGTGGAGCCAAGGGGGAAGGAGCAGTTGGACAAGACAAGCCCTTTCTGCTCCACAAAGCTCGTCAGCCAGCAGCACTGGGCTTATAATTATTATTTCCTTAAAGACGAGCCCAGCAGCTCTAGACAAAAAAACGTCTCCCCTTGTCAGAGCTGGAATGTGATGTCCTAACGACTGTTTTTGTACCGTGCCTGTTAGAGGAAAGAGCTCGGCAGGAGGGGGAAAGAGAGATTTAATTATAGAGCTGCATTGTGATTTTGCACACATAGCTGGCTGTTGTAATCAGGTTACAAGTGTATCTGATTTTCTTGCCTCCCCTCCCTCTTCCTCCTCTTTCTTTTTCTCTCTGTTTCCCCCCCCCCCCCTCCCCTTTTTTCCTTTCGGTGGTCCAAATTAGTTGCTTATGTTTGGGTGTTGCAGAGACAAGCTGCTATTTGGCTTTGCTGAAGATCTTGATCAAGGGAATAGCGTTTCCAAAGAGCCTCACTGGAGAAAGGCAGCGATTCCTAGCTCCAGCAGCACCCCCTCAGCTGTGCTGGGCACTTGAATCCCACCATCCCTGGGATCCTCCCCCCTCCCAGAATAAGGGGGAACACACATAGTCATCTGCCCCCTCCGTAGTCCCCACCAAATTCCTGTGCATCCAGGACTCCCTCAACAGAGCCATTTGAAGAAGAGGAGGAGCTCTGTTTACCTCTGTTGGGCTGGGAGGAGGAAAAGAGGAGACAAGAGCTGGTTTAAAACCAACTCCACATTTTTCTGTCGGAGGCAAGTGATGCCACACTTGGACTGGGGACTCTTGTTGGGTTCATTTAGGAACCTATTGTTGTCCATGTGAATTCTTTTTTACATTTCAAATAACAGGATTATTTCCCCAGGGGGTAATATCCTGTAATTTGAACACAATAATGGGAATAAATTACTTACTTAGAACTAATAACGACAGCCTGATTCCAATATATATAGGAACTGTAACAGCTTTGGTTAGTTAAAGTGTAATTGTGTCGACGGATGACATTTTCTTTCAAAGGAATCTGAATGACTTTTAATTAAATTTGCTGGGGGTGGGGAAGAGAGGGAGAGACATGCTGGGAGATCTCGGCTGCCAGGGCTGCTGGCAGGTCCCAGCCCTGATGCCCCAAGACCAGCGTTGCTCCAGGCCAGGCATTGGTCCAAGCTGAGCATCGCGCCAAGGCAGGCATCTCCCCAAGCTGAGCGTCAGCCCAAACTGAGCATCACCCCTACACAGGCATCCCCCCAAACTGAGCATCTACCCAAACTGAGCATCATCCCAAGGCAGGCATCTCCCCAAACTGAGCATCAACCCAAACTGAGCATCATCCCAAGGCAGGCATCTCCCCAAGCTGAGCATCAGCCCAAACTGAGCATCACCCCTACACAGGCATCCCCCCAAACTGAGCATCACCCCTACACAGGCATCCCCCCAAACTGAGCATCATCCCAAACTGAGCATCACCCCAAGGCAGGCATCTCCCCAAACTGAGCATCAACCCAAACTGAGCATCACCCCAAGGCAGGCATCTCCCCAAGCTGAGCATCAACCCAAAGTGAGCATCACCCCTACACAGGCATCCCCCCAAACTGAGCATCAACCCAAACTGAGCATCACACCAAGGCAGGCATCTCCCCAAGCTGAGCATCAGCCCAAACTGAGCATCACCCCTAGACAGGCATCCCCCCAAACTGAGCATCAACCCAAACTGAGCATCACCCCAAGGCAGGCATCTCCCCAAACTGAGCATCAACCCAAACTGAGCATCACCCCAAGGCAGGCATCTCCCCAAACTGAGCATCACCCCTAGACAGGCATCCCCCCAAGGTGAGCATCAGCCCAAAGTGAGCATCACCCCAAGGCAGGCATCTCCCTAAACTGAGCATCACCTCTAGACAGACATCCCCCCAAGCTGAGCATCATCCCAAACTGAGCATGCCCCCAAGACAGGCGTCCCCCCAAACTGAACATCCCTGCCAAAATGAGCATCAGCCCAAACTGAGCATCACCCCTAGACAGGCATCCCCCCAAGCTGAGCATCAGCCCAAACTGAGCATCACCCCTAGACAGGCATCCCCCCAAGCTGAGCATCAGCCCAAGCTGAGCATTGCCCTGTGGTTGCAGAGTTTTCAGACTAGTCACGTAACAGCAGAAGGAAACATCTGTCAAGCCCCATGGCCAAGGGAAGTTTGCAAGGTTGGAGACAAGAAGTGGCAGCTTCCCTCACCCCAGTTTGCCCAGTTCAGCATTCCCAGGGGGCATATTGGTGTACTCTAGGCCAAGGGCTCTCCCCCAGGCATTGCTGGGCCATCCCTGGCCTGGAGCATGGGTGCTACCGTCTCCATCAGGACGCAGGAAAGCTGTGGTGAGAGCCCTCCAGACCCCCAGGGCACTCACCCTGTTCCCTATCCCAACTTGCTGCTGCTTGGGATGGGCAGGGAAGGATGGGATGGAGAGATGGAGGGCAAAGAGGGGAGGGAGAGGATTGTAGGGATGGGGAATAGCGTGATGGAGCAACAGAATCATAGAATTGTTTTGCTCAGAAGAGGTCTTTAAAACCACGAAGTCCAATGTTAACGTCATCAAGTGCAGCTGCTAACGTCATCAAGTCCAACCATTAACCCAGCACTGTCAGGTCACCACTAAACCATATCCCTCAGCACCATATCTACACAGCTTTTCAGCCCCTTCAGGGAAGGTGACTCCACCACTTCCCTAGGCAGCCTGTTGCAGGATTCAACAGCCCTTTACAGGAAGGAATGTTTCCAAGTGCCCAACCTAAACCTCCCCTGGCACAACTTGAGGCCATTTCCTCTTGTCCTATCTCTTGCTCCGTGGGAGAAGAGATCAACCTCCTTTCAGGTAGTTGTAGAAAGCAAGAAGTTCTCCCCTGAGGGGATGGAAAAATGGAGTCCAATCCGTTTCTCAGGCTGCAGTCTGGACCAGGCAGAAGGCAGGGCAGTGCCCATATCCTGCCCTGGGCATCACTGTGTGGGGGAACAGAGGAGCCGATGGAGGGCAGGAGGCACCAGCAGCCAGGCAAGGCTGCCCAGACTGCCACCACGGGGGCTCCCCAGGGGGTACAGCTCTGCCCGAGGGGGCCCTGCACCAGCAGCCACGCATCCTGGCTGCTCACCCTCACCCATATCCTGACTGCAAGCCCTGGGCTTTGCACCTCTCCTCTCCACCCCCAGCTTCGATGCCAACTGCTGCTTGGGTTGGTTTGTGAGTCAGCGGCACGCGAGGTTCCCTTCAGACACAGAGGCAAAAAAAAAAAGCATCTTTCAGCTGCAGCACGCAGAAAGCCAAGTTCCTGCCCCAAAATAGCTGGGAGAGGAGCGGCATGCTGCTGCCAGCGGCTCCAGCCTCCTCCAGGACTCATTTTCCCTCTGTTTATCTTGAAAATATTTCTGTGCTGAGGTCCCACCCCGCGCGGCGGAGCCCTGCGAGGCCACCTCCAGCCCGACACACGGCCTCTTGTTTATCCAGAGCCAGCTTTACAAATAGCTTATTAAGCCCAGAGGTCTGTTTGCTGAAGGAAAACCTCACAGAGCAGCCCCCCCTCTGACATGCAGTGAGCGGCTCAGGTCTCTGCAACTGCAGGCACCGGTGTCTGCAGGGTGTTGGTTTGAAACGACGACACCTCTGCTGCTAATGGAGCTACCACCACCTGCAGGTCCTCTCCAGCCTCCCAGGGCCAACGTCCCAGCTGGGACTGCAGTGCAGGGATGCTGTGGCACCGCCAGCTCTGGTTTGTGTGACCCATGCTGGCAGCCATCAGGCAGTTTGTGCTTTTTGCAAAGGCTGCTGGGCTAGGGGGAGGTCGTAGGGGTTTGGACTGCTGGCAGTATGTGTTTGGGTGGTTGATGGATTGTTCAAGCTTAGGAAGTTGCTGAAAACTTGCCCAAACTCCTGAGAGGTGAGGGCAGTTGGATGTTGCATATGGTGGTTCTGGCAGGAGCCTGGTGAGACTGTGCCTCAGTTTCCCTGCCTGTGCCTCTGCTGCCCACATGGCCTCAGGAGCCCCTAGGATGTGATGGAGAGTTTCAGCCTACATCACACAGGGATGCCCCATGGCACTCAAGCCCCAACCACCAACACCCCTGCAGACACGGGGTCTGTCAGACCTGTGCCCGAGCACCTCTGTCCCTGCTGCCACCTTTGTCCCTTGGCAAGCAGGACAGGAGCCCATCTGTACCCCCTCCTCATCCCTGCTCCCCGACACGGGGCTCAGCACCTCCCCAAGCTTTCCCTCCCCGAGACCCCCTAAAGCCTCACCCGGGGCGCTCGCACCCACGCACGGCTCCGTAACACAGCAACATTCACAGCCCGGCCGAGGAGATTGAATTACCTGCCCCTGGAAGAAGAAAGGAGGCATTCAGCCATTCCTTTTTCACCTCTTTTCCCCTGCCAAGGCCAGACACCACGGTGACTGCCGTGCACAGAGGCACAGAAACATGAGCCCTGGCCTCTCCCTCCGAGGGTGACCCCAATCTGCCCTGGGTCCCCCCCTGCTCCGACCCTTTAACACCCAGGGGAGCACATGCGTGGCTCGCCCGTCACCAGCTCCCTTATCTTCTAGTAAAACCTTTAAGAGCAGAAGTCAGGCAAGGCCGGCACAAAGGCAGCTCAGCCTCCTCCCGGGACATTAATCATTTTCTTTGACACGTTTTGCTAATTAGCCAAAGCGTTTTGCCTCCACGGGGGAGAAATTGGGGCCTGGGAAAATAAAATTAGGAAATAAAAAAAAGAGAGAGAGAAGAAGAAGAAGAAAGAAAAAGGGGGAGAGGTGGAAAGGGAAGAAGAAAGGGGGAAAGGAGGAGATGATGTTGCTGCAACATCCCTGGGCGACACCTTGCTGGGACAATACCCAGCCATCATGAGGTGGTTGGGAGCTGGTGATGTGTGACACACATTCTGTCAGGTGTGGAAGGGACCTCAAGGATCACCCAATTCCACCCCCCCTTGCCACGGGCAGGGACACCTTCCACTAGATCAGGTCACCCAGAGCCACATCCAGCCTGGCCCTAAAAACATCCCTCTCCACCCCAACCCTTCTTCCTGCAGTCATGAGATACTGAGCAGAGCTGGGTTCTGTGGAACATGCTGTTTGGAGGGTTAACCCTGCTTTATCTTTTACAGGGCTGTTAATGCTCAGGACACATGTTTCCTATCAGCTGTTGATATTTAGCATACAATAAGTGTCTTATTAAATCGCCAGCGACTGGCTCCATGCAGACCACTACCCCTAACCCCATCCCCCCACCCCCCGGGGGCACCCCAGCTCAGACATCACTTCTGGGTGCACAGCGTGTCAGACCCAACACAGAGAGAGCAATACAGCGGGGTGAAGGCTCCCTGCAGCAGGAATTCAGCTTTGAAACTGGGTCTTGGAGCCCCTGAGCAGCCACCGCTCCTGCCCATGGGGAGAACCCTTTCCAGCTGTTTGAAAGATAATAGCTTTAAGGCTTTGCTGGCAGCTCTGGGCTGGCTGGTGAGCACAGGGGTGAGCCCATCCCAGACAAAACTAGGTAATGCCCCGGCATGACTTCTTTTTCCAAGAATCCAACCCAGTTTTCATAGGATCACAGGGTTGGGGTTTTTTTTTGGGGGGTGGGGGGTGGGGTGGGGGTGTTTAGAGACCACAGAGAGAGCAACCCGCGGTGAAATCACTCTAATCCACCACACTGAAAAGAAAACCATCCCAGGGGGAACCAATCTCTTCCTTGCACCTCCCTCCAGCTCAGCACAGCAAAATATTTCCTCCTGCCCCATCACTTCACAGCAGCTCTCCATCCAAACCCCCCGGGGAAGAGCGGGGCAGAAAACTGCATGGCACGATGCCCTTTTCTCCCTCCCCTCTGCATCCCCCCCCTAAAGCAAGTGGAAGGACAACTAAATTGGGTGATACTGGAAGGGTACCCACCTGGGGGTCTGCCCTGCCCATGGCAGCTCAGCTGTGCCCATCGATGGGTGCAAGGGAGCGAGAGCAGCAGCCCGGAGCCAAGCCAGTCCTTTGGGGAGCGTTCAAGAAATAAATCACAGCTCTTTTGCTCCTCTTCAGCACGAGCTTCTCATTGCTGTGGGATGACACACACCACCCCCTCCAAAACAAGGCACTTGATTATTATTCTGTTTCTAATTTGGGGCTTTGGAAATCATTTTCCAACCCAGCTTCCAAATGAAACCATCCCAAAAGGGGAAAAAAAAAACCAACCCAAACCAAAACACAGCCTTAATCTGCTTCCCAGAGAGTGGCAGCAGCGGGGTCAGGGCTCTGCCAGGGAAGGGTGGAGGTGTGCTAAGTCAGGTGTGTGGTGAGGGCTGAGGAACATCCCTCTCCACTCCTGTTTCCAAACCAAAAGTCATTTCAGAAAGCCACCTGAGTTTAAATTTAGAGTTGTGCCAGGTTCCTTCTCTGATCCCACCAGGAAGGGGCCGTGCTGCATCCCTGCCCTTGGAAGGATTGGGGGGAATGGAAAGCAGATCCAGCAAGGAGCTGAACTGCATGGCAAGGTCCCACCTCATCCCCTCTTGCCCTTGGGGACATCCAGAAACGCTGGAGCTGACTTACATCCCACCCCCAGCACCATCACCCCGGGCTGGGCCACAAACATTACCCAGAGGCTTTGTGTGGTCCCCTGGTGGCGCTGGCAGGAGCGCCAAACCCAGCGCTCAAGGAGCTGGCACAGGGTCCAAGCTTCCTCTTCCATTTTATGAGAGCTACTCAAAAACAATAATCCCAAGAAAATTCAACCCTGGGAGTGTGAGCAGGTTGGTTCCCTGGCAGCTGATGGAGCACGGTTGCACAGCCAGCCCTACACACACACAGAGGGGGACACAAATACCTTCAGGTGAGGTAAGCTCCACAGGAAGGATCCCAGATGTTTTCATGCCATAGATCTTTAAAAAACCCCAGAGAAGAGCGAGGCACAGAGGCAGCAACCCCCAGCATGCTCAGCTGCCACTGCAAAACAAGGAGTTTTCCATGAGTCACCAGTGGAAAGAGCAGATCAGGTGTCCCATGGGTGGGATCAGCTGGAGCCTACTCCCCATCCCTGCCATGGCTGGAGGATGCTCAGTTTAGGGATGCTGCTTGTGCAGCCTCCAGCACATTCTCTGCACTCTTCTGGGCTGCCTCGGGATGCCTGACCCTGCTGTGGGGCTGTCTTCAGGCTGCCAGGAAAATTGCTCCAGGGAGATGCTGGGATGGATTCAGTGGAAAGCCCCAAGTGTTGAGGGCCTCCAGGACACACTCCAGTGATGCTTCGTTGTGGGGAGTGGTGTTCAGTCTGTACCAGCGATGCAGGACTTTCCTGACCCCTGGGGTTTTTTCCCAGCCACCAGCATTTCACCTGGAGACCCAATGTGTGCCCTCAGGGCTGCTTCCATGCTCTGCCACTGTCCCCAGCGCCTCGGCATCCCCTCAAACCCTCGGGGACTGAGGGAGGCAGTGGCAGGGGGGGACATGGAAATAATAAAGGAAGGAGTGGGGAAGGAGCAGCCCAAAGCAAGGAGGTTTGATTTATCAGTGGCGGGAAGGAGGCGAGCGCGCTGAAAGGCAGCGCAGGAAGCCCCGGGGGCCGTAAATCCCGGCGGGATGTGCTTCCATGTGCCGGGAAAGCAGGAGGTTACCGGGAGGACGGCTGGGTGAAGTTAAGGCAATCTGGGGTTGGGGAGGGTCCGGTTTCTAAAGAGGCACTGATAAAGAGGAGGCAACACCACGGCCCTGATCTCCCTCCCTGCAGCAGCGCCCAGGGCTGGGTGCCAGCTGCAGCCTGGCAAAGGCCAGGATGGCATCGCTGGGAGGGCTGCAGCTCTGACCCATCATCATCACCCGCAGAACAGCAGCAGCTCTGGCTGCGTGGTGGGTACAGCAACGGCACGTACTTGCTGCTGGCCAGCTTTCCTGGCAGCTCCAGGCAGGATTTGGCTGTGCAGGAATTTGGAAGCTGCCTTAAATCCAGAAAGAAATGAGGAAGAGGCTGAGAGGAGCTTTCTGAGCAGAGTTCAGCTGCGAATCTCGGCTGGGCAGCAGCTCGGAGCAGGAGCATCAGCCGCAGCTGACCTCTCCTCCTCCTCCCCAGGTTAGGGATGAGGTTGGAGACACAGCTACTAGGGATCACATTCTCCTCCATGGGGACATCGAGGAGGGCTCCCAGCATTCCTGGGCATCTCATCTCCCCCCTTCCAAAAAGCCTCCTTGGCTACAACGCACCTCAGCGTCCAACCCCCCCATCCCACCTCCCGCTGTCGAGGCAGCGCCGGCGATCGATAGCAGCGATCTGAAACCACATCAATCGTCCTCACCTTTGCCCCGGGGCTGCTGCTGGCCGCTCTCACCGCCAGTGTGCTGGCTCAGCTGTGGGCTGACACCAGGCTTCACCCTGACCTTGAGACTGCCGTGGTGGCGATGACATTGCCGGGAAGACCCACGGTCTGCAGCCGTCCTTGCTGCTTGTTTGGGAGATATCGAGGAGAAAAGGGATGGGAAAGCAGCAGGAGGTGCAGAGCGCTCTGAAAGTCATCAGCAAAAATGCAAAGAAGTGAAAAATCACCCCAGGGGTTCTTCTGGATGCTCAGGAAGAGGCTTCTCAACCTCTGGAGCTCTGCACGGGTGACTATCCTCACCCAGGCTTGGTGCTGGGGTCACCTGAGCCCCACAGGAGTCTGGCTCTGGCTCTTCACTCCCCAAACCCCACTTCCAGGGACCTGCCTGCTGCTTCCTGGCTCTTCATCCTCACAGGAATTTCAGAGTTTCTTGGGAAAAACCAGGCCCAGTGCCTGTGATGGGGAATCTGCCCTAAACCACTGCCCACCCCGAGGCAGGATTCTGCCCCTCAGCCACAGCTGTCCCTGCAATAACCGAGATGTGGGAACGGCCACACCAGCCTCAACCTGGGAACTGGTGTGAGCCACCACCACCCCCAGCCCACTCCAGTTTCCTAGCCAGAGCCTGGCATCCCCAGTGACATCCCCAGGTGGAGAGGGTCAGGGTGATGGATGGTACCCAGCCCTGCCTCCCCAGAGTAGACTCTGGGATTTTGCTCCCCGCTCACCCTGGAGAGCTGAGGAAGAGCAGCAGAAGGCTTCCCACTGCTGGGACTTTCTTTTTCTTATTATCTGCCTTAGGAGAACATTTTTAATGACTATTGCCATTACCCTGTGCACTTGCTGCCTAAACAAGAGCTCTCCTTGATGGTTTAAACGGCCTGCAATCACACACCTTAATTAAGGCATCCACCGGGGTAAATAACTGAGCTTGCTGCTCTGCCAGGGGGAGCCCAGGGCCACGTTTGCTGCAAGAAGGTTTGCTGCAAGAAGGTGTGCTGAATATAGCCCCCCCAAACCCATCACCTTTCTGTTTCCCAGCTCTCTTCTCAGCCAGGCATAGAGACTCCACACCATGCCCCCTGCAAATCCCTGATATGTGCCCTGGAGGGATTTTTCTGCCTTATTTTTTGTCTCAGCTCAAGCACCTAGGACATGACAACTGTTATTCACCATCCCAGCTGGGTCTGAAATACTCATCCTTTAACTCCCAAACTGGAGCTTTGCAGGGGTAAAACCAAGTAGGATAGGATAGGATAGGATGGGATGGGATGGGATGGGATGGGATGGGATGGGATGGGATGGGATGGGATGGGATGGGATGGGATGGGATAGGGTAGGGTAGGGTAGGGTAGGGTAGGGTAGGGTAGGGTAGGAATAGAAATAGAAATAGGAATATAAATTAGAATAGGGATAGGGATAGGGATAGGGATAGGGATAGGGATAGGGATAGGGATAGGGATGGAAAAGGAATAGGAATAGGAATGGAAAAGGAATAGGAATAGGAATGGAAAAGGAATAGACCAGACCATGTTGGAAGACACCTTTGAGATCATTGAGTCCAACCTATCACCCAACACCATCTAATCAACTAAACCATCACACCAAGCACCTCATCAAGTCTCTTCCTAAACACCTCCAGTGATGGTGACTCCACCACCTCCCTGGGCAGCACATCCCAATGGCCAATCTCTCTTTCTATGAAGAACTTCTTCCCAACATCCAGCCTAAACCTCCCCTGGTGCAGCTTGAGACTGTGTCCTCTTGTTCTGGTGCTGGTTGCCTGGGAGAAGAGACCAGCCCCCACCTGGCTACAACCTCCCTTCAGGTTGTTGTAGAAGGAAGGTTGCAGCCAGGTGAGGGCTGATGAGAGTGGGATCCCAGCCCCAGCATTCCCTGGTTTTCAGGCATCTCAGTCAGTGTGGCTTTGGGGAGCAAATGGCCTTTCCATATTGGGCTGTGGCTCGTGCTGCCTCTTCCTGACGGAGAAGACCTTGAGCAACGTGGGAAGGGCTCAGCTTCACTTTGGCAGGAAGCTGCTTTCTTGGCAAAAAATCTCACCAGCAAAGCTTTCTGTCAGGAGAAAAAAGAAAAGCAAAAGAGAGAGAGAGAGAGAGAGAGGGTTTGGAATGACCAGGGGATGCTCAGCAGGGATTTAGGGCTGCCTTTGGTCGTCCCCCCACCCAGTGCTCACAGCAGCCAGCACAATCCCCTAACAAAAAATAATGGCACCCCCCTCCCTCCCCCAAATTAAAACACATTAATTAAAACCAATAATAATAATAATAAAGAGATAATTTTGCTGCTTTTTTACTAATCCCCTGCAAAGAGAGAGGGGAAGGGGGAAAGAATAAATGGAAGTCTCTTTGCACCTTAACTTATGCACAGAGGAGAAAATGTTGTGAAACTAAAGCGAGCAAACAAAACAAGAGGCAAAGAGAGAGAGAGAGAGAGAGAGAAATCACATTAGCCCAAATCATAAATGGCAGAGAGGGGTATTTACAGGGCTGGCTTGCCAAGTGCATTGACTCTGCAGAGAATCCCAAAGCAGATCACCATAAAGGCAGACAACGGCCCTGAAAAAATGCTTTGATTAGGATCTGGGCAGCATTCAGCCCAGATGTTCATTTGTCAATGAAAGAGGGATGGGGGGGAGGTGAGAAAGGCTTTAAATTAATCTTTGCAACTAGAAAGGAGCTTGTAATACACACCATATGGGGAGAAACGTCCTCCGAAGCCCCTCAGCTTCCCCCAGCCTGCTGGCTTTGGAGTCAGGCTGGGACCCTCCGGCTGGAGCGTGTCCTCCCCGTGTCCTCCTCCCCCTTTCATCCCTCTCTTTTTCTCCATGAACCCAAACTGCTCAGCTCAGCCCCCCCCCCCCCCGCCCTTCCACATATGCTTTCCCCCCACACCCCCTGAACAAAACAAACTGCAATTCCTCTTACAACACCAGCTCCCTTTTATTGTTTCCCCCCCTGAGACCCAGATACCTGCTCCCCCCCCTGCCCTCCACCTCCCATCCCTCCACTATCCACATGTGGTTTCTCTTTAACCCTTCTGAGATGGCAGCAGGCAGAGGCAGGGAGGGGAGAAGGGGGGGTTGGGGGGAGAGGAGGGCTGAGGCTGTTTATTAAATGCCAACCATTCAAATTAATTCCCCTAATGGACTCGCCGACATCATGGTGTGCATTTAAATGAATGCTTTGTCATATTTCATAGCCAACCTGCAGCCCTCTGCAGAGCAGACCTGCTGGAAAGCCAGGCTGGGAACGGCAGCAGAGACAGGGACAGACCTAGGAAGAAACAAATAAGAGCTCCATGCAAATCCCCAACGTGACATGGGAGTGGGCAGGGGACCCCCTGGAAACTTGCAAATGGGGTGCAAACAAGATCCTTAAGGGATGCAAGAAGAGCTTTGAAATAGCAAGAGGAGTTTCTCCTCTGTATGGGTGGAGGAAAAACCCTCTCTCTGCTGGGGCAGGAGGGGCCAGAGACCCCTCACCCAGCACAGTGCCCCCTTGCCCAGGCCAGCACAAAGCCAGCACTTCCCAGCTGGCTTTTGGGCTGTGTTTGTTCCACCAAAGCCCCAGGCAGCCCCACCACAACAGGTACCAGCCCCACCACAACAGGTACCAGCCCCAGCACCTCCTGCTCAGCCTCAGGGGCCCAGGGCAGAGGCAGACCAGGAGCCAATGCATCCCCCTGGGCCGTGGATATGGGGACTGGCAGCGGAGCTCTCCCTGCAGCGCAGGCTGGGATGCTGAAACCCAACCCCTCCTCAGCAAGCTGTTACCACCACAGAGCTGACAGCCCTGGCTCCTGGCAGAGCATCCCTGCTGCTCTTGAGTAAACAGGCCTTTCCTCCCCCCCCCCCCCCCCCCCAGGACAGCCACAGCTTACTCACTTTGGCTGCAGCTTCAAGAGCTCCTGGTCCTTTCATCAGCCTGGTGGAAAGCTGGCGTGCACACACACACAGAGGCACACACACACTGAGGCACACACTCACACAGAGGCACACACTCACTCAGAGGCACACACTCACTCAGAGGCACACACACAGAGGCACACACACAGAGGCACACACACACAGAGGCACACACACAGAGGCACACACTCACTCAGAGGCACACACACACACTCACACTGAGGCACACACACACACACACAGAGAGGCACACACACACACTCACACAGAGAGGCACACACACACACTCACACAGAGAGGCACACACACACACTCACACAGAGGCACACACACACACTCACACAGAGAGGCACACACACACACTCACACAGAGGCACACACACACACACACAGAGAGGCACACACACACACTCACACAGAGAGGCACACACACACACTCACACAGAGAGGCACACACACACACACATGCACACAAAACCACACACACACTCTTGCTCGTTGCAAGCACTGCCTGTGTCATGCTCCAGCCTCTTGTCCCATCTTATTCCCTCTCTTTCCCTCCATTAAGAGCTGCCAGGGTGATTTCTTTCTGCCTTGGAGGGTCTTCCTCCTTTTCTCCATCCTGCCCTACTTAACTTCCCTAGAGACCAGAGGAGGAGGAATCATAGAATCACAGACTGGTTTGTGTCAGAAGAGACCTTTAAAGGTCATCAACCCCCCTGCAGTCAGCAGGGACATCTGCAACTGGAGCAGGTTGCTCAGAGCCCCAGACACCCTGGCCTGAAATAGTTCCAGGGATGGGGAACCTGCCACCTGTCTGGGCAGCCTGGGCCACTGTCTCACCACCCTCAGTGCAAAACATTTCTTCCTTCTATCTAGTCTGAATCTCCTTCTTTTAGTTTCAGACCATCATGCCTTGTCCTATCACAACAGGCTTTGCTTGCACCCCAGGTGTTACTGGCTGGAGGGGATGTTCCTGCCCTGGAGCCCTTGGAGGACCTGGGATAAAGTCCAGAAGGACTTTGAAGAGGGGATGATGATCTGTCTGGACTGTGACACCAGGGCTGACCAGGCCATGCTCCTACACAGAGCTCAGAGGCTCCCAGTTCCAGCCTCTGAGTTTCCACACCCAAGACCAACTTGACCCTCTCCAGACACCCTCACACAGGCATCCCTCACCACCAGCTCCAGCCAGAGCCCCCAGAGCACTGCAACCAGGGGATAGGGACAGCACCTCCCTCCCCTCCTCCCCAGTACCCCAGGCTCCCTGGGGTGGGGGTCCCAGGGGTGGTTCACAGTACCTCTGAGAAGACCAAAGAGCTGAAACCCTGAATTAAGGAAGAAAATGCACAAATCAGGAGTGGGGATAGGGATGGGGGGGGGGGGGGAGAGTTGTTTATCTGGAGCTGATTTTGATTTCCTTCTTTCAAACAGCAGCAGGATGCTGAGCCTCGCCTCATTATGCAAATAGAAGCAATTAGAGCTCACCCAGGCTCTGCCCACGTGAGGGGTTTATGGCACTCGCAGAAATCCTTCCTGCTACATGAGAGGAATAACAACAGCAGCCCTGCACCCGCTCCAGCCCCCCACGGCCGGGAGCCCAGGATGGGCCAGGTAAGGGCAGCCCCTGAGCCACGACAAGCTCCCCCCCGCCCGACCCTGGCCCCTGCAAAGCCCTTGGAGAAGGACTTCCTAAGGAAGAGTCTCCTACTCCTCCGTGGAGACACTAACCCCGCTGGCAGCAAGTCCTCTCCTGCAGCAAGTCCTCCCCGGCTCTCGGGGTGGGATGGGAGAAGGAGATGGAGCAGGAGAGCAGAGCTGGGAGCATCTCCGAGGCGTTTTTCCCAAGTCAGAGAGCCAGTCCCCGTCAGGACAGCGCCACGCTTTGGGAGCAGTGCCCCCACAGGATGTGCTTTGCTGAGCACCAGCGGCAAGAGGCAGAGCAAAACCACTGAAACCCCCCGAACTGGGCTTCAACAGCGAAGCAAAATCACCCAGGCTCACCGCACCAGCCCCGGGCCCACCTCGGCTGCAGCAGGATGCTGGTGTGGGGAGCCCGTGGCAGGGGGCAGGGTGGAGGCTCTGGTGCCCATCCTGCTCCTCCCCTGCCTGGGGGCACACACGGAACGGACCTGCAGGGACCAGACACGGAGCATAAATCAGGGACAACTCAGATAAATCCATCATCTTCCTCCTGATTTACTTCAAGATAGCCAGGAGGATTTATTCCCAGTACCTGACTCGAGTTCCCTACCCCCAGGAGATCAGGTAGAAAACCCAAGCCAGGCTCTTTCTGTATTGATCTTTCTCCTAAATCTTTTCTTCTTTGCTTTTCTTTTCTTTTTTCCCCTTTTGGATGCAAATGGAGATTGATGAGCCCGGGCAGGCAGCTCTTCACCTCTGAAGGCAATTTCTATCGGTGGTCCAGGTGGGAGGAATGAGCAGTGGGAAGCCTGTGAATCCTTCTCCAAAGAGACCATCACCCGTGGCCAGGGGAGAGCTCCCAGGCACCTGGTTCAGCCCAGGAACTTCCTCATGGACCATTTCCCATCACGGCAGCAGTTAAACCAGCGAGCATCCCTGGCAGGCAACCCTGAGCCTGTCTCTCCATCCCCTACTCCATCCCTGCACAGGCAGCTCTTCCCAGGGCTTGTAGGTGGGAAGAGCACCCAGGGAGCCTTTCCCATCTCCCCCAGGTGGAGCTGCACAGGCTCACATCCTGAGGCAGCGTGAGATCACCATGGAGAGATGTATCTCTGCAGCCAGAGGGTGGTTTGGGAGCAAGATCCTCAGACCTGAAGGAAAGATGCACGAGTGACCAAAGCTGTAGCAACCACCCAGGCAGCCAGCAGAGTGGCTGCGGCTGCCTCGGGACACCCCCATGCTGCCCACCAGAAGTGGAACTCTTGCTCAGAGCTTCTCCACGCACTGAAAGCACTCAGCAGCACCCAATGTGACACCAGACACGCGGATGAGGACCCTCCCTGGTGCTACCAGCAGACGGCAGAGTCCTGCTCAGCCTTCAGCTGCAGCACTCTGGAGCTGAGCTGCCTTTTTCCCCAAGGATTTGATGCTTTCCAGACCTTCTCCCACTAAGGTGCAGGCAGAGCCTGTGGGCAGGGACTGCAACAAGAGTTGGACACAGTGATCTTAAACATCTTTTCCAGTCTAAATTCTATGGTTCTAACCTTACAGGCAGGCTGCTTCTGAGGGACTTGATGATCTTAAAGGTCATTTCCAACCTAAATGTTTCTCTGACTCTATACTGCTGCCTGTACAGCCTGCAAGACCCCACCTGAGCAATGCCTTCACCCCTTGATGGGACTCACACGAGGGCTTGGCCACACAGGATGGCTCCAGCACAGACAGAAAAGAGGAGCAAGATCTTAACCCCCCCCACTCATGGGTCCAGGGAGGAGATGGAAAACTGTGTAGGGCACAGGGCTTTAACTCCCTGAAGGGAGGTTGTAGCCAGGTGGGGGTTGGTCTCTTCTCCCAGGCAACCAGCACCAGAACAAGAGGACACAGTCTCAAGCTGCACCAGGGGAGGTTTAGGCTGGATGTTAGGAAGAAGTTCTTCACAGAAAGAGAGATTGGCCATTGGGATGTGCTGCCCAGGGAGGTGGTGGTGTCACCATCCCTGGAGGTGTTTAAGAGGAGACTGGATGGGGCACTTGGTGCCATGGTTTAGTTGATTAGATGGTGTTGGGTGATAGGTTGGACTTGATGGTCTCAAAGGTCTCTTCCAACCTGGTTAATTCTATTCTATTCTATTCTATTCTATTCTATTCTATTCTATTCTATTCTATTCTATTCTGCTCTGCTCTGCTCTGCTCTGCTCCTGCTTCCCTGCCAAACAGTGCATTCAAGGGGAGCTGCAGGCAACAGGAGCCAGGAGCCGTGGGGAAAGGGCTGAGTCAGCACCAAGAGAGGACCTCCCCCTTCCCCCCCCCCCCCCCAGCCAGACCAGTTGGCAGGCCAAGGTTGGGAAGGAGCTTTTCCTCCGTAGCAGGGCCGAGCAAATCATTCCTGGCAGATAAATAATTCAGCAGGAGTTTAGCCTTCCCCTGGCTGCGCGCTGCCAGCAATTACCTGCGATGATTTGCCACAACGAAGTTTTAGCTGAATTATTCAGGCAAGTCGTGGTTGGGCTGAGGAAAAGCCCGAGGAGAGGAGGCAATACCTGAAACGACAGGAAAGATCATCATCAGGGTGATGGGGATGTTATGATTATTTAGCATCTGTAGAGCAAGAAACAACCCAAGAGCTCCGGCGGGCCCCGCGGCGGGAGGCCCTGCAAGAGGAGGCACCGGATCCTTGGCTTCCCACCACCCAGCTCCATTGCAAGCCAAAAGCCCCCTCGACATCCCTGGGTTTTCTGCTTCCTACCAGCAAATTCATCTGCTGGGAGAGCTGCAGGAGAGGATGCTGGAGGGAAAAAGAGGCTGCTGGAGGGAAAAAGAGGAAAAGAGGCTGCTGGAGGGGAAAAGAGGCTGCTGGAGGGAAAAGAGGCTGCTGGAGGGAAAAGAGGCTGCTGGAGGGAAAAAGAGGCTGCTGGAGGGAAAAAGAGGCTGCTGGAGGGAAAAAGAGGATGCTGGAGGAAAAAGGATGCTGGAGGAAAAAGGATGCTGGAGGGAAAAAGAGGCTGCTGGAGGGAAAAAGAGGAAAAGAGGCTGCTGGAGGGAAAAGAGGCTGCTGGAGGGAAAAGAGGCTGCTGGAGGGAAAGAGGATGCTGGAGGAAAAAGAGGATGCTGGAGGAAAAAGAGGATGCTGGAGGGGAAAGAGGCTGCTGGAGGAAAAAGAGGATGCTGGAGGAAAAAGAGGATGCTGGAGGGAAAAAGAGGCTGCTGGAGGGAAAAAGAGGAAAAGAGGCTGCTGGAGGGAAAAAGAGGAAAAGAGGCTGCTGGAGGGAAAAAGAGGCTGCTGGAGGGAAAAAGAGGCTGCTGGAGGGAGAAAGAGGCTGCTGGAGGGAGAAAGAGGCTGCTGGAGGGAAAAAGACATGGCAAGCCAAACAAATCCACGTTTCTGTTTGGCTAACATCTCCAGGATTGGTTTAATGAGATGCCTGCCTGCTTTGCTCAGCAGCAGGACTGCTCAGTGGCTCTTCCACAGCCCCACAAGCCCATGCCATGGGGATACCCACACGACTCTGAACTCATCCGGAGTCACCAGCCCGAGGGGTTGGTCGCTGCCTCCTGCGCGCAAAGCAGGGCTGGCCCGCAAAGACACATGGAGATGAGCTTTGAGGGGGAGGGAAGAAAACCACCCCCAGTGCTCTCAATTCAAGTGAAAAAGACATTTCCTTGAAGAACAAAGCAATGCTTCCAGCAGAAGAGGAACAGGATTGCAGGGACACAGGGAATGAGAGCATCGACAACCAGCAGCAGCAGCCTCATGCTGTGGCTCCTCAGGCTGGAGCTGCTCCTGGGGAGATTTGGCTCTTCCCCTTGCCCAGTGCAGAAGATCCTCCAGAGCAGTGATAGGACTGGCTTCTGACTCTTGCCCAGGCAGCTCCATCTGCTTTTTGTTCCCAGAAGAACAAGCTGGTGAAGGAGAAGATTGAAACCATGCAGGGCTGCCTGCCACCTTTACCCAAGATACAGCCACGGATGCTCAGGGCTGGAAGTGCTTTTCTGCAACAAGAAGCAGCAGTGTCCACCCCACCTGCACTCCAGGCCTCTGAACATTCCAGCTGCAGAGAAAAGCTTGGTAGGTGACTCCTGAAGGCACCCAGAGATACTCAGGTGTCTAATATTGACAAACACAGCCTTCTAGTTGGGTTTTTAAAGCCCATCTTGTGATTTTAAAGGTTATTGATTCCTCAAGGCTAGCAACCCAGCACACCAGGGCTGGTGGTGACTGTCCCAGCAGCACAGCCAAGGGTCCTCATGCCTTCCCATAGTGGACAGCAGCTTTGGCAGAGCTGGTGGCTGTGTTCCTGCCTTCCCAGTGCTGCTGTGGGCACCACACAGTGTCCAGGGACTACAGCAAACTCTGCTGCCAGCTCCCTCAGAGGGCTCCAGTCCACACTGCCACAGTGCCCACTCCCAGAATCATAGAATCAATAAGGTTGGAAAAGACCTCAGAGATCATCAAGTCCAACCTGTCACCCAACACCTCATGGCTACTAAACCATGGCACCAAGTGCCACATCCAATCCCCTCTTGAACACCTCCAGGGATGGGGACTCCACCACCTCCCTGGGCAACACATCCCAATGGCTAACAACTCTCTCTGTGAAGAACTTTCTCTTCACCTTGAGCCTAAACTTCCCCTGGCACAGCTTGAGACTGTGTCCTCTTGTTCTGGTTGCCTAGGAGAAGAGACCAACCCCCTCCTGGCTACAACCTCCCTTCAGGGAGTTGTAGAGAGCAATGAGGTCTCCCCTGAGCCTCCTCTTCCCCAGGCTAAACAACCCCAGCTCCCTCAGCCTCCCCTGGTCCTGCAGGGCCTTTATCAAACTCCCATCCTCCCCAGACCAAGGCTTTGCAGGACTCTGAATTAAGCAGCCTCACTCTCCCTGAGCCAGCTGCTGTAGGCTCTGGATCAAGGGAATAGGCAAAAAGGAGAAAAGCAAAGGAAATCTGCAGGACTGGCCCCTGATGTTCCACCAGAGCACACACCACCTCCAGCTGGGCTGAGAGCCTCATTTCTTCTCTTTTCTCTTCACTTGCTGGTCATGCATTTGAAATTATTTCATGAAGGGGGGGGGGGGGAAAGAAATAAAAGAGAAAGAACAAGAAGTGATCCCCAGGGAGATGCTGACTCCAGTCCCACAGAGAGGCATGCAGAGAAGAAGGAGACACCAGACCAACACCTGCTGCTTTCTGGGCTGCCAGAGCCTATCCAAAGGAGGACAAAGCCCCACTAGAAGAAGGATGAAGCCCACAGGAGAGATTTCCCTCTGCCTTGAAGGGACTTGCTAATGAGAGTCACACACTGCCTTCCTCCACTTCTTGTTCCTCATCCAGCTCCCCAGGATGTGCAGACAAGTGGTCCTCAGCCTGCAGGCATTTCCACCTCACCAGGGCCAGCCCAGGCAGAAGGTCTTGCTGAGTTCTACACTCCTTCACCTGCATTTGGTGAGGCTGCCCAGGTGCCTTCATGGGGCAGGGGCTGGGTGGGAAGGCTGCAGCTAGAAAAGGCCATTGACAACTAGGACAGGAAGGCAGCAGCCAGGAAGGCAGCAGCCAGGAAGGCTGTGTGGGGATGCTGGAGTCCCCCTGATTAGCTCACAACAAACATTTCTTCAGTGGGACCCAAGTGGGCCACTGGGTCATGCCTCTCCAGTGCTGCTCCTTCCACAGCTACCCCAAGATGATCCATTTCTTCTCCTCCAAAACTACCATTCCTGCTCTTCCTCTCTCTGCAAGGCTCCCATTGCACCTGCAGAGGCTCCTGGCACCCACTGGAACCACAATACCTGAGCCCAGGCTCTGGACATCTTCACCCAGACCAACCAGGGTTGGTGATTTTGCCCCATTGCTGGTTCTGGAAAGGCTGCTGGGTGCTGGGAAGGCTGCCCAGGAGTGGGGACAAAGTAGTGTGCTAAGATGTGACATCTGCCTGGGGAGAGGGTAGGGCAGAAGACCCAAAGTAACCACAGAAGCAACCTCAGCATCCATCCTACTGCCTCACCAGTTGAGCTAGAGGTGGCCTAGCTCAGCACTTTCCCAGGGCTGGGGTCTCCCCTGCAGACCCTTCCAGGCTGGAGGGTCCTGTTGGTGCTGGGGGTTCCAAAGGATCTACTCAGCCAACAGAGCTGGGATGGGAGTCAGCACCTCTTCTGCTGAGATCAGGCACTGGCACATGAATGCAGCATCCTGGAAGGAGCCCACAGTGTATTGGGGAGCAGCCCACAGCCACCAGAAGACCTGCCCCATCCCATCCCATCCCATCCCATCCCATCCCATCCCATCCATGGGAGGCCAGCTCACCAGGGATGCCCTGTGTCAGCATTTTGCCACAGATAAATAGGGGAGGAATGTGGCAGCTCTGGCCCCCAGGATTTGCCAGAGGGAAAACCAGGGCCCTGGAGCTGCTGGTGCCCTTGCCTCTGCCAACACCAGCCTGGGGGGTGGCAGTGAGTGTGCCCAGAGCTCCTGGCCCTGCATGGCCCCAGGGAGCAGAACGATGCACAGCACAGCATCCTGTGACCTCCAGGATGGAGGGAGAAGCACAAACAAGAACAGCATGAGCTGTTATACCCAAAGCAGACACTTCCATCCCAGCTGATGTGCAAGGAGAGGAAAGGGAGGGGGGAGAGAAGCAGCAGCTGGGATCTTGGAGAACAATGTGGAGAGGAAAAGAAAGAAGGAAAGAAAGAGAGAGGAAGATGAGTGCAGCTGAGTGGCCTGCGGTTGTCAGCCCCTTCTGGGGGAGGGCAGCAGGAAGGTTACTGATCAGCCAGATCTGAAGCCAGACAAACTATTTCCACATGCCAATAAAACCCCAAGCACGAGGGGTTTGCAGGGCTCTGGGGGCCCCATGCTGCCTCTAAAACAAAACAGAAGAGCTGGGAAGCTCACCCAGGCAGGAGCTGGCATGTGGAAGGGAGCACAGTGCTGGCATCTGACCTTTCCTTCCTCATCCTCCTCCTCAGCAGCTGCAGCTCATCCCTGCCAGCATTGCTTGGCCTGCCTGCAGTGGACACATGGAAAAGCACCTGGGCAGTGCAGCCTTGGCTCAGTGGGGTGGGTGATGCTCAGCCTGAACCCTTGCCTCCCACGTGGGACTGAGAACTGAGAACCTCACTCTCACCTTGCCCCTGTCTTTGGTAGGCTCCAGCACGTGGGGTCAGGGATCTAAAGGCTGAAAGCATCCCCAGAGCCAGCCCTTCAGAGGGGCCAGGCTGAGGCAGCCCACTCCCCAGGGACCCTGGCAGCCCCAGCCCTCCCCATGCCGAGATGGGGACATTGCCCAAGCCACAGCTGACAGAGTCCTGCTGCCCCCTGTGCCCTGTCACACAGCGACCTTGGCTGAGCCTCTGGCTGGCCCAGGACTCACTCCCAGCAGCCACAAACACCACTGCAGTCGCTGAGACCTCACTGGAGAGGAAAGCAGCTGCTGTAACTCACCCAGACAAGGCACCCACCTCCCCAAACCAGAGTGGCTTGTCAGGGGAGGCCACAGCACCACCCAGCCCAGCTCAGCCCTTGTAGTGCCCACATGGGTCCCCCACACTCCCATCTCTCTGTGGGGAAAGGAGGAGGATGCCTGCTTAGTATTAACTGCCCAGTGGCACTTGTGGACATACCAGAGGGGCAGTGGGCACCTGGTGTCTGCCAGGCTCCGTGCCACCCAGTGCTCTCTCCCACACTCAGGGTGACCAACACCAGTTCCAGGCTGCCAGCAGAGCCCAGCAAGCTCTCAGCATGTCCCCAAGCCACCCATGTGCTGTCCCACAGTCCCAGAGCTGTGTCTGTCTCCACATCTCTGCCCTCTTCCTGCCATTTGGGGCAGTTGGAGAGTCAGGACTCCAGCCCAGTGCCTCAGCCTGCAGGAAATCTCTTCAGCCTTTGACCATTTGCTCCCCAGGCACAGGGACTGGATGACTGCAACCTTCCCTGCTTTGTTGCAACAGCTGCAGAAACTTTGAACCCCTCACTGCTGGGGAAACCTCCTGTTGTGCCCTGGGTGCAGGAGCCAGGAGGGGAGGGCAGTGCTGCCATCCCCTCTGGACACGAGAGAAGGCCATTGAGGAAGACATCCAAGGACACACCAAGGTTTGTCCTTGTCTGCTTTGGGCATATTTGGCAACTGAAGGGTTTCAGCTGAGAAGGCAGCCTGGAGGTCAGAGCCTCACTGCTCCCTGCTCACACACCACCAGTGCTCATGCCTCCAAGAAATGCTCCACCTTTGCTGTCTTGGCTAACAGTGCAGAAGGAAAACTGAGCAAAGCTCTGTGCCTTGCCCCCTCATCCCATCCCATCCCATCCCATCCCATCCCATCCCATCCCATCCCACCAAGGTAAAACCATCAGGCTCCGCAGCTCCAGCTGCCCACAGCCACTTCCCAGCCTTTCCCTGCTCCGGGAAATCCACAGATTTCACCAGAAAGCCACAAAGATTCCTCTGCTCCGCGGGGCTGTCCCCTTGCCCCCGCTCCCACCCTGCCTCCCGCTTTCAGCACCGGCTGCTATTCTGCTCAGGTCCTGCTGGCGTGCTCCTCACCGCAGCATCCCAGCCGGCAGTGACTAACATCTGTCACATGTTTGCTCTCTCATCCTCGCCCGGAGGCAGGAAAGCTTCTGCGTGTGTGTGCACGCAGCCTTCCACATGCCAACGCAGCAGCCCCGGGTTAGAGCCCGCAGCTCGCTCTGGTGCTGGGAGGTGTTTGCAGCAAAGACAGAGCCTTGCCTCGAGAGCAGGAGGTGCTGCTTGGCTGTGGTCTGCAATCCCAAGGCAGTTTGTGCTCCTCCATCACCACAGAGCATCTGCAAACACCCAGGCTTGGCCAGTGTGGCATCCTGCAGGCCAAGCAGCACCCAGCACATGCCTCCAGCCCAGCTCTCCATGCTGTCCTGACCAGCACTGGCACACAGGGCTCACCACGACACAGCCTGCTTCATCCTGCCTGATCCAGGTTCTGGGTGATGCTGGTGTCAGCAGGGCTGCAAGCAAGGAAGGAGAAGGTGAGTGTGGTGCCCCCAGAGGACCAGAGCTGTGGAGGGACCCTGAACATCTTGGGGCTTCTTGGAGAAGAACAGCTCCTGACACTGTAAGGAGAGATCATGTCCTGCTGCCAGGAGGTGAAGGCTCCCACACCACCCCCATGCCAGGCTGCTGTAACTCATAAGCCCTTTGAGACAGGCACCCTTGAAGCTTTCTCCAAGTCTCTCAATGTTTGCTCTTTTTCAATCCAGGGCTGCAAACAGAGCTGGATTCCACTGGTCACACTCTCACCACACTCAGTGGTCCTCATCTCCCACCCAGACAGACTTAGTGGTGTGCTGCACCCAACATGGAAGAGCTGGGAGGCTGGAGACACAGAACACCTCTTCATCATCACCTGCCATCAGGAAAGTGGTTTGTGGAGCTCAGCAGGGCTTACAGCTCCCCAGCCCCAGTATCACAGTATCAGTACCACAGTATCACCAAGGTTGGAAGAGACCTCAAAGATCATCCAGTCCAACCTGTCACCACAGACCTCATGACTAGACCATGGCACCAAGTGCCACATCCAATCCCCTCTTGAACACCTCCAGGGATGGGGACTCCACCACCTCCCTGGGCAGCACATCCCAATGGTGAATGACTCTCTCCGTGAAGAACTTTCTCCTCAGCTCCAGCCTGAACTTCCCCTGGTGCAGCTTGAGACTGTGTCCTCTTGTTCTGGTGCTGGTTGCTAGAGAGAAGAGACCAACCCCTTCCTAGCTACAACCACCTTTCAGGTAGTTGCAGAGAGCAATGAGGTCACCCCTGAGCCTCCTCTTCTCCAGGCTAAGCAACCCCAGCTCCCTCAGCCTCTCCTCACAGGGCTGTGCTCAAGGCCTCTCCCCAGCCTTGTTGCCCTTCTCTGGACACCTTCAAGCCCCACCGAGGCTGTGGGCTTCTGAGAAGGTCTGATCCCAGAAGGGACCTCAGGAAGCCACCTAGCTCCATCCACAGCATGGCAGGACCTGGTGCACCCCAGGCTCTGCTGTGAGGGAAGTGCTGGTTGGAAAGCCATGCTGAGCACAGCCGTCCTGCACGGTCACTGCTCCCCTCCAGGGGATGGAAACCACAGCAGGGTTTTACGATGGCATTAAACTCGATGTTCCAAGCAGCTCTGGTCCTGCAGGACCTTCTCAGAAGGGTTATTCCAGCCTGAAGGGCAGATTTGCCAGCAACAAATCCAAATGAAGCCAGCAGCCACGGGGCTGTTTGCACACCTTCTGCCAAGAAACGCTGCAGCCTCCAGCACGAGAGGGGCATCAGTGTGGGGGTTTCATCCTCTCTCCTTTCCTTTTCCTAGTAAATTAATAATAATGGTAGTAAACTCCCCTTGGCTTTATCCTCCCCCACCAGAGCAGATTCAATTAGCAGCTTCTCTAAGAGGCAGAGGTGGGATTTACTCCCAGAACAGGAGGCATGAAGATGTAGGGCAGTGGGAAATTTCCATCTGCCCCTCCCCAACCAAATTCCCCTCCCCAACCATTCCCAGCACTGAGGATCAGATAAGCTTCCTGGCTTGGCTTCCACACTAACAGGCTTGAGAGGCACAGCCTGTGGTTGGGATAAAGAAGCCCATGGTCACCTTGGGGACCTGACACCAGATCCCTGTCCTTGTGCAAAGTGGATGCCATCACCCATCCCTGGATGCTCTCTAAGTCTTAAGCATCCCTCAAAGCTGCCTTGGCACCCACTAGAGCTGGGTAAAAACTGAGTTAGTAGCTGCTGATGGCCAAAGTGCCCCAAAATATCCCAGGCTCAAAGTGAATTCCCGTGCTACTGGTGGGCAGCTGAAACCTTAATAGGTCTTGTATCAAAAGGGCCAATCCCCAGCCCAGGATGGAGCTGCAGCCTTGGGGCATCCAAAGCATTCAGCTGGCTGGAGCAGCTACACCCACAGAACCCCAGCATGCTGGGGCTTGGAGAGGAGCTTTGGAGATCTTTTGGTTCAACCCCTGCTAAAGCAGAGCACCCACAGCAGCTTGCCCAGGCTCACAATGTCCAGGCAGGTTTGGAATCTCTCCAGAGAAGACAATTCCACAGCCTCTCTGGGCAGCCTGCTCCAGGGCTCCAGCACCATCACAGCTTCAGATGAAACCTCCTGGGTTCCAGTTTGTGTCCATTGCCCCTGGCACTGGGCACTACTGAAAAGGAGCCTGACCCCATCCTCACAACATCAACACTTCAGATATTGATCACCATTACCATCCTCATCCCAGCACCATGCCCCACACAAGGGACCAGAGGACCCAACCCACCCCTGTATCATCCTGCTGCTGCTCTCAGGCAGCTTCCCAGCTCCGAGCTCCCAGTGAGGGCTGCTGTGGCCACGCAGAATCATAGAATCAACCAGGTTGGAAAAGACCTCGGAGATCAGCAAGTCCAACCTATGACCTAATCCCTAACACCTCCTGACAACTAAACCCTGGCTCCAAGTGCCACATCCAGGCCTTTGTTAACACCTCCAGGGACGCTGACTCCACCACCTCCCTGGGCAGCACATTCCAATGGCCAATTACTCCTTCTGTGAAGAACTTTCTCCTCACGAAGGAGAGGCAATGATGCACCATCAAGCCCTCCGTGTCCTGCAATCGCTATTTGATTCCCTTTTCAAGGGGCTGCAACGTGGGGCGAGTTTGTCTTTCAAACCAGCTTGTTTGTGGAATTGCCAAAAAAGGGGAAGAAACAAATAAAAGAGGGAAGGGGAAAAAAAAGAGGGGAGAAGGAAGCGGCAAAGGAGGGAAGGGAAGCAGCAAAGGAGGGAAGGGAAGCAGCAAAGGAGGGAAGGGAAGCAGCAAAGGAGGGAAGGGAAGCAGCAAAGGAGGGGAGAAGGAAGCGGCAGAGGAGGGGAGAAGGAAGCGGCAGAGGAGGGGAGAAGGAAGCGGCAGAGGAGGGGAGAAGGAAGCGGCAGAGGAGGGGGGAAGGAAGCGGCAGAGGAGGGGAGAAGGAAGCGGCAGAGGAGGGGGGAAGGAAGCGGCAGAGGAGGGGGGAAGGAAGCGGCAGAGGAGGGGGGAAGGAAGCGGCAGAGGAGGGGGGAAGGAAGCGGCAGAGGAGGGGGGAAGGAAGCGGCAGAGGAGGGGGGAAGGAAGCGGCAGAGGAGGGGGGAAGGAAGCGGCAGAGGAGGGGGGAAGGAAGCGGCAGAGGAGGGGGGAAGGAAGCGGCAGAGGAGGGGGGAAGGAAGCGGCAGAGGAGGGGGGAAGGAAGCGGCAGAGGAGGGGGGAAGGAAGCGGCAGAGGAGGGGGGAAGGAAGCGGCAGAGGAGGGGGGAAGGAAGCGGCAGAGGAGGGGGGAAGGAAGCGGCAGAGGAGGGGGGAAGGAAGCGGCAGAGGAGGGGGGAAGGAAGCGGCAGAGGAGGGGGGAAGGAAGCGGCAGAGGAGGGGGGAAGGAAGCGGCAGAGGAGGGGGGAAGGAAGCGGCAGAGGAGGGGAGAAGGAAGCGGCAGAGGAGGGGAGAAGGAAGCGGCAGAGGAGGGGAGAAGGAAGCGGCAGAGGAGGGGAGAAGGAAGCGGCAGAGGAGGGGAGAAGGAAGCGGCAGAGGAGGGGAGAAGGAAGCGGCAGAGGAGGGGAGAAGGAAGCGGCAGAGGAGGGGAGAAGGAAGCGGCAGAGGAGGGGAGAAGGAAGCGGCAAAGGAGGGGAGAAGGAAGCGGCAAAGGAGGGGAGAAGGAAGCGGCAAAGGAGGGGAGAGGGAAGCGGCAGAGGAGGGGAGAAGGAAGCGGCAGAGGAGGGAAGGGAAGCGGCAAAGGAGGGAAGGGAAGCGGCAAAGGAGGGGAGAAGGAAGCGGCAAAGGAGGGGAGAAGGAAGCGGCAAAGGAGGGGAGAAGGAAGCGGCAGAGGAGGGGAGAAGGAAGCGGCAGAGGAGGGGAGAAGGAAGCGGCAGAGGAGGGGAGAAGGAAGCGGCAGAGGAGGGGAGAAGGAAGCGGCAGAGGAGGAAAAAGGAGGAAAGAAAAAAGATGAAAGAAAAAAAGGAGGAAAGGAAAAAAGAGGAAAAAAAAGGGGGGGAAAAAAAGAGAAAGAGAAAAGCCACCAAGCAGCCCTGCTACAATGACTAATTAGCTGGCTCCTGCCTCCTACCCTGTAAACAAATGTATTTGTAACCAATTTGCAAGCACTTTGCATAAGGGGCCCAGAACACTCGTGCCTGTTTGATGCATTTTGACATTAATTTGATAATAGCAGCTTAACAAGGAATCCAGGCTCCCCAGCTATAAATATGCTGCTTTCCCACTTCCTTTTATCTGCACAGTGAAATAATGTTGTTTTTCCCCCTGCTGCAGTAACCACCATCCAACCCTTTCATGAATGCCCTTTATGTCCTTTAGCATTTTCAAGGCTTCTTTTTTGCCTTCCCCCCCCCCCCCCCATTCTCCCCCTCCTCCTCCTGCTGGAGAAAGTAAAAAGAGGTTTATTAGTTGTATTTTTAATTCCTGTTCGTCAGGGGGGGAAAGCAGAGGAGAGGACAGAGATGGTGCTCTGATAATGCTGCTTCCAGGAGACAGGGATGAGAGACTTGTTTGCTCAGAAAGCTTTCTCCATGCCTTTGAGCTTCACAGGAGAAAGCAAGCTCATCCTCCTCCTCTCCTCCACTCACAGGACCACAGGCTCACAGCATGTCAGGGGTTGGGAGGGAACCTCCAGAGACCATCCAGTCCAACCCCCCTGCCAGAGCAGGGCCGTAGCATCCAGCACAGCTCACACAGGAGCACATCCAGGTGGCTCTGGAAAGCCTCCAGAGAAGGAGGCTCCACAACCCCTCTGGGCATCCTGCTCCAGCGCTCTGGGACTCTCACAGACAAGAAGTTCCTCCTCATGCTGAGGTGGAACCTGCTGTGCTGGAGTTTGTATCCACTGCTCCTTGTCCTATCCCAGGGTATAGCTGGGCAGAGCCTGTCCTCCACTGGCACACCAGAAAGCAAATCCAAGCACAGTGAAGTGGGGCCAGGACACTGGAGTCCACTCTGAATGCCAGCCAGCAGAGCACCATGGCCCCCAGCTCCAAAGAGTGGCACTGTAGGACCACTCTACTGAAGCTCTGCTTGAAGGGACAGTTCCACATCCACCACAGGGGAACAGCATGGAAAGGGCTGGATCACAGGGACTGAAGTGGGGCTACAGCCCCAGCACTGACCCTCCTCTGCCCAACACAGGCAGGCTGCAGAGCTGCAGTTAGTAGGAACCTGCTGCTTTCCCAGCAGGCTGGTACTTGCTGCCCAGCAAGCCCAGTTAAATCAGGCAGCAAAAAGCCAGCTGGGCAGAAAGCAGAGGCAGAGAGGTGGGGAAGGGAGGAGAGGACAGCCACAGCCCCACTGTGAGGTTCCTGGGTGGGCAGGGGAATCATTAATGACCCAGACCTCCATGTACAAGGTCTCCTTTCCTTTCCCCCTCACATAGCACAAGCTTTCTTCTCCACCATGCCTTGACAGCACTGTTTCTCCCCTCCTCATGGTCCCCCCCAAGACTTTCCACCTATCCCTGGGGACAGAACCTTGCTCACACATTGGTTCTCACTTCTGCATCCTTCACCTCTGTCTTGTGTTCTTCCCTCTTCCCACAGCTGGGTCTAGAGGACAACAGGGATCTGGGAATGGTCTTCTGCACAGCCACACTCTGCCGTGAGCCCAAAGATCTCTCACTGCCCAGGGGCTAGAGAGCATCTCCAGAGCTGAAGGGCTCCAGCCCTGTGGTCATCCACCCCCACCAGGAGGTGGGTAGGAAAGGAGAGAGAAAATCCACAGAGCAGGCCAGCAGCCTTCCCAATGCTATTTCTTCCTTCCCTTTAAAACCATCTTGGATTGCCATGATCTAATTTGAGGCACTTGCCCAGCCTCCTCCTTCCCCACAGCAAGCAGAAGTGCCTCTCACCCCTTCTCCCTGCCTCTCCTCAGAGATCAATACTCCATTTGCTCACATAATGGCTGCAAGGGTGAGGGCAAAACCAGAAACACACTGAGACATCCAAGTGCTTGCAGGAAGCTCTCTCCCAATGCCAAGGGCAGCTCTTCACCCTCATGCCTTCACTCCAGTCCCCTCCTCTGGACAATGAGTTGTCTCCCTCCTCTCCAACACATAAGCTGGCAGAGAGCAGAAGATCAGCACCAAATGGGGAGAGGCTTGTTCCATGCAGCCTTCCCCAGGTCTCCTCCCATCAGTGTGCCCTACCCACCGTGGCCCTCTCAACTGTTTCCCCCTTAAGTCGTTCCCTGGGATGGTTAATGCCAAAACCCCAAGGCAAGTCCCAGAGATAAGCTGGAGGCTTAGCAGAGGCCCAAAGCACATTCTTTCCTCAGCCTCCTCCCTCCTTATCTCTTCCCTCCCTCCCCCCACAACACATTTAGATAAAAGTTACTGGAACAATAAAAATCCATAACTTAAACACAAGCATAGGAAGGATGCAGGGAAGGTCTCTGCTCCATGCCCTGGTGAGCAGACCTGGCAGAACAGAAAAACAACAGAGGAGAGGCCATGAGCCTCTCCAAAACAAAACCTGGTGCAGGACCTTGGATCCCTGTGAGGTGAGATCACAGCCCTGGTGCTCTCCTGCAGTCTCACCACGAACCCTGCAGGCTCACTTACCTTTAAAAATGGATCACATCAGTTTTGAGTGATCTCCTGCTGCTGCACCTGCCTGAGGTGAGCTGATTTGAGCACAGGGGTGTTTGAGCAGGTACATCCTCTTCCCCTCCTCAGCCAGGTGGAGTCATCATCCCTGGAGGAGTTCCAGAAGCTGTAGATGTGGCACTTCAGGATGTCCTTTAGTGGCCAAGGCAGTTGGGTTATGGCTGGACTCAATGATCTTAAAGGGTCTTTCCCAATCTCAATGATTCTCTGATCCTGTGATGGTTGTTCTGCCCCCCAGCAGCACAGCTCAGCAGTTGAGATCCAGGGAGGAAGAGTTTCCTAAACACCAGGGAGCTCCTGGAACACCCAGCTGAGCCACAGCCATGAGCACCAAGGTGCACAGAGCATCCCCTGCAAACCTCAGACCTGGGGGGATTGAGGCTGTAAACTCCATGGGCACCAACCACCCCAGCACTCCCACAGCTCCCAGGCCAGCTGGGGCTACATCCCTGCCCACACATTCCTCCATCTCACATCCCTGCCCACACACTCCTCCAGCTCACATCCCTGCCCACACCCCCCTCCAGCTCACATCCCTGCCCACACCCCCCTCCAGCTCACATCCCTGCAGCTTCCAATGCCCCCCGAGAGGATGGCTTTGGGGCTTTGGTTTTAAAGGGAAAGAGGAGGCAGGAGGCAAGGAGAGAGCCCTGGTTCCAGCTCAGTTTCACTCTTTATTTGAAGTTTTACATGCCACCAGCATACAGGAAAGTTGCACATTCAGAACTCGACTCACTACTAGAACAAAGGGCCAGATGCAAACACAAGTGGCAAACGAGTGCACAGATGGAGGAGCCCAAACCCAGCAGCTTGTCGGTCTTTGGGACCAGGTTATGCCACATTCCGAGGGCACCTGAGGCCTCAGAGGTGAACCCCACAGTTCTGAGGGCCACCTCCCTGCAGGACCATGGTTGTGACCTGGGTCTTCTCTCCTGGACTGGCACTGTTCTCCCCCAGCCAAGCTGAGGCAGCAGTGTTGGGTACCCACCTCTAGCAGAGCCGAGGGCGTTTGGGGACCGGCTGCCCGGGCGATGCTTTTCTGCGCTCCCCCTGTCCGTGGATGCCAGCAGTTTCCACCAGGAGGAACAATTCCCACTGCTGCTCATAGGGGGAGATGACAGAACCAGGGACTCTTACACTGACATTTTCTTTTCAAAGAAAAACTTTTGACAGAAAACCATTCCCCCCCCCCTCACCCTCCCAGCCCCCTCCCTGGCAGCCTTGGGCAGGGACTCGCAGCTTCCACTTCAAAGGACAAACTTCAAACCCCAAATCCAGTGTCCTAATGGTTTTGTGCTACATTACTTAATTGTCATACAGCTAATTAGCAATGCCTGATTTCACATTCTCTGTGCAGAGATGAAGTCCACAAGAGAAGGGGGAGGGCTACTTAATAAATAAAACAAGGCACCAGGCAGCCAGGCTCTGACGGCAGCAACATAAACCGTTACACTTGACCATTTAAAACAACAAAATAAGTGAAATAACACCACCCCCCCCCCCCCGCCATGATTAAACCTATATTGATCTGGCCTCCTTCAGACCTCAGAGCTCTGCAAGGTGGGGGGAGGGAGGGAGAAGCCGAGGCAGGGAGCGGGGGGCTCGGCCGGCGCGGCCGCGGCTCGCCGGCGTGCGGCAGAGATCTTCACCGCTCTAATTATTTCCCTATCACCCAGCAAGATCAGGATCGATAGAGGGTACAGGCTGACCCTTCTCCTCCAGTGGCAGGGGGAAATGACAGGAGGGAAGAGAGAGGAAAAATAAAATAAATAAAGGGAGGAGGAAAAAAAACCCCAACCCCGAAAGGGGGAGGGTGAAAGGAGAGCGTCAGAGGTCAATGCCACAAAACAATAGATATTGATGTCTCCATTCATTTCAAACAGCGGAAAGGTCAATGCCTCCCTTGCCTCGTGTTTTATGGCTGAAATCCTGCTGCTAACAGCAACAATGTTAGTAGTCAGACCTCATCCATCCTGCTTTATTATTATGATTATTTCTAACCAGGTTAGCCATTTTGAAGAGTGGAGGAAAGCTGGGGAGGCAGCAGTGGGAGGCAGGGCAGGGGGAGAAGAGGGGAAGCTGCCCTGCAAATCAAGGGCAGGGATGGTTCCCGTTAGTTTTTGAGCCAGCCTGTCCCATCCCCCCCCCCCCCCCAAACCTGTGCTCCAGTTTGTCCCTCACTGCCCCCTAAAAAATGAAGAGGGCCTGAGGCAGCATCCCTTCACTATTAATCATTATTCCCTGTACAACATCCCAATTGGTTTCTATGGAAATGATTCTCCTGCTAGAGTACCCTGGCTGCACATCTCATCAAAGAGGCAGGAGAGCTGCAGTGGAAGGAGATTTGCCTCTGCAGTGCCCAGCACGGCTCCTCTGGCTCCAGCACAGGTCTCCCTGCAGGCAGGGGAGAGGAGCCTTGGCTGGACACTCTCTGCTGTGACCAGCCATGGAGGGACAGCATCTCCCATCAGACACAACACTTCTGCACCCATCAACTCCACCAAGGGAAAGGCCTCAGGCCCCTGTGGCTGTGGAGGACATCCCATCCCACAGCACCCTGCACCTCTCAACTCACAGCCCTGCTGCTGTATGCCTGTCATGCCTCTGAAGAGCAGCAAGTTGAAGGGACATATCCTGCCCTGCCAGTCTCAGGTGCCTCAGCAGAGGAGGAGGTGGTCATGCAAGTTAAAGCCATCAGGGTCACTGTCCTGGTCCCTCTCAACCTGCATTCACAGCCCCAGCCCTGCCCTCTCCTCACACCTTGCCTGGAGGGGACAGTGTCTTGCACCCCTGCAAGCTCCCTCGGGCCAGGCAGGTGAGTCCTCCCCTTCCACAGAAGGGGAAACTGAGGCCAGTGGCAGTCACCAGTGTGTGCCTGGCTTCCAGTTCGAGGTCCCTGGCACAGTCCTGCCCTGCTTTCCTTTCACTCCCATCTCTTCTCCTGCTGAGCCACCTGCCCAGCTGACAGGCTGCTGTAGTCCCAACCTGGCCACATCACACAGCCCCTCTCCAAAGCTGGGCAGTGGGTTCACTGCCATTTCCTAAAGAGTCTGAAATCAGCTTTGCAGAGCAGCTCAGGAAGCATCCTTCAACCTACAGTCCCTCCAACAGACCTACTGAAACCCCAAAGACAGCCCCACCACACACCAAACCCATGACCTCAGAGCCTGCAGGAGCCAGCCAAGCCTTTGAACATCAGCAGAGCAGCTTCTGATTGTCCACTCCACTGGAGTGTCCCAGAGCAGCCTTCTCCCAAAGGAGCAGGGACACCTCAGGGGTGGGCAAAGCAAAGATCTCTCCTGCAGTCCCCCAAAGATCAGAGGAGTGGATTTGGAGCACAGCAAGAGACAGGCCAGCAGGGCCTGGGAATCCTGCAGGGGCTCTCCCTGCGCGAAGGGCACCTTCTGTAACCGCACTCATTTATCGTGGGCAGCGGCACCAGCAGGCTCCCAGATCACCTCATCAGATGCTCACAGACAGCAGAAGGCGGATTTCTGGGGAGAGAAGGGGGCAGACACCAGAGGAGGGGGGGGGGGGGAATTCACATTCACTGAAAGGCAGGAACAAAACCTCCAGCTCTCCATTCTTCTCTCCTCCTCCACCGCCGCAGCGCGGAGCCTGGGTGCTGCGCGGGCTCCGAGCCCCATCCACTGCTCGGCTCAGAACATATGGTGCTGTGTTTAATAGCCCAGCTCTGCCAATTGGGGACTATTAGGGTGGGTTCTTTTCCCAGTGTAAATGTTGCAGAATATAAATTGTAATTAACACCGATGCCAAAATAGCACTTAGAGAAAATAAGCACATTATTAACATCTGGTGGATCCTGCCTGGAGTGCAGAAGCAGCGGAAATTCTCACTCACCAGAAGAGGATCTGGAGTAGAGACGTGGAGCACTGGCCCAGGGTTGGGGGTGGAAGGAGGTTTTTTCAGCTCCTCCTCATTATTTGGGGTCCTGTCTGCATCACCTGTGGGTGACCTTTCCCAGCCCTGATTGCCACTGGGAGGATTTGCAGCAGGACTTCTGACCCGCTGGTGGGTGGTCAGGTGTCAGAACGTGGTGCCCCGGGCACCAGAGCAACAGTGCCAGAAAGCATGCCTGCTTGCCTGCCCTGACCCAGCCAGGCTGGAGGCAGGTGGGCATTGCTCTGCCAAGCAAGAGGCACAGCAGGTTTCACCAGGTGACTCCAGCCCCCAGACCAAAGCCTTGACACCACCATTAAGCAACTGGTGTTTTCTGTCCCCCATCACAGGTTTTCCAGCTGGGCAGGAACAGGTGAGTTGGCAGTTCTGCCAAACTCTTGCCTGTGCCATGGTGTGGATGTGGAGGGGACGCCCCTGCTGAGGGTAGGGATGGCCTCACTCCTCTAGCACCAAGCACTGGGATTCCTCCACAGGACAAAAAGGTCCCTGCAGGCAATAAGAGAGCTGCCTCCATCCCCTCAGCCTTCCCTCTAGCCTGCCCGGAGGCGCAAGGAGGAGAAAGCAGCTTTGCTAATGCTTCAAGCAAGGAGGAGGAAGCAGCTTTGCTTTACCAACACTCACTGCCTAGCCCTCACTATTCTAGGAAAGAAAGCCAGACAAAAACTAGGCAGAGCTGAAGTGGCCTGAACTGGACAGAGCAATGGCTCACGTTCCTGCCAAAGAGCACAGCTGATTCGCTGGAGCGAGGGAGGAGAGGAGAAGACAGCTGCTGGAGAGGGAGGAAGGGATTCAAACAGACAAGTAATATGACAAGAGGTAGAAAGAACGACCTCGTTGGGAGAAGAGGAGAGAAAACAGTGGCAGGATGCCAAGAGCAGGGCACCAGCTCCTGGTGCTCGCCTGCCTGGTGCCTCACCTGAGGCAGAGTCTCCAATGCTTCAGGAGCGATCGCGGCTCAGCCACGCCTGCACCAGGAGGAGCAAGACCCAGCAGCACCACCCTGTCACTGGCTGCAAACTGGAGACTGCTGCTCTAACCCTGGCCCAAGGGGGGACTGGAGAGAAGCTCAGGGCAGACAGCACATGCCTGCAGGGGTCACTTTTGGCAACGCACAGGCTTGTGCTTGTAGAAAGGTTGGCAGCAACCTGCTCGTCAACACCGTTACCTACCCAAGCACCAGGCCTGCTGCAGCCTGGCTCAAGAATCACAGCAGCAAGGCAGATTTCCAGGCAGGTTCACACCTGACTGAGGGAGAAGTAAGGAGGGGAAATCCTCCAAAGCTGTAAGATGCATTTAGCTTTCTTCTATCCCATCAGACCAGGCTTTCTATGCCCTGCTGATAGCAGAGCGTCGTGTGGGAGCTGGCACCTCGTGTAGAAAATGCCAACGAGGCTACGGGGACATCACCTCTGGGTGACACTGGGCCTGCCCCAGAACAGCACTGCTCAACACATCAGCTGAGATGGAGATGTCAGACAGCTCCAGCTGATGGCTGTTTTGCAGAAGATAGGCCCAGTGTGCTGCCACAAAGTACTCCAGCAGAAGGGAAATCCGACTGCCACCCCGAAAGATAGCTGCAGGAACTCCTGTCTCGGCTTTTGGTACAGCTGTCTGATGCTTTCAAAAGTGCTCAGTAAATAAGGCAATATGAAAGTGATCCAGACCACTACTGATGCCTGAGGAAGATTCTGTGGAGCAGAGAAGCTGACTGAAATCACACACTGAAAATACTTCCTAACATCTCTAAAATTAGCAGGAGCTGAAGGCATGGGATCTAAGCACAGAGCTGGAACACCACATTCCCATCCGCGCTGCGAGACGGACCGCGCTCAAAGCGGATTCCAGCCCCCCACGTACTCCCTGGAGGAGGCATCACCTACCCTAGCACAAGGATTTCCAAAGGAGCTGATGGGACAGCACCAGCAAAGAACACACTGTGGCTGAGGTGCCAATGACCTTAATTTGTTGCTCACAAATATTAACTAAAAACCAAAAATGAGTCCTTGTGGTACTTCTCAGTCAAAAGCAAAACCCTCCTTTAAACATCAGCAATTGCATCTGTGGGGCTGCCAAGGCCTGCCTGCAACACGGAGGAGATGTGATGCACTTCAGCAGAGCAACACAGTTTTGTGCCCCTTCGCTGGCTCAGGCTTTCTACTTTGCCAACAACAGACTGAAGCAAAGAATGATGTCCACCAATATCACAAAGCACACTGCCAAAGTACACAGGGGCCCCTAGGAGACACACCAGGCGACACGGGGTGGGGGGGAAAAGAGCATCGTCGAGTCAGCTGCTCTTACCTTTGACTTCAACAAAACAACAAACCCACTCATAATTAACTGCAAGGAAAATACCCATCAGATTGCAGAAGCCTTGGAGACAGGATTGTTCAGATGCAAGCAATATCCAGCAGCAATATCCCCACTGCAAAGGAGCAGCCTCTTCCATTCTGCAGTCGCACTGGTTGGAAGGGATCGTGCAGCGTCCATCGAGGCGGCCGGGACCGACCCGGGGGAGCCCAGGCACGCGAGAAGCTGCTCCGCGTGCTCACGCCGTCCTTCCCACGCCCAGACAGTCACCACCACAGGTTGGGAGGCTCCTCAGCCACTCTGCTTTTAAACAAGGTAATTTCATCCAAGTGTCGCATGGGGACATCTCTGATGACCTCTGTCAAGTCCTCGTGAAGCAGAGGGAAAATGACGACATTTAACGCCGGGCGGTCCGCCTGGAAACTGAACCAGACACAGGTTGTTAGCTGAGGGAAAATGCAGAGTCTCCAGAGCAAGAGAAGAGGATTGCAGTGGGGGGGCATGGAGAAGTTGCTCAGCTGGAAGTCAAGATCTCCCACTCTCTTCTCCATGGGTCAGCAGGGAGTGCAGGCTGGGCTTGCAACCCTTTCCAGCGAGCCTCTTGAGCTGACACAAACCCAGACCGGGCCTGACGTGGGGAGAGAAAGGTTTCAAACATTAACACAACATCTTGGTATCCTCAGAGGACCAGAGATCCTAAGAACTCTGCCCAAGCTGGGCAAGATAACGACTCAAACCACCTACAAACCAGCAGCAAGTTGCAGAGCCATTAAGGAAATCAGGCCAGAGCAGTGCCAGGCATTCCCTGGGGGCTGAGCCTGGGATTATCGCTTCAGGCTGGGCTGCTCTGCATGCAGAGGCTGGGCTCTGCAATTAGAGCACCAGCCAGTTTAGAAAGCTCAGATCTGCAGATAAGCAGTAAGTGTGCACACACACACACACACACACACACACACACACACTGCAGCCTCCATATAAATCCAAACTGCAGAAAATCTCTCTTGGCACCACAGGAATTTGCCCCAGCAGAACCACACGTGAGTATCTCTCTTTGCTACTCAGAATTTTTGGGTTCCAGTTTCTCAGCCTACAAGCTCTTAGAGAAACCTGTGTTCTCCCCTTACCCTCCCAGTTCTTCATGCCAGCATCACACCACTGGGTCTGCCTTCCTGCACACAGCCCATAGCTTGTGAGCAGGAGGCCTGGTACATGAGAGAGGAGCAGCAGGGTTATAACTACAGAGCAGAGCAAGAGAAGAGCACAAGTTAAAGCCATTTATACAGGGTAAAAAGAGCTGAACAAAAAAAGCCCAGGTCCCCATCAGCAATACTCTAACTGATAGCAACCTGGTGAGTAAGAGAGCATGGGGAGAGAGGACTAGTGTTACTCAGTGGAGCATAACAAGAGCTCAGTCTTTTAAAGCTGGAGGTAAAGGGAAGTTAGGCTACAGCTCAAGCTACACCCTTAAGATGAAAAGACTTGTGACTGTTAGCCCCATGCCACCAAGATGCTTTCTCCCAACCCTGTGACAAGGCCCAGTTCATTATCACTCTAAAGGAGGCAGAGTCAAACTGGCAGCATCAGTCCCTCGAGGCTGAGCCAAGTTGTGCCAGGTCAAAAGAGGAGTTCACTGCTCAGCACACTTCTCCTACACAGAATCATGCCTGGAAAATTCCCAGCCCATCTCTACCACTGAAATGGCTCCAGATTCCTGGCAAATGGAGATGTGGCTTCTGGCAACACACATGAAAGCCCCAGGTAGCAGTACCACCAGCTGAAGAAAAGGCCAGGAGGCACTGGCACTTCCTGGGAGACAGGAAGGATGTTCCCATCCCACTGATGATTTGGAGCAGAGCTGCCAAAAATGCAGTGGAGAAACTCCCATTCCAGGGCTGGTTGCTTAGTTCTGGTGGGTTAAATTAATTTGCCTGAACCCAAGCAGTTGCAGGAGTCAGGATTTCCAGCAACAAAACTACCCAAGGGCAATTTTATCTCTTTCTGCATCGCAGCCCTGCCCTTCATGCCTTGTGCCTAAGGGCTGGCAGAAAAGGACACTGCTCCTCAAGTGGATCTGGGGGCTTGTGGAGGAGCCTACAAGAAATCAACCAGCAAATAACCACTGATCTGGGGAGGCAGTTGGTAAAGCCTGCAGTGAAATTACATAAAACACAGCAAATGTCTGTTTGATAGTCCCTCCTCTGCCTCAGCTCTTCAGGTTCCTTATCCAACACCACAGTCCTGCAGAGAAAATCATGTTAATAGAGCAAGTTTACTGAAGTTCAGTGAGGAAGAAACAGCCATCTCCCCAAGGCAAAGAAACCTCTGCCTCTCTCTCTCTCTGCATTACATAGGCTCTCTCGAATTAGGTCTGCGTGCTGCTGCCTCTCACCCTACACCAAACTGCAGCTTAGAAGCAGCCTTACCATGCAGCTATATAAAAAGCCAAGAACCTAGACAAGTTTAGAGGACAATCTGCCACCACCACAGCTGAAGAACACACAAAAAAACCCAAATCACCCCAAAAACCCCACAAACCAACAAAACCCAACTGAAACACCCACCCCCAAACTCCAGCGCAGTAAATATACCTCGCCGAGAGAGCCTGGGTTTAGAGGAGAGGTTTGCACTTCAGCTTCTTCATCAATGATTAAATAAATTAAAGGAAAGCTTTGTAATGTTGTTCTTCCCCCTCCCCATATACACACACCCCCCAACAGGAAACTCTCTCTTACTGCAAACCTTGTAAATTCCATACCCCAGCAAGTTGACGCCGGAGAATTCTTTCCATGTACAATTTGGGTGATTTAAGAAAGAGGGAGCTGGGGGCAGGGAGGGGTGAGGGGGGGTGGAAATCCCAATCAAATGCACATGGCTCACCATTATTCTCAGCTAAACGTGCGTGCAAAGCCTCTCCTTTAACTGCCTCTTTAAAGAAACACCCTGATTCTTAACGAGCAGCTGTCACAACGTTCGGCTGGGATTAGCGGCTCCCCGAAAGCAAACTCCCCCTCCGTGCGCGCCCTGCTCCTTCAGTCCTGCCCCCGGAAGGCAATTCCGTTCTTCATACACCTGCCCAGGTGGGCTAGATTAAGTGAGAAGCACTTAGAGCACCGGTTTGAAAGGCCCGGGGCACGGGGAGGAGGAGATAACAAGAAGGGGAAGAGATTGAGTTAATGAGTTGCAGAATAGCTCCTGTAATCTTCCTGACGGTTCTTTCCTCATTCCACACCTGGATGGACTTCAAACTGGAGCTGGCTCTGCAAGCCCAGGGCTCGTAAAATTAAAACCCCAAGGACAGAGAAGGATGTCGACCTGGGGAGACAAAAGAGCTGCAGCTTCAGACATGAAACCCTGCTTTTTTTGCCCCCTTTTTCTCCTTCCCCCCCCCCCCCCACCTCCCCAAGGGAAAGAAGCCAAGGACATGCTTGCTTGCTCCCTCCTACAAAACCTCCAGACTAAACTCATCATGATTAATTAAAGGAAAGTAAGTTTTCTAAGGCAACTGACTAGCAGCCCCTTGAAAACAGATCCTTTAATCAGAAACAACCAGTGGGATAACAAAGAAAATGCCCCCTCCCCTCATCCCCCCCTTCATCCCCACGCACATATTTTCCAGCATAGCTTCTGGTCCAGCAGACTCAGCCCCAAACCAACAACCACCCAGGGGGAAACTTCCACACAGAGGTCTATGAAGTGTCCTGGTTTGGATGTGGACACGTCACAGGCCTGGCTTCAGCAGCTGGCTAGAATCATGCCTGGAGCTTGGAAATGAAAGCAGGGAGCACCCCGTGTCACACATCCCTCCCAGCACCCAGGGAGGTTTCACCTCACTCTGCACTTCCATCCCCAAGGGGCTGTGTGTGGCCGAAAGGGTTAACGGTGCTTCGTTATTTGCCTCCAAAATTATCCCAGAGCAGGTGTGGACTGGCCACAGAAAGGTTATTTTCAAGTGAACAGCTTGGTAAATAGCCTAACACTACGATCTCAATTACTTCCAGCCAGCATGGCAGGATCCAATATGTAGGTCAGGGACAAAGTCAAAGAGAAAAAGTCTAAAGCAAGGCTGCACTTTGATCAGATTTCCTCGATTTTAGCAAGACAAAAGAGTCCCTCCCTGGAATGCAGTTATCTGCCGGCAAACATTCTCTCTGTGTGTTTTCAGACATACCTCCAGAGAGGCCACCAGTCCCCAGGACTCCACCTGCTGATAGAGCTAAAGGGCAGCTCAAAGCCATCAGAGAATCTCATCAGCCAGCCTGTAGGGATGGATTATGCCCCACTGCATCTCTCTGCACCACAGACCGTAGAAGACAGCAGCTCCGCTGCGCTGGCTGCTGCTCAGACTTACCTTCCCTTACTTGTAAGGCAGCATTTGGGACTGAAGAATGCCTTTCCCCTTGAGATTTCCAGAGAAACCTAAGCCCTGTGCCAAATTCAGATGTTTCAGCACGTCCCACTGCACAGATGCTGGCAAGCAGGGCTAAGGGAACACAGGGTGGTATAATTAAGCACTGGCAACAAAAGCAGCTAACACCAGATAAAACAAGGAAATGTGGTGTAGCAGGAGTGGAGGAAGGCCAGAGCTTCCAGCTCCACAAACAGAGAGGAGCTTATGGGAAAAAGAGGCTCTAGAGAAAGAAGAGGACCAGGAGAAGCTTAATTTGGGGGGAACAGAGCAAAGAGAGGATGGAGCAGGTGTGGACTCCAGCTTGCAGGACCAATATATGCTGCAGCCATGCACCTTCCCCTCGCTCCATATAGACTTTCCTTGGGCTGGTGAGCTGCTTCAGGAGAGGCACAAGCTTCCCAAGAAAAAAGAATTCAGACCAGCTCACTTTTTGCCATGTACACAACTCTTCCAGCCACAGGCACAAAGCCCTGTTAATCCCCTGCCAGGCACAGCCTGAGTCTGTTTTCCCTGGAAGGCTTGCCCACAGCTGAAAGTTCAAACGTGGCATCAGCCCTGAAAGCTTCCGCCAGCCTACCTGAGCCAGGCTGGAAACTCCCATCCCTGAAGCATGGCATGGTGGAACAGAGGAAGTGCCAGGACAAGCTGGAACAGCTGACACTGGCATGACCCACCACACATGCACACATTTTTCTCATCTCTTCACAGCAGGTCAGACAAACACCTAGAATGTGTTCCGCTGGCCGTGCCCTGAACTCAGGACCAGGGAATGGCAAAGGCTCTCCCTGCTTACAGTGACTGCCAGAAGTGCAGAGCTTCTCCAGAGCATCTTCCAGACATGCTGAAGAAACTGTGGGGTGGACTTGATCTCTGGAGTCCCTTCCAACCTCTAACATTCTGTGCTGCTGTGTGCAGGACCCTTGCACCCCGGTCATCCCCCAGAAACCTCTCACAAGGGGGCTAAAGCCTCCACACGCTGACTCGGAAGCAGACCCATTCCTCAGTGCCACTCTCACTTCCATCCCTGCCAGAGTACCCAAGCTGAGCAGACTTCATTGCCTAACCTCCAAAACAGACTTCAAATGTTCTTGAGGAAAGCTGTTGTGATTCCTTCAGGCTGTTCTTAACTTCACACACTGAGAGATTTCCTCCATGAAGTGCTTTCCTTCAAGGGTGTCTTCCGCCCCCTCACTTCCACATGGACCAAGTCGAGTCCTCCCAAGGCTTGCAAGTTCCCCTCACCTAAAGCCCCACCACTACAGCCTCCAGCCCCAGACAGAAGGGTGCACAAGGCACTCTGGAAGCCATTCACACACAACACTGCCAACTCTGCCACTATCTTCAACACAGCATCCTCTGCCACTGCATCACGTCAGGGAGAAGGAGCAACACACATCAGACTCATCCCCAGCAAAGGCAAATTGCATCTCTCAGCTGTGGTTTCCCTCTGCAAGGCAGGAATGACACTCTGCTGCTTCTCCTGTGAGCTGAGGTTTCCATCAAGCACGCTCACAGGCACAGCTTCTTCCATTCTTTTGCCAGCTGAACTCTGCATCAGTCAAATGTGACCGGACAATTAGAGGGGGAGGGCGCAAGAACCCAAAGAGCGATGCCAAGGCGCCCAGGACACGTCCTAGGGGAGTGCTCTGCCAGAGCAAGCTGAAAGTTATTTCCTAATCTCTTCCACAAATTAAAAAGCTACTGCAATAACTGCTCAATTAGATTTATTTTACTATGGAAATGCTTTAAAGCTGCAGTTAATGCTTCCGCTCAGCCTTTTACACCCTCGTGAAGGGAGAGCACGACAGCGCTGTTCCAATCTTATTACTCAGCCAAGAGAGAGGAGAGGACACTCCTTGAAACCTATTTCATGCACAAACCAATCTGCCCACTGAGGAAGGACTCAGGACTGAATTCCCTGAGCCAGCAGTTAGAACATGCCATTTGGGTCAACCACAGGAATGCATTTAAGCAGGGGGCTGAGTTAGTAGCCCCTAAAGAAGCTACACTAATGTGCCAAATGGGGGGTGGGGTGGGGGGGAGGGTGGTCTCACAAGCTTGTAAAATACTTGAAACACCCCCCCAACCCCCCATAAAGAACATCCCTGGTAGAAGCAAAGGTGTCCAGGCCACACCTCAAGCAAAGTCAGCCTTTGCCAAGCCTGCCAAGGAATTCTTGGGTAACACAAGCTGACAAGGATGCAGTTTGTTATTCAGTCTGTGACAGAATGATTCAGGGGTTTCCAAGAGCAGGAAATGAAACAGACAATGAAAGCTGGAACAGGATGCTAATGATTCACTACACCAGCCTAGTAATACATTAAATCTTCTGCAATCAGATGCAGGGCCTGAGCCCACAACATGCTTAGGCTAGTGGAGTGGGACTGGCAGCTACTGAGCTGGGATCCAGGGAAGCCAGTGGTGCACTCAGAGGGACTCTTTCAAGGTCAGAAGGAAGAGAAGGTGGTGAAGAAACTGCAAAAGCAGCTTGAAAAATCTCAGCTAAGCCCTAGGTGGTGATAGCAGCTTGCTGCAGTGTCACTACAATTGCAGCGAGGCAGGTGGGCAGCGTAGCAGGGACGCTGCAGGGCTGGGCTGGATTCAAAGACCCATTCTGCACTCCCTCACTGCCCTAGCAGCCCCCTCCCACCCAGCCTAACAGGGAAAAGGATTACCCAAAAGGGCTTTTCTGAGCATGAGCCCACCAGGAAAATCCAGGCAAGGAGACACATCCAAAGCAACAGCAGCAAGGCTGAGGGGGAGATACTCAGCTCTGAAGTAAGCAAAAATTCATGTGTGACAGTTCAGTCCTGTGCTAAATGCCAGCAGAGGGACTGGCTCACTCAGCACTTCCCAAACACTCAGTTTCACCCCCATGCTCCCACCTGAAAGCCCTATCACTGCCAGTGAGGCCCAGGAAGGTGCTTCACCCCTCCAGCAAGCAGCGTGGCTCTCACTACCACACAGGGCCACGGCTTGAGGAAAGGTAAGATCCAGCCAAGAGTTTCATGTTGAAAGAGGACAAGAACTAGGAGGGGAAAATTTAGGTAATGCCACAGAAGCTTGAATAGCAAGATCTAATTCAGACCAAAATAGCTGTTCCTGGAAAGTGGCAGGAGTCCTGTTGTGCAAGTCACTTCAAACTCAGCAGTGCTCACGCCTGACACAGGCAGGAGGAGGAAGGGTAACTCAGTGTTTCTCTGGGCCCTGGATCCTCAGATTAGGCAGACTGGCCTAAAACTGTGAAAGTCTCTGCACTCCACAGCATTGGTTAACCCTCAGAGTCATACACCCAGTCTGCAAAGCCATTTGCTGGAGCCAGGCAGCCACTGTGGCTAGAGGAACAGCGGCAGAGTGCTTGAGCTAGGACTGCCAACTCCTTCCTCCAACCCCACAGCTCTCAAAGGATGCTGCACCAGCACCCCAGACAGCACCTTCCACACCATCTCCCAACAGCTGTCAGACCTCAGGAGATGACAACAGTGCTGGTGGATGAGAAGCTCAACATGAGCCACCAGTGTGCATCTGCAGCCCAGAAAGCAATTCACATCCTGGGCTGCAGCAAGAGGAGCAGAGCCAGCAGGGTGGTGGAGGTGATTCCCTCTACTCGGATCTGCTGAGACCCCACCTGGAGTACTGTGTCCAGTTCTGGAGCCCCTAGGACAGGAAGGATCTGGAGGTGCTGGAAGGTGTCCAGAGAAGGGCCACGAGGATGAGCACAGGGCTGGAGCTGCTCTGCTACAAGGACAGACTGAGGGAGTTGGAGTTGTTCAGTCTGGAGAAGAGAAGGCTCTGAGGAGACCTCATTGTGGTCTTCCAGTATCTGAAGGAGGCTACAAGAAAGCTGGGGAGGGACTTTTGAGGGTGTCAGGGAGTGATAGGACTGGGGGGAATGGAACAAAAATAGAAATGGGTAGGTTCAGAGTGGAGGTTAGGAAGAAGTTGTTCCCCATGAGGCTGGTGAGAGACTGGCACAGGCTGCCCAGGGAGGTGGTGGAAGCCTGATCCCTGGAGGTGTTTAAGGCCAGGCTGGATGTGGCTGTGAGCAACCTGCTGTAGTGTGAGGTGTCCCTGCCCATGGCAGGAGGTTGGAACTGGCTGAGCCTTGAGGTCCCTTCCAACTCTTAACAATTCTACGACTCTAACAGAGCTTCTGGGAGATGGAAGCAGCTGGGCCCAGCCACTCACCCACCTCCCAAAACACTTCAGCTGGACCTTGACCTGTCCCTTCCTGACCAATATCTGTGCTGTGGCTGAGCCTGGAGTGCATCTCTGTAAACCACAACCCACCTCCACGCCTCGCTGCCTTCCCCCTGTGTGAGAAGAATCCCCAGGCTTTGGGACTTTTCTTTTATTGTTGCTTTCCTGATCCTTTTCAAGGTGTTTATTCAAGGACTTTTCCAAGGCTTGCATTCTCTGTATTGTTTGTGAAGTCCTTGAGATCGTTACAAGGGCAGGAGCTATCCAAACGTTGAAGCTAAAAATCGACCAAATTCTAACAGGAACCACACTGGAAAAGCAAAGCTGTCCTTGGGGCCAAGGGGATGGCTGCCAAAGCATTTCTCATCCCCTCTCTTCCAAGCCTGTTTTCTGCTGGTATGCTCCACCAGGAGAGCAGCTTCTGCACGTTGGTGAGGTGCCCACTAACCAAAGCAGGGAGCTGTGCGATCCTGAAGTCATCCAAATTCCTCGCCCGCAAGATTTCTAGGGCAGAGCAACACCGCCGTACAAATCCCAGCGCTGGGTATGCCAGGCACGGGCGAGCAGGGGGACAGCTTCCACGGGTCACAGCTCCATCTACTGACTACTGCTCAGCAGCACAGCCCTGCAAACCCCCGGGAAAGCTGCCGCTGGTCCCCCTGGAGCAGCCTATGGACACACGGCTCCTGGCGAGCCTGTAGGAAGAGTCCCAGCGCAGCAACTCAAAGAGGGAGAAGTAGGTTGAGCAGGAGCCAGCGATGTGCTCTTGGGGCCAAGGCGGCCAACGCCATTCTGGGGTGGATTAGGAGGGCTGTGGCTAGTAGGTCCAGGGAGATTCTCCTCCTCCTCCTCTACTGCATCTGGAATAGTGTGTCCAGTTCTGGGCCCCTCAGCTCAAGAAGGACCTCAGGGAACTGCTTGAAAGAGTCCAGCACTGAGACACAAAAATGCTGAAGGGAGCAGAACATCTTCCTCATGAGGAGAGGCTGAGGGAGCTGAGGGCTCTGTAGCTTGGAGAGGAGGAGCCTGAGGAGTGACTTCATTAATGGTTGTAAATATGGAAAAGGTGAGTGCCCAGAGGCTGGAGCCAGGCTCTGCTGGGGGCTGCCCAATGGGGCAGTGCTGGAAGCTGAGGCTGAGGAAGTGCCATGGAAAAAAATTCTCCCTGTGAGGGTGATGGAACACTGGAACAGGCTGCCCATGCCCAGGGGGGTTGTGGAGTCTCCCTCTCTGGAGATACTCAGAGCCTGCCTGGATGAATTCCTGTGTGATCTGCTCGAGGTGATCCTGCTCTGGCAGGGGCTGGACTGGATGAGCTCTCAAGGTCCCTTCCAGCCCCTAGCATTCTGTCAATCTGTGTGAAATGCCCCTTTGCTGCAAAGAAGCCTCTTTGCACAGCCAACTGGTCTGGGCTAACAGCTGGACATACACCCATGGGTCCACAAATTGTGCTAGTGTGGTGTTTCTGGGATGGCCATGGCAGTGGTTTTAACAGAAGGGTTACTGAAACAAAGCAAACAGGCACCTGGAGCCAAGCACTTTGGCCAAGCCAGGGTCTAAGCAGAAAAGGGGCAAACATTGCTGCTGCTTGGATTTGCTGCTGTCTGAAGGGTGGCAGCAGCTGAGCACCATGTGATAGGAAAAATGATGTAAAAAGAGTCATTTTACAGCAAAACTGAGAGCAGACCACTGGTCACATGTGAAACCCCAGGAAGGTCAGGGAAGTGGATGCAGATCCACTCCAGCCACATCTCCCCCTCTAACCACCAGGCTCTTGTCTTATGCAGAGTATCTCCCCCCCACCCATAAAGGAGATCACTCCTCCCAGTCACACAGAAGAAAGAAAAAACACTGCAATGATTTATCTGCCCAGAGGGAAACAGTCTTCCCTAAAGCCCAGAGGAGACCTTGCCCTTGCAAGCCTCGTGGTTGCTGATGAGGGCTCCAGATGAGCGCTGCTCTGCTCGCTGTGTTTCGTTGCAAAAGAGGCAGAGCTGAATCAAAGGCTGTTAATGGCTTCAATGCACAAACTAATCTGTCCCAAATAGCAGCAAACCTCAACCAGAAAACTGCCCAGGAGAAAACTGGTCACCCCAGGGCCTGGTTTAGAGCTGTCACAAGACTAACAGACAGGAAAACAACTCTCTTTTCAGGGCAGGAGAACAGAAATACATAATACAAACCTCATTTTACAGTCAAGGGGAAGAGGTTGAGAACCACTTCAGGCTTTAAGCCATCAGCATGAGGCAAGAGATTTAATACCCAAGCTCCCATCACCACACCCTCTATGCACATCATCTTCCAGCACAACCCTGCAGCAGAAACCAGCCTGTTCTCCCCAGATCAGTCCCAGCCTCTTCTCTGAGCTGAATCCTCCTGTGCACCCATGGCTGGAAAAGGACTGAACTGCACTAGATGGCATTCTCAAGTCCTCCCAGCTCTACCACTTGCACCTTCCACTCAACACTTCTTCTCTTTTTAGAGGCCTTTGGAGAGGGGGAATCACTTTGGTCCCATCTCCCTGCTCAAAATCAGCAATCACCTGGCTGCTCTCAGCCTAAACAAGATCATCTCCAGAACCCTTGCTGGGACTCAAGGAAAATGGATCAATTCCACAGAACCACAGAATTGTTTTGGTTGGAAATGACCTTTAAAGTCATCAAGTCCAACCACAGCCAGGTCACCACAGGCTTTTCAATCCCTCTGCAGGTGGGGACTCCACCACTGCTCTGGACAGCTTGTTCCCAAGGCTGGACAGCCCTTCTGAGGAAGAAATTGCTCTTCATGGCCAACTCAAACCTCTGCAGGTGGGGACTCCACCACTGCTCTGGACAGCCTGTCTGTCCCAAGGCTGGACAGCCCTTCTGAGGAAGAAATTGCTCTTCATGGCCAACTCAAACCTCTGCTGGCACAACTGGAGGCTGCTTCCTCTTGTCCTATCCCTTGTTCCTTGGGAGAAGAGAACACTCAAGAAAGGAAGCAGAGAAAGGCTGATGACATCCTTGCCTTCCCTCCTCTCACCTCCTCCTTCCCAGGCATTCTCTGTTTTTCCTGCACACACAGCATCTGCACACATTCAACAAACAAAACCCAAAAACCCCACCCCACAACACCTTACTCCACTCTGGCACAAGGGCTGATCACTTCACACTGGCTGCCCAATGGGCTCTTCCAATTTAAAGCCTGGATTAGACAGACACTGGCAGCTCATTTCCAGAGGAAGCCACGCTGGGTGCTTCAGAGCCCTAACCACAGCTTTAAGCCATGAACTAGCTCACACACAGGTTCTACTGCACAGCTCTTTGCCCTTGGAGTAGCAGACAAAATGCAGCCAGGAGAAAGCCAATTGCTGCCCCCTGTCCAGAGGCAGATTTGTGCAAGGATGAGGATGGGCTCGCTAGGAAAACTCACACGGCTGAAGACTCACTGATGGCTCCTGGAGGACTCCAGGCTTTGCTTGCCCATCATTTTGTGTATTTGGTTCCTTCCATTTTATTGCTAGAGACAGTTGCATGAGAACTGGATCCCTGCTGCTCAGGAGAGCATCTGCTCCCACTGCTTCTCCTCCTCCTGAAGTCGTAATCTTACGTGACACCAAAATCGTTTCCAGAGCCACCGATTACAATGTCACAGAGGATTATGACTTCAGGTGGAGAGCTTGCAAGGGGAGCAGCAGATGCTCTCTTCAGAAAGGCAAAAGATCCCCAACCCCCACCCCAAAAGCCCTTCAAAAGAGCCTGTTTTCCTACAAATGTCTCTATTAATAAAACACAAAAGAAGAAAAAATAGCCTGACAGCCAGAACCGCTCCTAGGTATAAAAATAGGAGGGGGGTAACATTTCCAGGAGGCATCAGCTGCTCTTTGGAAAGTTCCCAGGGTTTGAATTATTAAGAGGGACAGAGTGGAGTGAGAATCCAACCACAATGGGAGGTAAAAAATAAAAATAGGGGGAGAAAGACCACAGGAGAGCCTATTTCTGCTCAGTCAGTGGACATCAGCATCCTGGCCAGCACTGCAGTGGCATACGAGATTCTAGAGGATAGCTGTTACTAGCTTTAGTGTCCAGGATCACCAAGGTTGGAAGAGACCTCAAAGATCATCGAGTCCAACCTGTCACCACAGACCTCATGACTAGAGTAGGGAGGACACTACTGCCCACTGCAGGCCATTAAGGGTCTTATGTGCTACCAACTGAGCATCTCAGAGGGGAGAGCTAAACAAACACACCAACAACACAACCCAGGGGCTGTGGGGTTTGGGTTCTTTCTAAGGATCCCTGAAGCACAACTGAAATCAGCCAAGGGATGTTTTCCAAGATGGGAAGCTCTGTGAGAAAGAAGCTCCCAAGCATCCCTCAGGACATCACAAGGAATACACTTGGCTGTTTCCAACAGCCACTGCCCCCCAGAAGGACACAAGAGCCCTTTAGAGGCAGCAGCAGCAGCAGCAAACTGTCTGGTGTGTGGTTTGGTAGGTAGCTAATACAGTCATAGGCCCTCCTGGATTTGATCCGTGGAAAGAAGCCAAATGCAATAAGTCAGTTTGAAGCTGGAGAAAAGGCTGGGGGGAGGTGGGAGGGGGAGGAGCAACCCTTTAGGATGCAGGAATAATGCTGTGTGATTTGAAATTTTTATTAGAGCTTAACAGAGCAAAGAAACAGCAGGTGACAAAAGGAAAACAGGCTGAAGGCAGAGCAAAAAGCCTTACAGGGAGGAGGGGGAGAAAAAACAAACCCCCAAGCAAAACCAAAACAACAAAAAACAACCCCCACACCAACAAACCAACCAGTGATGGCAAGTCTGGTGCATGGGAAATGTTTTGTGAGATGACTGCCACTCTAAGGAGGTTTCAAGATGCCAGGAGTCATTAAAAGCTCTCTTTTCAGATGCAGTTCACGGCTGGCACACAAACGTTCCCCACCACGTGAGCCTCAGAACACTGCAAGGGGCCGAGCAACATGCACTTAAGAACTGCCAAACGTGCAAAGGCAGTTTGTAGTGATTCTCTCTCCCCCCACACACACCCCCCCCACCACCTCACACACTTCCCACCCCCACCAAGAAGAACCCTTCACAACAACCCTTTAAAGGCTTTGAATTGCGCTGCCGGGGGGCGGGCGGGGAGGGGGGCTGTCAGTAAGTGACATTTACAAGTGATTAGAGGACAGAGCATTATCTTAGTCACTTGTGAGGAAGGAGGGAAGCTTCAAGGTCAAATCTCTCCGTACTTAAAATGCCGGCAGATGTTTTGTTTGGGCAAAAAGTGTCCCTTGGTTTACCGTGGGAGCTCTGCCTCCAGATCTTCCACTCGGCCAACAGAGCTGCAGAGAACACGGGTGGGAATGGAGTCAACAAATTCATGTAATGCCTCCCAACGTTTCACTGATTCACTCTTATTAAAGGAAGAGGCTGGTCCACGTGCCAAGGGGTGACACAGTACCTCTTGGCTCCCTGGAACGAGCGCCGTGAGCCTCAGAAGGGAAAGGGAGATAAACCTTCAACAGCTCCAGAAACCCCACACCAGCCTCCTTCTGCACTCACCTCCGGACAATGGACTGCTGGAGATTTCTGCAAGCAGTAAGAGACTCTCCCATAAACATGTGGCACATGATGACCTCAAGGCAGCTGGCCATGAATGACATCACTGCGTCAGACTGCAGAGTCCCGCTCCGGGAGACGATGCAAAGCCGCTGGAGAGAGGAGCAGTGACTCAGGGCCTGGAAGAACTGGGCACCTGCACAGAAGTAGGGCTGCTCCAGCCTGCAGGAACACAGACAGACAAGTCAGTGGGCAATCCATTCTTGGGCTGCTTCCAGCCAAGGGAGAAGGTAGGCAGCACCTTCATGGAGGGCTGGAGAATGGAGCAAATGGACAGGATAGGATAGGACAGGATAGGACAGGACAGGACAGACCAAACCAGGTTGGAAAAGACCTTTGAGATCGAGTCCAACCTCTCCCCCAGCACCATCTGATCAACTAAACCATGGCACCAAGTGCCTCAGCCAGGCTCTTCCTAAACACCTCCAGTGATGGTGACTCCACCACCTCCCTGGGCAGCACATCCCAGTGGCCAGTCTCTCTTTCTGGGAAGAACTTCTTCCTAACATCCAGCCTAAACCTCCCTGGCACAGCTTGAGACTGTGTCCTCTTGTTCTGCTGCTGGGTGCCTGGGAGAAGAGACCAACCCCCAGCTGGCTACAACCTCCCTTCAGGGAGCTGTAGACAGCAAGAAGGTCTCCCCTGAGCCTCCTCTTCTGCAGGCTAAGCAACCCCAGCTCCCTCAGCCTCTCCTCACAGGGCTGTGCTCCAGACCCCTCCCCAGCTTTGTTGCCCTTCTCTGGACACCTTCCAGCAACTCAACCTCCTTCCTAAACTGAGGAGCCCAGAACTGGACACAGGACTCAAGGTGTGGTCTAACCAGTGCTGAGCACAGGGCACAATGACTTCCCTGCTCCTGCTGGCCACACTCTTCCTGATGCAGGCCAGGATGCCATTGGCCCTCTTGGCTGCCTGGGCACACTGCTGGTGTCCCCACCATCACCTGTTTCAGTTACAAGTGATAACACTCTACCTGCTTGTGCCAGCAGTATGGCCAAGCAAACCCAACAGTGCCAGCTCAGAACTCTTGCTTCTAGTTACTGTTGAGTGGGGTGTGCTAAAGGGACAAGGACACAGAGGCAGGAAGGCCCTGAACTGCAGAATGCCAGTGCCTGCTGGGAGCAAGCCTGATTCTGCACAAAGGACATTGGGTAAGATGAGCCATAGGTCTGACCAGCAGATAAGAGCACAGCCTGGCTTTGCTATCTGACATACAGAACAGAATACAGAATGAACCAGCTTGGAAAAGACCTTGGAGATCACCCAGTCCAACCTATCACCCACCACCATCCAATCAACCAGACCATGGCACTGAGTGCCTCATCCAGGCTCTTTTGAAACACTTCCAGTGACCTCCACCAAGCAGCTGATGTGGATACAGGGACTTGCTGCTCCAGTGCACCAAACTGGTTGTCTTCAGTTTACTGCCCAGAGAGAAGCAGGGATATAGAATCCACACCACACACACATGGTGACTGTGGAACTTGGGCCTCTGAGCCAAAGCTGACCACAATCAGTGCTCCCCAGTCAGAAGGTGGCAAGGGATCTCCCACAGGAGAATCAATCCCATCATCAGTTCAACTTTTCTCTGAAGCACCCAGCCCAGAGGAGAGAGCCAGGATCCTCTATCATGGCTATCCACAACCTCCCACCACAGCCCAGAGCAGGGCAAGGAAGTGCCATGGTGAAGCCATGCCTGACCAGCAAGCTGGAGTTCTGAGCTGGCACTGTTGGGTTTGCTTGGCCACACTGCTGGCACAAGCAGGCAGAAGGCTATCACTTGTAAGTGAAACAGGTGGTGGGGGACACCTTTTGCTCCATTCTCCAGCCCCCCCACCTTAACCAGCAGCAGAACTGGACAGCTCCTTCACACAAACCAGTCTGCAGGAAGCAGAAGCTGCTCGGGGCTGGTGCCACCAGGAGAACACATCTGCTTAGTGCAGATTTACTACAGAGCCTCAGAGCACTTGGGAATCCCAGTCATTGGGTCAGCAAGGCTGAGAGCTCCAAGAAGGTTAATCCATTAGGTGGCACCAAGCTGTCGGCCCCAGCCCGATCTGGATAATCTCTGTGCAGGCTTTTGGAGTACCTGGGGGGTGTCTCACCCATTTAATCCTGCTAACTGATAGATTCTGGGTTAGACTCTCAGCCTGTGACTGTGGGTCAGGTAGCACTGCCTGAGGAGATCCTAGCAGCCCATGAGCACTTTCAATAGCTTTGCATTAATATAAAGGAAAGGAGAAGCCTCCCCAGTTTTTCGACGGTGTGGTTAGTCCACTGCAGACTCAGCAAAGCAGAGAACCTCCTGGAACCTGGCAGCAGGTTTCTAGGTTCATCTCAGAGACAGGACAGCCACACTTGCAGTACTGCCTCTCACTCACTAGATGACAATGTTGCTTTGGAATAGCCTCTGAAGCTCATTTCTCAGCGTGGAAAATGGAGAAAGGGGGAAAAAAAGGGCAGAAGCAGCAGAGCATCAGTCACATGGAAAGGAAACTACACTATGGGGAGGAAGTGCTAAACGTTGAAATCCTCTTAAAGCCACATAAAACCTGAGACTTGACTCAAGAAAGAGCAATGACAGCTTGTGTGGCAACACCTGGCTGTCACAAGGAGAGATCCTTGTCCATCCTTCCTTCAAGGCTCCATGCTGCCTCCCATCTCTATCACTCCTGGCCTTCATTTCAAAGTCCCTGGAAACTACAGGGTTTAAACTGAGCCAAGTAACTCTGCAGACCCAAACTTCCTTCCCCAGATCTTAGCTCCTCCACAGCTATTTAGCCTCCTGAAGGTTAAAGAGACATAACCCAAGCCCCCAAACAACTGAATTTCCAACAGGTGCCATCCATTGGATGAGAGGCCAGCACACCCCTTCCCCGTTAGAAATGGGAAGCAGTGGAAGATGAAAACTCTCCTGAAGTGTCTCAGTCACCCCTGGCTCCCTCCCCTATGGCAGTGCAGCAGGGATATGCACACAGAGACTTGCCTCAGCTGCCAAGCAATGATTTTAGTCACACTGCCTCTGTGAGCACAGGAGTGACCTTGCTGTTAGTGCTGTTAGGCGTTTCAGACCCCTTTGTGAACGGATGATGACAGGGGGACTGACAAGTCTAGCAGTCTCACCAAGAGAAGCTGATGGAAAGGGGAGGGGGGAATAAGAAAGAAAAAAAGGAAGGAAAGAATTAAGAAGGGAAAAAAAATAGGCCTCTTTCTCAAGTAGCAACATTGGTGTTCATATGCACTGGTGCAAGGAAACCATCACCAGTTCCCTGTGCCCTTTGCTTTCATAAGCACACTTTGACTACTGTAAAGCACCTTTGTGCACCTTTCAGAATCAGACCTTTGGGAGGGTCCTTCAAATCCTAACAAGACAGAAACACCCAAGAGGACAAACTCTAAAGCTGGGATGGTGTCAATCTATTATCCAGAAAGATTTTAATACATATATCTGGCAAGATTTTAATACAAACCTAAGGGAGAGGAGTATCTCACTGGGAAACCTAAGGAGAACTCTGCATTATCTGGACACTGCAGGAGTCTTTTCCTCCCTGGAAGTTTGAGAGATGTGCATGCACACAGAGCCACAAAACCAGCAAGAGTGCATAAGCAAAGGCTGCTAGCTCCTAAATGTGCAGCATCCACTCTTCCTTATCTAAAAGGAAAGCAGTTGGAGCAGAGGGGCTTTTTGCTCTTCAAACACTGTTTTTAAAGGGCATACCCTGAGCCTTTGCCTTCCTGCCCTCCACAAGCCAGGAAGGAAAGCACCCAGTTTTCAAGCCACTGCAACTCCTTCTGACCAGGACAGGGACACACGCAGTTTTAACACCAGCTAAAACAAACCAGGCACTGCATTTCTATAAAGCCATAAGCACAATGGAGATGTGGAACAGCAGCCCCTCACCTGAGATCTCTCAAGCACTTGCAGTGTTTCAGCATGTCCATGAGAGCAGACATATAGCCCACCTTCCCCATCATGCCCAGGTTGGCCAAGGAGAGAGTCCGCAACTGCTGGCACTGCAACCCGATGCTAACGAGCCCGGAGCCAGTGAGGATGTTTGGCAGCTGTGCTAAGGTGAGGCTCTGCAAGTAAGTCAATTGGCTAATGGCAGCCACCTCTGAATCCCCCACGCTTTGTGCCCTGACACAAGGAGGCAAGGAGTTGCGAATGGCTGGCTCGTTGCGGGGCATGGCGGAGGAGAAACTGGACCCGATGATCTCCAAGGTTTCCAAGAACCGGAGGCTTCCCATCAGAGCCCAGAACACCGAGGACTCTATCTTCTGATTCGCCTGCTCTGCCAAGCTCCTCGGACACGTCTGTATCCCAATCCGAACCTTCCTCCCGAAGGCCTGGGGCACCAAGCTGGAGGCCGCAGGAGGCTTTTCCACGCTGGCAGCAACGTTTGTGATGGAGCAGACGGGCAGTGCTAAGGAGAGCAGGTGCTTCAGCCGCGACAGGAGCTGGCACAAGTGATTCCCTATGCTCTCTGAGCTGTGGTGGTGAGCGGCAGAGAGGTTGAGGTGTCTCAGGTTGCAGCAAGACACCACCAGGCTCTCCAGAATGCTGCTGTCAATGTCATCCTCTGCTTTTCGAAACAGGGACTCCGGGGCCAGACAGTGAACACAGCCACTGAGGTTCAAACTGGTCAAGCTTTTAAGATCCTTCCCGCCGTTAATGACCCTCTGGATCAGGTGCCCACCGGACAAGGTGCATCGGCTAAAGCTGAAGTAGAAAGGGTTGTTGAACTTCAAGTGTTGCAGGAGCCCAGAGCCGTTAATCCAGGCTTTGGGCAATTGTAAAGCATCCAGACGTACATTTCGAGCCATAGAGTCCAGGAGGTTTTTAGTGGCCCCTGTCTCCGCAAAGCTACCAGGGGCAGAGATGAGGAAGGCGTGGAGGTTCTCCGGTGTCCGATCACTCAGCACAGCCAAGTACAGCCTCACCACCTCCTGATTAACGTAGCCAGGAGCCAGCCTGGCGTAGAAGACACGGAGGTTCTGGTAATGAGGCACATTGCTCTCACCTACCATCAGCTGCCCAGAGAGCATGAAACCTTCTCGGGATCGATCGAGGATCTCAAAGTAAAGCAGCAGCTTCTCCAGGCTCGTGCAGCAGGGGACGACGCCGTAGGAGGGCGTGAAGAGCGTTTGCTTCAGCTCCGAGACGCGGCTGAGCGTGGCTTTGCACTCGCTGCTGAGCTGGCTGGCATCGAAGCCTGGATTCACGTCTATGGCCAGGGAGCGCAGGTGCTGGAGCGTGGACAGCATCTTGGAGAGACGCAGGGAGGTGACGTGGCACCCAGACAGGTTCAGCTTGACCAGGTTCTTGCATCGTGTTACGTGGTCAATAGTGGAGCTGGGCAGCCAGTAGCACCCAGCCATGTTCAGCTGGTAAATCTCCTTCCCGATATCCCTCATCAGTTGCTTCACTTTGTCTTTGTTTACCTGCACTCAAATGAAAACCCACATGCAATCAGATATATGGCAGTGGCGTGCACTGACTCAGTTTCCCACCTGAAAAGCGGTTAGCACTGAGATTACATGGCTCAGACAAAGGTTTCAGGGTCCCTAGCACAGCCTGAGAATTATCATCCTGCTGGGAGCTGGCTTAGCCTGCCATGCTTTGGACTCTTAAGATTACACTTCCTTTAGCTGCTTAGCCTGTGCAGTTCTGCATTACTGACTGTGAGGCCAAATCTGTTCAGCAGCTGATAGTCAAATGGAGGAGCAGCTCCATTTTCTAACACTCAAAGCTGTTCCAGCAGGACTAGCTATCTGCAGAAACTCAGACTGAAGAAAGAACATTCCCATTTCCCTTCCTCTAGCTTCCTCTTCGGGAAATGAGGAAGAGAGGCTTCCCCTCTCCTGCACTTGGTGATACAGTCCTTCTAAAACTTATCACTCTTCATTCCCAAGCTTTATCTTTGTTACAACACACATCCAATCTCTGGCTTGAGCTGACTGCATGCCTGACAGCCCTATGCAGAAAGATTTTCCTGCACAACAACACGGGAAATGTATTTTGAGGACTCCACTCATCACCCTGGCTGTGCAGAAAGTCACATTTACTGTCATTTTAGCTTCCAGAAAGACAGAGAAGACAGTTTTCACTGACAGTATTTCATACAGCTGAGGGAACACAGAGCTGTTCCAACAAAGCATTCTGGAAAACAAATGCTTTTATGAAACAGCTTACTGTTTATCTGATTTCAGAGCTCAAGAGCATTTCATTTAGGCAAACACACTGGAACGTTCCACTGGCTGGCATTTTTGTTTTCCAGCAGTCAGTTTTGTCTTCCCAGCTAACAGAAGCAGCAAGCTACTCCCCCCACCTTATAGTCTTTCTGAAGTAAAACTGTGTGGGTCAGGCTCTTGTCAAGGCAAAGCGTTGCAAGTTTCCTGCAGGTTCTCCTGACGCTCAGGACGAGGTCAGTGGAAGGAACGTAACTGAGGATGTGCAGAAGGATCTCATCTGAGAAATCCATCAAGTTGACACCATTGTTTTCCTCTTCGCTGTCCCCACTTGCAACCTCCTGAGGAGAATAAAAGGGAAACAAAAAATGAAAAGGAAAAAAAAAAAAAAGCAAATAAAAGCTACTGGCTCAGAAATCTCAGCAAAGCTTTGGAGAAAGCAGATCCTCCAAGTCTTGTAAGGATCTGCAAAGCGAGACAAAACAGAAACACTTCAATCTTTAAGTACCTCCACCTGCACAAAGACACCAAAATCCCAAAAAAAAGACACCATTCCCCTTAGAAGGCAATAAGGAGGTAGAGCAAAACTTCACACAGAGCCACAGTACTCTTTTGCTGCTGGCTGCTTCAGAATGCGGGGAAAAAAGCAACCATGTTTGTGCTCATTCCACTTCTGCCACTTACTGTGCAGCTGGAAAAGTGACCGCCCCTGATTCATTCTCCATAGAACACAGCAGCCTCTTTCTACATCCTGTCTCTAAGTGCCATCCATTTCACTCCCCTTAGGAGTTATATAACCATATACAGAGCTAGACAGGTAGATAGACAGAGATCCACCCAAACAAAACTGCAGTCCAGCATCAGATCACCCGCAGCTCCTCTGCAACAGGCATAAATCTCAACCACATGAAGCCACACAGCTGACAGCTGGGCTCCAAGAAACCCTTTGCTCCTCCACCCCACTTCCTTCCTTCCACCCTGGGGTGACAAGAGGCACCCTAAACTCACCTTGGCAACAAGATAACAGCGTGCACACAGCCTTGTGTCGTGTGGCAACACGGCACGGCCCCCATCTTTCATAGCACCACCGTTAATGAAGCTCCAACTGGCGTTAACGCCATGGCGCTCCCTGAAGGGAAGGGGGGAGCTGGCCCCGCTTCGCAATTCCTGTAACCCTCCCCCGAAAGGCAGCCCAGAGGAGGGGGCGATTTCGGTGTCTGTACCCAGACCCGCTAGACGGCGGCAGGGCCGCCTCAGGGACCGGCTCCCCGAGGCCTCCCCACGCCAAGCCTCGCAGGGATGAGTGGCATCGGCACGTCCCGGTCGCATCGCCACCATCCGAGTCCCCTCGCCTGCCCCGGGTCCGGCTCCAGCCCTCTCGCCTCCCCTCCCTCCCGGAGCGGGGCTCGCCTCCCCCCACAGCCCCAGTCCGGGGAGACGCCGGCGGAGGACGAGTCCCGATTAGCGGCTCTCCGAGGGGTCGGGACAGAAAGGGAGGGTGAGTGCGACAAGAAGCACCCCTCGCCCCCGCAGCCCGCCCCGGCTCACCTCTCCACAGCGGAACATGGCGGCGGCTGCGCGGTCCTGCCGCCGCCACCGCCGCCGCCTTCCCCGGGTACCGCTCAAACCAGCCGCGTCCCGGCCTGGCTCCCCGCCGGCCCGGCCGCCGCACGGTTCTTCCGGCGCTGCCATGACCCAGCTTCCGCGGCTCGCCACACCCCCGCCGCCCCTTCAGCCGCCCCGCGCCGCCATCTTGAGCGTGGCCCTCCGCGCGGCGGGAGGCTGCTCGGCGCCATCTTGAGCGCGGCGCCGCCATGATGGGAGTGGCGAGGCCATGTCGGGCCGTCCCGCGGCTCACAGTGGGGCGGTTGTCTCTGGCGGAGTCCTCATCTTGGGGGCGGCAGTGATCTGCGGAGAGGAAACCTTCATTTTCAGCCGCCGGCACTCCTCTGCCCCGAGGCCGCCAGTGCTGAGGTGTCAGAGACGGCAAGAGCAAAGCGAGCGGCTGCTCGGCCTTCTCCGCCCCCGGCAGCCGCCCGCCGCGGGCACGGTGCCACCCTGACAGCTGACTCACGCCGGGCCCTCGCCCCGCGGCTCTCTGACTCGGCTCCGAATGTGTAAATCCGCCCTGCCAGCAGCCGCGGGCTACGGCAGTGACTCAGCGGGCGAGCCGGGGCCAGAGGGAGCCCCGCCGGTTTGTGGGACCCTGTCCCTGGGCTGTTGTGCAGCCCTCGGGGTGCTGGCCGCGCTGGCACCCTGGTGTGCCCAGGAGGTGAATTGGGCTGGCCACAAAGTGATCCGAGGGCTGGAACCCTCTGCTGCGAGCACAGGCTGAGAGCGCTGGCGGTGTGCATCCCAGACAAAAGCACACTGCTGTGGCGTCTCAGCACTTGCGGAGGTCTCTGAGCAAGGTGGGGACAGGCGCTTCGGCAGCGCCTGCTGCAGCAGGACAGGGGCTGCAGGCTCTAAGCAGAGACAGCGAGATTCAGGCTGTGTAGGAAAGTAATGAGGCACTGGCCCAGGCTGCCCAGAGAGGTGGCAGATGCCCCACTCCAGGTCAGGTTGGACAGGGCTCCGAGCAGCCTGCTCTAGTCCCTGCTGCCTGCACAGGGGTTGGACTTGATGGCTGTTAAAGGTCCCTCCCCACCCAAACTGCTCTGATTCACTGAAGCAGCCAGCACAGGGAAGACAGCACCACACGCTGAAGGCAGCAGCACACACGGACAAGTTGATGCCAGCAAGGGGGCTGCACGTGTCACCCCCTCCCCAGAGAATGCTGAAGCCTGTCAGCTCCAGGTTGTCACATCAGCAACAACAATCACCTCTCTGGGGTCTAACCAGGCCAAGTATTCTAACTCTGGCTGCGAGATATGGTCCTGCCACTCTGCTGATGCACAGAGGGCCGTGCAGAAGTCACCCAGGGCTGCTGTGAGCACAGCCACTGCACACAGCCGTGTCCAAGCTGCCTCAGCACTCAGCTCCTCGTCCCAAATCTCAAGTGTGGCCAGGGCTGGAGGGCTGGAATTTCCAGTTACATGTATGCTGGGGGAATTTTGCTCATAGAAAAGGTACTTTAAAGATGACCCACAAAGGAAGATGAATAGGTTGCTGCTTTCTCCCTGTTTGTTGCTGTTTGAGGCCATGAATTAGATTGGGGTGGACTCGTGGGGGGGGGTTGCTTAGGAATAGCAAGTGTCTCAAGTCTTGATGACCTGTTTTGCTTCTAGGCCTGTGAGGAGGCTCTGAAGTTGAAGAGGGAACCCCCTCTTAGCCCTTAGATGAGAGAGAGCCTCACTAAGAGAATCTGTACCTGCTTTGTTTGTCATGTGTTTCACTTCAGGAGGCCCTTTAGTCAAGGCTGACTCATTTGACATCTGGGGGAAATACCAACCTGCCACATTTGCAGTCATCAGAGAGAGCAGAAACCACGGTGGAGGAGATCTGCATTTCCAATGCAAATGTAAATAAAGACATCAAGGCCCCTAAGATGCAGAAAAGCCCTGCCCAGAGACCCAGATGGAGCAGGCTGAGTTTGGATTAGCCACAGGTTCCCTCCAGCCCTGGGGTGTACCTGGACCAGACAGCAGCTGACAGCCCTGAATAAGAACTGTGAAGAGTGATAGGTATGAGAAGCTCCCAAGGAGAACCCAGGTTTGCAGCAGATCAATGAGAGGAGCTGCCCTGGAGCTCAAGATCCACCAAATAAATGAGCAATGTGGTGGGGTGGATAAAACCTGGAGGTTGAGCACAAGGCAGCAACAGGACATCAGGTGGGTGGTGAATGAACAACTACACCAAACTGTGCCACTTCTCTGGGAAGTGGGCAGCCAGGGAGAGGAGAAACCCTCCCTGCTGCACCTCACTTCAGGAACACTCTTCTCAGTGTGGGCATTTGGGAGCCACCTGTACAGAGGGGTTCAGTTCCAGGCTGGGCCATCCCAGGGCAGACTTTGTTTGGTTTATGACTGAGAGAGTTTTCTCAGGCCAGAGAAGGCAGACACAGCTCATGCTGTCACAGTCCAGAAGGGCAAACAAACAAATCCTAGCATCAGGATATTTTGCTCTGTATAAAACAAACTCTCTGAACTGTTCAAGGCCAGCCTGACCTGGGGAGCCCTCTAAAAAGCCATTTCTCTCTTCTGATTCCTAAGACTGATACAGTCTGGACATCTCATCTCTTTGTCAGCATGGCTAAAGCCCAGCTGGACTGCAGTGGCCAGAGCCCTTGGTATGCTTGTGCAGACTGCTAGCTCCACCACTGCAAGTGATTCTGAATACTTGACATGGTTTAATACCCTAAGGCTGGCTAAAGCAGATTACAGATGGGTAGAACACAAGTCAGGGCAGGCTCCAGGGCAGGCTCCAGAGCAGCAATCCCTCTGCAAAGACCAGATTCAAAGACCAGGACTCCTCCTGCCCCAAGCACAGCTGATAGCCACAGTCCCAGCCCTGGGCTTGGGGAGCCCATTGTCTGAAGCTGACACTTTGCATCCTCAGAAGGGACTTCTGTGAGGAGGTCACTTGTGTCCAGGTGCTCCTGGGACTGTTGTGTGCAGCCAGCTGGCAGCTCTCCTGAAGAAGGACACACTCAGTAGTGAGAGGATGGGACCCCCCTCACAGCCCCAGAGCATTCTGAGACGCTGAGGCCCTTCAGGGCTAAAGCCCTAGAGCCACAAGAGTCTCCTGTGCCAAGGACGTCACTGGCTTGGCTCCATAAGCAGCTCAAGGAGGTGACTCTCCAGGTCACTAGTTAATTGCAGGTGAAGTGCCAGTGACTGTCTCTGGCAAGAGGGAAAGTTGAGAGCTCTGGGGGAAGAAAGGGTGTAAAACATGCTTGCTCAGCTCCTTATAGCTGAGCCAGCTGCCCCTGGGCAGCTAAAGGGAGGCAAGAAAGGGCTGGGTGCTTGCAAGGATTTCCAGCCAAGTTCTGCTGCCTCTGCAGTCTGGGAAATTCCTGCAGGTCACCACTGCTGAGCCAGGCAGGGGGGACATGCTCAGCCTGGCCCATGGGTGGCCCTCTGGTCCCCCTATAGTGCCCTGCTATCTGTGTGCTGCAGAGGAGGAGGTGGCCAGGGGACTGATGATTCCCTGTACATCTCCTTGAAGGCTTGTCCATAGCTGGTTGTGGTGGGTTGAAATTTCCACCCCCCCAACATTAACTGGTGGTTTCAAGAGCCAGGATGATGGCTTAACCAAGTCTTCTACCACCCTTCCTGTGACATGTCCCTCAGCATCTCCCCACCTCTGTGAAACAGCAAGGGGAGAACTGAGCACCCTCAAACACAGTGACAGAGAAACTGTGGTTGAAAAAAAACAACCCAAAACCCTCTTCCAGTGCCTGCTGCTCCTGAGAGGAAACCACCCCAAGTTCCCCCTTGCTCACCAGAGTTGGGAGCAGTGAGTAATGCTCACAGACTTCCTTGCACAGCTCCAAATTCTTTTCTCCAGCATGTAATGGCCCAGAGGAGGAATAAACCAATCCTTGCTGGAGCAGCCTGCAGAGGAGCTGTGCAGGCCACAGCCTCGCCGTGGAGAGGCATTGAGAAGGGTTGTGAAAGCCTCAGCCTCATTTTATTGAGGGCTGGTGGCCTGGAACAGCAAGTGAAATGAGAGGAGAAAAACCATCACCCTGCAAAGCATTAACTGACAGCAAACCTCAGCTGCTGTGCTCTGAAGCATGAAAATCATCCCAAATCCCCTGGGCCCAGCCACCAGCACCAGCCCATTGCTCACACCCTCCCTGTGCCCACACCTCTGCCTGCCTGAGCTGCTCTTGGCTGTGCCATTTTGCTGCCCTGGGGTTTCTCCTCACTGCCACCATCCTCTCTCCTCTTGTGTCTCAACACCTTTTGCCAGTGGTCAGTGACCATGCTGAGGAATGCTGAAGAAAGGTGCCCCATTTACCTGTTCCCATCATCCCTTCTTGCCTCCTGGCCCTTTTCCTGCTCCACTCCCACCATCTCTCTCCCCAGGAGCTGCCATTGCCTCCTCTTCACCCCATTTCCCAAAGACCTCAGGTTGTAAGGCCCAGGTTGGGCCTTGCTCCAACTTGTTTCACCTCCCCTTTTGCAAACTGGTGCTTCCAGTAGGACGTCTGCACCTACAGCCCTGCCAGGCTCCTGCTGCACCTGGAGTGGAGGTTGGGGAGATGAAGGGCAGAAACCGGCAGGTCTGCTCTGAACACAGCAGGATGCTGGAGCAGGATCAGGCCAGGCAGAGGATTAAAGAGCCAATGGAACCTGTTCCTTGCTTTTCATCTGCTGGGAGCATGACACAATCCCAGCCATTAGCTCTTCAAAGAGAGGTTGGAAGAGCCCTGGTCAGCCAGCATAGCTGTGAGCAAAGCTCCAAGGCCTGCTCTGCCCAAGCTGCAATGCTTAGTCTCACCTGACTTAATTCTCCTTGGTTCCTCACCTGGCAGCTTTGGTCCTTTCCATCTCCTTCCTTCCACAGCAGCAGCTCCAGCTTCTGGGATGCACAGGTTTTGCTGTGCCAAAGTCTTGACTCCCAGCACAGCTCTGTGAGGATCCCCACGCAGGCTGCTTATCATCATGAAACAAAAGTCTGACCCATCAGAAAGGGCTGAAGCTTCCCAGGAAATTCAGGAGCCCAGCTGGGGAGAGAACCAAGAAGCCATCCATGCAAACCTCTTTGTTGGGAGAGGCTGAGTTAGAGGCAGGTACCTGCACTGCCCAAGGGGAATCCTAGAGATGTGTCACTCTCAAGGAAGAGCTTCCTCCCTCTTCACACCCTTTTCCCAGCCCCACCCTGCCCAGCTGGGTGTAATAGCCCAGTGGCCCTGCTCTCTGAAGTCCCTGTGCTCCACCTCTCCCAAGACTTTCTCTTTTCACGTGGAAGTTGCTCCACCCAGCAGGCAGTCTGCCAGAACGTGAGTCTTCCCCCAGCCTGAACCCAGGACTCCCTCCAGGACCAGGCCAGCCAGAGCAGTGAGCTCAAGCACCTGATACAGGGACAAGGAAGACTGCTCTCCATGGGCCAGAGACAAACCCAAGAAGCCTTGGCTGAGGCAGAAAGCAGTTGTGGCATGGTTATGGTACCAGCACCACTTAATTTCATTGAGCCAAAGCTGGTCACACTGCACTAAGGAGACATTTCAAGAAGTGCCAGTGGATGCCCACAAAACCCAGCTCCTCACTGCACACAGGGGGTATCTAGAGCTCCACAGCCCAGGGCAGCCTTGGAGGCACAATGGCAAAGAGCTGAGCTTGCCAAGCCTGCATATCACGAGCCATCTGGCTTGGAGAGCAGACAGCACCAGTAACCACCCCCAGATAGCCAACCTGTGCAGCCTGGCAAGGCGAGATCAGGGCAGAGAGCAACCGTCAAGCAGCGAGACAATGACGAGCCAACACCAGTCGAGCCTCTATGGTGTGCACTTTTATTTGAACTGGTCTTTAAGTCAGTGTACAGGTAGCCCCCTCCCTCCCCCACGTACTGGCACCGCTTTTCCTAGACCCTGCAGGGGGACTGTAAAGCCTTCATTCACATCTATCACTGGGGGAACAGAGCCTGCTTCGCTTGAACAAATTGAAGAGAGGAGAGGGGAAAAAAAAACCCAAAACCCAACCAAAAAGAGAAGAAGAGGATCGAGTGTGGTTTGTTTTTTGTTTTTGTTTCTTTTAAGGCGGAAAGATACAAAAAAAAGACACTTGTTGGGTTACATAATTTACAGACAAGCAAGTATAACCTAACACCGGTGAGTGGCATCGGCTCCCTCCGGGCGCGGGCTGCTGCCTTCACAGAGGCGAGTTCACTTCCTGTAACAATGCAGTAGGAACAATGTTTGGAATGACTATTAATCAAAAAAAACCAAACAAACAAAAAAGGAGGAAAAAAAAAACCCAACCAAAAAGAAACAAATGTACAATCAAAGTCCTCAGATGCATCGTAGAACTTTGGGGGGTTGGAGGGGTTGGGTTGAGGGGGAAGGGGAGGGGAAGGGGAGGAGGGGGGGGCGTTCGCTCCGACAGGTTTCGTTTCAAGACTGTTGCTGACACCTTCGCCGTTCCAGTTTTTTAATCCTGAGTCAAGCGCCAAAGAACAAAACAAAAGAACAACAGATAAAGCCATGCCAATCTCGTCTCGGTTTATGAGCATTTATGGGTTTCGTTTCGTCACGAGGGCGTGGGTGGTGTTGGTAACAGTCCGGTTTAGAAGCATTTGCGGTGGACGATGGAGGGTCCGGATTCGTCGTACTCCTGCTTGCTGATCCACATCTGCTGGAAGGTGGAGAGGGAGGCCAGGATGGAGCCTCCGATCCAGACAGAGTACTTGCGCTCAGGGGGGGCGATGATCTGCGGCAGAGAGGAGGAACGGGGTCAGAAAGGCGGTGTGGAGCGCGGCGTCCTTGCGCGCTTGCTACCCACGCGCGGCCTCGCCGCACCAAGCTGTCTGGTTCTTTAGCTAGCCTTGGCCGAGATACCGTGAAGTCCGACCAGGCTTAAAGACAACCTCAGAGCCCCGCCACCTCCCCGCCTGCAGCCAGCATTTACACTAATCCCATTATTCAGGGGGTTGGTCGGATGCCATCTTGTCAAGGCAAGGCCATGAAGGCCGCGCCAGACAGCAGCAGGGCTTCTATCTCTCCTAGCAGGAGCTGAGCTTAACCCCCTCCCACCCGCTCTGCTTTTCAGCATTAAAAGGGGTGCCAAGAGGCTCCCCTGGCTCCATCCTACCTTGATTTTCATTGTGCTGGGTGCCAGGGCTGTGATCTCCTTCTGCATCCTGTCAGCAATGCCAGGGTACATTGTGGTACCACCAGACAGCACTGTGTTGGCATACAGGTCCTTACGGATATCCACATCACACTTCATGATGGAGTTGAAGGTAGTTTCATGGATACCACAGGACTCCATACCTGTGAGGAAGAAGCAGGATCAAGTCAGCAAAGGCTCAAACAACCAAAGAAGCCTGAGGGGCTACTGTGGGCAACCAAGAGACCATCAGCCCTTTCAGGGGTAACACTCTACAAAGCCACAGCTCTTGACAGGCTGGAGCTGAGGCTAACAGGAGACAACAAAAAAACCTTTCTACAGACCAGCAATAACACAGAACTGGCTGACATGGTCTCCAGGTCACTCTTCACAGAAAGGAACACTCAGTGGGGTACAAAGCACCCTTAAGAGTTAACTTACCCAAGAAAGATGGCTGGAAGAGGGCCTCAGGGCACCTGAACCTCTCATTGCCAATGGTGATGACCTGGCCATCAGGGAGTTCATAGCTCTTCTCCAGGGAAGAGCTAGAGGCAGCTGTGGCCATCTCCTGCTCAAAATCCAGGGCAACGTAGCACAGCTTCTCCTTGATGTCACGCACAATTTCCCTCTCGGCTGTGGTGGTGAAGCTGTAGCCTCTCTCTGTCAGGATCTTCATGAGGTAGTCCGTCAGGTCACGGCCAGCCAGATCCAGACGGAGGATGGCATGGGGGAGGGCGTAGCCTTCATAGATGGGCACAGTGTGGGTAACACCATCACCAGAGTCCATCACAATACCAGTGGTACGACCAGAGGCATACAGGGACAGCACAGCCTGGATGGCTACATACATGGCTGGGGTGTTAAAGGTCTCAAACATGATCTAGGGAGATAAAGAGAAAGGGTTGAGTCAACAGCAGGAAAAAAAGACTTCTTGCTACAGGTCTATACCAAGTCCATGCTTTTGTCCCTAGATATGAGGCTTTACACCCCCCTCAAAGTCCATGCTTATCTTGCCTGGTCTCCACCCACACCTGCCAGGTGAGAACCCAAGCAGGAACACCACCACAGACCCATCCACGTGTCACAGCAAGGAACAAAACAAATGCCAAGTAACTACAGTAGTCACTCAAGGCTGGTAAATGGATTAGTGTCTAGTCAGAAACAGCAGTTAGACAGTTGCTAGTTCAGTCTCAGAGAAAGCCAGCTTAGAAGAGCAAACAAAACCTGTCAAGGTCCAGCAAAGAGGAGACTCAGGTCAGGAAAGGAAAACCCTGTAAAGATGGCAAAAAGGGAGAATAGTGGTGAAGAAGGAGAGAGGACAACATAGATGAGGAGAGCTGGCCTGCAGCAGCATCTGCTGTAGCTCCAAGCTCTAGTTTTACACACCTGTGTCATCTTCTCTCTGTTGGCTTTGGGGTTCAGGGGAGCCTCTGTGAGCAGCACTGGGTGCTCCTCGGGGGCTACTCTCAGCTCATTGTAGAAAGTGTGGTGCCAGATCTTCTCCATGTCATCCCAGTTGGTGACAATGCCGTGTTCAATGGGGTACTTCAGGGTCAGGATACCTCTTTTGCTCTGGGCTTCATCACCAACATAGCTGTCTTTCTGGCCCATACCAACCATCACACCCTGCACAACAAAGAACAAGCAGTAAGTACATCTGAAGGAAAAGCCCCACTGGATGGATAACCTGTTTCTCCCAGAGCTGGGTCCCCAGTCACTGCCCCACTCCATCCAGAAAGGCATCCAGGCAGCAACTGCTTTGACACACCCTGCACAAGAGCTCTGCAGGAGGCTGCATTCCCCACCCATTGTGCTGCAGCACAGAAGATTCTTTTGTTATGAGGCCAGATTTAAAAGCTTCTGGAAAGTCAGTGCCCCTAGGACAACCACTCCCACCAAAACCCCCTCTCTTCTGTCCAGGAACAAGCACCCTAGCCACCTACCTGGTGCCTGGGGCGACCCACGATGGATGGGAAGACAGCCCGGGGAGCATCATCCCCAGCAAACCCGGCCTTGCACATACCGGAACCATTGTCAACAACGAGCGCGGCAATATCGTCATCCATGGCTGGCTGCCGAAGAAGAGAGACGGGGACATCAGCATCCCTGGTCACCCAGCCCCGTCCCCGCGGCAGCAGGCAGGGAACGGGAAGGTGATGCCGCCAGGCCTCCCCCACCCATTTCCTTCCTGCCGCCTCAGCACCGCTTCGCCCTCCGCCCGCTAGAGGGGGCGACGCCTTCCCGGCTGCGGCGCGGAGGGATTTGGGACAAAGGAAGTGCCCGCGCCCCTCGCGCTGTGACCATAAAAGGCAATGGCTGGAGCACGCCGCGCCTCGCCCGCCGCCAGCCCTTGCTGGGGGGCGGGTACCGCCGGCCACACCCACCGGGGCCAGCAGGGCGCGGCTGCCACGCCCCAGCGCCCCGCCGTGTGCCAGCCAGCCGGGCTCGACGCCTCGCTCCGCTGCGGGGTGCTCGTGCTGCTGCAGCGCGGCTCAGGGCGAGGGAGAGCCCCGCAAGCCCCGCACGGAGGCTTTTCCGCGAGGAGCCTCCTCGCCGAGCCTGCTAGCCAAGCGCCGGCAGCGCTCTGCCCCGTCGGGCGGCGGCAGCGCGCTGGGATTAAAGCCCTGCTCTTATGCAATGGCCGCCTGCCCCGAGCAGGGCGAGCTCAGTGCCGGCGCCTCCGACAGCACCGGTTTAATCCGTTGCTAAGGCGGAGGGAGGAGGGGAGATGATAAGACTGTGCGGCAGGGGCCGGCACATGTACCAGCCCCGCACGGGGCAGCCTGGGTAGTGTAGGCGCTGCCCGGAGCGGCTAGCCTGGCTGCACAAGGGAGGCGCAGCGAGGGGGGGCTTCTCCTCTTCCCCCACACCCCTTGCATGCAGCTTTTGTTCCGATGCAACCACCTCGCCCGGAGAGGTGGTGCCGCTGCCTCCCCCTTCCCTTGCAAAGGGCAAGCCACACTGGTTGTACCCAGCGAATAGGGGAACCGCGCCCCTTCCCGGCGGGGAACAACGCCCCCAGGCCCAGCCGCGCCTTGGGCCCCTCAACCCCCCCCATCCCTCACCAGCAGCTGCGGAAGGAGGGGTTGGGGGGGACCGCGTCGTACAGACAAAGCCCCGCGTCCCATTCCCCCCTACCGGGCACACAATAGCCGAGCCGCCCGCTCCCCCCCCCCGGCCGCCAGCAATCCTCTTAGGAGGCGGATTAACCCCACGGGCAGCAAGGGTGTGACCCTCCCCCCCTACTACAAGCAACAGTCCTCAAGCAACCACTGAATCAACGTCTCCTTCCATGCCCCTCCAAAATACCGCAGCGCACGGCGGGCCAGGCGCACTCATCAAACAAAAGGGCGCCGCGAGAGCGGGCACGCCATCTTCTACCAAGCTTAATTAAGCTAACATAAAAACAACAGCCATTAAGCGCTGGAGGAAAGCTACTCCTCCCTTACAACCACCCATCCTCGCTCACCTTCGGGGAGTTCGGTGGTCGGAGCCGGAGCGGGCGGCGGCGTGCAGCGACAGCGGCGGCGGGAGCTAAAGGGGAGGGGCGGGCGGGCGCGCGCGGGAAGGCAGGCAAGAGAGCTCGCGGCGGCTCCCGCCCGCCGCCTCGCGCCGCCTTTTATTGGGCCGCCGCCGCCGCCGCCTCGCCATAAAAGGAAACTTTCGGAGCGCGCCGTTCTGATTGGCCCCCCGCCGCGCCTCCCCGCCTCGTTCCGCCCCGCCCCCGGCCCCGCCCCGCCCCGCCGCGCGCGGCGGCGACCCCCCCCCCACATCCCCCCTCTCCAACACACCCCCCGCCCTGCCAAGAGAAAAAACACTCGGGGGGGAAGGGGGGCGCTCTGTGAGACACATCGGGGTATGGGTATTGTAGGGGCAACACAGCACCACCACCGTTTCACTCTGCTTGGCTGGGGAAGGGGCTTGTTGGCCCCCAGCGCTTTCCCCCCAACACCGGGGGTCGCGGTGGTCCGGTTAGTCCCGTGCAGCGCGCACACACACACACCCAAAGTAACCCTCACACAAAGCCCCGTGGCTGGGGCAGCACGGGGGATCACCAGCCCCTTCACTCCCGGGCTGTGCTGCAGACCCCCCAGGAGAGGAAAAGGGGTACCCCGTCAGCATCGTGCTGCAGGAACCCCCCGAGGAGGGGTGGAGTTGGCCGCTGCCTGCCCGTGGCTGCAGCGCTGTCCCTCGCCCTGGCCACAGTAAGGGTCAGTGGCCTGCACCCCCTTGCCACCTGGGGCAAACACCAGTATCCCCCCAGTAGGTCCCAGCACAGAGCAGGATGCAGGGCCAAGTTCACTGCTGATGTCAGCAGGCAGCGGCGACAGGGCTCCTGCCAGCCTGCTGCCAGGCCTTTGGCCCTTGAACCCAGCTGGGAACGCCGCAGCCACCTCCGGGCACCGTTAGAGGCACTGTCCCTACGGCAGTGGCGATACCCAGGGGAAGGAAATGCTCCACCGGCTCGAGTCAAGCAGGGGGCCCCGGTCCCCGGTCCCCATCCTGTCCTGGGGCTGGCTGGGGGGTACTGTGGGAGCAGCGATTTGGTCAGATTTGGGCACTGTTTGTTTCTGTCCTCTTTAATCCCAAAGCTTGTCGGAACGGGAGACGTGGCCGCTGCTGCCCGAGCTGCAATTCCCTCCTTGGCTCGTTCCCATCAAATACTGGTTGGAAATAAAGGCGAGGGCAGCATCCGCGGAGCAGCAGGCAGCAGCGACAAGAAGGCTTTGCGTCTCCAGAGCGCTGTGCGAACGCGGGCTGATTAATCAAGTTAATTAAACAGCCCTGTAAGTAAAGTACAGAAGCCACTCGCAATCTGTTGCCGGTTGGAAGCGCCCAGACTTTGGTGTGGGGACCTTGAGTGTGTAATCTCAGTGCTCTGTAAAGAGCAATGGCAGGGAAAAAGATTAAAATTCCCTGGAAAAGCATAAAAATGCCAAAAATGAGCTCTTCTTTATGGGACACCCCTCGCCTGGCAGCGTGGTGGGGGGAGCCAGCCTTGACACCAGCATCTTGTGGTCCACTCCAGCGAGCTCTTTGTCACCAGGGAGCCATGGAGATCACAGTGAGGATGATGGGGTCTGGAGGATAGATTTCCTTCCCTAAACCACCAACTTCCCTCCCCAGCGTATGGTCTGGCCGAGGTGTGAGACCCAGGTGTTATTTCCCCCACTCCCCAGCAGTGCTCCCTGCTGTGTGACAAACAAAGGAGAAGAGCAGCAGGATGAACCTGCTGAGATTTGCAATTAACTCGGGGAGGATGGGAGGAGATGGGGCACTAGGTATGGATGGGAACACAGAGATCAATACTTTTCCTCTTCCCCAGGAGTGCCTTATCCAGGACCTGGTGGAGGTGCCCCAAAACCCAGCACCATGGCTGCTCCCAGATGGGTGCCTCAGAAGGGATGGTGTGGGGAGAACAGAGGAGAGCCCTAGGGGCTGCTGGGCCATTTCAGGGCCATGCCACATCCCTCAGGGCAGAGGTGGCCATGGTGATAGACACACCCTGCCAGGCCACCTTGGGACCCTGCAATCCCCTCCGCTCCCTCTGGAGCTGGCATGGTGATGGGGCAGAGACACCCCAGCGCACAGGTACCGTCCCAAGAGGAAGCCCCTGGTGGAAGGAGGTCCAGCCTGGGCAAGGCAGGATTTCTGCAGGGCCATGCCAGAGCAGAGGTGCCTTAGCATGGTCATTCCCCTGCCACCTTGGCTGGATCGTGCAAGATCTCTGTGTCGCTGCTCCTCCTGCAGTAAAACGGGAGCCATGGCTGTTAATTACCTACCTCACAGAGAATTAATTAATGTTTGTGCTCCACTTTGAAAGGGCTGATTATTAATTAGAGGATTATACGTCAAATAAGGGGAGCCACAAGGCACAGGTACAGCTGCCGGCCCTTGCAGGTGTAAAGTGTGGTCCATGCATGGTCTGATAAGAGGTCTGCAGAGCACAGCAGCAGGGAAATGTCCTACAGTAGCACTGAGGTGATGGCTTTGCACGGGGAGCTTCAGGAGGAGGTCACAACCAGGTGGGGGAGGCCACCATGGCTCATGGAGGGTCTTGGTCAGCTGGATGGGGGCATGGGCCAGAGCAATGGGATGCTCCACTGCTTCCTGGTGAGCTGGTTGGGTGGAGTGGGGCTGGGGAGCCACAGATAAGAGACAGACCATTAGGCAGAGGTGGGGGGTGGGGGGAATTACGGGCAATTAGCATCTCTTGATTATGGCACTGAATCAGAAAGCAATCAACCTGCAAGCATCCGGCGGGAAGAAGCGCCGGGCCCGCACCTCCTGGCTTTCAGGGCAGGAGGATTTGGCGTTGCTGGAGGTGGCAGGATGTGGCCTGCAGCACACAGCTGCTGCCACAGCTTCCTCCTGCCACGGCGATGTTTGATAGCAAAGCCACCAGCCAGTCACCGTGTTCACCACCCTGCACAGTTTGGTGAACCGAGCCGGCTCCACTGGCCTGAGCTCAGGGCTCTCCTCCCGGCAGCTCCTGGGATGTCGCAAGAGCAGAGAGGAGTGAAAGGGGAACCGAGCAAAGAGCTCCTCAGCCATTGTGTTACCCTTGGGCAGGCATTGCAGGCTCCCAAGTTTCCCTGGTTTGCTTCATTTCTCCCTGCTTGGCCTTGGCACTCGTCTCGCCCCAGCTCTGGACAGAACTGTCTGGGGGAGGATCCTGCTGCCCTTCGCTGGCTGATACAGCCAGGCTTGAATTTCTGCACTTGTGGGACAACATGTGAGCTCTCCTTTCCACTCACTTCTTCCAGCCCTTCCCCTGGAGCAGTCTCTGTGCTCATGCAGGGACAGCAGCTACTGCACATTTGGGGAGAGGAGAGTCAAGGAGGGGGAGAATAATTCCAGCTGCTTTTGGGGCTGGTTTGAATTCCTGCATGTCCCCTTCAGCTCCTCCATTGCTGCCCTCACCCTGTGCTCAGGTCTCCACTCCCTCCCTCTTGCTGTTGTGACAATGAGAAGAGGGGTGGAAACTCCTGGAATCATCCCAGTCACTTCAGATCACCCTCCCACAAAAAGCATGGAGGTTTTTCAGAGCGCTGCCTTTCTCCTCCTGTCCCACTCCCCAGGGGGAAGAAGGAAGGGCACTGCCCACATCCCCTGTTTCACAGGCAAGGCAACAATCCCAGCACCTTCCTCTTTTTCAATTCACTCCTCACAGCACCAGCTGCAATGGGAATGTGCAGGAGGTAAAATCTGAGCAGGATTCCCCAGGCCCATCCCCCCCGTTGGAGATGTTCAGAGGCCTCAGCACAGCCTCCACCTCTCTCAGTGTTAAAACCTGAAGCAAACCAGCCCCTGACATTTTTCTGATTCACTGCATTGCATCCCTGATGCAAGCTCATCTCCAATGAGCTGCAGACCCTCCTCTCCCACACATCCCTCCCCGAGGTTCCTGCTCCTTTGTATCGATCCTCCAGCTCTCTCCCATTTATCAGTGCCTTTTACCAGGGGAGATGAATGCCTTTCCCTCTGCAGACCTCCTTGTCCAAGGGACCATTCCCCCCCAGTCCACAGGGACAGGCTGTCTGTGCATCAAGCATCACAATGGAAGCAAATCATTTTATCATATCCCACTGGAAAACTGGATGAATTCACCACTTTCCATCATCAGGGCACCAGCAGACAGCCTGTGCCAGGTTTTGCTGAGGCTGCTGGATAGCTGCTCAGGTAGCAGAGGTGGCAGATGGGGCCACATGCCTGCTTTACAGCCTGCTGTCCCTGAGAACAGGACTTTGCTGGAGGGGCTGAAGCTCTGAACAGCGCTTTTCTCCACGCATTTCCCCAGCCATGCCTGTCCTTGATGCCTCCAGCACCGTTTCTTCATGTCCCCATGCCTTCCCCAGCCCCTTCATCGCTGATCCCTGCACCAGCATTTCCAGATCGTGATGCTGGCCCCAGGGTGCTCCAGCCCACGCAGGCAGCAGGAGCTCAGGACTTTGTTCCCAGCCCTGCAGGCAGCCGAGTAAGCAGCTGGCAGCCAGTGCCTAGGCTGGGCATCTTCTGCCCAGCTCCTTCCTGCCCCTCAGCAGCCATACCATGCTTCCAATCTCCCTGGGCCAGGCTGGCCCAGCTGGAGCAGGGCAAAACCCTCCCTTCCCCCACCAGTTAAACGTGCTGCTGGTGTGATCTTGGTTGACCTTGACAGCGAGAGTTGCTGAGGCCCAAGCGTTGAATTGTTTTCAGCCCAAGGTCACTCCCCAGCACATCATGCTTAGACTGGCACAGCCAGACCCCAGGGCAATGCTGGCCAGGCTCCCAGACTCAGCCCTGCTGGCCACCCCATGCATCTTTGGGGTCCACTTCTCCCACAGCAATGGGACAGCTATAAGCTAAAACCCTATGCTGGCCTCCTTGCATAGGAGAAGACCTTCCCTGAAGGGTTTGAGACCAGCCAGAGCAGGTCCTTCCCCTCCAGCCAGAACTTGCATCAGCTTTGGGGAATATTTCCTCCAGCTAAAAGCAAAAGGGGAAGAGAAAAGGCTGATTGTCCCTGCAAGGCTCAGTCCTCTGGTCCCACATCATTTCCCAAATGCCACTGAATGACCTCCTCCATTGTGATGCAGCCCCGGGGGGGACTTTCCCCAAAGGATGCTCGCCTGGGTTTGGTTCCTTGGCACACCAAAAGGCTCCTACACATGTTACCCAGCACTCCACCGAGCTCTATGGTGTATTTTCAGCTGCTTCTTCATTACTCTGAGAATTGATTTCTCTTGGTCACTGATGAAGGAGGCAGGGAGGCAGCTGGATGGAGTTTTCTGCTTGTACTGTACCTAGGAAATGAAAGAGACCCTGGGCTACCCAAGCATACCAGGAAACTGCCTTTGATCTCTGCTGAGCTAAAGGCACTTTCCATCTGAGGGATTCAAGCCTTTGGAAGAAGTGACCTGTTCCACCTCAGAGAGGAAAGCAAGAACTCTGCCTTTGTTTTCCGTGTGGGAAGTGGAGGAGAGGGAGTGGAGATGCTGGCAGAGACCAGTTGGGACAGCTCTGCCACCCAGGCCAAGTAATTAAGAACACTTCTGACTCTGCAGGCAATTCTGCTTTGGGTTTGGGGTGTAATCCCCACTTATCTCTAGCAATTGGGGGTCACTTTGACTCAGAGGTTAACTGGAAGGGAAGTCTGGGAGAGCTGTGCTATGGTGGCTGGGGCAGCCCTGAGCACCCCCACAAACAAGAACCCTCACCCCTCTGTCAGCCCCAGACCTGCACCCAGTTCCTCCACCCGAGGGCATGGGCATGCTCAGGGAACAGGTAGGCAAGGGAGGGTTTGCCCATTCCTAGAAGGAGGGCTGTGGAGCCACTTTGGACCCCAGCCCAGCCCCTGCTGGCCCCCGGCTGTGTTTGCGCAGCCAGCGCCGAGCCCTGACGTAAGCGGCTCGCCCCAGGCAGGGAGTCATCGATGGAGGAGTGGGACCTGTTCTTATCAATGCCCCATCCACTCCCCGTGCTCCCCTGGGTTAGAATAAACCCTCAGGGGCGATCCAGCCTGTACAGAACACTCAGGCCTTTCACAAGAGCCACCAGAAATGAAACCCAGCTGACATCTGTCCTCCCACCTTGGCTCCTCGCTGGGGAGCAGGTGTAGGGGGAGGAGGATTGGGAGGTTTTCATCCAATGCCAGGCAGAGCAGGCTGGTTTCTGCTCTCCATGGCAGGGATACCAGTAGGGTGGGCAGGTGGCCAGGGAAGGAGAGAGCCTGTGTGCCCCGAAGGGTGATGCAGCTTCCAACCAGCCCCTGTGGTCCGGCTCTCAGTGAGACCTACAGCGAAGCCAGAGAGCTTGCAATGAGACCAAGCCTCCATTATCACCCAGAGACCATTCCACACACAAACTGGGGATCAAAAGACAGTACCACCACCAAGCCCCTGTGCAGAGGCACCATCCCCACTGCATTTTACTGCCTTCTCACCCCACTGCCCCTGAAGTTTCCATCCCTCACTCAAGACAGTATTTCCACGTGTGCTTTGTTTGGCTCATTTCACACATTCCAGCTGGCACGAGATAAGATCTCAAGAGAAAGGCAAACAAACGCAGTGGGTGCCATGAGCTGACTGTCACTCCCCTGACTAAGGTACTCTGCAACCTCCTCACCAGCTCTGACCTGAAAGTGAGGACACCCCAGGCTTCATCCCACCGTGGACTAGTCTGTGGGAGGGAAATCTGGCAAGAGAAAGTGTGATGGGTTTGTGAGTTGTCAGGTCCCTCCTTCTCCAGAGAGGGGGTCATCAGACCTCTTGCCTGGCACCAGGGTCCCTTTGCCACCCTTAGGTGCCCTCTTTGCTGTGCCATGTGGGCACTGTGTGCCTGGGCAGGTGGTGAGCCCCTCCAGGCTGGTGGAGCTGGTATCAGCTCAGAGAATATTTGAGAAATGCACTTAGGTCCCATTGAGACCTCAAGGGCTTGCAGCTCACAGGTGGCACTCACTGGCACCACCCCTGGGACTCCCCACCTGCCCTGGCCCAGGAATCCCTTAAGGGCCCCCATGCTGGCATGTGCAGAATGGTGTATGAACACCTCTGCCTGCTCCAGCCCTTCATCATAAATAGGCTCAAGAATGCCACATTCCTCTTCTCTTCCCTTCTCCATGCCAGAGCTGGAGCCATGTGAGGGGTGCAGAGGTGACTTCCAGACCTCCTCCACTCACAGGCAGCAGAACAGCAGAGGAAGCCAAGCAAATGCAGGAGCCACCAGGTCCACAGCAGGGCTCAGGCAGAAAACAGGCTGGGACATGAAAGGTGGCTGCTGTCTCTGGGGCTCCTCAGCCCCATGAAGAGGCAAGCCACCAACAGAACACCAGGGAGTGATTTTCCTGTGGGGACTTTGCAGAAGCCCCTGTGGTTCCAGTACCACTACCATGGCTGTGAGATGGCTGCAAATCACCTTTCACTTTCTGGGAAACCTAGTTCTTGTTTTGCAAGAGCCCAAGGCAGGACCAGCAAGAGGAAGATGCAGCAGGAATGAGGAAGCACTGAGCATGGGGCAGCTCTGGCCTCAACACAGCCTGGGCTTGGTCCTGGCAACAGTCTGGCAGAGAATAGTGTCCCTGCTTCGCCTGAGTGTCAGCTGGTTCAGGCTCCTTGCTCAGGGCTGGCTTGGTGGGCAGGAAGCTGCTTACCCAGCCCCAGCCCCATGGGACCACAGCCCCCTACCCAGATCCAGCAGCTTCTAAGACCAGGAAAGGTTTTCTCCTGCCCATGCAGCATGGGGTATATCACTGCAACCAAACCCAGATCCCTTCCCTGGGCTTCTTCCTCTGCTGCGGAGGTGGGTGACAGGAGGTATGGGAAGGGGAGAGGAAGGGATGGTGACAGTCCTCCCTTCTCTCCAACAAGCACCCACCTCTCTCTGCACACATGTAATGAGTCTAGAGTGCTCAAGGGATGCACCTACCCAGCAGCTCTCAGCACATCCCTCAGCCTGGAGAAATCAGCCTTAGATGGCAAAACCTGACCCAGTCTCTGCATAACCAGCTGGAGAAAGAGGCAGCAGAACCAGAAACCAGCAAGCAGCTGAGGCCTGCCGCCCACCATCCCCTCCATCACCTCACAAACCTTAAAATGTCACCTGGAATGCCCCACAAGATGGGTGTCCTGGATCACCCTGCACCCCTATTCCCAGGGCAGGCACAGGGTAGGAAAACTGGCTGTCAGTTTGAGGAACAACAATGGACAAGAGCCTCCTTGAGCCCCTGTTTTAGCTTTGTCTGTTAACTTCCAGAAGATGCCAGGGCATGAGCTGCTGAAGTGCTGCAGGCCTGTGCTTGCTTCTGAGAGAACTCTGTGCTCAGCAGTGAAAACATTTCTGAGCTCCCAGAGTCTCCCTGGACTGAGATGGAAAAGAGCTTGAACGCTCACTCATCTCCTTGGGGTTTGGAGGTGTCCTCTTGAGCCCAGCTGCCTGTAAAGCAGAACCAGTGATGATCTGCCACCAGCCTGAGCTCCTCTGCAAGGCTGATGTTCTTCATTGGCTTGTGGGCAAGGGGGGAGCCTTACAGCACAGGACAAGCCCACCAGCATCATGAATTTCCTCCCATAAGTCACCAGTCCCATTTAATGAACCCTGCACTGGTGCCCAGCATGCCAGCAGCTCCCAAGGTTTGTCTTGCCTGGCTTGTTGGCCATCCCATTTCTGCTTGGCTGAGCAGATCTCTTACAGTTGCTCTAATCACAACCTGACAGTGAGCAGGGCTGTAGCAAGCTGCTCCTGGTTGATGCTGGGGGTGCAGAGCAAGGTCCTTCACCCACCTGCTCCCACGGATTCAGGTCTCTGGGATGGAACAGGACAGCCTGGAAAGCTGCACCATCCCAGTTCCAAGAGTTGCTGTGTTTCCATTTCCCAGCACTTTCCTCCATCAGGGCTGTGCCAGCAGACATCTCTTTGAGGCAGCCATCCTTGGGGGAATTGGCTTGTGCACAGGAGGGCTGGTTTTGGCCTTGCCCTTTCCCTCCCCATCTTCAGATGGGAGCAAGGACCGAGCGGTGGGAGAAGACGCATCCCTTGGGATACAGGCAGCAACTCCCCTTGCTGCAAGGGACCTTCTGCAAAGGGAAAGTCAGAGGGAGAAGTCTGCACACATCAAAAAGAAACAATCTCAGCAAAGTCATGATTATTTCAAAGCTGTGCAGACAAGTCACCTCCCCACAGCCCTCCCTGAGCCTGCAAAGGAGATGGATGGCTTTCTCCTGTGCCAGGACCGGTTTCCAAGCTTGCCAGCCCAGTGGAGATGAAGCTTCTCCTGCCAGTCCAGCTCTGTCACAGGGTCCCCACCCTGGCTGGCTGGGGGATGGGGAGTTGCAGCACCCACAGCCCCTGGACTGGGAGCATTTCCTCCTGGAGAAGAAGTATGGAAAAGACCTGGAAACTGGCTCCGGGTGGATTTAATCCTGTTTGATTTCCTCTTCTCTGAGCTTCAACCAAGTCTTTTGAAATTGTTTCCACTCCACTCCTCAAGGAGTGATGTTTCCATCATGGGACATGCTCTTCCTCATCAAATAGTGTTATAAATGCAGTAGTGGTTTGGGAAGCACCAGCCCCTTCATCTCCCTCTGCTACAAAAGTCCTGAGACTTCAATTAAATAGGACACAACCATCCCTGCTGGGAAGGGACCCAAATCCCCTAAGCCTAACCCAAAATTTAAACAACAAAATGGGACTGTGGGAGGCCAGCAGAGCAACCAAACCCTGCAGCCATCCAACACTTTGCTGTCCAGGGTGGTTGATTTTCACCATTAAAGGGGATGCTACCTCCACCAGCAGCTGGCTGTGGTCCTGCATCACTGGGTCACCTCTGAGCTGCTTCCCATTGCTCAGTCTTGCAGGAAACTCACATGAAATCAGGCTCTGGGGACAGAGACCCCACAATCTGCATGGGAAGGGCTTCCTCACCTCTAGCCTGTGTCTCTGCTGCTGCTGGTTCAGCCCAGAATTCCTGCCATTGGTCACTGTGCCCCCAGAGAACAAGGTGGTCCCTTCCTCTCCACCTTGTCGTGTTGTATCTCCTCTCACTTCTTTCCTCCACACACTGCTGCTAGCAGTGTCCCAGCACCCCAAGCACCGGGGATGACTCTGAGGCAGGGGAGGCTTTTTCCATCCCATCACAGCTGAGTCTGGAGCTCAGGTCTCCCAGCCCACCTCCAGCCTGCTTCAGTGCCGATATTTCCCACGCTGGGGGTGGGGGTTGAGCATGGCCAACTCAGCCAGGAGAAGAACAAAGATGAAAGAGTTTTTCAAACCCCTTCACCCTACCTTTTTTTCAAGCCTCAGAGAAGCTGAGCCCCTCTCAGCATGAGCTCCTGATCCCAGGAGGACCTCATTGTCCCTCCAATGCAAGCAACAGAACCAAGCCATAAAACCCCCTCGGAGCCCCTGCTCCATGGTTTTATTTTCCTGTGGGCAGCTGCCAGGAGCAGTCATGCTGCTCAAGGAGGTCGGGCAGCGTTTTGTCCCCGTGGGATGTCTTGACCCAGGGTTGAGCGAGCCCTGCCCTCTGGCCAAACCCAGCTGCCAGCAGCCGCAGCCGAGCCGGTTGCCCGCGGGGCTGCGGGGACCGTCCTCCGTCACACCGTTCCCACAGTCCCAGCCCTCGAAGGTTTCACCTCCTCGGAGGCGGAGCGGTGCCTAATGACAAGCGAAGGATGGTGCCACACCTGCAGAAAGCCATTTTTGGAAGGACACCTGGGGAAGAAATGATTCCCATGTTGCTGCTCTGTAATTAGCATTAATTACTGGGGCTTGTGAAACCTCATCCCATTTACTCCAGGCAGCACCTGACGGAAACTGTGGGAATCCCGTCTGGCTGAGTCAGCCGGGAGCTGGGGAGGGGATGATGAATCCTTGGGGTCCCTCTCTCTGCCCCCCCAGCCCACAGGGACGGAGGTTTGGGAGGGGGTGTGCTGCAGGATTGGTTAATACACCAAAGGACAGCCAAGGCTCATTCATCTCGCCCTTCCCCAACGCGTTCCCAAGGTCCTTCCCCCCTCTGATGACAACCTAGCATGTCCCAAGTCTGAGGGGCTCTCATCTGCTCCTCTTTAAAGCACCTTCACTCCCCAGCCCTGCCTTGCACAGCAGAGCAGCACATTGCCTTGGGGAGCTGCCTCTACCCCAGCTTGTTGCCTTCAGCAACCCCCTCGAGGTGTTGTTATAGACAGGAGGGGGAAATCCACCCCAAAAGCCTAACCCCAAGCAGCCACTCCATCAGCACCAAATGGCAGGGTCCTGCTGCTTGACTCACTTCTCCTTTATTCTTTTTTTTAGCATTAGTGATTCAAGTGAATCAGGACATTTCATCATTCAGAGTCATCTCACCCTGCCCCAGTGACTCCTTGGTGGCCTGGGGCTGGGGTCACATCCATCCTCCTCTCCCTTATCCACATCCTCTCCCTGAGGGGGCCCAGCTGCTGCAGCCTCACCCTCAAACCAGCAGTGTTTGCCTTCAAGAGGGCACCCCTCACCTCACCCATCAGGCTCTTTTCTCCCCAGCTCCTAGCTCAGAGTGCTCCAGCATCCACCCCAACCACTACCCTGGATGGATCACAGTGATGGTCCTAGGGGCATTGTCTGGGTGTCCTTCGACTTTCCACACACCACCACTGCTGTCACCCCCAGGGGTGACCATGGCCCCAGTTCCCCACATGGGATCTCTGTCCCTCCCCAGGGACCCAAAAGTCCCCTCATCCTCCCACTTGACCTAACCTCCTGTCCATAAATGGAGAGGTTTGAGAGCCGTCCCCGGGGTGGAGGAGGAGGAGAAAAAAAGGAGAATAATGCCAAGAATGCAGGATACAACTGAGGAGCCCAGACTCGGCCCCCCGGAACGTGCTGGGGACTGTGGGGCTGGTGGCCGTGGGTGCTGGGGAGCCCGGCCAACGCTGGGTCCTCACCCCATCAGCCACCCCATCTGCTGGCAGGAGAGCTGCTGCTTTCATGTCTCTGCATTCCCCCGGTGCTGGGGACTTTCCCAGCCTGGGCTGCCCCATTTCCACCTCAGCCCCACGGAGCAGCCCAGGTGTGCAAAGCAGCACCGACCCCCGGGGCTGTCCCTTTGCAGCGATGTGTCCCCTGCAACGCTGTCAGCTTGCAGCAACCTGTGTGTCCCTGTGCAGGCGACGTCCCCGTCCCTGCAGCGGCGTGTTCCCCTGCACAGACACGTCCCTCCGGGTCCTCTCTCACCCCTTCACCCCAGCGTGGCTCTGCTGCAGGACCCCCAGCCTGCAGGAAAGCCACACTGGATGGAGAGGTGGCCTCAAAGGCAGGCAGCAGGGAGAGTGCCAGCAGCTGTGCGTCCTGGCTGGCACCACGGGCCAAGCCTCCGCTCGGGGCCAGCAGCCAGCTCCTTAAAATAGAAAGTGAAAACATTTGGGTGCCCTGTCCGGATAGGGAGTGTGGGGGGGGGTCCATCCCCGCCTCCACCAGCCGCACGCTGCCTCAGCATCTCGCCACACGCCCTGCTCCCCAGCCACCCTGTCCCCAGCCCAGCCGTGGCCGTCCCTACGGTCAGGGTGGATCCCTTTGGGTTCTCTGGGAGAATTGCTCCAGTGGCTCACTCGAATCCTCCATAAAAGGAAAAACAGCCGGCAGGTAGCACTGCCAAACTTAGTCATCCCCAGTCCGGCAGCGCTTGCAGCTCCGTCAGCAGCAATTTCCTCCCCGCGTTCCCCTCTGCGCGGGGGGGACAGGGCGGAGCGGCTCTGCCTGGGCAAACGCCCTGCCAAGCGCACCCTGCGCTGGCCACGACGTGCCCGCCTCGGCCAGGGGCCGCTGCTGGACTCGGGGAGGTCCTGCCGCGATCCCACGCAGGATCCAGTGGGGAAAAGCACAGCCTGGGGAAAGCAGAGAGCTTGGCACCCGGCGCGGTGGTGCTGTGACCCAGCCGGCACCCACATCTCTCCCTCTGCAAGGAATTTGGTCCAGAGGCACCACAATGTGAATGCACCTGGGAGCACCTTGAAGCACCTGAAGCACCCGAAGTCTGGGGGGGTGAAGCCTGTTTGCTGCCCATGGGACAGGCATCACAGAACCATGGAATGGTTTGGGTTGGGTAGGGACAGGCTTCACAGAACCATGGAATGGTTTGGGGTGGATAGAACCTTAATGATGATCTAGTTCCAAGCCCCTGCCACGGGCAGAGACACCTTCCACTAGACCAGATTGCTCAAGGTCCTGTCCAGCCTGGCCTTGGACACTTCCAGAGCTCAGCATTAACGTAAAGGACCTCCAGCCCATCCAGAGCACAGATCCTGGTCCCATCCCAGTGCCAGGCTGGCTTCAAGGGTGACCTTTGAGCGAGCCTATCCCTTCTCCAGCCATGCCCAGAGCGGGACATGGGGCATCCCTGGGTGTACCTCATGTCACCTCTTACAGACCTGGCTCTGCCTTGATGCCTGCTCCGACCTGGGGTGATTTAACAAGCCCTTGAGATGTGGCCAGGGCTCAAGGCCACCACAGCTTGGCTCGTGGCTGCCAGGGATTGCCCACATGAGGCATTCAGCCAGGATTACATCACAGGAGCAAACGCCCTTGGGCACGAGAGAGCAAACAACATTTTCTCCCATAGCCCCAGGGGATAGCCCAGGTGGCCCTGTCACCTCCACACCCCTTGTCAGCTCAACACAGGGATGTTGTAGCACTGTGCAGTTCAGAGACTTCCCCTAGCTGCCATCCCCACCTGCACCACAGGGCAAATACCCCAAAACACTCAGGGGGAGGCCAAAGCAGAAAAGGGACCACAGCCCACCCTGTGATTGCCCCAGAGGTGCCATCTCAGCTGGGTGCCCACCTAAGCTGTCCCACCCTGGATGGGCAGCCCCAGCTAGCAGTGATCTTGGCCACGCATCCACCATCTGTCCCCTGATTTCCTCTTTTGCAACCAGTTCCTTGCAGAGCAGAAAGGAGCTGATGCTGACCCCCTCAGCTCACAGCTTCACTCAGGAAGCCAGAGCCCCCTATCCTGACTGTGCCCAGCTGGCACTGACTGTTGTGGGCAGCCTGCCCGTGCTGGTAAATGATTCACTCACATGATGAAAGACCGAGGAAATGCTCTGGTGATGTCCCACAGCACTGAAGGTGTGTGTGGGGTCAGAGGGTATTCAGTGTCCCATGGGTGAAAGGAGCCCTGAGGGGTGGCCAGGGCTGCTTTGGGGTAGTTGTGGTTTCTGGTGGTGTTTTCCTGCCTGCTTTGGGGAATAGTGACCTAGTCTGTGCCAGAGCATGTCCCTTCCTAGTGCCACCAGGCACAGGCAGCAGCAGTGGGCACAATGCTGAGAGCATCACATGGGGGGAGGGTCTATGGGACCACAGCCTCTCTTGTCCCTGCACCAGGTACCACTGTCTGGATCTGGCTGTGATGGGGTAAGCAGTTACACCAGCCCTGTGAAATCCCCACACAAGACAACCAGTCTGAGTGCCCAGGCTGCAGTCTGCTGTCAGTGGCACCGAGCCTCTGGCTTCACCAGTGGGGATCAGCTGGTGCTGGGACACCCAGTTCCCCTCACTGTGATTCTCACTCCCACCCTGGTCTCAAATCCTGCAGCTCCAGCTGCCAGAGTGCTGCAGAGTCCTGCTCTGTGTTCACAAGCGATGCACAGGAGCGGGAGATCTGCTGCGGGAGCGGCGCAGCATCCCTAGAGGAGATCAGAGGCACTCCGGTGGGTCCCGAGCAGGCGGCACCGCTCCGCGCTCACTCCCCTGCGCTGCTTTGTTCTGCTCCCTGCTGTACGCCCTGCCGAGGGCTTCCAGGAGCTGCAACACCCATCCGGGCCTGCTGCAGAGCACGGGCGGGCTGCTGGGTGGCAGTGTTGGGATGCACACTGCGCAGGGCTGCAGCGCTGCGCGCAGGGCCACACGCAGGACCACGCACGCATTGGATGCGGGCTGCACGGAGCATTGTGCACGCCAAGGTGCTTGCTGCATGGAGGATCATGCATGCTGCACAGAGCATTGTGCACTCCAGGGTGCATGCTACATGGAGGATCATGCATGCTGCATAGGGGATCACACCCCCACCTCCAGACATGCTACATACAGGGTCATGCATGCTGCAGGGGGATCATCCACTCACAGACATGCTACATGCAGGATCATGCACACCAGGATGCATGCTGCATTTGGGGTCATGCATATGGGATCACACACACCCAGATACATGCTACATGGAAGACCATGCCAAGAGGCAGGTGGGTTTGTGCATGCCAAGGAGCATGCTGCATGTGGGATCACACACACCACAATGCAGGCTCCATGCAGGATCATGCATGCCAGGGTGCCTGTGGGATCATGCATGCAAAGCTACATGTTGCAGAGGGGATGGCATGCAGAGCTGCAGGCTGCACACATGCACCTCAGGTACCTGTGTGTGCATGATCCCAGCACACGTGGAGCCACAGGCACCAGCCTGCATTTTGCAGAGGGAATTGGATGTGTACAGCCTGTGGGACCACGAGCACCAAGAGGGAATTGGATGTGCACAGCCCGTGGGACCACGAGCACCAAGGTGCATGCTGCACACAGGATGACACACAGCCACATGCCTGTTGTGCAAGGAATTGTGCCATCAGGTCCATGCTGATCCCACCCTGACCAAGGACCTCACCCAGCCCCAGGCCCCTCAAACCCACCCGTGGTCCCTGCTCCCCACCAAAGGCTTTAGCTGTGTCCTGCAAAGTCCCTGCGCTATCACTTCTCCCTCCAGCGACCCTCAGGGTGGCTCTGCACAGGGGACCCAGGGACTTGCCTTAGGAAACCCAATCTCAACACAAAACTCCTGGGGCACACTCCCTTGCTCAGGGAACCCCTAGACCCCCAAGCCCCACATCACCCGTGGTTCCTTGTCCTCCATTTCCAGCAGACTTAACCCCAGCACAGCAAGAGGGAGCTGGGGAGGGGGTTCCCAGCACCTTCATTAAAGGGGGGGGTGAGGGGGGACTGCACAGGCCGCCCTCCCCGCGAGTGCAGCAGACCCTGCCCAGCTCGAAGTCGAGAGCCTCCCCTCCATCTTCTCCTCCATCCCTCCCGGCTGCAGCCGGATGCCTGGACCCGGGGCCCCTGCTCGGAGGTTTTGGGTTTCAGCAGCCGCCCCCCCGCCCCGCATTCCTGCTTTCCCGGGGGCCTCCCTGCAGCCAGCTCTGCCCAGGCTTGCTGAGATCCCCCCTCCCTTCCAGCAGCCCTTCCGCGGATAAAGCTGGCCTGACAGCCCTGGTAATGGGAAGCGAAAGCAGCGGGGGGAGGGAGGGAGGGAGGGATGAGGGAGGCGAAAGCCCACCCCAACCCCCAGCTCCCATCACCACTGGTTTCACACTGGGAGCTCCGGGTTTTGCCGGTAGGGAGGCTGGGTCTGCCGCTCGCTGCGGAGCACTTGGGGAGTCACGCTCAATTCAACAAGCAGCTCCAAATTCTGGATGTGTGCCCCCCCCTACCACCCCTCCCCGCAGATCCCACCGGAAGGACGGCTCTGTTTTCATCCCAGATGTGGTTTTCCACATGCCAAACACAGCTGATCTCCCCCTGCCTCAGTTTCCCCATGTGCAAAACTCCCTCCAGCGTCACTGTGGCCCTGGAAGGATGCATGGGAAGCCCAGATACCAACAGGAGATGGGCGTGGATGCACCCAAGGAGGGGAATCAGAGTTAATTTTGGTTGGGAAAGACTTTTAAGATCATCAAGTCCACCCATTAACCCAGCCCTGCCAGGACACGACTAAATCATGTCCCTCAGCACCACATCTACACAGCTTTGAAACCCTTCCAGAGAGGAAAGGACTCCAAGGCTGTGCAAGAGCCAAAATCCTGGTCTGGGACAACATTCCTTTCCCCCCTGCAGCCCTGAGCACCCCCAGCCTGCAGCTGCCCCCAGCCCTAGAGAACAATGAGCCGCAGGACATCACCCTTCCAGCAGCCATCCCCCATCAGGGGGGGCAGTGGTCAAAGTGGCACAGTCCCCTGCCCTGGGGGCTGCAGACCTCTCCTCTCCTGCTGCTGATGGGAGGGGATGGGATAGAGTTGCAAGCACGTAAGAAAATGGAGTGGTGTGAGGAGGGTATCAGATCACTTAGGGGACCCAATTCACCCTTCTGGCAGCTCCCCCATTCCTCAGACCCGCAGCTCAGTGGGAGCCCCATTCCCTCCTGCATCCAAAAGCAGGTGCCCCGAGGGGGCAGAGGATGGAAACCCCCCAGCCCAGAGCCTGCAGGAGGCAGGGGAGAGCTGGGTGGGAGGTGCAGGGCTAATCCCCAAAGGCCCCACTCCTAATCCTGACTAATGGACTCTTTTCACCATCGACAATGGAGCTATCCATCTGGAAGGGGATCTCCGGGCCCAGGAAGGCACAGCTGGTGGGGGCTGTGCCTGGTCAGAGACTTTGACGCCCCCTCCATCCTCAAACCACCTCTTCCAGCCCCTTCCTTGGGCCGAAATCCCAGCCCCCACCAGTCCCAGTGCTCCTTGCTGCAGGGATGGGTGCATACACCCTACCCGACCCCAGGGTGCCCTGATACCTCCACCAACGAGCCAGAAAACCCCCTCAGCTCTCCAAGACATGGATTGTAAACGCTCCCTTCCTTTGCCCCTCCCACCTCTTTATAGCGATCCCCTGGGGCTTCCCAGCTGGCTCTCTTTACTGTTCACATCACTGCTACCTCCTACTTAAAGCGATGCCTCCTCTTCTCCGGGGGTGTCTGGGGGAACCTCCTGGTCGGGTTGGGGCTTGGCCTTGGTTTAAATCCACTCTCACCCACCAGGAGGGTTTCCACTTAAACCTGAGCATCCATGGCTTCGGCCCCCAAAGGATGTGGGGATCTTGGCACAGGGCCCTCTGCAACAGCATCCTGCAAAGAGGGACCACACACCCACCCCAAAGCTGCACCTTCAGCCTGCAGCAAGAAGCTGAGGAGATGGCAGACACAAAAACATGAGCCCACACCTTCTCCTTGTCTCCCATCCCCAGAGGCTTCCTCCCAGCCTGCTCACCTTGTCCCTTGCTCTTGCCATCCCTCCCTATCACCCTCTGACTCCTTTCCAGCCTCTCCAAGGCTTCTCCATCCCTCTTTAGGATGCATTGTGGAGCATCCTGAGGTGGGGTGAGGCTGGAGGCACTGTGCTGCACCCAGTCACAGTGATGTTGTGCCAGGGAGAGGAACCATCATCCCAGCCATGCTCAGGCCAGTGTTCTGGAGCTCTGTGGGCTGGGAGAGAGCAGCTATGCCCTGGGGATATGGGTAGTGCCATTCCTTCTCCCACTAAACATTTTGGCAGCCTTGGACAAGGCCATGAGCAGCTCTGGGGGGCCAAGTACCGGGCACAGTGCATTGACCAGAGCAGGAAACATGGATCCAGGCATGACAGAGCAAGAAAAATCAGAGCAGAAAGGAGCTGCTGTCGCAAGCTGAGTCACCTGCTCTGCCTGGCACTGCCGAGCGGCTGGGGCTGGGCTATTTTGGAGAGCTGTGTGGGCAGATGCTGATAACACACTTTCTTCTTCCCTGAGAATTCTTCTGGGTTGACTCCATGCTGCAGTGGGAGATTGGAAGCAGGGGACAAAGGCTGGCTGATGAGGCTGGTGCTGAAGTCTTCCTCTCGGCCTCCTGGTTTGGCTCATGGGTGTTAGGCACAAGCTGTAAGTGAGAGCCGAGCTTGTTGCACCTCTGGGATGTGGCACTGCTGGAGCTTCCCCTGGCATCACCTTCCTGCCTGCTGCCTTGCACCGGCCCAGCCCAGGTCAAAACCTCTGTGTTGGAGCAGCTGGAGGCTCCTCTGAAGTGCTTGGGGACCAAAATTCACTGCCAGGTTGGCACGGGTGGCCAGCAAGAGGCAAACACACCGCAACACTGCCTGTGAGTTCCTGGAGGAACCTGCCTCCAGCACACCAAGGCGGCTGCTTCTTCTCCCTAGTGGGCTGCAGAATGCCCCCAGGGCTCTCACACCACCTGCTCACAAAATGCACCACACTTTGCTGCGGGATGGGCACCAAAGAAGGGACACAACCCTTTCTTCTTGACTTTTTTCCTGGGGCTTGGATGGTTTGGGGTTTGTAGGTTTGGTTTGGGATTGTTGGTTTGGTTTGGGGTTTGTTGGTTTGGTTTGGGGTTTGTTGGTTTGGGGTTTGTTGGTTTGGATTTTGTTGGTTTGGTTTGGGGTTGTTGGTTTGGTTTGGGGTTTGTTGGTTTGATTTGGGGTTGTTGGTTTGGGGTTGTTGGTTTGGGCCTTGATGGTTTGGTTTGGTTTTGTAGGTTTGGTTTGGGGTTTGTTGGTTTGGGGTTTGTTGGTTTGGTTTGGGGTTTGTTGGTTTGGTTTGGGATTTGTTGGTTTGGGGTTTGTTGGTTTGGGTTTTGTTGTTTGGGTTTGGGTTTTGTTGGTTTGGTTTGGGGGTTGTTGGTTTGGTTTGGGTTTTGTTGGTTTGGGGTTTGTTGGTTTGGGGTTGTTGGTTTGGGGTTTGTTGGTTTGGTTTGGGGTTGTTGGTTTGGTTTGGGATTTGTTGGTTTGGGGTTTGTTGGTTTGGGCTTTGTTGTTTGGGTTTGGGTTTTGTTGGTTTGGTTTGGGGGTTGTTGGTTTGGTTTGGGATTTGTTGGTTTGGTTTGGGATTTGTTGGTTTGTTTTGGGTTTTATTGGTTTGGTTTGGGGGTTGTTGGTTTGGTTTGGGTTTTGTTGGTTTGGTTTGGGTTTTGTTGGTTTGGTTTGGGTTTTGTTGGTTTGGGGTTTGTTGGTTTGGTTTTTGTTGTGGTTTTGTTGTTGGGCTTTTTCTGTTTTTGTTAAGTCTGGAAAGTGTCCCCTGCTGCCTGACTGTTCTGTCCCACAAAATGCCTTGTGTCTCTCCTCTGATGCTGATGGGTGCCTCATGCCCCAGCAGAGCTCCTGGGGACCAGGCAGGACACTGGGTGCAGGACAAAGAGCGTTGTCCCCAGTGCCGAGGTTAGGAACTGCTACACAAAAGGTCTTCCAACCTCTCCCGATAAAATTCATTCTCCTGCTGTAAGAACCGAGGTCCAGCCTCCAGCCCACCTCTGCGGGGTCCTCTGGGGGGAGCTGGAGGAAGGGGCAGACTTTGGCTTTAGCTTCTGAATAATGGAAAAACCACAGCAGCAAACAGGCTGGAGCAGGAAGAGAGAAGCACAACATCCAGCCCCAGCCCGGCCCGGCCCTACGTGCCTTCCTGTCCTCTTTCTTCCTTCATTTGTTTGAGCCTTGCCTCTGCCCCACACCCAAGCTGCTTGAACTGGGGTCCCTCAAGCACTTCCATCCCTTATGGCACTCTGGATGCAATTAAATCAGGCTAAGGGGATAAACCCAGCTAATAAAGTGCTGAGCAAGCCCCACAGCTGGTGCCATGACCACTCCTGACTGCTCTGAGACACATCTGAGCCCTGACCATGCTCCACCACCACTGTCCCTCGCTTCCCAGGCTGTGGGCTGAGCACACACACCCCTTTGGGACAGCATCCCGTGGGAAAACTGCCCTGGAGTGTGATCTGCCACTCTGAGCCCCTCTCTTAGGGCTGCTCTTTGTTTCCCCTGGTGCTGCTGCTGCTTTTTTTTGTTGTTGTTGTTGTTGTTTAATTCTGCCTAATACAATTTTAATGAGGCCAGGGCGCCTGCCAACTGTCAGCAGAGCTGCTGGAGAACCTCTGCTGAGCTGCCTGGCAGCATATGCCAGCAAGGCCTGGCACCCTGGGGTGTTCCCCATGGCCCCCCACAGTGGCAAGGGGGATCCTGTGGAGATGCAGCCTCTGGCTGGGGCGTTGGGTCTGTGCCTAGGGCTTGCTCCTGGCCCTGGTCCAGCACTCCCCAGTCACCAGGTGGTTTGGCAAAGCCCTTATTCCCAACAGGGGACAGCTGCTCGAGGTCACCCTGCCCTGCACAAGGGCTCCTGTTGTCACCAAGTCCTGTCCCACACAGGGATGGAAGCGAATGGAGAGTGAGTGGCTACCTGACAATACCATCCCCAGTCTCTGATGGTGGTGAGACACTGGCCCAGGTTGCCCAAAGATGTGATAGATGTCTCATCTCTGGAAACATTCCAGGTCAGGTTGGGTCAGGATGGGGCTCTGAGCAGCCTGCTCTGCCTGAGGATGTCCCTGCTGACTGCAGGGGGCTGGGCTAGGTGACCTGTGCAGCTCCCTTCCAACCCAAGATGTTCTGTGACTCTAGGATTCTGCCAAGCCTCTCCATGGGATGCCAGGGGCACTGGTGATGGAGAAGCTTTCCAGGCCAGCCTTGGCCATCCCACAGCCACTGTCACCACCACAAAGGACATCAGCACCCTTAGGACTTCTGTCTGCACATGCCAGCAACAAGCCAGGGCTCACAGTGAGTGGGGGCCCTGGGTTAGAGCAGTAAGCCTGTGCTGCTGGGATGAAAACCTGTGAGCAGCCCCCACAAGCACTCCAGCAAGGACAAGGAAGGCTCAGGCCAGACTGGCAGCTGAGCTGTGGCTTGAAGCCAGAGGACAGCCACTCTCTGAAGGATGACCTGGTAGCACTGGCTCTGGGCACCCTGTGACACAGCTGTGCCTGAAAGTCCTGTGTGTGCTGGGGGGCAGGCAGGGATGGACACAGCCCAGAGCATCACAGAATCATACAATTGTCAGGGTTGGAAGGGACCCTAAGGCTCACCCAGTTCCAACCCCCCTGCCATGGGCAGGGACACCTCACACTACAGCAGGTTGCTCACAGCCACATCCAGCCTGGCTGCAAACACCTCCAGGGATGAGGCTTCCACCACACTGCCACACGCTGTGTTTGCATCTCTGCCCTCCTCAAGCCCCTCCTGCTGCTGTTGGCACCACCCGGCGTGCCCTGCAAACCACCCTCCCTGCAGCGGCCCTGGCCACCAGCTCCCAGTTCAAACCCGATGTCAGCAGCTCAGCTAAAGCCCCCGGGACCGCTTGCAAACAAAGCTGAGCTGCAACAGAAAGTGCCCAGGCAGGCACGACAATCCCAGGGCGTTCCTGTGCCCGAGGCAGGCAAGACAAGGGTCACTCCATGAGCAGGGCTCCTTTTCTCTTGGCTTTTCTCTCTCGGAGCCGGGGGTTGTTTGAAGCCCCAGCGGGTGAGTCATGCAGCCCCTCCAGAGGGGACCTGGCTGCGCTCTGGAAAGCCCTTGTCATGGACTCATGGATGCCGTGCGTCGGGGATGGGATCTTTGTGAAGCAGCAGCGGTGGGAGGGCTGCGGGGGGTGGGGGTGGGGGCGAGGGGGTGACCTCAGAAGCGTTTAGTCACGGTGGCTGGCAAAGGCGACAGGAAATGCAATATAGAGAGGGAAACCCAGCGCCTTTCTTCCCGCTCCAGCGCACCCGGCACGCACGGATGCACTCGGGAGACAAGTTTTGGCCACTGCATCCCCTCGCCTGGAGGCACTGGTCACCCTTCGCCACCACGGTGACATGTGGGGACGTCTCAGACAGCATTTGAGGCCCTCCCATTCCCCCTAAGCAGACAGTGCAGGGAGGGAGGTGCAGGGAGAGTTGGGTGCAGACAGGCTGGGTGCAGGCAAGCTGCCCACTGCTGAGCCAGGCAGTGCCAGCCATCCACACGGAGCTGCTGGGCGGGAGGGTAGAAAACAGAGTGTTGGGGTTTTTTTCCCCCAACCCCTCCATAATTGCTGGGGTTTGTGTGGGGTTTTTTGGTGGAGCAGCAAGGCAGTTTCTTTCTCAGCTTCACTCCCATCTGCCTGCTGCGGCAGGAGAAGGCAGAGCCGGGCAGCTGCGGGCCGGGGCAGCTGCTCGGCATCGCCGCTGGGTCCTAACGCCGGGGTGCCTTTAGCAAGAAGAGCAAAAGGGGTGTGCAAGGTAAACGTGGAGCTGCCTCCCTGAAGCTTGGTGGGGTTTGTTTCCAGCCCGGCTGAGAGGCTGGTGCTGGCTGCAGACGATCTGTCTGTCCGGATTTGCAGGGCATGCCTGGCAAACATGAGCACAGAGCAAGTCTGGCATCCAGGGAAATAACCCCCAGCCAGAGCTGACAGGTTTGCCCCAGGGCTGTTGTGCCAATGACCTTCAGGGCAAGGCTGGATGGTTGTGGTGCATCCCTGAGGTGGAGCAGTCTCTAACCGGTATGGCCAGTGCAGAACCAGTGGAGCCTGGAGGGCCTGAGGAGATAAGAGCAGGATGAGGCTCTGCCCTGAAGGGAGGATGAGCCTGGGGGAAGTCTTTGTGCCACCCAGCATCCAAGTGCACCCTGTCACATCTTTCCACCCACACCCAGGCTCCAGCCCTTCCCTTGTCCCACTTCAGCTGGGGTGGGCAGTTCTGCTCCCTCATCCAGCTGAAAAGCATCCCCTGGGTCCCTCCCATCTCTCTTTCTCTGATTTTCTGTTCCTGAACATTTCCCCAGCAGAGCCCCCCTGCATGCCCACAGGAGCATGTGCTCACCCGAGGGACTTCAACTCTGCCACCACAGCCATATTCCTCTTTATCCTTTCACAAAGATGGGAAGTGTCTGGGTTCCCAGGGAGCAGTAGGCAGCACAGGCAGCCTCTCCCTGTGCTACACCCAGCCTGTGGTCCCTTTCTGGGGTCATCCATGCCATATGTGCCAGCAGAGCATGGCCTCACATCTGCTCACCTACACCCTGAGAAGTGGCCTCCAAACACCACCCTTCCCCTGCACTGAAAGGGCCACATCTGGCTTCTGGCTTTGTTGGGGGGAATCTGGGCTCCCCAGGGCCCAGATGCTGCAGCCTCACCGGTGCCTGGCACGGGGTGCTGGGATAGCTCAGAGATGGCTGGGGGAGGCCACGACATCATTCACCCTTCCGCCCCACATCATGGCCAAGGGCCTGCGGGGCAGAGGGGTGCAGGGGGAATCTGGCAGGATAGGGAGGACCTTGCAGTGGGCTGGGGTCTTGCAATGAAGGAGAGGTGCTCTCAGTTCAAGGGGGTCTCTTGCAATGCAGAGGGTGGTCTTAGACAGTGATGAGATCCTGCAAGGCATAGAGGGGGTTGCAGCACGGGGGGAGTGTTCAGCACTGGGGGTGTTCTTGCAGTGGGGATGGGGGCTTGCACTGCAGGAGGGGAGGCTTGCAGTTGTGTGTGGGGAGGGTTCTTGCAGTGTTGAGGGGGTTATGCAGTGTGTCTATGGTGGCCTTGCAAGGAGGGGTCTTGCCTTGTGGGGGGAGTTCACAACGTGTGTGTGGGGGGCTGAAATTCAACAGGGTACTTCCTATGCAAGGAGAGGTCTTGTTATACCGTGGGGGTCTTGCACTGTGTGTGGGGTCCTGCTGTTCAAGCAGGTTCCTGCCATGCCTGAAAGGGTCTTGCCATACAGTGGGGCCTTGTATTGGGGTGGGGACTGCGATTCAAGGAAGCTCTTGAAATGCAGGAAAGGGTCTTCTCATGTGGTGGGGTCTAGCAACGCGGGGGTGTGAAGGTCTTGCAGTTCAATGGGGCTCTTGTAAAGCAGGGAGGGGACTTACCATGCAGTAGGGGATCTTGCAATATGGGGGTCTCCTGAAATTCAAGGGGGCTCTTGCTGTGCCAGAAAGGGTCTTGCTAGGCAGTGGGGACTTGTGCTGGGAGGAGGGGTCCTTCGCTTCGAGGGAGCTCTTGCAATGCAGTGGAGGTCTTTCAGTTTAGGGGTGAGGGTGTCTTGCAACTCAAGGAAGCTCCTGCAATGCAGGGAGGGGTCTGGCCATGCATTGTGGGGCTTGCACTGGGAGGAGGGGTCCCGCGATTCAATGGGGCTTTTGTACTGCAGGGAGGGGTCTTGCCGTGCAATGGAGTCTCCCAATCCGGGAGGGGAGCAAACCGAGGGGGCTCTGGCTGCCCCGGCAGGGGTCCCGTGGCGATGCTGAGGGGGTTTCGGGGTGCTGCGGCGGGGCGGGGGCGGGCGGGGGTCGCGGCGGGGGCCGGCCCGGCGGCGGGGAGAGGCGGTGCCGCGGCGGGGCTATAAAGGCGGCGGCGGGGCGGGCGCGGCAGCGGCGGCGGCAGCAGCAGCGGGCGGAAAATGACGGCGAACGGGACGGCGGAGCCGGTGCAGATCCAGTTCGGGCTCATCAACTGCAGCAACAAGTACCTGACGGCCGAGGCTTTCGGGTTCAAGGTCAATGCCTCGGCCGCCAGCATGAAGAAGAAGCAGATCTGGACGCTGGAGCAGGACGGCGAGGACTCCAGTGCCGTGCTGCTGAAAAGCCACCTGGGCCGGTACCTGGCAGCCGACAAGGACGGCCGGGTGAGCTGCGACAGCGAAGAGCCCGGTCCCGACTGTCGCTTCTTGGTGGTGGCTCACGGCGACGGGCGCTGGTCGCTGCAGTCCGAGCCCCACCGCCGCTTCTTCGGCGGCACCGAGGACCGTCTGTCTTGCTTCGCCCCCGCCGTCTCGGCAACCGAGAAATGGAGCGTCCACTTGGCCATGCATCCCCAGGCCAACCTCTACAGCCTGGCCCGCAAGCGCTACGCCCACCTGGGACCTCGCCGCGACGAGCTGGCCGTGGACCGCGATGTGCCGTGGGGCGTGGATGCCCTCATCACCCTCCTCTTCGTGGATCAGCGCTACAGCCTGCAGAGCTGCGACCACCGCCTGCTCCGCAGCGACGGTCGCCTGGTGCCCGCCGCCGAGCCCGGCACCGCCTTCACACTCGAGTTCCGCTGCGGGAAGGTGGCCTTTCGCGACGGGGAGGGTCGTTACCTGGCTCCCTCGGGACCCAGCGGTACCCTCAAGGTGGGAAAGAACTCCAAGGTGGGAAAGGATGAGCTCTTCGCCCTGGAGCAGAGCTGCCCGCAGGTCGTGCTGCGAGCCGGCAACGACAGGAATGTCTCCACTCGGCAAGGTAAGAGGGGGTGAGGCGGGGACACATCTCGGCCACCTCTTAAGCCCCTGCAGTGTGATCCTGCGTCCCTCGGGCTTTGCCCGCCCAGAGCTGCCCACTGCATCCCCCGGACATCAGCATCCCCCGGGCATTGCCTGCTTGGAGCTGCCCGCCTGCATCCCTCCAGCATCAGCACCCCTTGGGCATCGCTTACCCTGAGCCGCCCCCCTGCATCCCTCGGGCATCACTTTCTTTGCATCCTCTGCATCACCCCAGAATCGCCGCTCCCGAGTGCCCTGCCACCGTCGGCTCCCCCAGTCGCACAGCATCCCCATCCTCCCTGCAGCAGCAGCCCCACAGGGTGCCCCCCCGCATCCCTCTGCCATCACACCTTTAGGGTCTCTTCACCTCAGGCTGAACCTCCACACACACCTCCCTACACCCCTCCCCCTGAAGTCCCAATCTCTCCAAGGCACCCCCCTGCACCCCTCCAGCCTGGCTGCCCGCAGTTCCTCCCCCGATCCCTCCATCCCCCACACCCCTCCTACATTCTCCGGCATCCTCTGTCTGGGGCCCCCCATGCTTCCAGCACCCCCATCCCTGCAGCATCGCCTCCACAGGGTACCCCGAGTGTCGGGGGGAGTGGTGAGGGCCCTGCCTTGGGGTTCCAGGAGCTGGGGGAGGTGGATGTGGCGTTTCCTTGCGGTGCAGGAGCTGGGCTGCCATCGCCTTCCTACCTCCGGAGCTCATTGTTCACCCAACAAAGCCTCCTCCAGCCTCCTCCTTCCCGGAGCACGGCTAAGCCACACGCTCTGCAGAGCGGGGTCCTGGGGGTTGTACTACCCCCCGTGGGGCTGCACTGCACCCGTGGGGATGGGAGGGGGAGTGGGTGCCACCCCCCACCCTGGACTCGGCAATGTTACAAATCCCCCGCGTGGAGCCGTGACCTACATCCACCCGCACAAAGGCGGCCGTGCCTCTGCCCCTGTCCCCTCGGAGGGGCCACCACGCTTCTGGCCTTGAGCGTTGTGGCCACACAGTGCAGCTCCTTGGGCACATGGCCACCCTCTCGCCTTTGAGCACCCAGCCTGCTTCCCACCCCCCCTACCAGCTCGAAGGGTGCTGGCTTGAGGATGGGAGTCCCGGTCTGCGGGCAGGGGGACGCTGGGGGTGCTGGGTGCCACGGCCGGGCCGGTGTGGGAGCCCTGGGACACGTCGCCGGTGTGCCAGGTCAGGCTGGCACACGCCGGGCGCGGGATGAGTGCGAGCACGTCTGGCCGCAGCGGAAAGCCAGGAGGAAGGAGCCGCGGGGAATTTCTGGGTGCATTTATGTAACGTTTCAAGGTTGCAGCTTCACCCCCAGCCGTGCCTGGGCAGCTCCGGGCAGCAGGGAGATCCCTGCCTTTCTCCTTCCCCGCAGCAAATGCTGCCCTTGCAAAGCAGCCCCTAAAACCAAAACAAACCAGGCTGCAGAGAGGGGCGGTGGGGGCTGTTTGCCCCCCGGGCACAGGGGCTTGGGGAGGAGGGAGAGGACCGTGATGGCGGGAGGCTGCCGCAGCGCCGTGGGGGAAGGGCTGCAGCAGCCCTTTGTCACCAGAGATGGGAAAACCAGATGTGGGGGGAGATGTGTGGGATGGGGGTGGTGGTGGAGGACCCCATGGTGTGAGCAGGAGCTGCTGGCAGCTTTGCGGGGACCCCACGGTGCGGGCGGGAGCTGCTGGCGGAGCCGCTGGCTTTGTGTGATTTGGGATGGATAGGGGGGTGTGAAGGGAGGGGGGGGGCGCACAAATCTCCCCAGCAACAGGGGGCTCTGGGCCCCTTTCCAAGGAAAACAGAGTGGGGAGGAAGGTGCTGGGGCAGCACATCCTTGCTCTAGTCCGTTTTGGCTGGAGAAGCCATTTCCACCCAATTTATCCTGCCTGGCAGCAGCAAGAGGCAGCTGTCGCTCTCTGGGGCTCTCCCGTAAGCTCCTTGTCCCAAGGCTGCCACAAAGGCAGCCGAAGGAAGTGCCTGCAGACAGCTCTCTCCCCTGCCGAGCTGATAACACCGAGTCGCTGCCAGATGAGCCGGAGGCCGTGGTGGTTCGGCACAGGCTGGTGGGAAAAGGCGGATCCTTCCTGGAGAAGGATCAGGGCTGGCAGTGGCCGCTCTCCCCCTGCCCTGCGGGAGCAGCAGGGATGGAGCTGAGGGGGTTTTGTGGCTCCCCCGGCTGGGAGCTGCAGCTGAGCCAGCCTTGGGACCGAATTGTCCCACAAGTGCCCAGTCAGCTCCTGGCTTGGAGCCACCTCCCTGCCCTGGGGTTAGCCACTGTCACCATCCGCTGCACAGGGGCACTGGGGACCACGCTGTCAGCCATCCTGGGGGTGCCAGCCTGGCTTCTGCACCAGTGCTGGGGCTGGCTTTGGCACCGTTCCCCTGACTCTACAGAAGGATGGGGTTCCTGGGGAGCCCCTGCTCCGTGTGAGCCTCCATCTCCCTGTTGCACCTCCAGCTCGAGGCGAATCGGGGTGCTGCCAGCAGAAAGTGTCCTCCTCCCCGCCTCAATGGCTCCTTTCTAGCCTGGCTGAGGCAACAAAGGGCCCTTTGTGGGCACGAGGGTCCCTGGGAGCAGAGCACTGGCATTGTCCCTGCACAGCTGGGCCCCTGCCAGCCCCCCCAGTCCTGCTCAGCAGAGGTGAGCTGCCTGCCCACCCCAGGCCAAGGTGGGGGCAGAGGATGTTCTGCCTTGGGAGAGAGGCATTTTGGGCAGCAGGGATCTGGGGAGGGCGGCGAGAGAGCCGTGCGGTGATGGGAGTGTGCCTGGGCGATGGGGAGCTCTGCTTTGGGGCAAGGAGCCCTCCCAGCATGGGGGTGTTTTGTGCTGGCTGCTGCCATGGCCAGTTTTCTTCCCTCAGTTCCTCTGGGTGCTGCAGCGAGGCGGGGAGACGCAGCTCCCGGGGCCGCGTGCTCAGCTGCAGGTTTTCCTCTGTTTCATCATCCATGGCTTGCCCCTACCTGTGACCACTTTGCAGAGCTGCATCCCTAGCAGAGGAGCTGCACACTCCTCGGGTGCTGCAGGCTTTGCTTTTGAACACAGACATGCTGGGGTTTATGTGTGGGTGCAATACAAACCCATCAGGAGGGCAAGGAGGGCACAAGCTGGGTCTCAGAGCACCTGCAGGGCTGCGGTGTGGGGTGGAGGGTGCCAGAGCCCTGCAGGGAGGCTGAACCTGGCCTGAGTGGGCAGAGCTGGGTGAAGCATCCCCCAGGCTTGCTGGGGCACAGGGATCCAAAATCCTGCCCTGCCACCCACCAGGGCTTGGCAGGTCTGAGGGTGCTGCTGGTGCTCCCCCAGAGGAAGGTGGGTTTGGGTTTTTTTCAGGCATAACTGTGGATTTTTTGGAAGGGAGCCTCTTGGCCTCTGGGGAGTTGGAGGATGGGAAAGGTGCAGCCTCCTGCCTGCTCCCAGTGTTGGGCAGGGCTGGCAGCTGCCCGAGGCCCTGATAGCTTCCAGTCACAGACAGGCAGTGAGCAGAGCCCACGTGTGGGCAGCTCCTGAGGTGTGGGTCTGGGCATGAGGGCTGCTTCAGCAGCTTGTTCCACTGGTTGGCCATGGTCCTCCAGGCTCTTGGCCTCCTTTCTGTAGAGCACATCCCACTGGGTCTCAGCAGCATCCTGGGACAGCCATGGGACATCCTCTGCATGAACTTAATCCAGAGGGAAGGTCTTCCACGTGCCGTAAATGCTGCCCACACCGGGCCTGCAGCCGCTCGTGGCATGGAGGTTGGCACAGCCACAGCTGCTCCTTTGGGTGGGGAAGCTTGTCTCTTTGGGAGGTGTGGGAAGGTGGGATGTGCACCCAGCATCCTGGACTGGAGAGCAGGGAGGAGTGGGGCATCCATCCTGTCCTGCAGCCCCGAGGGGTTGGCAGCAGCTGGAAACCTCAGCGGCTGAGGATTTGGGAAGCCCTTTCCTGCCTCCAGCACTGGCTTCCCTCCCTGCTCCCCTTCCTCTGAAGACCTGCAGCCCAAGGGCTTTGTTTGGCTGGGGGCTCAGCATTAAGAAGCCCTGGGGGGACACACACCTCAGCCCCCCAGTTCCCACCTCCAGCCTCTGCATCCTCCTGTAGCAAACCCGTGTGGCGGATGGAGCTGGAGACCCTCCCGCGCGGGGGATTTGGGGGGACACGGGGGGGCCTCTGTCCAACCCCCTCCTGCCTCCAGCTGTAATTAGCAGCTGCCTCAAGGTCAGGCTGAGTCGTGCTGGCTGCAGACTGTAAATTTCCCGGGAGCTGTAATTAAAGCAGGATGGCAGCAGGAGACTCCTGCTCCCTGCCACAGCCCTGGGCTGCAAAAAGCAGGGGCGGAGGTGGTGGTGGCTGGAGGGACAGCGTCTGTCCTTCACCACAGGGACATCCCCCTTGGTCCCACCGTGGCCCCACCACCTCTCAGCCCGTGGTTCCTCCAGCGTTCCTCCCATCCCACCCTGCTCTGCTCCCCCAAACCTGCTCCAGCTCAGTTACAACCTTCAGAAGCTGTAATTGCATTCCTTGCTGCTGAGTCAGTGTAACCCGACCCAGCCCTGCTTTTGGGGAGGGGGTGGTGGGAGACCCTGCAAGGCGCTGGGGAAGGCCAAACCTCTGCAGGATGGGAAGAGCATGGGCAGTGGCATGGTGGCAGGGCTGGGGGACACTGGTGGGTTCACTGTGCTCCTTGGTGGAGGGATCTGGGGGACAAGGGACAGTGTCAGGGAACCTCAGTGCTTGCTGTCCCCTCTTCAGCCCATCAAATCCTGCTCAGTGGCACAAAGCTTCTCCATCCCAGGCTCCTCCCTTTGTATGCAGGTCAGGGATCTCCTCACCTGAAAGCATGGTGAGGAGGAAACAGTGCTGCTGCTTCCCCCCATGCAAACCACAGCAGCAGCCCTTGCAGGTTTGGAGCTGCCAGCAGCCTTTGGGTAGTGGCTGCATCCTCCATTGTCCTCTCTGGCAGCCCCATCCCTCTCCATGAGCTTCCACAGAGTCCCTCTTCCCCTGCCCTGTCACTTGGCTCTTGAGAGGCCATGGTGCTGCTTTGCTGGCAGGGATGCAAAATCCAAACCAAATGTTTCCACCCCCCCAGCAGTTCTGGCTCAGCCCCCAGCAGTTCTGGGAGGGGATAAGTGTGGCACAACTACATGAGCCAAGGGTTTGCCCAGTGGGGCTGGGGTTGGTGGCCATACATCACCCCTCTGCCCCCTGTACTGCCCCAGATACCTCAGGGAGCAAAGCCCTGGAGTGGTTGTGTCCATCAGGAGCTGCAGAAGGTGCTGGATGGAGGATGTCTGGCGTGAGAAGGCAGTGGTGTGGCAGCCACAGGACAGGTTGGGTGTGGGACATAAGATTACAGCCCAGCCAACAAAGCCAAGGCTTCAAAGCCTAATCCCCTCGGGAAAGGTGGGAGATTTGATATGCAAGGCAGAGGCTGCTCCCAGGCAGGGGCATGGGATGGGGATGTATGGCTGGAGATGCAGCTGTGCCTGCAGGATCTAGGGGAAAACATCTCCCCAAGACCCATTGCTGGGGTGTGGAGGTAGATGGTCCCTCCCTTAAGTGCAGCTGGTGGGACTGGGTGATCACAGAACCAGAATGGTAGGGGGTTGGAGGGGACCTCTGAAGATCATCTACTCCAAGGTCTTTTCCAACCAAAGCACTTCTGTGAATCTGTGACTTGCTGGTGGCCTTCCAGTGCAGAAATCACCAAGGCTGCAGTGCCTGAAGCCCTCCCAGCAGCAGGCAATGCACAGGGCTGAGCCCAATGCCAGCCCCACGAGCTGGTTCTTGACTCCTGGAAGAGGCAGATGTGGGAGGAAAGGTTGCAGAGAAGCTTTTGATCCTTTCCAGGACCAGGTGCATGGTTGGACTCCAGCCTGTAGCACCCCTGTAGCAGGGGAGGGTCATGGGTGCTACAGGCTGTGACAGACACAGCCTGTTCCAGCCACAGTCTGAACCACCATCCCCTCTGGGGCCCATCTGGGGCCCATCTCTGCTCATGGTGGCTCTGTGTAGGCAGAGAGGAGTGCAAGAGAGTGCTGCACCCCAGCTCCTTTCCCAAAACCTAGCCCAGCAGCTTGGCCACATGGCTTTGGCTCCAGGCCATGGCTTGTGACTCTCATCCCAAAAGTATTCTGAGGCGGAAATCCACCAAGCAGGAGAGCTCTGGAGCTCTGGACAGGCTTTGGCCCCACTAGCCCTGACTCAGCAGGTTTGCCTGGGCTTGGTGCCTGTGGTGGGTGTGGACGTGGCTGGAGAGCCTGGCGGTGGCCCCAGGGCTCTGCTGGTGGCCACCACCTCCCCAGGATGCTCCTGGTGCATCCACCTCCGAGGCTGCTGGGGCAAAGGCTGGCTCTGGTCCCCCTGGGGCAGAGCTGGGTCACCCTGGTTGGCAGAGCTGGAGGACAGGCTGAGGTTGATGTTTTGTTGGGAGGCAGGGAAAGGCTTGGCTGCTCAAGGGCTTTCCCAAGCCTCCTCTCTCTGCATTCCTCACACCACCTGTGACAGCCTGCAGATGAAAAACGGTGCCATGGTCCTTAAACATGCCACGAGCTGGGCGTTCATAAGTCATGGGGTGGCCTCTGCTGATGGGTAGAATAACCTGGCTGTCACCTCCAGGGAATAAACTACAGCCCTTTGCTGTGTGAAATAGCAAAGCTGGTCTTTGCTTGGAGCTTCACTGTCGTGGAGCCAGAGAGTCCTGAGCTGAAGCACTTGGCCACCTCTGCTCAGTCCAGCCCTGTCACTTGGGGAGCCAAAGGAAAGCTGGGGATTTGGACCCAAAATGCCAGGAGGGAGATGTGTGTGAGGGATTTGGGTGTCACCAAAGCTCGCCCAGGGGAGCAGGATCCTGCCCATCTCCCTTGGGCTGCACCCAGACCTGCTGGAGGTGGATTGAGGTCCCCTTCTGGCACCCCCCTGACCTCCATCTGTCTCTGTCCTTAGGGATGGACCTCTCAGCCAACCAAGATGAGGAGAGTGACCAGGAGACCTACCAGCTGGAGATCAACAAGGACACCAAGAAATGCGCCTTCAGGACCTACACTGGGAAGTACTGGACCCTCACCTCCAACGGGGGCATCCAATCCACTGCCTCCACAAAGTGAGTCCTCTGACCCCAGCAGGGACAAACCCTTCTGCATCTGCTAGGGGAATCCAAGGGGGACTTTCCAGCCTAGGTGCTCACCCCAAAACACTTCCTAGTGAAGGCAGATGGTTCCCTGGAGAGCCAGGGCCGGGCTGAGGCCTCCCACGATGCTGGGGAAGTCCCTGGGGCCATGCAATCCTTCCCAGCCAGCTGGGGCTGTTGGAATGCTGTGCCCTGCAGTTCAACCCCACATGAACTGAGAGCTGAGCAGAAACCCCAAAAGCACATTTGGCTGCCTGCCTGCCTCCTCCTGGCTCCTCTTGCCTGGCTCCTCTTGCCTGGCTCCTCTTGCCTCCTCCTGGCTCCTCTTGCCTCCTCCTGGCTCCTCTTGCCTGGCTCCTCTTGCCTCCTCCTGGCTCCTCTTGCCTCCTCCTGGCTCCTCTTGCCTCCTCCTGCCTGCCTCCTGGCTCCTCTTGCCTCCTCCTACCTGCCTCCTCTTGCCTGGCTCCTGCTGCCTTCTCCTGCCTGCCTCCTGGCTGCTCTTGCCTCCTCCTGCCTGCCTCCTCCTGCCTGCAGGGCGAAGGCTTACTCTTGGGATGGCCACCACTATGTTTTTCATTTGGAACGGATCAAACTGGGGTCTCCCGGCCCAGTTGTGACCCTCTGTGGGCTGGCAGGGTGGCACTGGCAGGGTGCCCAGCCCTGGCATCCTGCTGAGCACCCTCTCTGCCCCACAGGAACGCCAGCTGCTACTTTGACATCGAGTGGTGTGACAAACGCATCACCCTGAGAGCTGCCAACGGCAAGTACGTGACGGCCAAGAAGAACGGGCAGCTGGCAGCCTCCATGGAGACAGCAGGTAAGGGACCCCCCTTTGGCACCCCAGCCCCACACTGGGTGTCAAGGGACAAAGTTGTGCCCATCCCATCCCAAGCCAGGCTCAGGTACACAGCCAGTGTGGCTTCTCAATGACTGCCTATGTACCTTGAGATGGTGAGGAATGGGCAGGGGGCATAGCTCCGTCCTCCTCGGAGCCAGCTGTGGGAGCAGGGCTCTGCACCCCTGCTGGGTGTGAGTATTGTGCCCAGTTTTGGGCACCTCAGCACAGGAGAGATGTGGAGGTGCTGGAGCCAGTGCAGAGGAGGGCGAGGAAGCTGGGGAAGGGCCTTGGAGAATAAATCTGATGAGGAATGCCTGAGGGAGCTGGGGATGGTTAGTGTGGAAGAGGAGGCTGAGGGGAGACCTCCTGGCTGTCTACAACCTGAAAGGACCTTGTGGAGAGGCTGCTGCTGGTCTCTTCTCACATGTAATTAGTGATGGAACAAGAGGGAACAGCCTCAAGCTGCCAGTGGGCAGGTTTAGACTGGACTTGGGGAAACAGTTTTCCCCAGCAGGAGCGGTCAGGCACTGGAATGTGCTGCCCAGGGGGGCGGCGGAGTCACCAAGCCTGGGGCGGTTCAAAGGTGGTTTGGATGCGGTGCTTGGGGATATGGTTCAGGGTTCTGGGCTGGACTTGGTGATCCCTGAGGGTCACATTTCGGTGATTCTGTGGCCGTTGCTCTGCCTGGGGGCACAGGTGAGACGGAGCAGTTCGTGATGAAGCTGATCAACAGGCCGATCATCGTGCTGCGCGGCGAGCACGGCTTCATCGGCTGCCGCAAGGTCACCGGCACCCTGGACTCCAACCGCTCCTCCTACGACGTCTTCCAGCTGGAGTTCAACGACGGAGCCTACAACATCAAGGGTGAGTGAGCGCCCAGGGCAGGGGGCTCTGGCCTGGCAGGATGCTGATGGCCATCCAATGACAGAGCCTACAACATCAAGGGTGAGCGAGCACCCAGGGCAGGGGGCTCTGGGCTGGCAGGATGCTGATGGCCATCCAATGACGCAGCCTACAACATCAAGGGTGAGTGAGAGCCCAGGGCAGGGGGCTCTGGGCTGGCTGGATGCTGATGGCCATCCAATGACACAGCCTACAACATCAAGGGTGAGTGAGAGCCCAGGGCAGGGGCTCTGGGCTGGCTGGATGCTGATGGCCATCCAATGACAGCCTACAACATCAAGGGTGAGCGAGCACCCAGGGCGGGGGGCTCTGGGCTGGCTGGATGCTGATGGCCATCCAATGACAGAGCCTACAACATCAAGGGTGAGTGAGCGCCCAGGGCAGGGGGCTCTGGGCTGGCTGGATGCTGATGGCCATCCAATGACGCAGCCTACAACATCAAGGGCGAGCGAGCACCCAGGGTGGGGGGCTCTGGGCTGGCTGGATGCTGATGGCCATCCAATGACAGAGCCTACAACATCAAGGGCGAGCGAGCACCCAGGGTGGGGGGCTCTGGGCTGGCTGGATGCTGATGGCCATCCAATGACGGAGCCTACAACATCAAGGGTGAGCGAGCACCCAGGGCGGGGGGCTCTGGGCTGGCTGGATGCTGATGGCCATCCAATGACGCAGCCTACAACATCAAGGGTGAGTGAGAGCCCAGGGCAGGGGCTCTGGGCTGGCTGGATGCTGATGGCCATCCAATGACAGAGCCTACAACATCAAGGGTGAGCGAGCACCCAGGGCAGGGAGCTCTGGGCTGGCAGGAGGCTGATGGCCATCCAATGACAGAGCCTACAACATCAAGGGTGAGCGAGCACCCAGGGCAGGGAGCTCTGGGCTGGCAGGATGCTGATGGCCATCCAATGACAGCCTACAACATCAAGGGTGAGCGAGCACCCAGGGCGGGGGGCTCTGGGCTGGCAGGATGCTGATGGCCATCCAATGACAGAGCCTACAACATCAAGGGTGAGTGAGCGCCCAGGGCAGGGGGCTCTGGGCTGGCTGGATGCTGATGGCCATCCAATGACGCAGCCTACAACATCAAGGGCGAGCGAGCACCCAGGGTGGGGGGCTCTGGGCTGGCTGGATGCTGATGGCCATCCAATGACAGAGCCTACAACATCAAGGGCGAGCGAGCACCCAGGGTGGGGGGCTCTGGGCTGGCTGGATGCTGATGGCCATCCAATGACACAGCCTACAACATCAAGGGTGAGTGAGAGCCCAGGGCAGGGGCTCTGGGCTGGCTGGATGCTGATGGCCATCCAATGACAGCCTACAACATCAAGGGTGAGCGAGCACCCAGGGCAGGGGACTCTGGGCTGGCTGGATGCTGATGGCCATCCAATGATGGAGCCTACAACATCAAGGGTGAGTGAGCACCCAGGGCAGGGGGCTCTGGCCCGGCAGGATGCTGATGGCCATCCAATGATGGAGCCTACAACATCAAGGGTGAGCGAGCACCCAGGGCAGGGGGCTCTGGGCTGGCTGGATGCTGATGGCCATCCAATGATGGAGCCTACAACATCAAGGGTGAGCGAGCACCCAGGGCGGGGGGCTCTGGGCTGGCTGGATGCTGCTGGCCATCCAATGATGGAGCCTACAACATCAAGGGTGAGCGAGCACCCAGGGCAGGGGCTCTGGGCTGGCAGGGGGCCGAGGGCCATTGGGGGTCCCTGCCCCGTGGCGAGGGCGGCTCACCAGGGCCACGCGGTCGCCTCTCTGCCGCAGACTCCACCGGGAAGTACTGGATGGTGGGCAGCGAGTCGTCGGTCACCAGCAGCAGCGACACCCCCGTGGACTTCTTTTTCGAGTTCTGCGACTACAACAAGGTTGCCATCAAGATCAACGGCAAGTACCTGAAGGGCGACCACGCCGGGGTCCTGAAGGCATCGGCCGACGCCATCGACGCCTCCACCCTCTGGGAGTATTGATGCACTTTAGCCTGCCCCCTCCCTGCCCCCCGCCCCTCCCCACCCCGGTGCCAACTTCTCTCTTTCCCTTCTGCCCTTCCTTTTGTTTTGTTTTTCTGTTGGGTTTTTGTTTCTCCTCTCTGTGTAAGGATTTTTGTGTGTTTGTTTCAGAGCAGCTTGCCCTTCCTCTCCTGCCCTCGTGCGGGAGGTGGGGCTCCAGAAATCCCTGTAAGAACTGGAAAAGTGATGGGGGCAGCTTGCCTATAGCTTTGTAGAGGGCTCTGTCTCTAGTCTCCCCTCCCCCCGCCTCACCTCCTGGTTTGCTGGGCTTGGAAACTGCCCTGCCTCCCCCTTCCAGCCCCAAGCACACCCTTAGGGTAGTTTATTTTCCCCTCCTCGACTGAGAAAAGGGAATAAGATCACCTCTGGGCTCGCTTCTGCCATATCAGCACTGGCACCGCCTCACCCTGTGCTGCCAGTGTCCCTTGGAGCACCCATCCTGTTCCATCCCGTCCTGCCCCACTCCAAGCCAGAGCAGAGTGAAGGTGCTGGGCTCAGCCAGCTCCTCCTGGCTCCCCTCAGCTACTTCTCTCTGCTCCCGGCCCTTGAGGCAGCATTCATCCCCAGCTGAGCTCTAAGAGGTGACCTTGCATATCACAGCATCCCTGGGGACCAGGCTGGCACCTGCCACCACACATACCCATGGAAGGGCCAGCAAGCCAACCCCTGCCCCCTCTGCCCCTTTCCAATGCTCCTGGAAATGATTTTTTTAGGGTGATTCCCTCTGGAAAGCCTCAGCCTTTCATCTCAATGGAGCCCCAGCTCCTTGTGTCACTCTGCCCCTCCTTGTGCTTCGGGCTCTGGAGGAGCAGTAGAGACCCCAGTAGTGGGTCCAGCCTAGCAGGTGCCTGCCCTGGGGCTGGTCCTGCTGCTGTGCCTGGGTGGTGGTAGCTGGAAGCATGAACTGCAGCTTTTGGTTTACAGAATAGAGAAGTTCCTTAGCAAACTTTGCACAGTGGGATTTGCTCTCCTTACCTTTGGCTTTTCTTGGTTGCTTTTGGTTTTTGTTTTCCTCTAGTAAAATACTGGAACAGTGAAGTGCATCACTGAACACCTAATGCTGAATGAGGAGGGGCCCATTCCCATGGGCTTCCCCCTCCCTGCAAGGAGGAGGCCAGCTCCTGCTCCTTGCCACCCTGGGCTCTGCTCTCTTAGCATTCAACCCTACTGGAAAAGAGAAGGAAAAAAAAAGAGAGAAAAAAGGGAAAAAGAAAAAAAGGAAAAAAAAAAAAAAGATAAAAAAGGGAAAAAAATAAAAAAAGAAAAAAGAGAAAAAAAAAAAAAAAAGAGAAAAAGGAAAGAGAAAAAAAGACAGAAAAGACCAAAACAGTATTTTTGTTAGTCTCTATTTATATAAGCTCTCCACGGCACTGTGTTACCAGCTGTTGTCTGTACTGGGTCTGCATTAGCGTACACCGCGGGCTGTAAGGGTGATGCTGACGTGTTCGTTAGGGTGGTGAGAGGCACTTTACCCTTTGGGGTCTTCCCGGGGCTGGGATTTGCTCCCTGCAAAGACACCAAGGAGCCTTCTCTCCCCCCCCCCACCCCCCGCGGGCCCCCGCCGGGGGGCTCCCCCCGCCCCACGCCAAGGGTGCTGGCGGCGTCGCTGCCAAACCAGGGCCGGTCCCCGCTGCCGGAGGCGAGGCAGGGGCTCGACAGCCTTAAAGCCATCCACGTGGAGGGACAACCGACCCTCCGGAGGAGCTTGGTGCTAAACCCTCAGCTGGGAGAGGGAGCGACCCCCCTCCTCTGCCACGGGGACAACTCCGGGCCGGGGGTCCCTGGCCGGCACAGGGGATCCCGGCTGGGATTCTACCTCGGCTCTGCGCTCACATCCAAGGCCTGCCTGTGCCCACCCGGGGACCAGGGTGGCCCTCGAAGGACCGAGTGTCTTGATGAAGCCCTGAGTGACTTGGCACACACACTCCTCGCTGGCCTTCACCCTCCCCTCTCTGTGCCACCTCCTTGTCCCCCTCCCCGTGGCAGTTCAAACCATGTAACTCCTGCTCTGGCTTCTTCTGTGTGACACTAGGTCAACATCTCCCCTGTCCCGTCCCCTCCCCCCTTCCTCCTTACCAGGTGTTGTGACTCTCTTGAAACATCTCACTCTGAAAAACTTAAGATTGGGTTTGTTTGGGGCTTGGGTTTTGGGTCTTTTTTTTTTAATTATTTTTTTTTTGTAAGTGCCATTTGTATAACTTAAAAATAAAATTAAATAATTAGCTTCAACTGGAGAAAAGAGGAATAAAAACAACCATCAATCCTGCATTGGGACCTGAGCGCTGCTGTGTGGTCTGTGGTCTGTCAGAGCAGCCATGGCTGCAGCAGCCTGGCAGGGGGGAGCCCTTGGGGGGGGGGCAAATCACTTCCCAAAGCTTGAGCTGGCTCTGGGAGACTCAGGTTGGTGGGAAGAGAATGGTGACCAACAGGCTCAGCTCCTGAGATGCACAGAGCAGCCTGAAGCCACCGAGCCCACGGGCACCTTGCTGGCTCTGGGAGACTCAAGAGTGGTGGGAAGAGAATGGTGACCAACAGGCTCAGCTCCTGAGATGCTCAGAGCAGCTCTAAGCCACTGAGTCCATGGGCACCTTGCTGGCTCTGGGAGACTCAGGTTGGTGGGAAGAGAATGGTGAGACCCTACCTGGAGTACTGCCTCCAGTTCTGGAGCTGCTATTGCAAGAGGGATCTGGAGGTGCTGGAAGGTGTCCAGAGAAAGGCCAGGAGGATGAGCAGAGGGCTGGAGCACCTCTCCTATGAGGACAGACTGAAGGAATTGGGGCTGTTCAGTCTGGAGAAGAGAAGGCTCCGAGGTGACCTAATTGTGGCCTTCCAGTATCTGAAGGGGGCTACAGAAAGACTGGGGAGGGACTGCTCAGGATCTCAGGTAGTGATAGGACTAGGGGGAATGGAATGAAGCTGGAGGAGGGGAGATTCAGGCTGGACATGAGGAGGAAGTTCTTCCCCATGAGAGTGGTGAGACCCTGGAATGGGTTGTCCAGGGAGGTGGTTGAGGCCCTGTCCCTGGAGGTGTTTAAGCCCAGGCTGGATGAGACTCTGGCCAGGCTGATCTAGTGTGGGGTGTCCCTGCCCATGGCAGGGGGGTTGGAACTAGCTGATCCTTGTGGTCCCTTCCAACCCTGACTGATACTATGATACCAAAAGGCTCAGCTCCTGAGATGCTCAGAGCAGCCCTAAGTCACCAAGCCCATGGGCACCTTGCTGGCTCTGGGAGATTCAGGTTGGTGGGAAGAGAATGGTGACCAACAGGCTCAGCTCCTGAGATGCTCAGAGCAGCCCTAAGCCACCAAGCCCCTGGGCACCTTTGAGGGTGGGTGGCCTACACATGGGTCAGGGAGATGCACCAGTGACCCAGCTTGCAAGCAAGCCACCTCCTCCTGTAAACCATCTCCCCTGCAAACCACCTCCTTCTCCAACCTGCCACCTCCTCCAAACCATCTGCCCTGCAAACCACCCCTCCTGGAGCTGGGAGCAAAGCTGTGTCCTCCTTCAGCCCAGCAGTGCTGTGGAGTTGCTGCTTTCTCTCCCCCTGGATCTGATATTTTCATTCCATGGGATGGCCCCAAGGACAATGCTCACGCAGGGAGGGAAGAGTGATGGGATGGTGGCTTTGGGTGCATGGTGTGGTAGAGGTCAGCAATAAGCCTCCTCCTGCTCTGTTGTGTGATACAGAGAAGGGGAAGATTAAGAAAGCAACCCTGAAGAAAGGAAGGAGCTGGGAAGTTTATCTGCTGCAGCCCAAGCTAAAGCTCAGGGTCCAGCTGGAGGAGCAGGGATACTCAGCATGTGCCCCCAGCCCTCCTGAGACAGCCAAAACCAGCCCTAAAACTCAGCCAACTCACTCAGGTTTGATGTTTGGGCCAAGCTCTGCTGCAGTCAGGCTCCAGCTCCATCACCCAACAGCAGCCAAGCTCCTTCCCTGTCCCTCATCCAGCTCCTCACTCCTGGGCTCTCGCTTGGCTTTTACAACTGAAGGCTGGTTTGGCAAAAGCAATGTTTGGGAAAGGCCAGGGGGAGCTGCCCTTCTCCCCCCCCAAACACAGCCCAGGAAGGGTGGCAGGAAGACATTGTCAGGAGAAGCCTTCACCTTCAGGTTAGAGCTCTGCAGCAAGGGCTGCCTGAAGGATGTTCATTCCTAACCGTAACCAGGGGGGAATTAAGGCTCTGCAGGAAACGCTGAGCAGCTCCCACCGCAGCCTGCTCGCCCTTGTGTCCCCCCAGTGACATGAGAGACCTCAGTGTGGCCTTTCAGGAATTAAAGGTGGCCCTCTAAGAAAGATCACAGCATCACAGAGTGGTTTGGGGTGGAAGAAAAGTTTGGCTCATCAAGTCCAACCTCCCTGCACCCAGCACAGATAGCTGCAGGGAGCCCAAGCAAGCTGACCTGGGATGGTTCTAGGCATGGGGCATCTCCCACCTCACCACCCTCAGTGTAAAGCACTTCTTCCTCCTCTCTAGGCTGAAGCTCCCTCTTTTAGTTTCAAACCATCACCCCTTGTCCTGTCACAACAGGCCCTGCTAACAGGATCATCCCCAACTTGTCCCTGCCTGGGGGTGATGATTCTGCTGCTCTGCTCCCCGCCTGCATGAGCAAACCTGACTGACACCCAGCTGTGACACACAGCCTGGGGAGGCGGGAGGCAGAGCCGGGTTTGCCAGCACAGCCAGGGCTGCCTGCACAGGGCAGGGGCTACCAGAGCTGCCGCACCACAGCAGGCAGGACTCTCCTGGCAGGGGGAGAAGCGTCCCCCAGCCTCTCCCCAGCACCACACAACTCCTGGTTTCCATTTAAAGCAGCGACTGGAAACCATTTTCTCTCCCTTCCAGTTTTTCCTCGGGAGCATGTGGAACACATTAAAGCTTTTCCAAGGAGGGTCAAATGGGTTTTGCTTTGCAACTTGGGGAGTTTGTCAACCAGTCAAGGCTGAGATCTGGCAGAGCAGATCTGGCAGGGGAGATCTGGCAGAGCAGCCCTGCCAGGAAGCCAGCAGCAAGCTGGCACAGGCAGGGTGTGTGTGTGGGGAGGATGCTGTTGGGAGCTGTAACCAAAGCTCAAGGGGGTGGGGGAGGGGGGGAGAGGGATGGAAAGCCAGAGTGCACAAAGTTTATTTACAAAAATTCAAATTACAGTATGGTACAGGAACTTTTTACACACAGAATATTAGAACCAAGTTTACTACCAGAAGGTATAAAGAAAAATACTTTTTTTGCCTGGTTTTTTTTTTTTCTCTCTTTTTTCCTCATGTTTGGGGTTTTTTGTTTATTTTTTTTTTTATTGTTGGGTTTTAATTCCTTTTTCTTTTTAATAAACCACCTATTTCTTTTCAGCTACTGTTATACCAAAGTTGCAGAACATGCAGCTCTTCGCCTCCTGCCAGGCTCTCTTTCCCTTCAGATGATGGTTTGCTAAGTGCAAATACTAACCAAGTTTCTCTCTCCACCTCTTAAGGCAAGTAAAAAAAAAAGGGATGCTGCCACTCAGCAGAGCAGGTGCCTGGGCAGGAAGGGAGCAGCCTGGGCACAGCAACCTCCCTCCTCACCCTCTCAAAGGGACAAATGGTTTTGAGGAGAGAGGGGGTGGAAATGGGATGCAGGAGTCTGAGGCCTGGTTGGATTTGGTGGCTGGCAGCAAGCTTTGGGGGTTTGCTGCTGCTGGGTGCAAGCATTCCCCCAGCACTGACTCCTTTAGGACACAAGCAGGGTCATGGTGTGGCAAAGAGCAGGAGGACAGTGGCCCTCTCTCCTCCTGCCTCTGTGAGGTTCTTCCAGGACCATGACTGCTGCAGCATGGCAGCAGAAGACACCTCCTGACCACAAGCAGGGATCATGGGCACCAACTCACCCTTACCTGACACATCTCCATCCCTCTTGCTCCAGCTCTGCACTCCCCTCTGCCAAGGCTTAGCTCTCTCTAAGCAGGCACCAAAAGATGGGACTGGGCCATCACCTTTGCCAGTGCTCTCAGCCAGGCAGTGCTGTGTGACACTCATGTTCCCTCTGCAGCCAGTCTGTGCCCTGGAGGCCTGACCCACCCTTGCACAGGCAAGTGCTGGAGAACAACCATAACCATGCTGCTGGAGCAAGGCTTCACAAAGCCTGGAAGACTCATCCAACCCAGCCTCTGAGCCCACAAGATCTTGGCTGCTAAGACCCCAGGACCCCCTTTCTGTCTGGGGAAGCCACTCACACTTCTTCTGCCCTGGGTCCATGCTCCCACCATGGGCTAACACTGAACACAGCCCTTCCCAAACCCATTGGAATGCCCTGCTCCTGAATACTACAACAAACACTTGGTGCAAGGCAGGATTGAAACTGGCTAAGACCCAGCCAAGCAGCAAGAGAGAAACTCCAGCAGCTTCCAGAAAGAAAGGAAAATGAAAAGCAGCAAATGCAAGCAGCAGAGGAATAGCACCCAGTCAGCAATGCCAGAGAGGAGCTGGAACCCAGCACTCTGCAGGGTGTGTTCAACTCACAGACAATGCCTGAGAGGGGAGAAAGTGCTGACTTAGCTCCAAAAAGCATAGATGTCCCCTCTGGGAGACTCTCTCAGGGACACCAGCCCACAGATGCTGCCCAGAGCCACAGTGGAGGCTTAATCCCACTGACAGCTCTGTGCCTATCCCTCACTGCATGCCCAAGGAGATGCTGTGCCAGAAGCAGCTCTGGAGACTTGCAAGCAGCAGCTTGGCAGAAGCCTGAAGCCTGAAAAAGAAACAAAACCAAGAGACACCTGGATGCTCAAACTCCAGGGGGAATAACAGGAGGGAAAGTGCACACAGAGGAGTCCCAGCAGGACGGAGCAGGATGTGGCCCAGACCAAACCACTCAGGGAAAGGCAGCACAAGCAGGCTGCTGAAAGCCAGCCCAGCATTTCTAGAAGGGTTTGTTTTGCACTCCAACCATTTTCTCTTCCTGTAGCAGACAGCCCAGCCAAGGGATGTGGGGAAAGGGCTTCGTGCCAATGCTGCTCCTGCAGCCCAGCAACTACCCCCTGCTTCTTACAAGGAAGTTTTGCCTCTCCTAAACTCTCTTCCTAAGCCCAGCCACACTCCTGGTTGCCTTTCCCAGGCTCTGCTGCAGCCAGCTCAGCTGAAGCACACATTTCCAGGAGCCACTGAGGGCTGTGCAAGCAGCCAGCTCCCCGCAGCACAAGGCTGCAGCTGCCTGCTGGGGCACAGGGGTTCAGCTCAAGGGGCTCCTGGCTCCTCACTGCCTCCATGCACAACTAGAGAGGTGGTTCCTAATTCTTCTGCCACAGCACACACACCACCCTCCACACATCAAGCTGGGTATTTGCCCAAGGCAGTCTGTGCAATGAATGCTGTAGCTCAGGCTCTGGGTGCTCCCAGCAGCTGCTTGAGGGCTGCTGCCAGAAGCAGGGAGAGATCTGGGGTACCAGATGAGAAGGGCAGAGCAAAGGCCACGTTTAGGAAGCTGAGAGGCACCCACCTCTGGAAGTAGAAAAATAAATCTGAGCCCTTCAAAGGGGGAAGTTCAGTTCAGGTAAAGATCAGAGTGCCTGAGGCTCTGCTACTTGCCAAAGCCCTGGGACAGAACAGGGCTCTGGGCTTCCTACTGAGATCTCAGCAATGAGGTGGCTGCTGTGTCCCCTCCCTCCACTTGCAGAGTGAGAAATACTAAAGCCACCAAACTGACTTGGGTTTGAGCCACTAATTTCTGCTGGGAGGTGCTGGGAGGTTACAGGGATGCTGGAGAACATGGGAACAGAAGGCTCCTGAAGGGCTTTCTTAGTTATCAAGTCTCTCCTCCCTTCCCCCAAGGTTCACTTGACTGTGTAGCAGCTGCTCTGGCCAGCAGGAAGGAGGGATTTTTGGGAAGCACCCAAGGAATGGCTGCATCCCTGTGCTGACCAAGTCTCCCTCTCCCTCCCAAGAGATGCCAGGACAGGCTTTGTCAAATCAGAAGATCTCTCTGCCCCACACAGGCAGAGAGCCCAAGGAAACGCAGCACCAATGCCTGTTGCAGCACAGGTTGAAATGTTTGATTGCAAAGGTTCAGAGAAGCTCTAGAGAGGGCTGTGAGGGCAGGCAGGTGTGAGTCAGAGCAGGTCCCCTGGCAGGACTGGTGAGGGGCTGGAGTAGGACAGGAGGTGATGGTGCTGGGGTGGCTTTGCCCTGCAGCTGACGCTGAGCCAAGCGCTGCCACAACCAGGTCAGAAGCGGTGCCGGGGCTGAGGGCCAAAGTGCATAGGCAAGTTGTGCTCCAGCTGAATGTTCATCTGGGGGAAATCATAGTTGACCCTCATGTTGGGCAGGGGGGGCACGTAGGGGGCAGGGATGGGGCCGATGTTGAGGGGGATGTTGTTGTAGATGGGGCGGACGGGGGGCAGCGGGAAGGGAGGGTGCGGGAAGGGGTACGGAGGCATCCGGGGCTGGTGCAGGTTCTGAGGAACAGGTCTGGGGATGACTTCAATCCTCTGGATTTTCTCCATGGGCTTTTCTGCAGGAGGGCCAATCCTCTTGAAGCTGTTCTCTGTGCAGGGAGGAAAGACAAGCAGCAGTCAGCCCCCCACCAGGCCTGGCCCATGCTCTGCCTCCACCCCCAGCACGTTCCCGAAGCTCTCTGCAGCACTGCTGCTGGCCCCCCTCCAGGCACCACACAGCACCAGCTCCCCACCTTGGCTCCTTTCATCCACACCACAAAGGGGGAACACGTCCCCTTGCAGAGAGGCCAGAGCACAGACTGTGCTACCCTTCAGCTCCTTTGTCAGGCAGTGAGGAGACAGGACAGGTCTGTGCACCCACAGCACCAGGAGCCAAGGGGGACAGGGACACAAGCCTTCTGCTTCCCATGCTCCCAGCAAAAGCCTGCAGGCAACAGCATTTCAAAGCTAGACCAGTTCCAGGTCAAGAGTGTGATGGTTTAGGTCAGTGCAGCAGGGCCTGGGTGATGCTTGATGCAGCACAGCAATGCATGGAGAAGCCTGCAAACAGCCAGGCCACAGGAAGAATCTGATGAAGATCCAGAGACTTGTCAGCAGCTGGGAATCTCTGCTCTGCTGTCATCCACAGCCTGATCTCCAAGGAGAGGCACAGGCTGTGACTTACCTCCATTCTTCTTCCTTTGCTCCTCTTCAGCCTCTTTCTGAATCTCCTGGATGATCTTCTCATCATCCTCCTGCAGATGACAGGAGCAGCAAGAGTCAGGGGGCTAATTCCTGCTGCAGCAACCTCTTCTGCTGTCTTAGTGCTGCTTTTCTTCTCAGCACATTTGCATGGGAACAGAAAGGCAAATTCAGCTGAGCTGTCCTCATTGGGGTCGACCCAGGTTTAGCCCAAAGCAGGGCTGTGATGGGGGACTGCAGCACAAGTAACTCACTCAGAGCCAAGAGGCTTAAGATGAGCTTCCCAGGGAGATCAGTGCTTAAAACTCATTGCCTTGATGGAAAGCAGAGAGCTGCAACCCAGCTCTGCCCACCTGAGAGCTCCTGCAGGGCTGTTGATGTTTTAAATGGCAATAGTCTATTCAATACTTACATCATGCTAGCACTTCTCCAGGGTTTGGCCCAGCAGCTGGAATTAACACAACTTAAATCCTGGCTCCAGCAGCTAATGGGTGCTGTGAGGAGGCCATTTAGATCTTGTCTGTGACTCTGAGGAGAACACAAATCCCAGTGGGTTTCTTTCAGGTCTATGAGAGGTTATAGGAAGAATACTCAGACCCTCTGCTCAAGGAGAAGCAGCCAGAAATGGAAAGTGTCCTTCTGCCTCTCATCAGCTTCAGTTTTCTTAATCCAAAGGAGCAGCAGTGAGACCAAACTGCACAGTGAATGCTCAGGTGGCTGCAGCTATCCAGAGAGGTGGCATTTACACCACCTTTGACTAGGCTGAGGGAGCATGCTGGACAAAGTCATAGGAGACCATGCAACTCCTGAGCTAGGAGAGGCCTGTCTGGAGGGGTGGCCATGGGCACTGACAAGCCACAGGGTGCAGGCAGCTCTCAAGATTTACACAAGGCCTGGCTAGCATTGGCATGGGACCAGCAAATCACTCCAATCCGTGCCAGGGAGACCTTAAAGTGGCTTTCCAGTATTTAAAGGGAGCCTAGAGGAAAGCTGGGGAGGGGCTGTTCATCAGGGAGTGCAGTGACTGGCCAAGGGATTACAGTTTCTAACTGCCAGGGAATAAATTCAGATCAGATATTAGGAAGGAATTCTTCACTGTGAGGGAGATGAGGCACTGAAACTTCTCCAAGCTGTGGCTGCCCCCTTCCTGGAAGCGTTCAGGGCCAGGCTGGATGGGGCAATCTACTCTAGCAGGAGGCATCCCTGCTCATGGAAAGTGGTTTGATCTTTCAGGTCCCTTTCAGCCCAAACCATTCCTTGCTAGAGCATGCCATCCACTTCCAAGAACCACTGTGAAAAATGAGTTTGCTCACCACCCCACAGCATGCAACAGCTACCAGGGAAACACTGATCACACCAAACAAGCGAGGAGACAGCTCCCTCTCAGCGCCAGGCAGCAGCTGCTGCTGCTGGCCATATGTGCAGTGATGGCAACAGAGGTCCTCTGGGCCTCTGCAGGGCTGCATCTGCTGCTGCTTTGGGTCCATGGGGATGAAACCCTACCTGGCACTTCCAGGAAACAAATGGGAACAGCTAAGCCTCCAGGACAGGGTTTGTACTCTTGATGTTAGCTGCTAGGGAGGAAGGCCAGGAACAGGAGCTGACACACACCACCTGCAGCAGGCATCAGCTGCTCTGGGCCTACCTGCACAGGAAGGAGCACTTGGTTTGCTTCAGCAGTTCATCTGCAAGTGCTGGTGGTGGAGCAAGAGGGAAGCCCCAAGCCCCATGTACCCCACAACACACAAGACACTGTTTCAGTTTCATTCCTCCTCATTTCAGCCCTGCCAAACCCCATAAATTTCTCCCTGAGCACTCCTAATGTGGAAAAAGATCCTTGATTTTGAGGAGTGCTCTGGGACTAAACTCTAAATATGCTCCATGTGTGCAGCTCCACTTCCCTGTTTCAAGTCTAGCCAGCTTCCCACTTCCAATCTCAGGGTCCTGCACATGTCTAGCAGCAGTGCCCAGGAGGCTTGCTAAGATGTCCCCACCCCTGCCACCAGATAAAGTTTCCCTGGGAGACTGAAGTTATCTTAATCTGCACCAAGCCAAGCTCAGCACTCCCCTCCCTTGTGCTAGTCTATAAGTTAATGGTTAAAATTAAGGCTTTCCAGGACATGCCTTTTTGTCCCCCTCCCCCCCTTCCAAGGAGGCTGTTCCTATGGCCTGTTAATTACAGCCTATCTATCTCCATAAAAACTGCTGAGGAATGGCTCTTCTGAGCCTACACAGAACTCCTAATTACCCCCCGAGTACCAGATTGTGACATTCCTTGGCTGGAAAACAACCTGGGCACCATTCTCAGCAGCAACCAAACATCCTCAGCTCCTTTGCTGCCCGAGGAAGCACACTCCAGGGGTGGCCCTACAGCTTCAAGACTTCAGTTTCCCCCTCTTCTCAGAGTATTTTTTTGCAGTGCAGTTGAAAATGGAGACATCCACCTTCTCCCACCACCAGGAGAAGACTCTGAATCAGAAGACTCTGAATCAACAGGAGAAGAATCTGAAGGGGATTTTTAACTGTGTGCCAAGTAAGAAACCTGTTAAGCTCAACTGAACAAGCTCACCCTAGCTCCTTCCCTCACACAAAGGCATAAAGCCTCACTTCAAATGCACAAGTCCCTTCTAACTTAACAAAAGCTTTTACTTTCGACTGAAGCCAAGGATTAACCCTCTGCAGCAGTGTTTTCCAGGGACACTTTCCCCCCCAGTCTGTGATGCTGCAGCTCCTGCAAGCCCTACTGCTGGTACTAGTCACTGCTGCACAAGCCTGGGGAACTGGACACATCAACTACACAACTTTACAAGGTCCCCCTGCAGTGAGAGCTGCTCGACCCTCCCAGCTTAAACTGCAGCTGACCTCCACGCTAATGAGGGATCGACAAAGCCATCTGCCCCCGGGGCTGGCCAGCCAGCTGCACGCACACCCAAGGTGATGCTGGCTTCAATTACTGCAGCTCCCAGAGCACCAGAGAAAGCTAACAGCAAACCCCCATCTGCCAGATCTCCCAAACAATATCTCACAAGGACAACATAAAACACATGCCCTCAAACACAGCAGCCAGGGATCCCCACTCCAACCCATCCCCTCTTGGTCTTCAAGCCTTGCAGCACGGCCTGGATGCAAAAACCCTGCCAGGAACAGAGCTGGATCTGGCTGGTGAGCTCACAGCTGGGTCTGAGACTGCAAAAGCACAGCAGAGGTACAACAAACCACATCTCCAGGAACGGGGAGTGAGCAGTTTTGCTGCTCCTCTGCTGACAAAAGTGCTTTCTGGAGTGTTTATACTTACAACTCCTCATCCTGAGGACTGACTTGGAGTGGGTTTGCATCAGTGTCTCTGAAAAGCTGGTGACCATGAACACAGACAGCACAAACCCAGGCTACACAATGTGTCCCCTGCCTGCTTGAGAAGCTGACATGAAACTTGGCAAGGGATGAATACACAGCACAGCTCAATACATGCAAGGGTGGGGCTTGGTCTCTTCACCCGGGTGTCCAGCAGCAGAACAAGAGGACACAATCTCAAGCTGTGCCAGGGGAAATTTAGGCTGGATGCTAGGAAGAAATTCTCCCCAGAGAGAGAGATTGGCCATTGGAATGTGCTGCTCAGGGAGGTGGTGGAGTCACCATCCCTGGAGGTGTTTAGGAAGAGACTGGATGGGGTGCTTGGTGCCATGGTTTAGTTGATCAGATGGTGCTGGGTGATAGGTTGGGCTTGATGATCTCAAAGGTCTTTTCCAACCTGGTTAATTCTATTCTAAGATCCACTCCCCAGCTGGAACAAAACCAAAGGGATGCTATGTGCAGACAAAGATCATTTTAGGCTATATGTGAAGGCAAACTGATGCCACAGGTTGTGGCCATTGCACACTGCAGCAGCACAGGCCAGAATCAACCACCAGGTCTCGGTGCCTCAGAGGTTCACCACATCCAAGGGTGAGATTTGCTAATTCTTTGAGCAGCAAAGGCTGGGCTTTGTGATTCCATGGTTGACTGGAGGGAGATGACAGATTCATCTAGGGGTAAAGCACCCACACCAAAAAATTAAGTTGTCATTAGTGCACTTAAGTGCTGGCTGTTGTAGTAAGAAACCATTCAGCGTCACATGGTGGGGAGGCTGCAGGACCATTTCAAAAGCCTCTTGTGTCCCTTTTTCCTGAGGGGGTTCATGCCCCTTAATAAAGGATTAGATTATCATTTTAATAGCCTGTTCACAGGCTGTGTGGATTGAAGGATTTATCTTGTCAGCTTCACAGTCAGCTTCCTGTCAGCTGCTTTGCCTGCAGCAAAGGCAAAAAAAAAACCAACCCCAAAACCCCAAACCACACATTAAAAAAAACCCCAAAGAGAAAGGCAAAAAGCAACCCCCCAAGGCCTAGGGGCAAGCTCAGCACCAGCCAGCCTGCAGTTTTCTTTTGAGCAAGGATGTAACTTGGCTCTCCTGAGAGAGAAGATGCAGAGCAATGCCGTAGCACGGCTCATCCCCACGCTCCGCTGCATCACGGGAGAAGGGAGGTGGCCAAGGGGAAGAATGCAAAGGATGTGTGAGATGCTTCCACCCCCACCTGCAAAGGCTGCAGACAGCAAAGGCTGCAGACAGCAAAGGCTGCAGACAGCAAAGGCTGCAGACAGCAAAGGCTGCTAAGCAGCAGCTGCTTTTGGAAGTGGCAAAGCAGGACAGAGCTTTGCCCCTAAGCATGACAGCAGGATGCTCTTTGCAAGAACCATCCCCAGTCCCGCAGCCAAACCCCCCCACCCCCCCCCCCCCAAATCTCTTCATGCCAGGCCAGCCTGAGAGGCTGCCCCTGTGATCCTCCACCTGTCACAGGACCTCGACAGGGAGGAGGCTTCCCCTTTCAGCCCTCTCCCATTGAATCCAGGGAATGCGGCAAGCACGGAGCCAATCAGAGCCCACCGCAGGGCTGGGGTCTGCGGCTGGATTAAGAGGAGAGCTGAGCTGGGTTGCTAAGAGAGGCAACCTTTTCATGGCAGGGAGGCCCAGCTTCAACAATGCCGGGACAGAGAGGGCCAGGCAGGGCCCTGCACGCAGAAAGAGCTGCCAGAGAAACAAACAAGCCATGGGGAACAAGAACAGGGAGCAGCAGCGGAGATAAAAGCTCCGCCAGTCACACGGAGACAACCTCCCCCCACCCACTCCCCCCCAAAGAGAACCTCCTCTGCCCAGAACAAAAGTGCCATCCAGGGCGCTTGGGGAAGGCCTGGGCTTATCTGCTGCGCTCCTCCTTATCTTTAATTATTAAGTGTCATGGGAAAGCGGCTGCTGGCCTCCCGAAAGAGGGAAAACGAGAGACCTGGTAACTATTTCTAAAGGCAGGGGAGGGGTAGCACAGCCCAGAAAGTGCCTCCCCCACCCCCACCCCCTCCCCCCCTCACTGCTTGCTTTTTTCCACCGACGTGTGGCCGCAGCCGTTACTAATAAACTTGAAATGATTTTTCAGGACGGAGGCTTCCAGAGGACTAAGAGGTTTTGTTTCAAATCATTCCCAGATCAGCTGCAGAGAGCCTGAGCAAGAACAGGCACGGGCTGTCTCCAGCGTGTTCCTCCATGCAGCAGGAAGCAGGGGATAAAAGCTGGCTGTGTGTGAACGGGACCAGGGCATCCGCAGCGCTGCAGGAAAAGGGGGGCCGGGCCGGGGGCCGAGCGCACGCCGGCGGTGGAGAAGCGCAGACTTGTTTTAGCAACAGCCATTCCCAATTAACTGTGCCTAATGCTAATGATTAAGGCATTTTATAGCATGCTAAGGAAAAGAAAAAAACCCCACACCAAAACCAAACCACCCCACCCCACTCTCCTTTTAGGAATGCTCTCCCTCCTCCCAAAGCCAACAGCAGCGCTGTGTGCTCCATGCATTTCCGCAATGCATTTAAATGGAGGCCTAGAATCACAGACATCAGGGTGGTTTGGCTTGAAAAGGACCTTAGGCATCACCTAGTTCCAACCCTCCTGCCATAGGTAAGGATACCTTCCACTAGGACCAGGTTGCTCAAAAGAAGGAGGCATCCACAGCTTCCTTGGGCCTCACCACCCTCACTGCAGAGTAATTCTTCCTAATATCCAACCTAAACCTCTCCTCTTTCATCTTAAAGCCATTGCCCCTTGTCCTATCCCCACAAGCCCTTGCAGCACAGTGCTGTGTGCTCCATGCAATTCCCCAATGCACTTCAGTTTAGGGGTGCTCTCCCTCTTCAAACCCTGCAGCCAGTCCTGTGTGCTCCATGCACTTCCTTAAGGCATTTGGAGTTTTCCACGGTCTTTGCCCAACATCTCCTCCTCATACTGCTAGGAGGATGGAATAATTGCAAACACCTTATTAGCCTTCTGCTTTGAAATTTAATGATAGACCTTTGGGAGTGTTTTTAAGAGTTTACTGAAAACCATCTTAAACTTTACAGCCCCCCAAAGCAGCATTACCATTTAAAGCCCCTGCACAACATCGCTGATCGTCTAAAGGTGAGCATTAAAAACAATGCACAAGAGCAGAGGCTGCTTTACCCAACCAGCCAGAATGTGTCAGCCAAACTGCATCATGGGGATTCACACAAACCAGCTGAAGTGCACACATCACCCTCAGGTTTGCTAGAAGTGAGGGGAAAACACAGCCCCAGAGCCTGCTGTTTGCAGAGCCAATTCTCACTGCTCCCTCCTCAGCTTTGTCTCTGGCAATATTGCATCAGCCCCTCCGGCAGCCAGCAACGGCTCAGCGAGACGAGCCAAAGCCAGCATGGGCTGTGGAATGGGCACACAGGCTGTGGGATGGGCACACTGGCAAGACTTCTGGCCAAGCAGCTTTCTGAGAAGAGCTCCTGGCACATGTTCATACCCCACAGGGGTGCAGGACAGCGATTAGCTCTGGAAGCAAGGCGGCGATTAAGCGATTACCGCCGGCTGCCCTGGAAGCTGCTGACCATGGCTCGACTGCAGCTTGTCTCTGAGCCAGCAAATATTGCACTGATACTTTCAAATGGGACTCCAGTCTGATTATAGCATAGGGACAAGTTTGTAAGTAACCTTTTATTATGGGACATTCTGAAGCAGCTGCTTTACTCTCTCAAGATCATTTCAGAGGGAGATTAGCAGATGCTGCAGCTCCTAGGGGAGTGTCTGTAATTCGCTTTTCACCCAAGCTAATGAATAGGTTTACTTAAACTGCTCCAAGAATCATCCCAGACTCAGAAAATGTTAAGCATTTAGAATAGGAGAAAGGTTCCCTATCTGAAATAAACCTGAGTTTTGCTGTAAATAACTTAGACCCAAAGCAGGACCTTTACAGAGGTGTGAAATATCCCAGGCTGACAGACAGCTGAACTCGACATCCATGAAACACAAACGGACAAGTCCATGGGAGTGTGACAGTGTCCCTGGTCTGCTGTGAAGATGGTTCTAAGTTAAGGTCTGTCCATGAGTGTATCCAGAAATCAGAACAGAAAAAAACCCATCCTGTCACCCCCTGGAAGCCAGGCTTTGGTGCCACCCATGTGCCCTCCCTGTTTTGCAGCAGGGCCTAACCCAAGGGGAGGAGTGGCAGCTCCTAAGCAACAGGATGCAAATTCCATGGGTGGTAAGACCCAATCTTGTCTTCTCTCTGCTTGCACACACACAGAGCATGGCTGCAGACACGTGCAAGCCCACAGCACACACTCTCTTCCTAGATGCACAGCATCAGCTACCTACTGACTTCAACAGAAGAAACTCAGCTAAGAGAGGGTACAGAGGGAGTTGAAAAAGACTTAAGAAGATGCCAATGCAGCAGCCAGCAGAGCCAGGGTGGGGTAACCCTTTGGGCATTGTCCCTGACAAAGGACATGACACTACTGATCCAACAGCCTTTTGCTCTTTCCTGTCACCACATCAAGAGACACATTTGTTTCCCTTCTTCACACCTTCCATGTTAACTCCTGTTTCTATATCCCACACAAGTGCAGATCACCAGAGTGGAGCTGTGTTAGCCTTACTAAGGGGCACAATGCTCACACTTTAACCTTAGAAGCCAACAGCTGAGTTTCATGTTGTTCTCTGCACTGCAGTGGGGACAGTCACCCAGCTTCACCTCCCACCCCATCACTGCTCCATCATCCAACAAAAAACCCAACCAAAAACCCCCAGAGCATGCAGTGCCAGCTCTTTGCTGACGGTGGGAAATTTCCCTTTGCCACAACATTGGTTAATTAGAGAGCTGGAAAGGGCCTGGTGACAGTGTCCTCTTTGTGCTGCTTATTTATTTATTTCCAAGTACAGTACAAGCTTTTTGAGAGGCCTCATGTTTTCTCTGGCTCTGAACAAATGCCATCACCCAGCACAATCAGCAGCCTGAGGGGAACAAAAGACACCAGCGCCGCTGAACCCTGAATTGCTGCATCCTGGTGGATAAAGGGGGAGGAGTGGGATGGGAATCCAGGGAGCACATAACCAGGTGTTGGAACCCCTACAGGGGGTGCCTAGGAGGAGATGTCTGTGTTTAGTTTAACACCTCATATCCATAGGATAAGGCAGGGAATAAAGGCAGGCAGAGGACTAGGAAGTTTATGCTGGTTGGGAGACCGCTGGGAGATCCCCAAGAGCCTGCAGGCAGGAGGGAGAATTTTGAGTGGCTTTGTTTAGGCTCCACACAAGCACAGGATAGTGAATATCCCTGTGGAAAGAGAGTCTGGTAGCTGTCTGGCAAGATGCAGTAGCCTGAGACAAAGAAGTGCTGGGACAAATGGAGCTCAGATAAGCCCTGGGAAGGCAGCTCCACATTCGTGTTTGCTCTGCTGTTTGGCTGGAATCAGGAAATTCAACTCCTGCCCCTCCCGACGCTCCTCCCGGATTTTGCTGTTGAAGACCTCTATTTACAGAGATGCTGCACTCAGTTTTCCCATGCTTGTCACAGCTACAAGCTGTATTAAGTTACTACAGCTTCCCTTACAGCTCAGCCCATGCTCCAGCCCTCTCTCTGCAGCTGTTGACAACAGCTGTGAGCACGGCCCCAGCTATAGCTTGGGTCTGTTGCCTTGGGGGCAGTTTTCTCAGTGGATCCAGTTGGATGATCTGGGCACCAAAAAGAGACAGCCAGCTCCCCTGGCCTCCTGATGCAAAGCCATACCAAACAGCATCTCAGCTGCCAAACTAGGAACGAGTCCCGAGAATCCCAAAGCCTGCTACGGTGCTCGGTGCCAGCACACACTCCCCACCAGCTCCTTCCACAAGCCCCGCTCCCCAGGACGAGGCTCTGAGTACTTCCAGTCACAGCCCTTTCACAGGAGCTGGTTTTCCCTCAAGCAACACTAGTTCCTTCCAAGTTGTGGTCAGATGTGACTGTGTGTTGATGTAGGTTTCCAGTGTGTGTTTCAGCTGCCTTGGGAAAGGCAAACAGCCGTGCCGCTCCAGCCCAGACGCTTTCCCCCGGTGGAAGGCGCTGGCATGGAAGGGGAATTGAAATCAGGGTGTGAACGATTCACAGAAGTCCTTCACTACTTACTGTGGGATCTGTCCAGAGAGAGCACTTTGCACAGTCCTGGCAGGGAGCCCCGGGCGAGCGAGGGTGTTGGCAGAAGTGGTCGTAGCCGTTGATGGCGGCGCGGCAGAGGTAGCACATCTGGGCGCCGCAGCGGCAGGACATGCGGTTGCAGCCCTCCGACTTAATGAGCCCAGTCCCACACTTGTGGCATTTCCTAATCCGAGCAGCTGTCATTTTTTCCTCTCTGCAAGGCAAGAGGAAGAAGGATTAGAGGAAGAGGTGTCTGAAGTCACCACCCTGGGGGTAAAGCTGCCATTATGCTCTCCCAGTGGCGCTTTAAACCCCTCTCTCCAGTGTACCTTTCCCCCACCTTTTCCCTCCTACGCCATCCCCACGGCCCACCGCTGTTCCAAGGAGGTCTGGGCTCAGCTCCACTTGGAGCCAACCCATGACAACTCAAGAACAAATGAAGTGAAAGAAAGTCAATCACTGGCTGCATGCTGCAGCCCCGATCCTGGTTTCCATGTCAGCCAAAACCACTGCAGCACCAGGCTCTGGCTTGGGAGGAATTTAAGCTGTAAGTCAAGGGGCCAAAGGGTGCAGGGATGCTTGACTTGGCTGTGGAGAAATACAGCCTAGGAGATAAAGTTCAGGAAAAGCAAACCCTTGGCTGTCATCTGCTTGCTAGTTTTATGTGTGACTTTTGCTCCAGCTACAAAGCTGCCACAACTGTGGTGCTTTTTCCACCCCCCCATGCTCCAGATTTATTTGGTTTGTGTTAAACTTAAAGCAGGAACTGAAAACCAGTCACAACTTTCCCCACAGAGAGTGGCCTTTCCCCCTTCTCAAGTTTCCCTACCTACACTTTTCAGAGGTTACTGCTTTAGGTTCAGGAGGTGGGTTTCACTCTGCAGCAGCACAAATGGGAATCCAGGACAAAGCACAGTCCTTGCTCCCCAAGAGACATCCTGGCAGCGCCACGCTCCAGCGCGAAGGCTCAGCTCGTGGCAGTGCTATTTTGGCACAGAGGCTGAAGAAAGCCACTGTCACTTAATTAAAAGCCTTAAGGGTACAAGCTGGCATCCTAAGGGCCAGTTTGCTGACCGCTGGAGATCACGTTACACAGTTTAATTCACAAGCTAGAAGTGAAATTTGATGACAAAAGAGTCAAGAGGCCGTTTGCACTGAGGGAAGCACAGCCCTCTGGCTGCGCCAACCTGACGGTGGGGAACCATCTTCCTTCGCCAGGCCATCTCCACCCAGCTGCTAGAGTGGACCTGCAAAGCCAACATATGTTTGGGAGATGACAGGGAAGTGTTTCCAAGGAGGATCACAGCAGCAAGCCAGGCTGCAGCACGGCCCTGCAAACCGCTTTGTCAGCACAGCCAGAGGAGCAGGGAACGGACAGTGGGGTAGGGACTTCAGCTGCTTTGCAGCTACCCAGGCTGGCTCTGGCCAGCCTGAGCTAGTGTGGGGTGTCCCTGCCCATGGCAGGGGGGGTGGGAACTAGATGATCCTTGTGGTCCCTTCCAACCCTGACTGATACTATGATACCCAGAGCTCCCACGCAGTTATACCTGGTGTGACCTGCACCCTGCCCTTTGGAGACAGGCTAAGAATAGAGATGAAAAACACCCAACTCGAGAATGACTTTCCTCTGAGCTGCAGCTGCTCTTCCCTCCACTACCCAACAGGATGCTGGTGCTGCAGATTTTTTTTGGAAACTTTGAGCAAGGCAGGAAGTTTGGCCTGAACTCCAGCTGTGCTTCCCTTTCCTTACACAGGCCTTCCAAAGGAAGCTTTTATTGTATCAGGCAGTTGGACTCCTCTACCCACAGCAACATTCTGCAAGAGGTTTTGAAACTGATCTTTTTCCCCTTATTAGGGACGTGGCAATTCATTCCTCCTCCCTCTCACCCCTCTTTGCTACAGGGAAAGGAGTGGCAGGGAAAAAAATGTCCTATCAGATGATGAGGATTTTGTTTTGAATTAGGGACTGCAGGGTGAGCAAGCAACAGTCACTCAGCCTCACAGTGGTGGAGCTTTCCAGCCCCTCCTCATGCCAGACAGGCTAAATCAGAGGGGAAAGGATTAGGCAACACAGGCAAGTCCCATTTGACTGCCCCAGACATGCAGCTCCAAGGATGAACATTCTCTTATTTCCTAAAGGCAGAGGATTTTGTCATTTGCTGCAGCAATAGGAAAGATCAAACTTCAAAAGGGTTTGAGGGAAACACTGGGGATTTATACCTGTGGATTTCAAAATATGACTGCCCTGTGACAATTCCTGCAAAGCAGCTAGAAACAGACAAGCTTCTGTAAGAGCACACATCCCCTCCCACGAAGCCAGAAAGCAGTAGCTGAGCAAACCACCCATGGTCTCCACTCTGGATTTTCAAAGGGCAAGAATGACTTGCTGTGACTCAGTACATCACTTTGCTTCCCTGCAACACCTCCCTCCTCCCCCCAAAGCAATGCTAATGGAGGTTTCTCACCTCTGAAAAGGACCAGGTGCCAGCCTGTGAGACACTGGGCCAGCCAGAGGAACAGGCTGGTCTGGTGACAGCTCTCCCACGTTCTCCAATTACCAGCTGGATCTGCTGCCAACTGTCTTTCACAGAAAGAAATCCCATCCTGGGAGCCTTCTGACCCCTCATCAGCTCAGAGAGCCCTAAGACCTCCCTGATGGAACAGTGACACCCAGTAGTACTTCAGGGCCTCTGGCAATACACCAGAGTATTGCCTAATGTATTGCTATTACCAGTTCATCCATCTCCCCATTTTAGCCTAGTTGTGGAGCTTACTTACATGGATGTCCTGTACCTGATGTCATCCCTCTCAGCCAGCTGCTCGCAGGTGAGGTTCATGTGCTCCTTCCACAGCCCCTGGCACTTCCGACACGTCTCCTGAGGAGAGCAAAAAGCACTGAATGAAGAGAAGATCCAGCACAGGATTAGGAACTGGAAGAAACTCCCAGCTCTTCCCCAGCCACTCTGCAGGGTCTCAGCTGAGAACAGGGCAACTCTGCAATTCTGTCTTCCACCAGAGACCAGAATAGGTCCATCAAGTCATGGGAGTCAAGGGTTCTTCCAAGGCACAAAGAACCCAGGTACAGAATGAGTCCACAAAATCCCAGTTCACCTGAAACTCATGAAGCAGCTACCAGGTTTACCAGTTACTTAGCAGAGGAGACTGCAAAGATGAAAAATGTGGTGCTAAAGGACATCAAGCTCATCTGTTTCCTGACCAAAACCCTTCACCTTCACACAAAGGGCTCCCAGTTCAGCAGGCAGTGGGGAAACTTGCAGCTGCATTGAAAACTGCTTCACCTCAGGCACGAGCAAATCCACCCTGGGCTTGGTAACACCTCACAAAACAGAATTAAAGCAGTTTGTGTGAGTAAACAGCTGAGAAAGGCAGGATGTGGACAAGTGTCCATAGAGGTGGAACATGAGAAGATATTTCTTAACCAGAAGAGCTGAACTAAACTTAGAGCAAAAGGCTGAACTCTCCTATTCTTGTGAACTCTTGAGCAACAAGGCTCTCCTCTGGGACTGGGAGAGCTGTGTGGAGCTGGAGAGCTGTGGAGGCACTGTTGGCTGGGGAACATGGACTAACAGTGGGGACAGGGCTGATTGTTGGGTTTTTTTTTTCCTGGTTGGCTGGCCAAAGAAAACATAATTTTGTTTTGGGTAAAACAGGAGAGGTTTTTTTTTCCTTTAATTTGAGGAAGATTAAACCCCATCCAGATTAAACTTGGAAGAAAGTCCCCACTTCACAATCCAACTGTTTCATCTTCAGGATGGCTGGAGCTCAGGCTTTTACATCCAACTTTCTCCAACTGGCAGGGAAACCCAGGCAGGCTGTGAGGCATCCTTTTCCCTCCCATGCCAAAAGAAGGTCCCAGAAGAGCTCTGCCCAGCTCTGCTCACACCGTTAGTGAAAGGTGGTGACTGCAGAGAGAGAGCTTGCTCGATTGCATTAGCTTAATTTTATTCTAACGAAGAACTTGGAAGGTTTGGATGAGATGTGAGAGAAGCAGCTGCTTGAAGACACACGTAGGCAGCAAGGCTCTTTTGATCACAAATCAAACAGGATGGAGAGCAAAGCTTCCAAGGAAGCCAGGCCTAGGAGTGGGGCACGAAATGTAGCCCTGTTTGTATTTGCGCTCACCGGGAGCTGTGCAACAGCTTGGGGCTTTCAGCTGGGGAAAGAAAGGCTCCACAGCCTGGCTGGTGAGCTGGACATGTTTGCAGACCACAGGCTAAGGGCTGCAGTACGAGGAGAGCCAAGTGTGTGACTGCATCCCAAAAGCTCAGCTGAGGGTTTGGTGATCTCTCACCTCGCACATGGAGCCTTTGGCAGGCAGATGCGAGTTTGAAGGAGCACTAAATGCCTTGGTCCTATTGATCCTCGTGAATCACTCCTCATGCCCTGTGTTTTCCTGCTGAAGCTGTTAAAACAGGCACCACTTTGTGTGCCTTTGCTGGCAGGCCACAGCTGGCTGTTATCAACACAGGAGGATCAGATTTGGAACCACTCATGTGCCTCCACGAGGACTCACCTCCCCCTGGACTCTCAAAACCCTCTCACGTGCCAGTCCAAGATCAAATGTGCTGTAGGTTGATTTTTTTGTTGCTGTTCTTTAAACACATCAAGGGTTAAAAACAGTCCCTGGAGCCTTGCTACACAGACCCACTTTCACATGCCAGCACCAAGGATTTAACAGCTTTTTGCCAGAAGGGCTGGCACGCTTTTGAGCCAGGAGCCTACTATTCCCAATTACTTAACTCCAGGAGTCTCCTTCGCTGCTGAATCCAAACTGATGCCCTTCTGAAGCAGATGGTGCTGCTTGGCCTTTCACACCAAGTCATTCCCTTTGCCTTTTGCTACTGCCATCCTTGCAGGAGCTGGTCAAAAGCAATGCTCTCCCTTGAGCCAAGGCTGCTGGGACTTGCCAAGCAGTTGTCTCCTGCACTCATGAAGTGATTTCTGTGCAGGCAAGGAGAAAGGGAAGAAGCATAGCAACAGCACTGGGATGGTGTGAGGTGGGAGGTATCCAAGCTCTCCACACTGCACAGCAAGTGCCAGCACAGCTGGGCATGTTTCTGGGATCTCTCCCAAGACATGCTGGCCTCAGGGTGCTGCAAACCCACCAGTGCACCCTGTGAAGGAGATGTCCCCACAGCTTTCTAACTTCAGGTGTCACCTGGTGCTGCTTCTGAGCAAGCCTTGTCCTCTCCAGAACAGAGGCAAGAGAAAAATGGACAATGCACATGCCACCAGCAGAACCCAACGTGACTTCTCCCCTTGTTCTGCCCGAGACAATGGCACATTGTTGGCAGTTACAGGAACCCATGCTGGACAGCCTCACACAAAAGCAGGGAGAGAGGCCACGGCTCAGACAAAGGCAGCTGCTCCAGGGCTGTCACTGAGCTCACAGCTCTCACCCCAGAAAAGTGACTTCTCCTTTTCATTCTCAGTGAAATCCAACTGGTGAGAGTTTTGTTCATCTCGTGTGATGACAACTCTGATCTCCACCATTTCCACAGGGGGCTCTTTTCTTTTCAGAAACAGCTTTTTTGTTTGATAAAAGAAAACACACTCTGCCATTGCCATGTTAATTAACCTAAACACACAGTAGGACGGATGAATTTTTGCATCCAGCCTAGATTATCATACTTGGCACTGAGACAGTGCCTAAAGCCACACAAAGAGGGAATGAACCATTCTCACCCCTGAAATCTTCTACTCCCAGTGCAGCAGCCACAAAGCAAGTTGGTCCACCCAAATAATGACCCTGCCCAACTTCTTCAGCACCTTGTCCATGAGTAAGCCCTGGCCTGTACAGGTCAGGGGACCTGATGTGGGGAAGCTGAATCCATCATTCCTGGGTGGTGTGAACTCCGTGTGCTTCTCCTGCCCTTTCCCCAGCCTGCCTCTCAGGCAGATACAAGCCAACACAGCTCACACTTCTGGTGCAAGGGTCAGCATGTTTGCAGGAGCCTTGGCATTAGCAAACTGCTCCAAACCCAGCATGGATGCAGGAGATTAAGTATCTGCTGCCTGTTACATCTGCCCCAGCTTGGCAGGCAGCCTGGGACAGTCCATTAATGCTCCGGGCCAGGCCAGCGGAGAGGAGGATGTGATGGAGAGGGTGTTTAATCACACACTGTAATCTCCTCACTGTACATCTGTTGGAGGTAGTGGCTCTGCTTCCTCTTGCTGGCAGCCAGGAAGCAGCCAGGATTAACACAAACATGTTTGGGTTCAGGAGGATCCTTTGTTCCCAGGGTCAGCTGTGCGGATGCACAGCTTTCTGTGCTCAGGGGCAGCCGCTCTGCTTTTAGCACGGGCACCACAACCCCTAAACATCCTTGTTCATTGTCCCAGCACCTCTTGAAGGGAGAGGGGAGGGGTTTATGCAAGCCTACCACCCTCCTTAGCACTTCCACTGCTGCACTTCTGCAGTAGGGCCCAGTGCTTTTGTTCTCTCCACTATCTACTGAAAATAACTCTCCAAGGTCCAGCCCACGTATCAGGGGTGAAAAAGAACCCCCAAACCCAAACAAGCATTCAGCTTCTCCCTGCCCCTCTCCACGGCCTTTTGGCAACAGGCAGGCTGTTGTGCACGCTGCTGGGAACCCAGATGCACCAAGTTTTCTGGTTTCAACCCAAGCAAATGCCACATGGACAACAGCATCAGATGACAGACACAGATCGGACACCGACTGCCCACAGCATTCCTGCACACCCCTTCTTCTGTAGGAGGTTACACGAAGCCACTTACTGGCTGAGCAAAACGCAAAGGGGAGGGGAAGCTCAGCTTAAAGCAACAACAGGCTGTGGACTAGGCTGCCACCACCGTCCTCCAGCTCTCTGTGGTGGCTCTGAGTGGAGCCCAGGGTTTTCCTGAGCTCTCCATCTGCTGGTTAATTAAAGCCTTTCCCCCCACCCCCGGGAAGGGCGAGTTGCACACTCTGGTGGTTTGTGCCAATTCCACACAGGGGGCAGTCAGAGAATCATTTAGGTTGGAAAAGGCCTTCAACATCCTTGAGCCCAACCATTAACCCTACTCTACCAAGTCTACCACCAAGCACTGCTTTAAACACATCCAGGGCTGGCAACAAGACTTTCAGTGAAATATGATTTCCCAGTGCCCAGCCTAAACCTCTCCCGGTGCAGCTTGAGGCTGCTCTCCCTTGTTCTATCATTAGGTACTTGGGAGAAATACTTGGCTGCTCTGCTCCCTGCTAAGAGTGAGAGGGAGGTAAAACACCCTCTGAGATGGAGCCCCAGTGATTGATTCCCTGCTTCTTCCTGCTTTCAGACACACAATAGCACAGGCTGAGCTCCAACAGGCCAAGTTTCACCCCAAAGCAGATGTGAAGGCAACAGTCTCAGAATAGCACCTCAGGGCCAGCCTGCGCTGCGCTGCTTTAATTAAAGGGCTGCAATTCCCAACCAGATGAGTTAATGGGAAAACAAAGAACCACACAGTCTCCCTCCCCACAAAGTCTCCAATGTCCACAAAGCTGCACTGACCTTAACTAAAAATGGATGCAGAAGTAGCTAAATGAATACAACCTCTAAGCATGGATAAGCTCTCATAAGCATACTCCTTCAAGGCTGTTTCTGGGATTTCCTATATGTTAAGCTGGGATAAAGAGGCTATAATCCAACCCAAGACAATCCATTTTGGTGAGAGACCCCTCTTTAGAGATGTACCAACATCCAGCAGAAGGAAGAGGGCTCTCAGCAACACAGATCCTGCCCAGTACAGAGAACACACAGAGTATGTTCTGCCGCAGCAGCCCTCCAGTCCCACCCCACGCAACAGGCGAGACGTGCAGCAGGTACCAACCCCAACTACCCCAATGCCCCAGAGTGTGGAGAAATGAATGCTGTGCCTTGAATGGGCAAAGGGTGAAGGAGCAAAGGGCTGGGAGCACATGGGTGTGGGCTGGGTTTGTTGCTTCCCCCCGGAGAGCCAGGGGAGGGTTCCTGAGCAAGGCAGTTCCCCGGGCAGCGCTGCCGCTCAGCGGCCGTCGGCCACGCCGCAGCTCTGGGATGGAAAGGAGGAGACAGAAAGCCGGGGAAAAAAAACCAAGTTCCCTCTCGTTACCAAGGATGTGATTTATTCTGGGAGGGGAGTGGCTTCAGGAAGGCATAAAGCAAAGGCACAATCATGAAGACTAGGCTGTAAGAATGTGCCAGGGTGCAAGCAGAGACCCAAGGGTGGTGGAGAGTTAAAAGCTGGATGAGTAAAATGCAGATTTCTATCGACACCCACCAGGAGGGCTGCTCAGAGCTCTGACAGGCAGGTATTCAACTCCATTACCAAAAACAAAGACCTCAAACACCACCTCCTATTTTGCATGCTCTTGTGTAACATCAGCATATGGTGCTCCCTCCCCTTTTTTTAAGACTCTGGTAGCTGCCCCATCCCTGGAAACGTTCCAGGTCAGGCTGGACAGCGCTGTGAGCAACCAGGTGTAGTTGAAGATGCCCCTGCTCACTGATGAACTTTAAAGGTCTCTTCCAACCCAAACCACTCTATGAGCTATGGAATGAATGCCTTTTTGCTTCCAGAAACACACTGGCAGGCTGGTTGCAACAGAGGTTTGGGTCATCTGTGTTAGAACCAGAAACACACGGTCAATCCCACTCCATGCTTGCCTCGGTCAGCAGGACTACCCATTAGCTGTAACTCACAAGTTCCTGGAACACATACACCAAACCAAAGCAAGCTTGCTTTCTTCCCAGAGCTTGGTTTCAGAAGGCTAGATCAGCTGCTGGCTTGGTGCAGTGGTTAGAGACCTACAGAGCAAAAGTATCTGCAACCTCCCACAAGAAGTGCTGCTCAGCACCACCATCACCCTGCAGCTGGCCAGAAGTGGAAATCACTTGCTGATCTTGTGCTCACTTACTGTAATTAGAGCAGGAGAAGCAGCCCTTTCCCTGAAGGGGATCATGCTCTAATTTGAACTTGTACAAGACTTTAAAGAACTTCTTTATTTGGGGGTATTTTGAAAAGCCTTTTTGTTTCAAAGCTGCTTCCTCTCGAGCTCGAGAGAAGTGAGGAACAGACCCAAAGCTGCAGGCTGCTGGTCAGCTGCATCAGGGAGCACTGGAATATTTGCACCACACAATCAGCACATCAGGATCCCTTCTCCCAGGCTGAGAGAGCCCCATGAAATGACATTTTTCAGAAGGTGAGCAGGCTGATGGCACACACAGCATCTCTCCAGCTCAGCACACCGGGAAGCCTGGGCAGGGCTACCCAGAGGTGGTCACTCACTAACCTGAGCCAGTCTGCGGTGCAGGTAGAGGAAACCATTGCCTGGCCACTTTATAAAGGCAGCTTAAAGACAGTCAGAAGATGACTGAACCACCACACCTGAGGTCACACTGCTTCTTCCCAGTGCAGAAAGTTAAGAGCACATGATACAGGAAACCCATCTGTAGCTGCTCAGCACAGTGTCTGGATCTGCAGGACTGGTTGCAGGTAACAGATCTGTGCCTCCCCAACCAACATCAATAAGCAGGTGAGAGCAGAGCAGCACTCAGCAGCTGACCATCTTGCCTCTCCCCTCGGTGCAGACTGCCTTGCCCCATTCAGCAGAGGAGATCTAATCCTACACACAGTCTCACACAAAAAGGGGATGCTGCTCCTGATAGCTGGAACTCGAACTGATGACATCTAGCAGGGCTAAACAACAGTGGCAGCAGCTGTGGAACTGGTGGAAACAATGGAGACCTTAGGAGAAGAACAGATTGAGATTTCAAGACAAGCAAGCTGATTCTTAAAGGATGACTACAGAAGGTCACTCAAGGGGTTGCACCCAACAGCCTTCAGAAGGTTAAGGTGGAACAAAAGCCAGGTATCTTATTTGCAGAGGTACTGCTAATGATGCATTGTGAGACTGAGAGGAGGAACAATGACTGAAGTTAATTTTGAAACTTCCCTCTTACAGCACCACAAGATAAACAAACCTCCCCACCCCAGACAGACCTCTGAACCCAGGGCTTTGGGGGGTAGAAACTGGAGGAAACTTCCTCCAGACCTGCCCTATTTTTCCTTGTGGTTCTCTCTCCCCCTGCTGTCTCCCAGATTTTATTGTACTAGGAGGCACTCAGCTAGAGAGGTCCTCTGCTCCATCCACAGTTGTGGGGGGATTCAGGTTTATGCAACACACCTACAACCATGGCTAATGAGTCTCTGCAATATGGCAATTTGGATGGCAGTTCAGCAGCACTAACACTTCCCATCTAGAGCCTTTTTTACTGTTTCCTTTGCCTACAGCAGAAGTTAAACACTCCAGCTCACACCACCACCAGCAAAGGATGAGAAGAGCTGCAGTGAAGCAGCTATGCTGGTGGAGAGCTTTGGTCTAGGTACAAATACACCCTCAGAAACTAGGCAAGTACAGCTTGCTTTGGCAAGGAAATGAAGCCCAACTTAGGGCTTACTCCAAAGTGAGGAGGTGCTCCTAGCTTTAAACTGGTCATCGTAAACCAGCCATAAATACAACTAGCAAGGATAAAGAAGGCAAAATGCTACCTGGCCTCCTTGATACCTCAGAAGTTCAGATGATTTAGGGAGGTCATGAATGCCCCCTCCCTGGAGGTGTTCAAGGCTGGATGAAGCCATGACCAACCTGACCTAGTGGTAGGTGTCCATGCCCATGGCAGTGGGTTTGGAACTAGATGATCTTTAAGGCTTCTTCACCCTAAATGAATCCATGAATTATTTTACCTGCTGCTCCCCAACAAGAGCTCTGTGCAGACAGCGAGAGGAGAGCTTTGCAGCCTTGAACCAAGCACAAGAGCTACAGCAGCCAGCTCTCTAACTGCAATATTTATAGGGCTAGTATTTACAGCAGATAAACTGGAAATGGCCCTCTGAACTGCTACCCTCCATCCTCCAAATTCCCCAGCGTGACACTGAGTCATCCGCAGCTCATTTGCTACGCTAAAATGAGCCGGTGGCAAAACCGGAGCTGATGGCCTGCACCAGCAGCTTGCTGAAACCTCCCAGGGAGAAAATGCACTGCAGCAGGTTTGAAAAAGCCCAAACCACCAAGAAGTACAATGTGATGGAAGAGTTTACCCCCTCCACTCCCCTGCAGACACGCTCTGGATTTCCTCCCACACCACAAAAGCTGTTCGGCTTATGGAAGGGTTTGGGCGGGAAGGGACCTTTAAAGGTCACCATTTCCACACAAACTTCCCTTCCCCAGTCAGCAGAGACATCTTCAAAAGTAGAGCAGGTTGCTGAGAGTCCCAACCAACCTGACCTGGAAAGGTTCCAAGGATAGGGGGGCATCTGCCAGGGGAGCCTGGGCTGGTGTCTCACCACCCTCAGTGTAAAGATTGTCTTCCTTATATCCAAGCCTCAATCTTGTCTCTGTATAAAAGCATCACCCCTTGCCCTGTCACAACAGGGCCCACTTAAAAGATTGTCCCTATCTCACTCACAGACCCCCTTGAGGTACTGAAAGGCCACAAAGGTCTCCCTGGAGCCTTTTCTTCTCCAGGTTGAATAACCCAAACTCTCTCAGCCCATCCTCACAAGAGAGAGCTTCCAGCCCTCAAATCACTGTTGTGGCCTCATTGCTCTAGAAGCCTGTTCAAAATAATCAGAATTAAACCCCCTATCAAGCAAATGAGTATTTCCCAAACTAAAGCAGATTAAAGTACTGAAAACTAATCAGGGAAATAGATGTGCCAGCAGGTCACTGATTCCTCCTTCAGATGACATTCCCATTCCCTCCTGCAAAGCACCCACCAGCCCAGCCCAGCCCCACCGGGGCCTGGTTTTGTGTTTGCTGCAGAGGTGGCAAAGAAGCTTCAAACCTGCAATAAAAGAGTAATTTTTGAAGCCCTGCTAAAGCTGTCTGGTCCCACAGCTTCAGCAGCTGCACTGTGCTCCCCAGGGCTGCAAGGAACAGGGGGACAGCAGGCAGGACAGGCAGTGAGACAGGTAATGTCCAAAGCCATGGAGCACAGGCTGCAGAGATCAAAAGTTTCTTACTCAGCACCTTGCAATGGAGGAAAAAACATCAGCTCCTGCCCTTGCTGGGTGCACACTGGCACATCCCTGCAGGTCACTGCAGGGTGTCAATGAAGAGTATTTTGCAGGCAGGACCATGCCCAGCCTGGGAGTTTTGAAACAGCAGAGTGATGCCCAGAGCACACCCTGCAACCCCACCAGCCCTGGCAGAGAGGACAGAGTGATCCAAGGCCATCCCACAGTGCCTGCTTACCCCAGACCAGTCTAATCTTGACCAAAGCTGATCAGCCACCTTATCTCCTGAGGGAGGATGGGCAAGTTAATAACAGTGGTGCTGCAAAGGATCCTGCCAAAGGAGGGTAACACAGGACATGTTTGTCTTCTAATTGGGAGAGTTAATCAATCTGTAATTTAATTTCCATTTAAGTCATAGAATCCCTTCCAATTCACTTTGTTTTAGTAATCATCCTTAAATGTGGGGCTTGGAAGCACTCTGGAGTAAGAGGAAAGTATGGTTGGAGGAGAGGCTGAGGGAGCCGGGGTTGTTTAGCCTGAGGAAGAGGAGGCTCAGGGGAGACCTTTTTGCTCTCTACAACTACCTGAAGGGAGGTTGTAGCCAGGTGGGGGTTGGTCTCTTCTCCCAGACACCCAGCACCAGAACAAGAGGACACAGTCTCAAGCTGCACCAGGGGAAGTTTAGGCTGGAGGTGAGGAGAAAGTTCTCCCCAGAAAGAGTAATTAGCCATTGGAATGTGCTGCCCAGGGAGGTGGTGGAGTCCCTGTCCCTGGAGGTGTTCAAAAAAGGATTGGCTGTGGCACTTGGAGTCATGGTTTAGTTGTTCAGGAGGTGTTAGGTATTAGGTAATAGGTTGGACTTGATGATCTCTGAGGTCTTTTCCAACCTGGTTGATTCTATGATTTAGGAACAGGGCTGGTTTCAGCCATTTCCCCAGCTCCAGAGCAGCTCTCAGATTCCTGTTCTCATTTTCCCAGGATCTCCATTGTTGAGACAAGGAGAGGAAGGAAAAAACCATAGTGTGGTCACAAACACCCCCTCCTTAAAGCACAGCAGAAGAATCTGCGGATGCTACTGAAAACCATCTCTAAAGTGCTTCTCCAACACGTGGGGAAGCCTTCAGATCCTACTGACCACTGAGCAACCCCAGGGAAGAGGCTTTCCATGCCAGCAAACCCTGCTGCCCTTCCTACAGTCCACCACTGAGGAACGGAGAGCTTCAAAACACCTTTCTCCACAAGGGAAGCACCAGCTGTAGACCTGCGGCTGCAAGGGTGGAATGAAACACTTGGTCCGTGCCACACTGAGACGGTTGCATGAGGCCACATCCTCTGCTCTCACTTCAAATGTCCAATTCATCTGTTCAAAGGTGCAAGTAGGGAAACAACAACCAGTTGGACCAGGGTGAGGGTGTGTTTTTTCAGCTGTCTGCCAGAGGAAAAGAGCAGGGCAGTCCAGAAAGGAGCCATTTGCTCGAGGGTAGGAACTCCCAGGAGCAAAGGAGGCTCTCGGACAGACCCAGAACGCCAAGACAGACTCTCCTAATCCTTTTTTGATCCTTCCTAACTTCAGAGCTCAAGTGCTGAACAACAACCCAAACTGAGGTGGCTGCCAACAGGTTTTGCAGGGAAGAAACATGAGCTGCCCCAGTTAAAAATGGAGCAGTTTAACCCATTGCCAAAGGAGCCATTTGCATTAACCTCCTGAAACAGGATATGAGGCACTTTCTGGCAAGGAACAGCAGATTCACTTTATTAGAGAAATACTTTTAAGGCTCAAATTCATCAAACCATTTGCAATTTGTAAAAAGGCATAATTGGCAAAGGACAAAGCTGGCTTTTGGCTTAGCAGCACTACTGGCAATTACCACCCAGAGGGACTGTTACCTGTTCTCAGCTAATGAGGGAAGCCAGTGCCAAGTGTCAGGCACAAAGCCCCCATTAACTGCTGTGGAAAAGGGCTCTTTAGGATCCAGGAGGAAAACTCTTCTGAACCATCCATAACAGGCCAGGACACTTCACTTGGCACCAAGGACTGAAGGTGATTGTCAAGAAGAAGTGGCTATTGTCCTTCTGTGCTTGTCTAGATTCAATCAGAGTTATCTAGGCTTACTCAGACTATCTGAAAACCTGGGGTTGGACCAGATCAGCTTCTCCCTGTGAAATTAAGGAGAGTCACAATTCCTAATTGCCATCTTAAGCAACCAGACTGGAAACCTAAGGCACTCCTCAAGCAAACAAAACCAGCACCTCTGGGTAGATGTTGTAACTTGGTTTATTTTAGCCCAGAACTCACTGTGTCGCAAATCAGAGCTGGCAGGACCAGCCCCTTCCTCCTGCCTGACTTCTCCCTTCCACTTCTGACCTGGGATTTTATTGCAAAGGGAAGCCAGCATTATTGGCCATAAAAGGAAAAGACCCATCTGTCACATTTCTGTGGAGTGGAGTCAAGGAGGAGGAACTTCAGTGACTTCCTCAAAGCTCCGGAAACACCGGAGGCCACCGGTGTCCCCCAGTGAGGATGAAAGGGTTCTTCTCCTGCTTCCATCAGGAATGCACATGGGCACTGAGACCAGACTGGAGGAGCACAGATACCTTGTTTTAAAAGACAAAAAGGGAAGGGAAACAAACAAACAGAAATGGGGGCAGCAAACAGAGAGAGTCGGGCAGCACTTGAGGAGGTCTGTCCTGAGCTCCTGGGCACGGTCTGGGGAGCCGCTGGATTCACAGAGTGGTTTGGGTTGAAAGGGACCTTTAAAAGGTCATCCAGTCCAACCTCTCTGCAGTGAGCACCTAGGACTACTGACAGTATTTATCTCGAGTTTCATTTAGCCTTGCTCAGGTGCATAAGATCAACCTTTGCCAGCACACAGCCCCCCCCCAGATGAGCACCTCTGCTATGGTGCCCTGGGGAGGCTTAGATGGTGGCTGGCAGAGCAAGCAGCTCTGGAGACCCTCAGCCTTCTGCCCCTTTCTTCAGATATAAACACTACTACTTGCCTTCTCAGAAGCACAGAGAGGCTTGGCTGTAGCAGAAAACCCACAAAACCCTTCACTTTTTGGGTTGGGTGACAATCTGGAACCTCTCCCTTGCCAAGCGTAGCTTTTCAGAACGAGCCTGAAAAACATCCTCAGAGGAGAATCTCACTCCAGGACAGGAAAACAAAGAAAGATAACCTTCCCAAGACACAACAAACCACCAATCTTAAATACAAATCAGAGACACACCAGACAGCTTCAGGCTGCAAGGTTTCTTTGGGTGTATTGTTGGAACCATGTTCTCCTTGAAGCAGGTTTTCACTACCCACTGTCTGGTCAGCTGTGGCTCCCGCTGCTCAGTCTGGTGCTCCTTGCCAGCAAGCCCCATGGGCTGTGTGAGCTACCACAACAACTCCCAGTGCCAACTTGTTTTAGGGAGCAAGACCCTCAGCACATCAGATTCCAAAAGGCAAGGGTGAATCAAAAAAAGGCAGGTACCTCATTCCTCATTTCACTCTTTTCTGATGCAACTCCCCACAACCCTTTCTTGACATGAGGTCACTAAAAATAACTCCTCCTTAAAAAGCCCTGCTATTTTTATGCAGTCACAAGGATCACTAAATTGCTTCTAATTATCCCATCCTTCCTTGGAATTTCTATTTGTGCTCAACAAGACACAACAGGCTGTGACACCAGTGCAATCATCACACATCTTGAATTACAGGCAGCTGGATAAGTTGAGTTTCTCCTTGTGAACAGCTTTGGGACAGTGATGGTTGGAGAGATTAAAAAAGGCCTGGTTCACTGTGGCCTTTGGAGTTGATGTTAAAATAAAGGGGGAAGCATACAGGTAGGGGCCAGACTAAAGCAGGAACAGATCTTACACTGGCCATGCTTGAAAGCAAGCCCAGCTTCTAACTGGATTCACAGCAGGATTGGAAATGTTCCACCAAAACAGGATCATCAAGGAGATTCCTAAAAAGCCCCTGGAGCAGGACTAGGTCTGTTGGACTTCACCATCCTTCCTGTAAATACATCTTTACTGCTTCTGGCTTCCAGGGGACATTTACTTTCCCCCAGACAGTGGTAACAGAGAGGAATCTGCTCTAGGCACAACAGAAATATAAATAGTTGGCCATCTGCACTGTGCCTGACTGTAGCAGACTGGCAGCTGTATCTGCACTGCAAGCACACCAGCAGTGCACAGGCTCTGCCCTCCCAGTGGCTCCTGCCATGGAGCGAGTCAGCAGCCAGCTATTACTGGAACTCATTACTGCCTCTCCAAGTATTTGCACGGAAAACTTGCTGGACACTTACTCATAGGATGCTTGGCTCCTGCATGATCTTCTTAATGCTCCCTCAACACCCCAAGGGGAAGAGCATTTCCAGAACTGCACAACACCTCCAGCCCCATGTTTTCCTAGCAAGCCACAGCTACTTGAAGCTAGAATTCACACCTTATTTCAAGTGCTGTTATTTCACACCACTGTTTTTCCTCCTCTGAAACCCATGTTGCTTTTATCTGAAGAGTCATCCATTGCAATTTGTATTGTCATGGCAACACACCTCCCTCCCCTACCCCAAACCTCAGCTGAGTCTCATTGTGTTCATCACCAGACAGGCACGCAGCACGCTGCATACAGATGAACAGTGCCTCTCTCAGGGGGGCTCAGAACCAACAAGGTTGGAAAAGGCCTCAGAGCTCAGGTCCAACCTATTACCTAATACCTAACACCTCATGACTGACTGAACCATGGCTTCAAGTGCCACGTCCAATCCTTTTCTGAGCACCTCCAGTCTCACCTCCCTGCAGCCTGACACAGCTCCTGCTTCAGGGGCTGAGGTGCATCAGGGGAAGGCAAGGAGTCTTACTAAGCCACATTTTCCTAATCAAAGCAATGAGCTTTATTAATATCAGGGATTTTTGCACTGGTTAAAAGGAAGAGAGCAGGCTCATAGGCTGAGCAATAGCAGGAACAAAACAAATGAAAAGAGATCTATTTCGAGCAGGTGTCAGAGGGGTTTGATAAGGCAGCTTGGGCACACTGGTAAAGAAAAAAGGGAATACTGCTCCACAAAGGATCATACTCAAGAACAGGGCTCTGGAGCCCTCTTATGGCAGCTTGCTCTCACTTTCTCTGGAGCAAAACCCTCTGCATACCTCCTAATATCTCCGTGCAGACAAGGCTGCAATGCCACCGAGTCAGGGTGGGAAAAACATTACCTGCCTGAGGCTGAGCTTTGATAACACCAACGTTAAAACCCTACACTTCCAGCTACTTGCCTGCTCCTGATGAGTATTCAAAGGCTGAGCAAGCCCCATGTTTAAATGTGCTGAGAGAAGACAGTGTTACCAACCTCCAAAGTTTGAGTGCTGTTTAGCTATAGAAAGCCATGGAAGTGACTCCAGCTACTGCTCCAGCACTGACAACCACCCCATAAGGATGCCAGGCTGCCCAGTGCCATGCACAAAGGCCAGACTGCTTTCGTACCAACCCTTTTTGACCTCTCCAGGCCAGTAAGGTCCAAGAGAGCTCAGTTATGGACAGGTCAAACCCCCTGGCCAGCAAATGCTCAAGGAGCACGCAGCGAGAAGGCAGCTCGCCGCTGGGCTCTGAAAGGGTTACACAGAATCAACAGCCGGGAAATATTTATGGAGAAAAGATGCTGAGCTGTGCATGTTTCCCAGGCTGGAGATGGTTTTAATTTACCTCTTGCAAAGGCTGTGATTATTCGCTGCTGGGTTTTGTTGAAAGCAACTCTTTGAGGCTCGCTTGCTCCCTCTGGTGTCGTAACTCCGCAGCCCAGCCAGAATGAAACGCTCCCCGGTCCAACATTCCTTAATCCTGCTTGTTTCCTTCCCCCCTCTATTCCCCTCTCTCTGCTAAGGAGACAGCAATATCTATAAGCATTACAGATTACCACAGCCTTGCAGGCACACCTGACTATGGCACACTAAAGACATTGTGGATATCTCTGAGAGTTTGGGGCTACAGCCACAAAGAGCCTCCTCCTCCTTTTCCAGCTCTTCCCTCTGGAGACTGACTTCCTGCTCCATCCACCATGCTCCTCGCTAGGTCCCTCTCCTCCTCTATTTCCAGCTCTCCCCTCTGGAGACTGACTTCCTGCTCCATCCACCATGCTCCTCACTAGGTCCTTCTCCTCTTTTGCCAGCTCTCCCCTCTGGAGACTGACTCCCTGCTCCATCCACCATGCTCCTCACTAGGTCCTTCTCCTCTTTTGCCAGCTCTCCCCTCTGGAGACTGACTTCCTGCATCATCCACCATGCTCCTCACTAGGTCCTTCTCCTCCTCCTTTGCCAGCTCTCCCCTCTGGAAACTGACTTCCTGCACCATCCACCATGCTCCTCATTAGGTCCTTCTGCTCCTCTATTTCCAGCTCTCCCCTCTGGAGACTGACTTCCTGCACCATCCACCATGCTCCTCACTAGGTCCTTCTCCTCTTTTGCCAGCTCTCCCCTCTGGAGACTGACTTCCTGCTCCATCCACCATGCTCCTCACCAGGTCCTTCTCCTCCTCCTCTGCAGCTCCTGACTGTGTGGTTCACATGTGCTGATGTCTGCTATTAAAGAAGTCTCAGTTTAGGCCTTTTTTGTGAGCACAGGGATTTTAAAATAGAGCATCCCCACCATCAGCTAGACTGGAGTCTGGCACCTGATCACCTTGAGACTAGCTGTACTCTGGGGAGGAAGCCATACCTCATTAGTCCTCTTGTACCTCATTAGTCCTCCTCTGTCAGTCCCCAGAAACCTGCACAGCCCCTCAGACAAAGAGGAACCAGTCTTCACCATGATTAAAACTCCCATCCAATACTGCCTGCTCAGGCATTTTTTAGCTGCCACCTTGCTGTATGGCTCTTTGGCTTCTTTCCTTCAGCCTCAAGCTGCTCCTCCCTTGCTTTGCCTTTGTGTTTCTTCTACATTTTCTCATTGCCAAGTGCCTGTATGCTGCTGCTACAGCACCAGTGGCAAGAGGGACGCTGATCTTTGCCCCCCCTTTTACCTTTATGAGCTGCACTTGCTCCTTGCCCCATCCCCACACCTCCAAGACACCCCATGCCTCTTTCCCCAGCTGGCAGCAGCTTCCCCAGCCTGGCAGAATCCCTTTCTCAGCCAGGTTTCCAAGCTCTCCTCACAAAGTACCTACCCCACTTCACATTCTTGGATTAATACACACCTTGAAGGGAACCATAAATATTTGCCTGGATTTCTGTTAATCTTGCAATGACACAGCTATTAGGATTACTGCAGTGAGGGTTGATAAGCAGTGGGGTGGAGTGCTGGAGTGTTTCAGGAGATGACAGGAAGGTCTCACTGTGTTTTACTCATGTGGATGCCTTGGTGACCTGGGCTAATCCACTTGGAAAATTACTATGAGAGAGTGAAGAGGCTTAAAATATAAGAGTGGGAGGTGGAGTGCTGCAAAAAGGAGTTCATTTCCAGACCAGCCTTTTCTAAGTATATGCATAAACAGCTGTACTCTGAGCTAAGTGGAGAGGCACACACAGAAACATGCAGAGAAGCCAGGGAAGGACCTTCCTGCCCACCCACACCCACCTAACATGGGTTCACTGGAACTCCAGGAACTCGGCTTTACAGTAGGAACCTTTCCTTTCCAGCATGGATGTGCAGAAAAGACAACCCTCAGCTTTGGAACAACAGCCATTTCACAAACCACCAGTGATGAAATGAAGGCTGTCTTGCAGAGTTCAAGCCCAAAATGGAGTTTTAGAGGCAGAAATCACCTACAGCCCTTTTCATACAGATCTTACTCCTCAATATCAAGACAGTGGTGGTGGAGAAAACCAGCCCAACTGGCATGACCCACTGTGGCACCACTAGAAGTCCATTTAAACCTGTTCCCAGCATAGGAAGATGGAGGGCAGGGAGGAAGCACCTTACAGACAGGGCAGGCACACTGCTCTGCATGCAGCTCTCCAAGGGCTGGGGACTTTCTGCACCATCCATGGTACTTGATCTGAAGGATCTCTATCATTTTTTCTTCTTTGAGTTCAGGGCCTTTGAATCACACATGTTCCAAGGCAGCCTCTTCCCTGGCAGTGCTAATTAACACAGCACATGATCCCCAGGAGAGCATTACCTGCTGAATCCAGGCTTACCACTTCTCACAGCTCCTAGGCTCCCCAGCAGTCAGCCAGCCATGGCTGTTCACACCTAGTCTGGTTTAGCCTGGACAATCTGGCTGAATCACAGCTTGAGACAGTGGGGCTGTGGATTGTAATGATGTTCAAGCAATAGACTCCAACTCAGAATGAAGCCAGAAGTGACCATTAGAGCCTCCTGTAAAAGCATCTATTTCCCATGCCAAAAGTTCCATTTACCTGCAATCTCCTTTCCTCCTTCTCAACAGAGATGCCTGATCTGATCCAAAAGCTCCAGCCTGACTCAAAGCATGGATTTTTCAACCAGCTTTTACCTCTTTGACTTCTAATACTATCTCATCACTGCTGCATCTGAGATGTCACACACACCTCTGAAGGGACACATTTAGACTTATCAAGTGATCTCATACCATTTCTCTTCAAGGAGCTTTAACACCTTGCTGTAAGCAGGATTTCTGGACTGCAGAAAATACTTCCATGAATTTCTTCTAAGAGTCTTCTAGCTTCTTATCATTCTTAAGGCAGGGCCATTGGTGTCACTCATGCCATAATATAAAGAAAATAAGATCCTTCTTTGACTCTATGTGCCCCAGCATCCAAGTCCAAGGACTACATCAGTGTTCCTGGTAAACACACTGATTGCTTTCCCTTCTCCATGGTGATGTGACACACGTGAGAGGAACTGTCCAGGACAAGTTTTAAGCACAGCTTCTATCATCAAGGCCACAGAAAGCAGCAAGAAGACCCACAGATAGCTCCAGGCATCAGCCTGAGCAGCAGTCTGAACAGAAGGACATCTGAAGCAACACATGCAAACAGATGATGGGAGGTGATCTCCCTGACAAGGAGCTGTAAGGAGTCCATGTGGGAGACAAGTCAGAGGAGCTCAGGCTGTTTTGGTACAGCTGTGCAGTTGCACAACTCATGATATACAACAACAGTCCACCCAGTGCACTGAGTAAATAAGCTTTCAAGTGTTACATGGCCAAATCAGCCAAGCCAGCCTTTCCCCCACACCCTCCAACTCCCCAGTGCCTGCAGGCTCCTCAGGACTGGGGCTGTTTATCCACTCTCGCAGCCAATGAAAGAAATAGAGAAAGGGTGTAGGGGGGACAGCAGGGGAGGTTTCTCTGCAGGCACACACAGCACACTGACAGCAAGGCTTGCTTCTGCAGGTGGTCAGACATTGGAATGGGCTGCCCAGGGAGGTGGTTGAGTCACCAACCCTGGAGGTGTTTAAAGGTGGCTTGGATGTGGTGCTTGGGGATAAGGTTTAGGGGGGAACTTTGTAGAGCAGGGTTATTGGTTGGACTTGGTGATCCTGAGGGTCTTTTCCAACCTGAGTGTTTCTGTGATTCTGTACCTTCTGGGTACTTTTCTGTTAAAAACACAGCTGAAAAGTAACCCTCACTTTCCAAGCAACAACAACTGAAGGGTGTCTTAGCCATGGCAACTGGCTGCAGATAACAGGAAGCAGGGAATGGATAACACGTCTCGTATTCAGCAGCTCCTTCACTCCCATTTAACTTTCAGAGCTCACAGGAGGGAACAGAGAAGCTAACAGCCACAGTGAAGGCACAGCAGCTTTCCCCCTGATCAGGTCATCTCATTCCTCACCCTGGCTCTGCTCACAGCTGGACTCTGAGGCTGCCCCTCGCAGTGACAGGGATTTGAGCCAAGTGCAATCTGAGAAAGCGCTTTCAAACCTCCGGCCGCGCACAGCCACCGCCTGCCAGCCCCCAGCCTCTGCTGCCACTCTCCCACACTGGGACACAGAACACTCACTTTACCCCACACCTTTCAATTTATCTCCTCACAGAGGTAAAGCACAGGGAAAGGCAATTGCAAGTGTCACAGCACTGAGAGTTCAAGTTTCAGGCAAGGAACCTGATCCATGTGTTTGGTGAGCGCCCAGGGCTTGTACCTGCTCCTTCGGGGATCACCTCCATTTCTCCACCTGAGCCTTGCTTTGCCTCAATTGCAGGCTTTCAGCACATCACAGTGCTTGGGGTCAGGAAGAGGAAAAGTAAATTATATATAAGGCACTGCCTTCCAAGAGAGCAATGCTTGTTGTTTTTAGATCAGGGGTCGGTTTTGACTAGGTAAAGGGTGCTCTGCTTCCAGAGGAGCAGCTGAGTTAAGTCTGCTGTGCAGAGCGTGGTTTAGTCTGGCAGATGGGAGATGCTAAGCAAAACTCATTAATCTGTTATCACTTTCACCCACCCACAAAAATCCCAGTGGCCTGAAGTCATGGTTTTCTGACACAAATCTAGAAAGCTATAGCTTGTACAACAGCTGCAACCAGAATAAAGTTCCAGGAAGAAAAAAAACCCAAACCAAAAAGGCTCATTTAATTACATGGGGAGGTCAGAATTATCCAAGGCTAGGACCTCACAGCAAAAGGACCTTGTGGCTGAAAGTATCCACGTGCTTGTCTGTGGCACAAAACTGGAAGAGTTCCTTAATGATGCCTGCAAAGTGCCTGTTCCTCCCTGCACACCTGAAACACACCACGAAGGGTTAAAGCCACAGGGTAATAAGAGACTTCAAAAAGCAGCTTCCACTGAAAAGAAAATGCCCCAGCTTTCATGTGCAGACAGAACAGCTACAAAAACAGCTCTGGCTCAGATAACCTCATCTACTGAACCTCTACCCCAAACACAGGAACAGCGAGGACCAAAGGCTGAAACAACAACTCTGGAGCCAAGCAGCTGGCAAGCCGGCGCTCCGAGCTGGTTGGTGCTGTGCCTATCTCCATATCTAGAAAGGTTCAATGTGCTCATTCAGGGAGGCCAAGGGAAACTAAATATAGCAGCAGGCTACCAAGCAAACACACAAACTGGCACAGCTTCCAGCTACCTGAAAGATCCATCCCTCTCTTCTCGAGCCACTCTGGTAGCTGCAATCCTTTCCCTTGTTTGGAGACAAGGTGCCATAAGAAGGCACCTTCAGGTTTTACTTACATGGATAATTGCAGAGACAAACCTCAGGATGGAGGCAGTGCAGCAACACCACCAACAGTCCCCTCTCACCCCACTCAAGGGGAGCATCTGGCTCTTTCAGATGTGTTTTTTAATCAAGCCTGACATCCACTCACAAACAGGAGGCAGCATCCTCATTTCATGTGGCAGGAGCCAAGGCAAGACCTCTTAGAGCAATTGCCTCTTAGAGCACAGACCATCCAAGAGCATCTGCTTTGTTTTAACCTCTGCCCTTTAAGGAAGGCCCCAACAAGAGGAAAAAAAAACCAAACAACCAAAACCCAACAAAACATCCAAAGCACCTTCCAGCTGCAGAGTGGCTCTGAGTGATGCTGGGTATGGTGGCAAGGCTTTTCAATGCCAAAAAGGCCTTGGGGAGAGATGCTTACCTCTTGCTTCTGAATGGCATCTCTGCCACTAACAGCCCACAGATAATGTGTTTTAAGCAAGCAACCCTGAAGACAGACCCCATTTCAGCCAGGCTTTGTGATTTAGCTTAAAGGCATGTATGCTCCCAACCAAAAAAAGAAAAAAGAAATGAGGTCAAAGAAGCTTCTTTTGGAAAAATAAATAGAGCAATAAAGCATTTGTTCAGATTCACTTCAGAGGATAAATCACCAGACAAATACAACCATCTTATCTCGCTGGCAAATGGCATGTTACAGTGTCCAGCTTTATGGGAAGTATGCTGGCTAGTCTGGAGAGCAAACTGACTTCTCTTTGTCTAGAAAAATGCTGCTCTTTACTTTTTAACAAGATTTGTTTGCTTTAACCCCCCCCAGTCTGATCTGTAAGCAATGCTAAAGCCTGCTCTGCCTCCTCCTCTCAACGCTCCCCCGGATGCCTTGGGACTTCCTAGCAACCTCGCAGCAGAAACAGGATCCAGCTCCTTTCACCAGAGGGACAACTTGTTTAAAACAAGCTCCCAGTTGCCCTCCTGCAATGGGGGGCATGCAGTAACCATGGGACCCCACAAATGCCAAGGGGAAGGCAGTAAAGCAGGCAGGGGTTTCCTAGGACGTGGAGACAAAGCTTTCTCCAACCCCTCCATTTTCAGCCCATTTGTCCCTACTGAAGTCACACACTAAGAGCACCCAACCAGGGGTGCAGCTGATGGGTGGTTACACAAACGTTGGTGGCTGCAGCACCCAGAGGCAGCTAAGCCTGCTCAGTATTTTGGCACTGATTTATGACAAGTGTACTTGCATTTCCATTAGCCACAGCCTTCCCAGTTGACCCCGTGGCTCGGAGAGGCAGGCTCGACATTAAACTCCCATCAGCTTTCAGCGCTGCTGACCTCATCCCCCAAACTCGCAGCGATGTTTTACATCAGCCAGGGCTCAGGCATTCCATTAATGCTCCTCCAGCTCAGGGAAACATCTGCTCTGTTTACACTGGTAGCAGCATGGAGACCACTTAAGCGTCACCTCTGTTCCCCGAGTCCGTGGCAGGAGGAGCAGCCGCACACGGGCCAGGCTCTGGACCTCGTGGCCCCTGGCACAATGACCCTGGCTATTAGTTATTCCACGGGGCAGAGGTCACTTAAACCATCAAGGCACAGGAGAGGTGTTGTGTAGTAGCAAAGAAAGTGGTTTCCTGCTGGCCAGAAGCGCCAGCTTGAGAGAGGTATTTGTGCTGACTCCAGCTGAAGATGAGCAGGCTGGCTGGAAATGAGGAAGGCCTGAAGAAGGCCAGAAAACAACTGCATTTCTTTTTTTAACCCTAAGGGTTTTAGGGATTCATCTGTTCAGGCAGAGATTCCATAGCTAGGGCTGATGGACGCAGGTTACAGCTCACACATGGAGGGCACTCCTCTGCCACCTCTTCAAAGCGTGTGCCACCGGGGCGCTAGGTGCCGAAGCCAACCTCACACACACCCAGCTCCACAGCCAGGGCAGGGGTGCCTGCAGGGCAGCTCTTTCCACAGCAACAGGAGGAGACCTGATGACATTCCTGAGTTCATGCACAACAATCCCCTCAGCCCTTAAGCATACTGCAGGCACCACCTTATACACCACAGCTTACCAGCAGCAGCCAGCTTCTTACCGGGAAAGTCTGGCAGCTCCGTTCAAGCAGGGGACGCTCATCTATCAGTACCACATGCCAGACTGTTCTAGCAAGTCCCCACCAGATCAAGGGGAGGCCACTCCATATTTTTCAAGGATTTTTTTTGTCAGCTAAGACCTCCAAAAGGCAAAGCCTTCAAACACTTGTTGCTCCCACGGTTCCGACGCTAGATGTGCATTAAATTAACCCCCAACGTCTTCCGCTGCTGCTGGAAGCTTTCTTTTCTATTAACCATCTAGTCAAGGCTATAGCTGCTAACAAGCCCAGGAGGACACATAAAAACCTACAGCAGCCTTGGATTACCTGACAGCATCTGTCACAAATAGAGATAGAGAGCACCACATGTGGGGACGTTCAGCAAGGGTCGTAAGTTCTGACTGTAATGAAGTCGGAACGCGGCCGGCTCCTGCCATCGCTGATCATTTTGCTGCTTCATGGATTTGCTGCCTTTCAGATTTTTGCCCTCACTCCCTCCCCTCCCCCCCCCCCTTTTTTTTTGCAGAGCTTGAGCTATGAGCTCACACTGCAGTTAACAGGAGAGGACCACAAAAAGACTTAGACTCTCACAGGCACTAAAACCACTACTGAAACGTCCCTGTAAGCAAGCAAGAAATCCACCCTCCAAACGCCTTCTCCTTTTTCCAGCTGCACAGTAAATGAAGGCTGGCTCGATCTGGGCTGTGATATGCAATCCAGTTAACCCCACTGAACCTGAATGTGATGGCAGGTATTGGGGTGGGAGAAGAATAAAAAGCCATGCTTGCTTCCCATCCTCTGCAAACCATTAGGGATGAGCGACAGGAGCCGCACAAACACTCCCTGTTTTTCACCTCATTCCCGGTGGCCAAGGTGTTGGCAGCTCACAGCTTTGCCAGCTCCACCACGAAGCTGCAACACTGATTAAAGCATTTTTATCTACTTCTCTTTCCACCAGAGAGATGGGGGAGATGGGGGGGGGGGGGGGGGGAATCAGCAGAAGAAGGAGAAGCTGGCACTGAAAGCGACAATTCAAAGGGTCCCTTTCCTTAATTCACATGTTAGGGGACAGCCACAGTTGGGATTTTCACTCTCTGGAGCAATTAAAGGCAATTAAATTCAGGGAACGAGGCCTTATGCACTCCAAGCTTCATTAACCCTGTCGCCTTTTAATTAAATACGTGCACACAAAACTTTGGGCAGAGGAGGCCTTTCCCTCACTGCCACCACTCAGGCTGAATGGCAAATCAGTTCTTGCCTTTGAAAAGCCCAAAGAACCCTGGGCTTATAAACTCTAAACCTCTCCAGCTCCACTGTGGCTTTATTAAATCCCTGGTAAAAAAAATTATTGCCTATCATTAGCTGCCACTTCACAGAACCACCTCCCCCCCCCCCCCCTCCCCTTAGACATCCTAAGCTGCATGAGCAAAGCCCTGCTTTGGGCTTGCTTCAAGAGAACAGGCAGCCCCCCCTCCCCTGCCCTCCCCTCCCCTCTCCACCACCACGGATAAAACCTGAGCCAGGGTTTAAGAGCCCCTACACTCATGATGATCAGGTAGAGAAACAAAGTTGGCTAGCTACAGCAGGATCTATTTTTCAGCCCAGGGAGAAGAGATTAGAGTAGCCAGCCTCTCTTTTAAATACTGCTCATCCTCACAAAAGGCTCTGGCAGGCGCCAAAGGCGATGTGCAACTAGGACAGTTTAAAGGATAATCTCTGAAAGGGGATATTGTCAAATCTGCCCAGCCCCAAAGACTCAGCTCGCTTTGTGAGGTACCATCTGACTTCTGAGGGAGTCGTGCTGCTCATGTGCCGGCCCCCTGGCTTTGTGGAGAGTATACATGAAGCATGCTGCTGATTTGTCTGGGGGTGTGGCTGCCCCGCAGGGATGGAGCACAAAGCGCCCTGATGCTTCCCCACCTTCATCCTAAGGCAGCAGCACCCAACTGATGCACACGCAGGGACCAGCGATGCAGAGAGGGAAGAAACGCAGTCCCTTCCCCTGTCTGCAGGAGACCACAGAATCAAAGACAGGTGGGGCTTGGAAGGGTCCTCTGGAGATTATCTAGTCCAGCCCCTCCGCTGTCACCTATAGCAGGTTGCCCAGAATCACAATGTCAAGGCACACTGGGAATCTCTCCAGAGAAGGAGACTCCACAGCCTCTGAGTTCAGCCTGCTCCTGGGCTCCTGCATGCTCACAGCAAAGAGTTTTCTCCTCCTGGGTTCCAGTTTGTGCCTATTGCTGGGCACCACTAAAAAGTCTGGCCCCATCCTCTTGACACCTGCCTTTTACACATTGATAAGTATTAATAAGATGCCCTCTCAGGCTGCTCTTCTCCAGACTAAACAGCCCCAGCTCTCTCAGCCTTTCTTCCTCAGAGAGATGCTCCAGTCCCCTAATTTCTAAGGAATCTGCCACCTTGAGCCAGCAACCTCACCCAGAGACATGCTCTCATCTCCTCATCACCAGCAAGCAAATTCGCACCTCAGAGGTCAGACTTCAGTTTGTCTTTTTTCTTTTAAAGCTGCTTTTTTGGGAGGGTGGTTTCAGCCTTTGGCCAGCACACACTGATCAGTCCTGGCTCTGTGGTTTGTTGCTGACCTATTTTAGCCGTTTCAACCATTTCAAAGAAGGAGAGCGTGTGTTTAGAGAGACTGCTTTCACTGTCACCACAAGAGCTGGGGTTTGAAATGACACTTCCCTTGCCACATTTGCCCCTTTCTCGAGGGGCAAGCAAGCTCAGCAGCACAGCATTTCACACACAGCCTCCAAGGGCTGCCAGATTCCCAGGCGGATGCTCTGCCCAACTGAGCGGAGAGGAATTAACCAGGAACGGCCAATTCCTTCTGCTTGCAGCCGCCCAAGAATTGCAGGTTAATTGCTGCATCCCCCAAATAATGTTCTTGTTCTGATCTCACAGCAGCCATATTCCCTTCTTACATGGAGCATGGAGAGCTGTTTGCTGCTGTAGGGTGCCCTTGGTACTAGCAAGGACAATCGGAACGCGTGGAGTGTGACAGGCTCTCGCTGAACGTGAAAATCAACGCAGCCACTTACGCTTCCTCAGCCTTTGACACTGACAAGGGAAGGGGCTTCCTCCTAGAGCCCCCACAGCAAACACAACATGAGTTTTGTGATGCTTGAATTGCTACCAGGCAGAACAAAACACATCAGCCCAACCCTCTGGTCCATTAACCTCCTTGTGTGTGTGAGACGGACTCGCCATCTGCATGCAGCAGAGCGAGGAGGCGGCGCGCGGTGAGCACGCGCAGGTACGCTGCCGGGTGAAGGAGGTCACCTCCAATGCAAACCTGCTTGTGCAAAGAGTTCTGCTCACTAGTCCTGATGCTATCAGCCTCAGATGACAACATTTCCTGACCCAGTTTCTATCTTGCTCCCCATTCCTCTGCTACAAGTAGTAATTAGTAATGTCAGTGTTCTGGCTGGATTGCTACAGTCCCATTAATAATGCAAGAGTAGTAACAGGGAGAGCAGGAGGAAAGAGGCTTGAAGGTTAAAAGCAGTAAGAGAATGCATTTTGGGGGGCACTGGAAGGGGAGGGAGGAGAGGAAGAAATGCTGGCCTGAGACTGTAACCCATATACTTCAATACATTGCTCTTTTCAGGTGGCACTGGTGGGTGAGCCAGTCACGGCCAGTTAGAAGACAACAAGTAAATGAGAAGAGGTGAGTTTTACTAGATCAGAAGAAAACTTCTGTTTCACCTTCCCTTTCCCCCTCTAAACCTGCTGCTTCACCACTTCATGTTCCCATTTCTTCATTACTCCTCTTTCAGAGGTCAAAGGTAAGCTGGCATCCACTAGTGACACACATCAGAGCTTCCACTCTCCAGAGGAGCTTCTGCAGAGACCAGCCTGTGCCTGCCCATCCCCAGCCAAACCTTTTAATGCCAGTAATCAAGCTGCTCCTGATGCCCCTTAACCTGAGGCTCTGCTAAAGCTGTTTATGACATGCACTCTGAACCTCAAATAGTGCTGGATGTGAGTAGGCAACCCAGCATCCCCCTGTGCTTCCAAGGCCACAGAGTCTTCTCCACCACAGATGGCAGCTCCCTCAACAGCTTCAGAACCATGTAAAGCACAGAGAAGCTTTCCAATCACACTGAGTAATGCTGCTGGAGCTGCATACTCAACTGCATCACCTGGAAACTTGTTTTTCCTTCTCTGTTTCTTTCCCTGCTAAGCCCAGAATAGAAATAAAAGTAATGAGGAGGCCTACAAGTCTGGTGTGGGTGCCTCAGCTCTTCCTCTTGCTGAAGGAAAACTCACACATGGACAGAAGAAGGGCTAAACTGTCCCCTGCACGTGAGGAAGGCAACTTGTTTGGGGCTGACTCTGTTCCAAGAGCAAAAAGAAGGCATTCTGAAGGGGTTGGTGGTCCCTAGATTCAGAGGATTTGCAAGACAGGTAAACTTTTAAAGGTCTTCTAGCAGAGCTGACCAAGCCACACTATTTCTGCTCCCCATGTTTGGCATTTACAGCTCCCTGCATGCCAGGCCTCTTCTCAGTGGTGGTGATGATGGTGTGAAACAAAACAGAGCACATGGTTTTTCCATCAGCTGAAGCCACACACGTGTCTCTCCCTTGCCATTTATCAGCTTATCTGTGCCATTATGTCATTTAACTAAAGCACAGCTCACTCAGTCACTTGAGAGAACTATTCCAAAGTCCTCCAGCATGAAGGCTTCAGATGACCACCCAGACAGAGGGGATTATAAAACAACAACAAAAACCCCAGCAGGCTCATTGAATCATAGAACCAATAAAGTAGGAAAAGACCTCAGAGATCATCAAGTCCAACCTAGCACCCAACACCTCATGACTAACTAAACCATGGCTTCAATCCCCTCTTGAACACTTCCAGGGATGGAGACTCCACCACCTCCCTGGGCAGCACATCCCAATGGCCAATAACTCTTTCTGGGAAGAACTTTCTCTTCACCTCAAGCCTAAACTTCCCCTGGCACAGCTTGAGACTGTGTCCTCTTGTTCTGGTGCTGGGTGCCTGGGAGAAGAGACCAACCCCTACCTGGCTACAACCTCCTTTCAGGTAGCTGTAGAGAGCAAGAAGGTCTCCCCTGAGCCTCCTCTTCTTCAGGCTAAGCAACCCCAGCTCCCTCAGCCTCTCCTCACAGGGCTGTGCTCCAGACCTCTCCCCAGCCTCGTTGCCCTTCTCTGGACACATTCAAGTGTCTCAATGTCCTTCTTAAATTGAGGAGCCCAGAACTGAACACAGGAGTGAGAGATGAGATGAGCTCACCAAAGAGTGACAAAGAAAAGAGATAAAAGAAAAAGCACAGAACTGGGAAGATCAGCTGCAGAACTGCGCTGCTTTTTCAGAGGGACCTTTCAAGTACCACTTCCTCCACAGAGAGGAAGTGAAAGGAGCTAAAGGTTCTGTGACACAAGCAGCTTCCCCTCCACGACAGTGATACAAAAGGGATGGGTGCTCTGAGAAAGAAAAAAAAGAAGAGGAAGGGAAAAAAAAAAGGCAGGGCAGCCCTGAGCACACTGTGACCAAATTAGGAAACAAACTCTACTGACAGCCTCCAACATGGACATGGTCTGCAGCAGCCCTTCCATTAGCTCAGGAAGTCTGAGGGCTCTGTCATCTGCTGAAATTTGTTTATGTGCAAACAGAAAGGAGAAGCAAAACACCTCCTGGCACCACACAGGCCAGGTGAAGCCATCTCCGTGCCCTGGACACAGTCATCAGCTGCCCTGACACAATCCTCTTCAAAACCTCCCCTGCTGACTCACAGCCCTCCAAAGATAGCTCTGCCCCTGGAAGTGCTGAGGTACAGCAAGAGGAGGTGCACCAAGAGAGTCAGGGGTTTTTTTTAGGTGTGTTTTTAAAGTGGTTAGCTGTGGCAGATGAAGCTTGAGGTTAGAGATCAGCGATTGCTACGAGAGGAATGTGAGGGGGAGGAAAGAGAGGGAAGATGTAGCTTCTCGAGTAAGGTCAGAATAATGTTTTTAATTTGGCTTGGGAACAGCCTTTTTCAAGCCTCTCCTTTTCCAAGCCTCTCCTTTTCCACTGCAGCAGCAAAAGGAGAAGCCTGCTCTGATGCTCTGCACATACGAGTAGCAATGGACAGAGTTTTAACCTCACACTCACCCCTGCTGCTGTGGGTACCTGCACTAAGCTCCCCCAGCAGTCCCAGGGCAGCTTGGTGGCATCACTGCCTGTTGTAAGGACAGACAGGTGACAGAGGCTAGGTTACCTCAGTGTTTAGAAACCAAATCAGTCTGAGCACTCTGGTCCAGACAGATTGGGGCTTTCTCCCTGATGCTGTGCTGACCATAACAGATTATTCTGTCACCTCTTCCCTGCCTGAAGTGGAACAACATATCACCTCCCTTTCTCTTCCAAAAAGGGTCTAAGAGGAAAAGACAAAGCTTACAGCTCACCTCAGCCTGCAACCTGCCCCACCCTCAGCACAACTACAGCCTTCAGGGTCCTTCCAGCCCCAGCAGCTTGGCTACAGGATCACTCCAGCAACTTACCACGTTCAAGGCAGCCAAAGACTTTTCACACTCTAGCACCACTCATCCAGGGTGCTCTTATCCAGTTCCTCCTGGAATTCATCAGCTTATCTCCAAAGACACCACCATCACACACCTGCACCAACCACCACAGGTTTGCAGCCACTCTCAGTGGCTCCTTTCCCTAAATGGTGCCAGGCTGTGCTCAGGGAGAAAAGGTAAGACCAGACTGTTGGGGCTGAAATTTCCACCCTCCCCTCCTCCCCCCCCCCGTGAAGCTTCTGACCTCTGCATCTTTCCTCAGCAAAGGACAAAGCTAGGAGGGGAAGATAGTGCTGCTGCCTCTCATGGACCTGCCAGAGAGGTATTCAGTGGTCAGCAAACAGCAGGAGAATTGCCTTTTCACTGAATGGATATTGCTATATAAGGCAGAGAGCAAGCACAGGAGTAAGCTTTGTTGCTTGAAATTGCACTGCCTTACAGTCTATTTTTAAAGGAACTAGTTTGAGCTCTTGCTTTCAGCAGCTTTTTTTAAACTCCTTTAAGAGACAGATACCCCATTTCAACTGACCTCTTTCCTCAGGTCCCTTTCCAGGCTGGGCTTTGCCCTCTCCTCCTGCCAGACTCATTTATCAACTGAAGCATTTCCACATACCGCTGCATAAATAGACTTGACCTTGTAAAAGCAGCAGCACCTGAGCTCCCACTGATGGAGTCTCACCACAGAAATGAACCTAGCCCACTCCTGCCCTCCTTCTAAGGGAGGTATTCTCTGAGCTCCTGCAGTCCCTTCTTGCAGGTCTCCCAAGGAGGGCTATCAGGTATGGACTCAGGCTTACAGGTTGGACTCGATGATCTTTGAGGTCTCTTCCAACCTTGGTGATACTGTGGTACTGTATATAGGAGAGGTGAGTGATCTGGGGGCAATTATTGTGCCTCCTCTCTGGAAAGAGACACCCAGAAGCAAACTAATGCTAGCACCACTCAATTCTTGTAACTGCTCCTGCCCCAGACCAGAGAGCAAGCAGTGGGATTACATCCAGGGGGGACAACCCATTCCTGGTCCCTGCATTTCCTAGCTGCTCCCTCTCAGCCAGGAAGAAAACTGTGGGCATGCAACTGTCCAGCTTCAGGGAAGCAAGAACAGCTCCTGGGGTATGGTTTTCACTTGTTCCCCTTCCAGCCTCCCAGTAGCTTGCCCAGCACAAAGCTGAGGTTGAGAAGATCTCCCAACTCTCAGCACTACCCCGTGAAACTCTGACCCTACACTCCCTGGTGGGACAGGCCATGTGGTTTCACACACGTGTGCTCCTCCTACGCCAGACTCTGCTGCTGCTACAGCAAAGCCTTAAAAGTACTCTCCTGTTATCTCTGTTCCTTTGGGACTTGGCAGTAATAATAATAAAAAAAAAAAGCCTTCTGGGATGTTATCTGCAGCCTACAATTACCTCAACCCCACCTTGGGCCTTGGTTCCTCCCCTCCTGCCCATCCCTTAGCGGAGCGATAGGGAAATCGCAGGGCTCCGCTGCAGCGCTGCCGCCGACAGCATCGCCGCTCGCCCGCCTGCAGCACACGGCACTCACTGCTGCTGCTGCTGCTGCTGCAGAGGAGTTTCAATGTCCTTTTATGGAAGAAAAATGAAAATCTCCTGCCCGGCCGCCCAGCGCCTCAGAGCCCAGCGAGATGACAGACGGAAACTTGCCATTTGTTGTGGTTTTGGCAGGCGCGGAGCCCGGCGCGCTCGTTCCCACGCGCAGCGCGCCTTTAAAGAGGGCGCAGCGAAAGCCCTGGCAGCGCCGGAGCGGGAGGTTGCAGGGATGCAGAGCTGAGGAGGAAGATGGCAGAGGTATGAAAAAGAGGGCTTAGGCCATCAAGCAGGAGCCAGGCCTCCAGACAACAGCATGTGCAGGCACAGATTCATAGAATGGTTTGGGTTGAACAGAACCTTGAAGATCATCTAGTTCCAACCCCCCTGCCATGGGCAGGAACACTTCCCACTCGACCACATTGCTCAAGGCCTCATCTAACCTGGCCTTGGGCAACCTGTTTTTGCCTCACCACCCTTACCATAAAGAATTTCTTCCTAATATTCAGTCTAAATCTGCCCTCCTCCAGCTTCAGTCCACTCCCTCTCGCCCTGTCACTCCATTCCCAGCCCCCCCAGTGAGACACCTAGCAAGGCTCTCCCCCCACCACATTGCCCTCCATTCCTCATTCCAAATTCTGCTAGGCTGCATTCACACAGACACTGGAGGATGAGAATTTAAATGCAGGAGTTTGGCCTTGAGGTCACTGCCAGCAGAAAGGCATTACAGAGGTCTGCCATAAGTGAGTGTCACCTTCGGCTCTGCTCTCCATTAAAGCTGTGGGGCTAAGCTCTAAGTAACAATCAAATCCAAATAAATAGACTCAGGGAAAAGCATACAGAGAGCAGCAAGAAGGATGGCTGAAGAGAGAATGAGACAGGGCCATGGGACTTTCAAAATGTTTGCACTGCTGTCAGGAAGCTGAATGAGACAGCAGCCCTCAACAGCTGGGAAAACATGTTGCAAAACAGGGAGAATTAAGTAATTCTCCATATGCACATCCTACTCTCAGGCATTTTGGACAAGCTCAATTGCTCCAACCAGAACAATTTTTTTCCATGTAGCACACACACCCCCCCTGCCCATGACAAATCTTGATATGGGTTAGCCTAAAACCACAGCACCTTTGGAGCTGGTGGGCCAGCCTGTGGCAGGGAAGTGACAGGTCCTGTGGTACATGTTGGATGGCATCCTTGGGTGTCTGTGGCATCCTAAACATTCCCTGCTGCTGGCACCTTGATTGCACAACCATTTCTCCTCTTGCACCCTACAAAATGCTTGTAACTGGATCAGAGGTGGTTGGGGCTGCCTCCTTACCTACCTCTGGACCACAAGCAGCCACATGCCCCACCACAGAAGGGCCTTAAAGATCACCTAGCTCCAACCCCCCTGCCACAGGCAGGGACACCTCCCACTCAACCAGGTTGCTCAAGGCCCTGTCCAACCTCCCGGGAGGAGGCATCCATAAATTCCCTGGGCAACCTGTTCCCGTGTCTCACCACCCTCACTACAAGGAATTTCTTCCTAATATCCAGTCTAAATCTCTCCTCTTCAAGCTTCAATCCCTGGCCCCTCATCCTATCAGTACAAGCCCTTGTAAAAAGTCCCTCCCCAGTTTTCTTGTAGGCCCATTTCAGGTACTGGGAGGTTGCTATGATGTCTCCTCAAAGCTTTCTTCTCCAGGCAGAACAACCCCAACTCTCAGCCAGTTCCCATAAAGGTCATGTTCCAGCCCTCTGATTACCTTTATGGCCCTTTCCTGACCTGCTCCAACAGTTTGATGTCCTTGTGGTGGGGGACATCAAACTGTTGGAGCAGGTCCAGAGGAGATGATCAGAGGATTGCAGGCATTGCAGCAGGCTCCTCAGCCCCTTCTCTAAATTTAAGTCTTGGTGATCATGCAACAATTTATTTCAGCAAGGCCACTCACATCAGAGCTGCTGCAAACCATACAATGTGACTTATGCTTATTCCCATCAGATGGGGATGCAGTGTTAGCACCCTGCTACGAGAAGCCATGTTCAGACACAGCTTGCTAGGCAGAGCTCTGTGCAAGCTTAAACCTGTCTTGCTTCCAACAGAAAATGAAGGTTAAAAGCAGCTGGGTACATCTGTTCCTAGCCAGCACCTTCAAATCAATCCAGAGACATTCCAGCAGCTAAAAAAGAAGTGCCTGAAAATACCAAGTCTTAGTCCTGCAAATGAGAAGCGCACCCAAGGATTGCTGTGGCCACAGAGCCTGAAGACAAAAAGGCAAGAGTGGAGATTTTCTCCATCTGACACAGGCTCATCAATGCTCATTCCTCCAGTGTGACAATTTAGAGGCCCAGCAGGCAACCCCTCTGCCCAAACACAGCCTCATTAGCGGAGTGCACCAAAGAGCCCTGGGCAGGAGGAGCAGTTGAGGGCAATGGGATTTAGCACCATGTGGCCATACAACCTCACCTCTTCAGCCAGCCAGCACCAAGGCAAACAACAACCCAGGACAAAGTAACAAAGATTTTAAGCTATGCAGAAGGAGGGATTCTTTTGTAAGGAAAAGTCTTGGAAATACAAGTCCCTGCAGTATGGCCTGGCTATGAAATGAGTATGGAGGGTTTCGAGCTCTCCAGCACCGGAGGGACATCGCTGCTCCGTGCATGCATTATTTCCATGGCAACGGCAGCTTTCACCTCCCCATCTCTTGGCTGGCTGAAAGCCCTGCAGTGCTTTGTGCTGAGACTGCAAAGAGGGGAGACCATCACCCCCCAGCTGCAGCACAGCGAGCAGCTGGGAACAAAAGCCTTGTCTTCCCCAACAGCATGGGGCCTGGGGGGGAGGGAGGCTGAGCAGGATGGAAAGGACGGACTTCCTTTTCTGGTGGGAAACAGCACTTCCCCTCAAAGTGCAGAAGTGCACCCTGACTTCCCAGTGCTGCAGAAGCCAACAAGCAACATGTGCCCTTCCTGGATTCACCAGAATTGCCAGCTCTGGTTTGCTGTGTCAGAGCACAGGCAGGAGAAACACCATTAGAGAGGAGAAATTCAAGCGCCGCTTTCACACAGGGATCCTTGTGCAGAATAAGATGGAGCTTGACTCAGCAGGCTGGCAAAGCCTTCTGTCACTGGGAAGCCTGGCTCCATGCATGGTCAGCAACCTGTTATAGAGCAAAACCTCGAGATCTGTTATAGAGCCCAGGTCCTCAGACAGGTCTGAGCAAAAGCTGCCTCTCCCCAGCACCAGGTCACACTGCACACGCACAGAACACATCCGTAGGGTGTCTTGGGCAATGCTTTCCCTTAGTTAATTAAGCTTTTCCTCCACCCTGCAGCTTGTGATATTAAGAGTCAAGCTCTGGTCACCTAACTAGGAGCCAAACTTCATGCCCCACAGCTGGAGCCATGGTGGCTCTGGCAGATGGTGTCGACTCATCTGCATGCTCCCCATGCAGCCATTCAGGCACAGGCAGCAGCCAGCAGCTCTGCTCGTTGCTCAGGTTACAATTAGCCACATTTTGGCCCCTGCAAGGTGCAAAATGACTGGAACTATAGGTGAGATTCATGAACAAGTGACCTGGGTATGCCTACAGCTCTTCTTACCGAGCTCAGCATACATATATACAGTCAAAATGAAGGCTTCCAGCTGGTTCCCATCAGTTACTTGACAACATATCCATAGCTGGCCCAGATAGGAATCAACCCCTCTGGAAAATTTAAATGAAAGCCTCAGAGTAGCAACATGAATTCTCAAAGCAAGACGAAAGAGTCAGGTGATGGAGCACAGAAATACAACAGGTCCACCATCTGTTCCTCCTCTACCCACCCCTGAAGAGCCTTGAGGTTCCAGGGGAGGCACATTTCTGACCTTTCCCTTTCCACACTTCCCCTTGCTTCAGGTTCAGCTGTGCAAGTGCAGTCCTTCCAACTGGAGAAAGACTCCTTCCAGGATCAGTCATCACCCCCCCACCCTCCGAGGCTGCCAGAGGCGCTGCTAGCAAAGCCAATGCATCCTCTCTCCAGCCTCTGAAGAGTTCCCTAGATTAGCCCTTTCCTCCCTAAGGGCAGTGGCTTCCTGCAAGCAAGAGCATTAACTGAAATCCTTCATTCTGGAGAGAGACAAGATAGCAGGCACATGAAGAACCACTGCAGCTGATGGTGTGAGACTACACCACATCCTGCTATCCAAATTCCTCACCCTCGACTTCAAATCCTGAAGTCCTTCAAGACTTCTAAGAGCAGCAGAAAGCTACTCAGCAGATTTTCAGCTAATGAATCAACACAAGCTGTCCAGGAAACCAGAAATCCAGCCCACTGGAATGCTGCAAGCCTGGGGGTGGGGGTGGGGGGGACAGGCAGTACACCAGGAAGGAAATGAAACAGCACACCAGAAGGAAAGGAGCACTTCACTGACCCCTTTTTTACCACAGTTACTGTGCCGCATTACATCGCGCAGGAAAAAAAAGCAGCTTGGATTCGTTCTTCGAGCCTGAGTTTTGCTCCGTGGTGCTGACACATCTACACTTGGAAAACAACCCGGGGGGGTTTGCAAGAAGGGCAAGACCAAAAAACAAAAGGAGTCGATTTAAACGCGAACCAACATTGCCACCTAGTGACTGGCAAGCCTCCTCGCTCCCTCGGAATCACATTCCCTCCCCAAACGCTAGAGGTGAACGTTAGAAAAACTTTTATCTGGTGATGAAGAGCTCTAAAAATGGAACTGCATTGTACTTGGGCAGCTTGCTCCTCCCCAGCGAGTCCAGTTTTCACCGCAGCAAGCCAAGTCCACTGCTGGCAACTGCAGCTTTTCCAGGCAGCGGGATTTGACGTCCTAGGAATTTCTTGTCGCCGGCGATCGGCGGCAGCGCATCCACAGGAGAGCCCAAAGCGATGGCAGCTACGAGCTGAAGGTTAATGCCCTCCAGAGGAATGTCAATGGTTAGCAGAGATCTCTGCTGGGGGACAGGCAGTTCCCTGAACGTTGCAGGAGAATTCATTGTTGTGGCTAAAGTGACGCAAGACGCCTTTGTAGCTTCAGCGCCGAGCACTGATACTCGCTGGCACCAGATGCAGGCAAGGGTTCTGCAGACATTCAGCAGACTGGGAAACACATTTCCATGCTTCTATTCCCCACCCCCCCCAGAACAGATGGTGCAGAAGCAGCAAGTTTTTCCCCCACTCCATCCCCCCTTTGGGCCTGATGATTCTCCCGTTATGGCCATTAGCAAACTTTGAGAGGAGCACAAAGATCTTTTGCCCTTTGGATGGCTCACATTTCAGGCAGCTCTTCCAACGAGCTTGTGTCACTTCCAACTGAATCCAAAGCACTCAGGCAACAGCAGCAGAGAAAAATGCAGATGCTGATTCTCTTCAGGACAGCACGCAAGGGCGTTCTCCAAAGCCTCATTAGACAAAGGATCCCAGCTGGGCTTTATGCCCTCTAAACACACAGCCCCCTGGACACCTAGAACACTTCTGTACATGTGAGACAGCAGCCTATGGCACCCACCAAGGCTTTTTTAACCAAGGAAAGAAGGGAGTACTGCTGTCTTTGAACAAATTCCTCTGGCCAGCCACACACTTTCACAGCACCTCTTTAGGATCCAGCACATACCTTGGCTGCTGCCCCACACAGCCACAGTAGATATTCACAGAATCACTAAGGTTGGAAAGAACTCAGAGATCATCAAGTCCAACCTACCACCCAAAACCTCATGACTAACTAAACCATGGCTTCAAGTGTCACATCCACTCCCTTTCTGAACACCTCCAGGGACAGGGACTCCACCACCTGCCTGGGCAGCCCATTCCAAAGGCCAATAGCTCTTTCTCTTTCATTCACCTGCTACCAGGACGTGGTGGTTTTAGGCTATGCCTTTAACATTTAGTTACAGACTTTGAGCAGAAAAGGAGAAAACCATAAACAAATCACTAGTGGGTGTAAAAAGGAACACTAAAGGTTATTCTAAACAAAACCATTGGAGGAATATCAGCTGTAAGACTGGCTGTACCAAAACAATTCTCTCTCTTGTCTGATCTCTTCTCTGCTTGCTTCACTCAGGAGAGATTAATCTGCTTCTGGTTGACCTTGGCTGAATTGTTTTGGTTCAGTCTAACCCCTGCTTTCTCTCTGCTCCTTTATCTCTTGGGACAGGGGGGTAGGGAGGGGGCAGGGGAATGGCTTCCCAGGTCTCTCTGACCCTGGTGGGGGTTTGGTGTTGTCTGCTAGTTGTAAATATCTGTATACCATTGTAACTCCTGTGTATTTTATACATAGTCATTGCATTCCATTGGAGAGTGTAGTTTTGCTTGTAAATACAGCTTCCATTTGCTTCTGACCGAGCTGGGCTGGCAAAGTTAATGCTGGGGGGAGGAAATTTCAGCCCACCACACAGGAAGTGTGAGTTCTCTCCTGCACAACACTCCAGGAGAGACCAAATGGCCACACGCCCCCCAGTTACCTTTCTGCAGCGGGGATTGGGGCAGCTGAACCTCTTCACATCGCTGTCCAGTAGGGCTGGGAAGTTGCAGAAGGGACACCTGGAACCCAATGAGGAAAAAAAACCACCAAAAGATACCATTAATGCAGAGTGCCAAACATATCTTTGCTGCAAGTGGATTTAGTGAGCTAGCTCTGAGGCAGTGACCAAGGCTGCCAAGGCAGCGCCTGCCGCCAGCATGTGCCGACTGCTGCCTTTTCCCTCCCATTTCTTCGATCACTTCCCTGTTTGCAATCAAAATATTATATGCTCAGCACTGCTTTTGACTGTGTAATTTAGAGGATCAGCTCAGAGCTGGCAAGCAAATCTTAGGGGAGACAAGTCTATTGAATTTTAATCTGCTCCCAGTCAAAGGCAGACCGACCTGAATAAAAAGAAGCCCAAATTAATGCTACAGCTCTTTGAAAGCTTCCCATCTCCATAGTCAGCACACACTGAGGGTTTCAGGGAACAATTTTCTCCCAGAGTAAGTGCAACCTGCATCCTCTGCTGGACACTCACCTGACAAGCTCATCAGCACAGGCAGCAGCCACCTCCTCCTCAGCTTTCCGCTCATAGTATTTACAGAGGATGTTCTCTGGAAGCACTTTCTCCAGCTCGCTGGTGGGGAATGAACATGTGCAACTGCCTTCCATGCAGCTGAGCTCTGACTAGGGTTGGAAGGAGAAAGCTCAGGTTCAGTATGATCCCAGCAAACAAGAAGACTCAGTACCTAGAACATTTCCAAATAAACCAGCACAGGGCCTGGCTTAGAGACAACGGAGCTAAAATTGAATAGAACAGAATAGAATTAACCAGGTTGGAAAAGACCTTTGAGATCATCCAGTCCAACCTCTCACCCAACACCATCTAATCAACTAAACCATGGCACCAAGTGCCCCATCTAGTCTCCTCTTAAACACCTTCTTCGCTGAGCGAGTCGTTCATCATTGGAATGTGCTACCCAGGGAGGTGGTGGAGTCCCCATCCCTGGAGGTGTTCAAGAGGGGATTGGATGTGGCACTTGGTGCCATGGTTTAGTCATGAGGTCTGTGGTGACAGGTTGGACTTGATGACCTTTGAGGTCTCTTTCAACCTTGGTGATTAGAATATTAGAATAAACTTTATTAGAATAAACCAAACCAGGCTGGAAGAGACCTTCAAGATCATCGTGTCCAACCCATCAACCAATCCAACCCACCCAAACAGCTAACCCATGGCACCAAGCACCCCAGCAAGTCTCCTCCTGAACACCTTCAATGACGGCGACTCCACCACCTCCCTGAGCAGCCCATTCCAATGGGCAATCACTCTCTCTGTATAGAACTTCTTCCTAACATCCAACCTGAACCTCCCCTGGCGCAGCCTGAGACTGTGTCCTCTTGTTCTAGTACTGGGTGCCTGGGAGAAGAGACCATCATCAGCCTGTCTACAACCTCCCTTCAGGTAGTTGTAGAGAGTGATAAGGTCACCCCTGAGTCTCCTGTTCTCCAGGCTAAGCAACCCCAGCTCAGTTTGTGTGACCTCCCGTGATGGTGACTCCACCCCCTCCCTGGGCAGCCCATTCCAATGGCCAGTCTCTCTTTCTGTCAGAGAATGGGCTTGCTACAGAAAGAACAAGACTGACCAATCAAACAGAGCAGGCTTTGAACAAACACTGAGCATGAAGGTGCTGGGATCACAGTTAGAATCACAGAATTGTTTTGGTTGGAAAAGGCCTCTAAGATCATCAAGTCCAACCATCAACCTAACATCACCATGGCCACTAAACCACATCCCTAAGCGCCATGTCCACAAGTTTCCTAAGCACCTCCAGGGACAGCGACTCCACCACCCTCCTGGGCAGCCTGCTCCACTGCCTGACCACTCTTGCCATGAAGAAATTTTTCCTAATATCCAATCTAGAGCTCCCCTTCAAAAAAATTAACACTACCCATATTTAGTTGAGCTTGTGCTACACCCAAGGCAGGCCATTTTGGGCTGATTCAGTGTTTTGGGGTTGGGTTTTTTGGGTAGGGATTTGTTGCAATTCAGTGAGGATTCCCCAGGAGCTTTGGTTAGAGTAGACCAGTATCATATTACTGGCATACATGTCCTCTCTTCTGCCAGCACAAGGAGGCTGAGCAGGAGGAGAGACCACATGTGTGGAGACTCCCACCTTTCCCAGCACAGACAGCTTGAGCTGGCTGACTCCCATCACTTTCAGCTTTCCTACCACAAAGCTCCGATGGTAGCTTCAGGATTTCAAGTGCCACACTTCTGGGCTAATACTTCAGGAGCTGTGAGGACAAGAGTTCACCCACCACAAGAGTTCACCCACTCCAAGCCCACTCTGGCCACAGAGCAGCCCATTCCTCCTGTACAGTCTGTGCTCAGGTACAGCAGGTTGTATTGTCAGTAAGGTCATATAAAATACAGCTGCCAGTTTGTGTCCACATGAAATACAGACCCCAGAATACAAAAGCATCTCACAGATGGATCATCATCTCTCAAAGCAAAGGAGCATGCACACCTCAGAGCAGGTTAATGACTTGTTTATAGCTAAGTATTAGGATAATTGGCAGCTAAATTGGAGACTAAGGTTAGGAACATCAGAGAGGAACCAACCCCCAAATTAAATTGGGATCACAGTGGTAATATGAAGGACAAACACTCTTAGCTAGGAGGAGACTGGCCAGAGATAAAAGTGTGTTCTCTGTGCAGATACCACTGGTTTTCAAGTAGAAGATGAAAAGCAGATGAGTGCAGGTTGCTGCTGCCACTAGGAACGCTGGAGCAAACCTTCCTAATGATCCAAGCTGCTGAGCACGGAGCACAAAAGATGGAGGTTAGCAAACTGAAATCCTGTTCAGCAAGGATCCCACTGTGAAGCTGTTGGCTTCACTTGATGGCAAGACTGACTTGTTGGATTTGGATTTCAGGATATAAATTCTATTCAAATGTTTCCTGGGAAATAGTTACACCAGACTGAAGCAACAGCACCACCTGAACAGCACCCTGAGCTCCCAAAAGCACTTTCCCCATCTCCCCCCCTGCTTTCCCCTGAGGAAAAGAAAAAAATCTTACCTTCCCAGAGCCAAAGACTGCCTCCTGAGCATATTTAATTAGGCACTCCTTGCAGAACAAGTGCCCATCTGCACACTGAGTTAGCTCTTCAAATGCAAACTCTCCGTAACAGCAGCGGCACTCTATCATCTGACCATCCTGCAGCCACAAAGAGAGGCATCAGCATCAGCAGAGCCCTGTATAGCTGCAGCAACACACAGACACAACTGCAGGCCACAAACAATGCCAATAACTAACTGTAAAACAGAGCAACAGATAGACACCACTCCATTAGATAGCCTATTTGGTGGTCAGAACTCTCCCATTCCATTAGATACCCTACTCAGTGGGCAAAACTCTCCCACTACCACTGGAAACTCACTTTGAGGTAATTTAATATCTACAGGTCCTGTCTGACAGGTTCCAAAAACTCTACACAGCTCATGGTGTTTAGTAATTCATAGCTCCCAGGCAGAGAAGCATCCTGGGTTTGGGAAGCTGCAATGGCAGGGAAGTGGCAGAGAGCACAACCATTCATGTGGGGGAAGGAAAAACCCCAAACCCACACCTCTTATCTGTTGCCCTCTAAAGGAATGTTTCCCCATCTGCCTGGAGAGACTTCTCCTTGGCTTCCTCACTGCAGGAGTGGAAAAGCTTGCCACTGTTAATAAGTAATGTGCCCCCTTCTTCAAAAGGCCAAACACCTCCAGAGTTTGACAAGAAATGGCCACTGAGAATGCAAAGGTGATCCACAGCTGCTGAACTGATCTCTAACTCTTCTCTCTTTGTTTAAAGATCTGATTCAGAGAGGTGTTTTGTTGAGTCCCCTCTGCAAATGTGAAAGGTCCACTGGCAGAGCTCCAGCAGCAGCAAATCTGTTTCAAGGAGCCATAATGGTTGTAGCAAGAGTGAACCTGGCACTACTCTGTTGCAATGTTTGTTGTGGTCAGTAAAGATACAAGCAGCAGCTGCCTGAATTACTGCAGATCATTACATGCATCAATACTTTCTTGCTGGGCTCAGCTCCTACCTTTGCTAAAAGCCAGCAGCCAACACACACTGGGCAGGTTTTGGCAGCTCAGCAAAACCAGCACAGTGACAATGCAGCTTCAGAACAGCCCCAGAAACCATACACACACACCAAAAAAGAAAAGGTCTGTGGAGTGACAAGTGCAAAACAGTGTCTGAACTCAAAGGACCACAGTACAGATACTGACCTTCTGATACTGCTCCTCATTCATCTGCAGAGCCAGGAGAAAGTCTGCGTGCTGCAAGAGAGACACGTGCATCTGTGTTTACAGGAGGAAGCACTTTTCCAGCCTCTGTGCTCTGACATTATCATCTCAAGGCTTACAAACCACCACAAAAGGCTCACTGTCTGCTTACAGCATCACTTCCAATCCATTAAGCTATTTATGATTCAGCTAAAACAGATGGGAGAAGTAAAGGCAGGAAGAACAAAGAAGAGAATTCTATATTCTGGAGGGCTGCTGGCTCAGGTTTCCCTGGGCAGTGATGATCTCACTCAAAGGGCCCCTCCAGAGAAAGCCCCAAGGAACATTAGCTTTGTGTTGGAAAAGAGACACTACCCATCTGCTCAAGAGACAAGGATCTTCAAGGAGCTATTTTAGAAAGAGAGGTAGGTGCAGAGCTGTGAATTGAGTCCTTCCTCAGGCTACGAGGGCAAGACAGCACACTACCAGGCTTTGGAGAATTCTGCTTTGAAACATATGGCCTTCAGACCAGGACAAGATGTTCTGGAGAGACAGGCCTGCCAACTTGTGGAAGGCAGTAGGGTGAGTGGACACACTGCCTTGGGCCTGGGCATTATTCACCACCAACACAGAGCTGCAATTACAAGCCCTAAAGAAGCAGAGAAGCCTGCTGACATTTAGAGGGACTAATGAATTAGCAGAGCTTTTACTGCTTCATACCAACTGAAAGGGCCAGAACAGCAGAGAGATGTTTAGGTAAGTGAATGTGAAACTCTAACCCATTTTTGAAGGAAAAGAAGTCAAGCATAGAGCCCATTTCTCCAAGAGGCAGATCCCCAGGTTTGGGGCCAAGACCTCCACAGTAGCTGAAGTAATTTCCAACACAAGATCAAAGCAGCTCCTACCACTTACTTCCCTCTGCTATCTCTAGCTCCTGCCACTTACCTCTGCTATCTCTTTAACTTTCTGCTCATAGAATTCCTTCTCCAGCAGCACTGGTGGGAGAAGAGAGAGCTTGTCATAGGACCTCCAGTGCCGCCTCTTGTTCTCCAGGAAGAACATGCGCTTCTCGATTTTCACATCCCCTGCAGCAGAGTGAAAGGCACAGGGAAAGGGGATGGAGCAGCCAGGACAAAGCTTCAATCCTCCTCCTCCCTCCACACACCAAACACACAATCAACCAGCTTGGAAAAGACCTCAGAGATCATCAAGTCCAACCTAACACCTCATGACTAACTAAACCATGGCTCCAAGGGCCACATCCAAGCCTTTCTTGAACACCTCCAGACATGGTGACTCCACCACCTCCCTGGGCAGCACATCCCAATGGCCAATCTCTCTTTCTGGGAAGAACTTTTTCCTCACCTCCAGCCTAAGCTTCCCCTGGTGCAGCTTGAGACTGTGTCCTCTTGTTCTGGTGCTGGGTGCCTGGGAGAAGAGACCAACCCCCACCTGGCTACAACCTCCCTTCGGGGAGTTGTAGACTGCAATAAGGTCTCCTCTGAGCCTCCTCTTGCCCAGGCTAAGCAACCCCAGCTCCCTCAGCCTCTCCTCACAGGGCTGTGCTCCAGAACCTTCCTCAGCTTCATTGCTCTTCTCTGGACACATTCAAGTGTCTCAATGTCCTTCTTAAACTGAGGAGCCCAGACTTGTGTTAAAAAGGAGAAGCTGCCCATTTGTGATAGCCTTGCAACCAAGTTATGAGCATTTCAATGGAAAACTCCTTGCCAGTGGGATTACTGGCTTTCAAAAGCTGCAGTCCTGATTCTGCTGCTCTCAGAAATGTTTTTCTCATGGCCACAACCTCAGCATCTCTAACATGGCACTGCCCCAAGCAGAGGCAGTAATGAAGAACACCCTCCAAAAGAGGAAGCAGACAGTGACAGAAGCAAAGCTGGTGTGGGACCACCTCCCTTTGAAGAGAAAACCTTTCTGCTGCAGGCCAGCTCTGCCCACCACAGTAATGCAGAAAGCACCACCCATACAGCTTGGTATTTACCTTGCTCAAACTTGAAGTCTATATATGAATACTGATTCATTTCTTTCCTCCTCTTTCTTTTCCCACTGGTTTCAGGAGACAGCTCCTGCCATTTTTTGATAGCATCTGAAAAGGCCTGGAAAACAATGACACAGACTTAAACCCTCTCTGCTCCTGGAAGGAAGCAGAAGCTGCACAATACTTCAAATTGAAGCACACTGCAAACCCAGAAAGCCAAACACCCCAGAGAGGCAAATAAACCTCTCCCCTTTCACAGAATCAAACCAGGCTGGAAGAGACCTCCAAGATCATCCAGTCCAACCTAACACCCAGCCCCATCCAATCAACTAGACCATGGCACTAAATGCCCTCATGCAGGCTTTTCTTGAAGATCTCCAGGGATGGCAACTCCACCACCTCCCTGGGCAGCACATTCCAAAGGCAAATCACTCCCTCTGTGGAGAACTTCTTCATAATACCCAGCCTGAACCTCTCCTGGCACAGCTTGAGACTGTGTCCCCTCTTTCTGTTGCTGGTTGCCTAGGAGAAGAGACTGACCCCCACCTGGCTACAACCTCCCTTCAGGTAGTTGGAGACAATAATAAGGTCTCCCCTGAGCCTCCTCTTCTCCAGGCTAAGCAACCCCAGCTCAGCTCCCTCAGCCTCTCCTCACAGGGCTGTGTTGCAGACCCCTCACCAGTTTCACTGCCCTTCTCTGGACACATTCCAGTACCTCAACATCTCTCTTGAATTGAGCAGCCCAGAAGTGGACACAGTACTCAAGGTGTGGCCTGACCAGTGCTGAGTACAGGGGGAGAATAACCTCCCTTGTCCTGCTGGCCACACTCTTCCTGATCCAGGCCAGGATGCCATTGGCTCTCCTGGCCACCGTGCTGGTTCTCACCTTGTTGCTTTATGTATTCATAAAGCAACCCTTCCATAAAACCAAAATAGCTGACCAACACTTCACAGCCCCCCAGCTATTAACTCTGCAAGAGCTGTGTCCACTGCTGCAGCAGAGCTGGCTGGGGTTGTTGGGGTTTCACTTTAGAAAAGCAATGAAGTTCAACTACTCAGCACTCAAGCAAGTGAAGAGACAGTCAGGCTTTGGTTAAGCCATAGAATGGTTTGGGTTGGAAGGGACCTCCAAAGGTCTTCCAGTCCACCCCCCTTGCAGCCAGCAGGGACATCCTCCCCTAGATCAGGCTGCTCAGAGCCTTGTTGAGCCTGAGCTTCAGTATCTCCAGGGGTGGGACCTTAACCACCTCTCTGGGCAACCTGTTCCAGCGTTGCACCACCCTCATGGAGCAGAATTTGTTCCTAACATTCAATCTAAACTAGAGGAGAGCAGATTTCAAACCACTGCCCCTTGTCCCGTCACTGCAGGCCTTTGGAAACAGTCCCTCTGCAGCCTTCTCATAGGCCTCCTTCAGGCACTGGAAGGTCCCAGTTAGGTCTCTCTGGAGCCTTCTCTTCTCCAGGCTGAACAAGCCCAGCTCCCTCAGCCTGTCCTTGCAGCAGAGGTGCTCCAACCCCCTGAGCATTTTCATGGCCCTGTTCTGGAACCACTCCTGGAATAGCAGAGAAATAAACTGCTCAAGCAGGAGGAGAATATCAAAGCAGTAGATCCAGGTCAAAAGCTTGAGGCCACATTTGCATTCAGTTTGCTGATCCTTGAACCAAGTGCCTTTGCAGCTCTGTTTCAGTGAGCCTCTTTTATGATGAATACAAGACCCATTCCACAAGCCATCACAATAAACAGGAGAGTGAGACTTGGCCTTCTTTCCAGTCACATGCAGTCAGTTAACCAGCAGCAGTTAAATGTTTTAAGACTTAGCTCAGTGTCTAAGCTTTATGGACAATAACCACACTTCAGCTTCCATGGACAGGCACACTTCTCAGTTTAATGCATCACCTGCCATCAGCTAGCTGGGGCGTCCCTATCAGAGAAAGCAAAACCTTCCTGCAGCATTCTGCCTGCCCAATAAGTTTTTCCAAGTCTCTACTAAATGGATTCAGACTTCTCAAAAGGAAAGGGAGGTTATTAAAGGCCCCACAGCCACGTGCCAGCAGATGGTCCAGGAAGGCAAAAGCCATTGCCCTGTGTCCACAGACACAGAAGATAACCCCAGGAAGGAAAACAGAGCTGAACTGGAGAACCTTTCGTGTGATTGCATAGTGTCCCTTGAGTTCATGCAGTGCCCACTTAATGTCTTGGCTGCTCAGCATTTTGAAGTCTGCCATGAGGAGGTCAGCTGCCTGGATAAAGCACCGCTGATCAAGTGGGGTGAGTTTGGAGAAGTCAAAGTAGTCCACTTTAGGCACCTAAGGAGGAAGGGTGAAAGAGAGGAAGTATCTCTTTATACATATAAATACACACAAGACCATCCCAAGCCATGCTGCCAGCAATCAGCACCTTCTGCATGACCACCAAAAGTCAGGTCACATGGCACCCAGCCTGAGCACCTCTCTAACCACAGGCTCAGAGCACAGGCTGGGTGTAAGTCATAGAATTGTCAGGGTTGGAAGGGACCTCAGGGATCAGCCAGTTCCAACCCCCCTACCATGGGCAGGGACACCTCACACTACAGCAGATTGCTCACAGCCACATCCAGCCTGGCCTTAAAAACTTCCAGGGGTGAGGTTTCCACCACCTCCCTGGGCAACCTGTGCCAGGCTCTCACCACCCTCATGGGGAAGAACTTCCTAACATCCAATCTGAATCTCCCCACTTCTAGTTTTGCTCCATTCCCCCCAGTCCTATCACTCCCTGACACCCTAAAAAGTCCCTCCCCAGCTTTCTTATAGGCCCCCTTAAGCTACTGAAGGCCTTTGTGTTTGTGTGGGTAACCTACCCTGAGCTGCACCTCAGCCCAGCATCTAAGGACACATAAGGCAGCGAGGAGAGGATGCAGTTCAGGTCTAGGAAGGTTGGTTCAAGGTCGAGAGATGCTTCCAAGAATAAGAAGAGGCATTCAGCATTTCTCTCACAGGCCACACAAAGCTACTGCAGACTCAGAGCAGCTCTGAGAGAAATTGGTTGGGGTTTGGGGTTTTTTTTGTCAAGCCAATTTCAAAATCCATCAATGAAATGAAGAAGCTGTGAGAACATTTGCAGCCAGGAGGCTGACAGGACAGGCAATGCCTAAAGGCCACCCAAGAGAGACCTGAGTGTTGAGTCTGCTTCATGGGACAGAAGGACCAGGGAATTTTCTGTCTCAGTTATCAAAATGAGCACTTCAGAGGCAGGCAGGGCAGAAGGTCTTGCTGGAGGCAGAAGTGCAGCTGTGCCACAGCAGAGCAGGAAAGTTTTGGAAGTCTGCTTGCAAGCAACTAACTATTGCTGCTTAATGCCACCTAAAATGTACCCAGAGGCCCTCCTACAAAAGGCTGAGGTCAACCAAGCATTCTACAGGTGTGCACTGGCAGAACCAGACATCCAAAGCTGCACTCAGGCTGCACAGCCTGGGAGGGGAGGCATGCTGGAGATGAGGACACTCTCACTTGCCTTTGTCTCATCTTGGCTGGAAAGCAGGCTGCTGCTGGGATTCAAAACCACTCTGCCTTCCTTCTTTGGGTAATCTGGATTTTCCAGAAGAAAGTTACAAAGTCTGAAAAGACAAACACAGGCAGTTCAGGGTTTGGGAGCTCAGGCTGTCCAGTCTTTAGTATCCCACTATTATGAGGTTAGGCAGGAAAGGCACAGCACGGCCCTGTAAGAACCAAAGAAGGTCCCAGACCCAGAGCAAGCTGCAAGCAAATGAGTGAGAATGAAGTAAAGAATGAGTGGCTGTAAGACTGCAGAAGGAGAAGCAAGAAGATTTTGTCTTTTAACAATTGCATTTACAGACAAGAAGCTTGTAAGGGTGAGCTGCTAACCAACCTACATCTCCCCATGCCAGAGGTGAGCAGTCAGGCTTCCTTCCCCACCCTGTAAAGTGGGACCTCCTTTGAGCACCTGGCAAACCCTGCATGACTCAAAGTTAAGGTGCACTAACCTCCTGCTACTCTGGAGTTAACACAAGGAGGAACAGTCAGCACATGAGCAGCACTAACTGAAACCCAGCTGTCAGCTGCTGGGGCCAGCACAGATGCAAAAAGCAGCACACAAACCCCTACAAAGGTCCAGGAGAAGATGAAGTCTTCCTCAGGAAAAGATTACAGAGTTGGTGCTGAGTTAAAGCCTCCAGTCCTTAGAGCCTGGATGAGGCACTTAGTGCCATGGTCTAGTTGATTGGATGGGGCTGGGTGAGAGGTTGGACTGGATGACCTTGGAGGTCCCTTCCAATCTGGCTGATTCCTTGATTAATCTACTTGCAGAGTAGAGAGAAACATGTTTAAAAGCTGTTTCCATCCAACATCTGCTCTGAGTAACAGGTTTCCTTGTAGTAAAGCTTGCAATCACCCCAGCACTGTCCAGCTTCCACTACAAACTGGTTTAGCTCTTAGAAAGATAGTAAAAAATGCTGGGAAAACCCAAAGCCTGCAAATGCAGCATGGCTGAGGTCTGCTCACAAACAAGCCTGACTGTCAGGTAAATTTAGTGTAGCTGAGCTTTTCAGATTAGGAAAGACTCCAGCAACAGCTTCAGAATACTCTGCTGCTGAGATCCACAAATCATAGAATCAGTCAGGGTTGGAAGGGACCCCAAGGATCAGCTAGTTCCAACCCCCCTGCCATGGGCAGGGACACCCCACACTAGATCAGCCTGGCCAGAGCCTCATCCAGCCTGGGCTTAAACACCTCCAGGGACAACCACTGCCCTGGACAACCCATTCCAGGGCTTCACCACTCTCACAGTGAAGGACTTCTTCCTCACATCCAGTCTGAACCTCCTCACCTCCAGCTTCATTCCATTCCCCCTAGTCCTATCACTACCTGAGATCCTGAGCAGTCCCTCCCCAGTCTCCAGGGAAGGGCAACAAAGCTGGGGAGGGGTCTGGAGCACAGCCCTGTGAGGAGAGGCTGAGGGAGCTGGGGTTGCTTAGCCTGCAGAAGAGAAGGCTCAGGGGAGACCTTCTTGCTGTCTACAACTACTCAAGGGGAGGTTGTAGCCAGCTGGGGGTTGGTCTCTTCTCCCAGGCAGCCAGCACCAGAACAAGAGGACACAGTCTCAAGCTGCACCAGGGGAGGTTTAGGCTGGATGTGAGGAAGAAATTCTCAGAAAGAGTGGTTGGCCACTGGAATGTGCTGCCCAGGGCGGTGGTGGAGTCACCATCACTGGAAGCCCTTAAGAAGAGACTGGATGGGGCACTTGGTGCCATGGTTTAGTTGATCAGATGGTGTTGGGTGGTGGGCTGGACTCGACGATTGCAAAGGGTCTTTTCCAACCTGGTTAACTCTATTCTATTCCTGAGAAGCCCTCTTGAAAGGGAAGCTTGCTGTAGGCTTGGCTGAATGAGACTCTGGCAGCTTATTCTCAAGCAGCACTAACCAGCTGCACTAGCTGGGGCAAGCCACATCAGCTGGTCCTCAGTTTCCCCAGCCACAGAATAATTTCCTCCTGAAAGGAGCTCGGCCAAGCAATTAACATTTGTAAAAGGGCTGGAGTGAGAAGGTGCTAGGTTGCAGCAAAGAAATAATTGCAGCTAATTTACATTCCCGATGTCAGAAATCAGTTCCTAATTAAGAAATCCGAGCTGGCTGGAAGCATTAACCCGCTATCAAGGCCTGATTACTTTAGCCCTCCTTTCACATCCAAGGCATTTCTTTCTTGTTTAATCAGGTACTGCCACACTGAGCTAGAAGCTTTTGACTGAGTGTGAAGGCTTCTGCACACAAAAGCCTGAATAGATGATACCCTGCTAAGAGGAGCTCCCACATCTTATCTTTCACATCAGCTGAAGAGTTTGAAGACCATCATTTCCAAACAACGAAATACCCTGGCCCCGGAGCGTTTACCAGCTCCCAGCCCTCCCCCCTCCGGCCCTTTTGTCCGAGGTAACCCCTTGTTAAGGCAACAAAACAAACTTCAAGGAGCTCAAGGCGCTGCAGCTTCAAGCGGCAAGGGCTGGAACTATTCTGCCTGCTGCCATTCACGGCCCAGGCTGCGCGGAGATGTTAACCTTGGGCGGCTGACGATTAGTTAAGCGGGTCCCAGAGCACAAGGCAGGCACACACTCGCCGCGCTCCTCATTAATATCTGCACCACGGGACACGGAGCCAGTGAAAAGCCTCAGCCCTGCCCAAACCCAGCCACCCTGAGTGGTTCTGTCTCAAGCCTGATTCAGCTTGACGTGCCACAGCGATCAAAGAGAGCCTGCCGGCCAGGCTGAGCAGGGCTCTGACCCCTCTGCTCCCACACAAAGGGTGCAGGGACGACTCAAAAGATAGCTTGCTTAAAGGAATAAAAATATGGAGAAGAAATCTTTATCATCCAGTAAGTGGGGAATGCACCACTGAGCAGACACTGTGGATGGCCCACAAGGAAGCCTGGAAGCACCTTTTCATCTCACAATAGGAGAGAAGAGATTTGGGGGAGCAGAAAGGGAAGGAACCCATTAAGCCTGAGAGAAGCCCGGAGAGGGATTTAGTTCTGTCAGGCTTTGCTGAATCCCCACAGGATACAATAACAAGTGGGTTGGTTCCCCTCCCCCCCCCCCCCCCCCCCCAATCTGGGAGAGGGTCTCTGCAGCCAGATGCTTGATTTCAACAGCCCAGCTGCCCTGGGGAATGGCCTCTCCGTGCAACCACTCTCTGTCCACATGGAGTGCACCAAGAACGTGGCACAGGCACTTGCAAATCGCTCTTCTGTTGACCACACCACCACTGTGGGGAGAGCCCTTTGGAAAGGCAAGAAAGAAGTTAGAGCCTGATGACTTCCTAACCCAGGACTCCTGCTTTGGGGACATGACTTCACATCATAGGCAAAAGCATCAGAAGAGGAAATGTAAGCCCCAGTGGATGGGATCACCCCTAATTCCTTGCCAGTTAACTCTTGTATGACCCAAGAACTAATTCTAAGCCTCATACACTTACATACTGCTCAATTAGTGCCCCAGTTACCTGGAAAGGGCATTGGATTCATACAAGACAGAGGGAATACTCTGGCAGCTAACACCTATTCTTCATTCTTGTATCACATAACTAATTCTACCTTGTTTGAGACAGTGGTGACAGCTGCAGAGAGAAAGACAGGGCAGCCACATCACAAGTGATTTACTTCAAACCACTCTCCCCTCTGTGCTGCTGGAGCCAACACACACAGTCCTTCACTCTCCAGCTGTGCCAGCTTTGCCCAGAAGGGCAGGGAGATGATGCAACCACTTATCAATAAGGTTAGTGACTTCAGAACTTTTGATTCTAACCCAGAGATACCAAGCATGACGAACACCAAGGTGTTCTTGAGCTACTAGGAAAGTAACAGCCATGCATGTTGATCTTCCACTCCTTTTGTTACCCTTCTTGGCTCATGTTTCTGCTCAGCTTGACCCAAATCAGTCCCTCAACAAACATCTAGAATCAATCCTACCAGCCCTCAAATGTTTGCCCTAGTCTAGCTGCAAAAAGTGATGTGGGAGAACTCAAACAGTACTGCTGCTGCTTGATTAAGTAAAGAGGACAAAAGCCAACATGCTGGTACTAAAGAGAGGTGTCTAAGAGGTCAGCTGTACCTGGAAAAAGCCAGAAGGCAGTGAAATGAAGAGGTAGGAAACCATTTCTTCAACTCAAAACTCATCAACCCACCCCTCTTGGTGTATTTTAAGGAAGCAGATCTCAACATCTTAATCCTGATGCTCACCCTTTTAAGCACCCTAGTAATGCTTAAGAGGAAGCTACAGGTAGTATCTTTAAGCATCAAGTGGTCTTAAAGGCCAAGAAGCTACACAACACAACATCAGCATTAGAGAGGATTTAAGGAGTGCTCTATCAGGATGGAAAAACTTCTCTGCTCTTTGGCACTATCCATGCAGTGCTGACTCAGCCTGCACATGCTCTGCAACAGCATCAGCAGCAGGCTGGGGAGTGGAGATGTGATTGCAAGCCAGGCTGCTGTGTGATACACCCTGGCTCTCAGCTCTGTACTTACACATTTAAGTCATTGCAGTTCTTGATGCTGATCAGCTCTTCAATATATTCCTTCCTCACATCTGGGAATCTTGCTTCCTACAGTAGGAAAAGCTAAAGGTTACATGGGTGTTAGAGGAGCTGTGTAGCACAAACTAGCAACAGCACCAAAGACAGAGCTTTAGAGGTGACTGTCTAGCATGCTCCTGAGGCAAGGGCCAAAGTGGATTTCAGGAGACCATTTACATCCATCCAGTCTGCACACTGCAAGCTGCTGGGTGTCCTTTGCTCCACAGGATGAGTGCTAGCAGCTCTGACAGGAGTATGGGTAGTGGTGTGAGTGGCCACGAGCAACCGGCCTGACGAGGGAATCAGGCTGGATGGAAAGAGGAGAGGCAGCTAGGCATGGTCTACAACAAAACAAAAGCTAATATTTACCTTCAGACAGAAGGGTAAGGAGTTCCAGATTGTGTGCTGAAAGACAACATTCCAAAGCAAAAAGGGAATAAAAACCAACCCAACACCACCTACACCCACCCAGAGCACCCAGACAAGGGCAACGAGCTCACAACAGCCAACAAACCACTGCTGGCATTGCTGTGAAAGCTCTTCCAGCATCAACCACAGAGCAAAGAGCTCCCTTTGGTGCTCTCCTGCTGGGTTTCTGCACAGGCACTGCAGCTGATGGCACCACACAGTATTCTGCTTTTCAGGACTGGACTGTCAAGCCACCCTGGCAATGCAGAAGTACCAAACCAAGTCACTGATCAATAAGGTCTTCCCTTTGGAAAGAACGGAGTTTTGCTGGGCTGCTACCAGTTTCCCCAGAGAGAATCAGATTTGGGATGTGGAAGGCAGACTTGGAGGGGATAGAGTGGGCACATAGGAACCAAATGAGGTTCAAAAAGGACAAGTGCAGGGTCCTGCATCTGGGGAGGGATAATAAACTGCACCAGTACAGGCTGGAGAGCAGCCCCGTGGAGAGGGACCTGGCAGTGCTGGTGGATAACAAGTTATCCATGGGACAGCAATGTGCCCTGGTGGCCAAGAAGGCCAGTGGGATCCTGGAGTGCAGAGGAGTGTCCAGCAGATCCAGGGAGGTTCTCCTCCCCCTCTACTCTGCCCTGGTGAGACCTCATCTTGAGTACTGTGTCCAGTCCTGGGCTCCCCAGCTCAAGAGGGAAAGGGATCTGCCAGAGAGAGTCCAGCGGAGGGCAACGAGGATGATCAGGGGACTGGAGCACTGCCTGGTGAGGAGAGGCTGAGGGGCCTGGGGCTTATTAGTCTGAAAAACAGAAGACTTAGAGGGGATTTCATAAATGTTTATAAATATCTGAGGGCTGGGGGGGCAGGAGGGAGGGGACAGGCTCTGCTCACTTGCTCCCTGGGATAGGATAAGGAGCAATGGACGCAAGCTGCAGCACAGGAGGTTCCACCTCAACACAAGGGGGAACTTCTTTACTGTAAGGGTCACAGAGCACTGGAGCAGGCTGCCCAGAGAGGTTATGGAGTCTCCTTCTCTGGAGAGACTTTCAAGGCCTGTCTGGATGTGTTCCTCTGTGACCTGAGCTAGATTGTATGGTCCTGCTGTGGCAGGGGGGTTGGACTCAATCTTTGGGTCCTTTCCAACCCCTGACATCCTGTGAGTGAGGTATGTGTTAAGATACAGATGCAGTAAAACACTTGTTTGCAATGGTTTCATAAGGCATCCATAGAGACCCCTCCCTTCCCTAGCAATGAGGGGAGGAATGTGCACTGCAAAGGAAAACTAGGGCTGTAAAGTATCAGCAGGTTTTTGTTCTGTTGTTTTAATGCACATTGAGCTGCTGAATACACTGATGGTTAAGGAGTACCCTTCTTGGTGGTGGTTCAGCTCTTGCAGCTAGTGCTCCTCATGCTAAGCTTCAGAGTCAAAGTGGAGTGTGTGGAGCTAGCTACACAAGTCTTTACACTGCTCACTCTTATCCAGTAACCCCTCAGTGCTGCTCCTTGGAAATCCACACGGAGAGGGCAGCCATTAGCCCTGACCACCACAGTGGCCTTAACGTGGCCATGGAGCAAACTGCTTTAGGAGGGCCAGCTGAAAGCAGCCATGGCTTGCAGCCATATGTCTCTAAGCCTTCTCTACCCTACCCTCTGACCTTCTGTCAGTGTTTAGTACCTCAGTTTTGTTTGGTTAGCTCTACATCCATTCCCAATCCAGCTCTACAGAGCTGGGTTAGGAATCAGCCAGCCAAACAAAGCAGCAGACCCGAGAGGGCAGTAGCCTTTAGGAGAACAGACCCAGGACCTTTCACCTCTCTGTGCCCTTCAGATCCTGCAATCAGCTGTGCTCAACCTTTCTGGCCAAGAGTCCAGCCCAAACCAAACAGTGCCCTTAACATTCACATCCTCTCACCACTTCTGCCATAGTGCTGGGGTCAGTCTTTCAAACTAGGCATCTCCAAGACAGTTCACTGCATGCTTCTCATCTGTTGCATTAGCTGAGTCTCAGTCAAAACAAAGAGAAATTGCAGCTGAAGTCAAGAGGGTTGTGCTTTGGGCATGTGAAACACTTGCAAAGCCTGGCTGAGAAGAGCATGCACACTGCATACTTACTGTCTCTCTGATGAGCAGCACAGTGAGGTCCTGGTCCTCCCCAGCAGCTCCTTGTTCTGGCACATTACTAGAGCCAAGCTCATGAGAGTCCTGTGCAGGGAATGCAGGCCCTGGCTGCTCATTGTCTATCACTGCCTGTTGACCTGTTTCTTCTGGTGGATGTGCTGGCTGGGGTGAAGCAGGGCCTGGAATCCCATCCTGCTGTGGTTCTGGGCGAGGGAAGGCCGGCCCAGGAGCCTCCTCTCCATATGCCCTCAAAGCTCCTGGGTCTGCTTCAGGTTGGCCTTGCTGAGGAGCACAGCCATTTGCTACAGTATGTGGCTCACCTTCCAGCAGCTGGAAGGCTGGGTGAGCCAGCTGGCTCTTCTCCTGGATTTCCTGGTCTGTGGTAGTTGCAGCTGTTCCTCTGAGGTTTTGCTCTGGCTTTAAGTCCCCTCCTTCCCACCCCTGGGCTTCCATTTTTTCTTCCTGTGGTGGTGGCAGGTCTGCATTCTCCAGGCTAATAATGTCTCTGTCAGCTACAGGCTGTGCACTTGTCTTTATTGCTGGAAGCAAACTTGGGCCAGGCTTCTGCTTAGCTGTAAGTTCAAAGCTGGGGTCATTGAGCTCGGGCGACCCAGGCTGCTGTAAGGCAACATTCTTATTCCCATCCCTGCTTGGTCCAGCACTGCTCTCCACCATGTGATTACACTGCTCTCCCTGGCACAACACAGTTGAGATCTTCTCCTGCAGATGTGTGCTCCTTGAGGGCTCCAGAGCACTTTTAGATCCTCCTTCTCCCACAGTACTTGCACGCTGCCATTGAGCAGCAGGTCTGATGACATTGGGACGCAGAAGCTGCTGATGCTTTGGGGTCTGACAAAGAAAACAGACAAGAGTAAGGCAGGAAGGAGTTTCTGTCTGCCTGTCAGAAGCCTTGCTCCAGATGATCTTTTGCAGCTAATCAAATTTCTGATGGGAAACAGATGAAAAGTCTGTTTAGCAAGGTGCTTAGCAAGGCACAAAGCTGCAGCCCACATAACCTTTGGTTCTCTGAACTCCATTCTCAGTGCTAAGAGGTTTGGCAGAGCTGGGGCTGCACAGGACTTGCAGACTGGAATAGCTTCCTGAGCTCACCTCAGTCCCCACTTTCCTCCCATTAAATTGTCTGGGAAGGAGGAACTGACAGCATGTTTGCATTCCCACCAGCTTATCTAAATGGGCAGGAGCCAAAGCTCAAAACATTTATCTCTGGCCTTGGTTTGGCCGAGAGAGGCCAAATATCCTATGCTACTGTTTTCAGTTAAGAAGCAGCAGGCCTTACAACCCATTTTCTCAATGCCTCTGGTCACTTTAACAGGTAAGTGGAATAGATTCTTACTATAGCTTAGTTATGGAATTAGACACTTCATCAGGGTCAGCTAAAGCCTTTGCTGCTCCTCTGTGTGACTGCTTGGGCCACTGAAAGGAGATTTTTCTTTGCCAGGTGGGATGGCTTTGTAAAACTGCACAAATGTCAGTGTCTGTCCCAGCCCAGCAAGGCACCAAAAGGCACAGAAGCAGCATAGAAGGTCAAAGAAGGCATGTTTTGAAGACCTGCCTTCTAGGGAACATCAATCAAGTCCTCTTACAAAGCATTCCACCTCTCTGGACAGGGAGAACGTGGAGGCTACAGCCTGTGTTAGGTGGAACTTGAAATGCAAGCTAGTTTAAGAGTGTGGTTCTTCCCTTCTGTGCCCCAAACATGATTACACTCTTCACACCCCCCACACAGTGTCACATCAACGTTCATTTCAGACATCCTGAGACAGTTACTCTAACTGGGCAGGACTCTCAGAGGAACACATCAGATGTTTGCACGAGTTGCCCACAAAGGCAAGTATAGGAGTGAAAAGTTACCTCTGTCAAGATGACTACATCATCTTCCTCTTCCTCAGGCTGCTGCTCCACTGGTGCTTCCAGCAGCAAAGGGAAGTCTTCATCTGAGGAATCTGATATCATGATATGGCCTTCGTCCCTGCGGCTTACCCGGTCTGCAGGGAAGGGAAGTTGGCAGATTGCTAAAGGCAAATAACTGCAAGCACAGAGCACAGGCACAGGAACACCTGGAGAAGCAAGCTTCACATTGGAATTGCAGCAAGAGGGAAGAAGCACTCTGGGGTCACTGGTTCCTCTGCAATTTACTGTGACAGCCACTCCTACCTCCCTCAGACCTCCAGCACAAAGTACAGCTCACCACAGTGGCACAATGGCACATGCAGGAAACTCACTGACACTTACGTAGAGATCCTTGGGACTGTAGAATGGGTTGGGGTGGAAGGGACCTTAAAGATCATCTAGTTTCAACCTCCTACTGGACCAGGCTGCTCAAGGCTCCATTTGAGTGCCCCACCTGGCCCCAGATCACAGTATCACAGTGATCCTTCTAGCTGCTGAATAATTATTCTGAAGCACATACAGAGTGCTTTGTAACTTCTGCAGAGAGGTCCTGGACTTGTCAGCACTTCAGGGATGATGTGCTTTCTTCTATTGATGTACAGTGCATTCTAGAGGAGAGATAAGGTTCCCTGTGCAATTCAGCCTCTTTGCAAGACTGAGATAGATCCCCTGGCTGCAGGTGAAGAGGACACTCTGCTATGAGGTGACTCCCTTGTCCCTCAAGGCTTGTAAAGAGTAGAACACAGATGCTGCTGGAACTCAGGAGACACTCCAGCCAGAGAGGATTTCTGCACTGCAGGGGCAGCACACAACCATGCTTTCCCTATGACCTTACACACTTCAGCTTGTGCTTTACCCTGAGCATCCACAAGTACTCCTTTATTACTCTTCAGGCACACACAGAGAGCAGCAGTTGAAGGCCACTCTCGGAGGAACAGATGCAAACGTGCACAGCCCTGTGAGGACTGGAATGCAGAAGCAGCCCACAAGGTCCTCAGGAGGGGGGAAGACTACAAGCCCCTCAGATCTGCTGAAGTACCTCTGCAGGATTCTATGAGCCTGTGGTGCTGCCAAGAAGTTAGCAAACTGCCTCAAGGCAGCCCGAAGTGAGAAAGGCAGGAGTCAAATATTTTGCATGTCAGCATAAAAAGAGAGAATCTTCTGTGGGTGGCTGTGAAGGAAGTGTAACAGAGCAGTGCATAACATGGCAAAGCAGACCACCAAGCAGGCTGCCATTGAGAGAACTCCTGCAAGTGCAGCATCATGGATCCTGCTGCCTGCAAGCAGAGCCCTGCCCGGCGCGGGGGGCGTGCACCAGAGGCTGCTCACCTTTCCCTCGGTGGCTGCGGAAGCTCTGCAGGTTGATCACTTCTTCATTTCCACCTCTCTCTGCCATTTTAAACAACTCTCCCCTGCAGTGTCAACACCTGGGCATGGCCAGGCAGGCTCACATGAGCAACTAGAAGACAAAATCAAAACAGGAGAGAGTGAGGAGAGACTCAGCAACACCCTAACCGGACTTTCCCCAAGACTGAGCCACTCAACCCTTTTGGGGTTCTCCTGGCTCCCCCCAGAACAGTCTCTCCGTGAGGATAATTCTCCCAACCAACTTGTCAGTGCCTAAAAGCAGACATGTTTATGTCACCTTTTGTTCTGACAGTTAAGACAGTCAAATGAAGAGTGCAATCAGGCCCCAGAGGCCTCTCTGAGAGGACATCAAGAAACAAAGCAGCTATGGAATCACAGAAAGGGGAGGGAGGAGAAGATGCAACTCTGTCCAGCCAGGACTCAGACTCCCAGATGTGGAATTTCCTGTTTCAAGTCAAAAACCTGATGCATCAGCTCACACAGTGGTGCTTCTGCCACCATCTACTGGTGAAGGGAACAAGAGCCACTTGCCTGAGCTGCCACAGGACAGCACTGTAAACCCACATCTCATAGGTGCCAGTTGATGCCACTACAACCCTCCCCTGCTGCGTTTGTGGTATGAGCTCATGGCATTAAAGTGCTGAACCCAGGCAAACAGCTGACATCCTGGGTCAGCCCAGGCACCCCAGCTGTTAAGCTGAATCATGAAGTGAGTCATACTGACATGGAGACACCAGCATCACACCCTGGACTCACTCATTCATGTGCCACCAAGCTGAGGCACAACTTCAGAGGGACCAGAGGTGCTTGGAGCTGACTTCCACAGCATCCATGCTGCTGTCTCACCAGAAGGAAGCTGCCCTCCTGGCAGGGCAGTGTGCAAGGGTTTTGTGCCTGTACTGTCAAGCATCACAGAGCAAGCCACATGTACAGAACACTCTTTATTGCCACTAGCTGCCAGGTTAAAGAATAGACTTCCTTGATCCATGACACATTCCCTCCTCAGTGAGGGTTTGGCACCAGCTCCAGGATGCCCCAACCTGCTCTCAAACCAAAAAGAGAGCAAAACAGCAACCAGGCTCCTTCACAGGACTGAGCTTTTGGGACCAAAATTTGCTACCCCCCTCACCTGCTCTCAGCTACAATGAGTCAGCTGGAGGCTCCTGAGCAGCATTAGGAGTTCAGAGGAATCACTGCAACCTGAACAGTAGGTTTCCATTTTATGTCCTGTCAGCTCAGAGCTCTCCATCGCTGCTACCACAGAGTGGCTGAATGCATAGGGGAGCCCTGAGCACAATTTGATCACTGGCAGGAGAAAGGAGGTCTTTTTATGGAGAAATGTTCATCTCATCATCAGGGCACCAAGGAATCTGTATCATTAAACATTTACTGATGCAGTTGGAAGAAGATGGTGGCTCTGCTGTGAAATCCTGTTTGCTAGCACACAAGAGCAGCATAAATTCCTCCCCAGTATTTCTACTTAGCCTCCTCTGCAGGGAGCAGGATTTGCAGCTAGGACAGCAAGATGAAGAAACCAGTTCAGATGCATGCCAACTACTCATATCTATAGCCCCCCAAGGAACCAATCATTACCAGCTTCAAAATATTTGAATGCAGGACAGCAATAATGCAAGTCAGTGTGATTTAGCAGCTACAGGAGCCAGAAGCCAGGGCTCGTTTCACAGCGAGCACACACTGCATGGCACACCAAGAGCTGGCTGCTTTGGGGCAGGAATCCTCCCCGCTCCTGCAGAGCAGCCTGCACAGACAAGGACCACAGCCCTGCTCTGCAGGCACTGGGGTAAGCAAGCAGGAGCTTTCCTCTGTGCAGAGCAGGATGCTCGCTCAGCCCACACAAAGGCTGCCACCAGCAGGGCTTGGTGTCCAAAGCAGCCTTCTCCACAGGGAACCTCCACCACCAAGGGCTTCAAGGCTTGGCTACCTGAAGGGAGGTTGTAGCCAGGAGGGGGTTGGTCTCTTCTCCCAGGCAACCAGCACCAGAACAAGAGGACACAGTCTCAAGCTGCACCAGGGGAGGTTTAGGCTGGAGGTGAGGAGAAAGTTCTTCCCAAAGAGAGTTGTTAGCCACTGGAATGTGCTGCCCAGGGAGGTGGTGGAGTCCTCAGCCCTGAAGGTGTCCAAGAGGGGATTGGATGTGGCACTTGGTGCCATGGTCTAGTGGGCATGAGGTCTGTGGTGACAGGTTGGACTTGATGATCCTTGAGGTCTTTTCCAACCTTGTTGATTCCATGATTCTACACACAGCCACACTCACCTGGGCCCAGCACTGGCGATGGTCCACACTGGGGTGGGACATGAGGGAAGGGAACTGCAGAGGCCTCTTCCAAGCAGTGTTACTACAGACATGCAGCTCCCCCTGCGTGTGAGGCCTGGCACCTCAGCAGCACACCCTGCTTCCAGTAAGCAGCTCCAGCAGTATCAAGGGCAGAGTGATGCTTTGAAAAGACTTCAAAAGCAAGACCTGGGTCTTCAGCTTCTGCCTTATAAGCAAGAAGAAATAAACCTTACTTATTTGCCAGAGTGGCAGGAAAGTGCTGTTCCCATCAGTGCAGACAGGTGCTGGAGCCACAGCTCAGCTGCTGGGTCACTTGGTGAAATCTCTGGGGTTTTTAAAGGCCACATCCACAAGTTACAGTTACTGCTGCTCCTGAATAGCTACCAACGAGCCCTGCAGAGCCCTTCCCCATCCTTGGCCCTCTCAGCACTTCAGATCAGCCAGCTTCCTGCAATTCCAAATGAGGAGCAATGGGAAGCACTGACAGCACCTGTGTGGCCAAGGCCACCAAGCAGGCCAGAGGCAAAGCCAGGAGGGCACCCAGGCCACTTCACAACATGTCCCCATGCCAACCACTCCTGCTATCCAGCAGACTGGTCCCACTGAGGACTCCTTGCACCAACCAACAGACCCCACAGAGCCAGCATCCATCTCGCCCTGGATGCCTTCACACAGACTCAGGCCCAACAGAGAAACCTCTTGGCAAGCAAAAAGGCAAAGGATCACACAGCCTGGCTGAGGAGGAACAAGGACATTCATGAGAGCTACAAATCAGTGCTCACTGCATCAAGTGGTGTGGACAGAGGCTAGGCAGGTGTCTGCTCAGATTCTCTGAGCTAAGCTCCATGGCTTGGCTATTCCTCCCCTAGGCAGACATGCAATGTGTCAGCAGAGCTGGGTGCACATGCTTGGGTCTACACCACAAATGCTGGGGCACAGCCAACAAAATAATCTTCTCCCAAATAGCTCCAGTGGTGCATTGCCCAAAGCTGGCTAAACCACAGCTGTTCACACCCAAGACCAAGGGGAGAGCCTCAAGACTAACATTAAGAACATGCCCTCTAAAGGCAGCTCTGGTTCCTGGAGAGAGGAACTTGCACACTTCAATCTTGAGCATCATGAAGGAGGTGCAGGGAATGATCTGCAATGAAATGTGGGAGAACAGAGTGTCTCCCCACCTGTGTAAGGAAGATGTGCACAGATCACCACACAAACTCGTGGTGGTTTGAAAGCAGGATTGGCATAAAGAGCATTAACAGTAATGCACAGTGAAGGAAACACCACCACCAAATCCCAAGCCTGTTAAGAGCCAGCAATGCACCACTTTTCTGCTTCAAAACAGGCTGCATAAAAGGCCAAGCAGCTTAATAAAGCACTGCTTTGAGGGTTAGAGTCAAGCTTCCTCCAAGAGCTAGCAGTTCATTTTGTCAATGCTCAATACAGAGCTCAAGTTTAAACAAAGATCTATAAGCACAGGCCAGTTCCATCTAGTGGCATGAGCAGGAAGTTTATTCATGTTTATTATAGCACTAGGGCCTCCAGGAATGTGAAGGAACAAGATCAGAGCCACCCTGGGGTCTTGCCCTACATAAACAACACAATAAAAAGCAAGGAAGACAGATAGAAAGGAGATGCCTCACACCACCCCAGTGATTTCTGTGCCTATTTGTAGGTGGAGAATAAGGCTACCTACAACCAAGCCCTAACAGGCCCATCAGCTTTTGTGCAGTGCAGTCAAGGACAGGATATCAAAGCTGTTTGAAAGGAAACAGACCTGGCAGCAGACAGAGGCACACTTTGGAAGCCTCCCCCCTCCCCTCCCTCCTCTCTTAAACCCTTCCACTACAGTACAGCAAGCTGGACAAACACCCACGTGGCACCACTCTCAGCAAGGCTTCAAAGCCACCCTGACAGCATAGTGAAGACAATGCTGAAGAGGGGGAGTCCCAGATCTCCTCTCCATTTCCCATGTTGCTCCATGTGTTCATGACTCTGAGCATCCAAACTGTTTCCCTGCACAGGCAATAAAAGCCTCCCTGATAAAGCTTTCCCTACAGCGACTTCAGAGGAGAGCAACTCACTAACAGAACAGCTACTGGGGGGGGGAAATAGATAAATGAATGCCAGAGGCCACCAGGGACTTGTGCAACCATTCTCTGAGCTGACCAGATCTCAGACTGCCAGCTGAGGTCACACATACTTTCTGGACAAGCTTCAGTATCATCCACAAAACCGCTGGTCCCAGCTGCTGCCATGAGTCAATGGATCAGGAGCTAAGAGGCAGTGCAGAGCACACAGGCTGCTTACACAAGGATGTCTTATTTATGGTGAGGGTGCTGGAACAGGCTGCCCAGAGAGGTTGTAGAGCCTCCTTCTCTGGAGGCTTTCACAGCCTGCCTGGATGCATTCCTGTGTGGCCTGCCCTGGGAGTTGGAGCAGACAACCTCTGAACGCTCCGTGGTTCCATAACCCATTCAAAATCCCTGCTAACACCACATCACATATTTTTAGCCTAAGCCTAAAAATAGCAAGCAGGGGGGGACTGTGCATATATTTAAACTCCCAGTGTGTGTGGGTGTTCTGGGCTGCAGTTAATTGGAGCAGAACTCAAACTCTCTCCCTCCACCACCTCACGTTTGCGCTGCAGCGAGCGTCTTCAGACAGCGCTGGGATTCGAAGCGACAAAGGGAGACACCCTCCCCACCACCCCATCCCAGGCACATGTGATCTCTTTCCCCACACACACACACTACTTACAGCACTTGAAATCTTGAACTCCCACACAGCCAGGATGGGACTAGTCTCAGAGTGCTCTTTCCTGGCTCTAGCTCAAGGCAACATGACTAGACAGAAAGCACTGCAGGGAGGTAGGAAGAGAAATCCCAACCGAATGGGGGGGTGGGGGGGAAAAAAGAGCAACTTGAAAGATATGTCAGCAACATCAAATCATTGTGTGCTTTAGCCTCTCCCCCATACTGCAACACCAGTGTTGCTCACCTACACTGACAGCAGAGCATCAACTCCCACTTTGTGCCTGCGGGCAGCAAATGTGTCTGCTGGTAGCCTGCGAGCAAGGTGAATCTCTGACTCTTTTCAAGCTGTTAAAACAAAGAGAAGCTACTTAAATAATGCATGCCTTGTGACAACCAGCAAAAGGAAAAGCTAAAAATTCCACCCTTAGAAAAAAAAAAACCCAACCCAAACCCCCCCAAAAAAGGCAAAGCACACCAGAAGGGAAATCAAGCAGCTCGACTCGACTGCCAAGCACTCCGCTGAATCATTTCAAAGGGCTCAGGGTTTGCTGGGGGCTGCTCCTTCTAGCATTCACTCAGCAAAAGCAGGGAGAGATTAGCAGTGGTGGATTGTGCTAAGTGGCATCACCCCAACTGAAAATGAGAGCTCCCCTGATCATCGGCCCAGCAAGAACTGCTCTGCACAACCATCCTGCCTGCTGTGCCCCGGGAGCATCACGCTGTGCCAAGGAATAAGGCCAGAGGTTAAAGGGGGGGGGGACCTGCTGCAGGGCTTCTGCCTTGCAGGTCTGCCCAGAGGCCTGCCCACAGCTCTGGGAGAAGAGGGAAACCACAGCCAAACAAAAGCATTGGGCCCTGCCCAAAAGCCTTTCCTCTGGCCTCCTGAAGAGAGGAGTGTGTGGGCAGGGGCTGGCAGGCAAGCACACCTGGTTTCCAGCAGCAGCTTGGCTTGCTAAGAGAACGATGGATTACCAGAGTATGAGCTCCACCTGTGTCACTGCTCCAGCCCAAAGACAATTGCTTAGTCAGGAGCAATTAAGAGAGATTTTCAGGGATTACTTGGGTTCAAATCCCCATCTAGACTGCCCCATTTCACAAGGCAACTTCGGGCTCACAGGAAGCATCTCAACTGTCTGCGCATCACAAGCCTTCTAATCAACCTCACTTGGAGCTCCTCATCCCATCCAGGTGACAGTGTCACTTCAGATGTTATTTTCCATACCCAAGCTCCATTTTCATGGCATCTATCACCACAGAATCCAGAAGGAGGCAAATCTGTCCAGCTGTGTCTTATTCACCTCTCAGCTGGCCAGCTGCAATGATTCCAGTTCTCCTGACCAAAAGCCATCTCTCTGCTCTGGGAGCTCTTCTCCAACAACCATTCAGGCTGGATGTGAGGAGGAAGTTCTTCCCCATGAGAGTGGTGAGGTCCTGGAATGGGTTGTCCAGGGAGGTGGTTGAGGCCCCATCCCTGGAGGTGTTTAAGCCCAGACTGGATGAGGCTCTGGGCAGCCTGAGCTAGTGTGGGGTGTCCCTGCCCATGGCAGGGGGTTGGAACTAGCTGATCCTTGTGGTCCCTTCCAACCCTGACTGATACTATGAGACTAAGACTGCTCTGAAACAGATGGAGTGGTCTTCCAGAAATGGGCAACTAGTAACTCAACTCAGCTGAAGGTTTCTGGTGTCTTCAAGCTATTCCTTGATGACTGGCATCAAGGGCAGTTGCTGGACATCTCACTGCCTTCCCATCAGTCTCCTGCTAAATAGGGGGGCTCCCTATCACCACATCCCTCTGATCAGCATGAGACTGATGCTCCTGATGCATGGGGAAAAACACCACTCTGCACAAGAGATAGGAGAGCTTTGGGATCAGTCATTTCTCTGCTCTGTTAGATTGAGCCCTGAGATAAAAAAAAAGCCTTAAAATGGCAAAGTCTGGTTAGAAAGAGTTAATGCCACTGCCTTGAGCACTTCACTTTAAGAGCAAAGGGAAAATTCAAGGCTTTGAGGGAAGAGGCAGCTCTGCAGTTAGCTCCTGCAGAGGTATTCCTCTGCCTGCCTCGGATTCCTGGCACGTGTGAGATCAATCAGTGCAAACCCCCAAATCCAAACCCTCCTTCTCTCACATCACCCAGGCATGGGCTTGGCATTTTGTGGCCTTCCAGGATCTGAAGGGGGCTACAAGAAAGCTGGGGAGGGACTTTTGAGGGTGTCAGGGAGTGATGGGACTGGGGGGAATGGAGAAAAAAAAACAACTAGAAATGGGTAGATTCAGATTGGATGTTAGGAAGAAGTTCTTCCCCATGAGGGTGGTGAGAGCCTGGCACAGGTTGCCCAGGGAGGTGGTGGAAGCCTCATCCCTGGAGGTGTTTGCAGCCAGGTTGGATGTGGCTGTGAGCAACCTGCTGTAGTGTGAGGTGTCCCTGCCCATGGCAGGGGGGTTGGAACTGGCTGATCCTTGAGGTCCCTTCCAGCCTTGACAATTCTCTGACTCCATCAGCAATTCATCCACCAGCAGCTCAGCCCTTTGCTGTGGCAGCACACACAAAGCCACCCTCTTTGGGCTCGCAGCTTATCTCCCAAACCATCACTTTCAAGAACTGTTTTGCTCTGGTTTTGTGGCACAAGGGTGGGGACAAAAGGAAGGGCATGTGAAACCCTGCAGCTTGCAGCTTTGCTGCTGCCACAGCGAGTTTTACTTCCAGCTTTCTTGCCCTGAACTCCTCTCTTTCCCAAGAGGAGGGGGCAGAGGCTCCTTCCTCCAAGCAGCACTGTTACTAAAGCCACTGGTGCCTGGAAGAGCTGGACTCCACCTCCTGCCATGGGCTGCACATACCTGCCACTGCTCTACATAACATTAATTGCAGCTGCCTTCTCTTCCCCATCCACCCAGCAGCCATGCAGGAAAGAACAAGGGAGATGCCCTGTGTGCCCCAGGATGAACATGAGAGTGCTCCTCCTCGGTTGTACTTCACAGAGCCCTCCAGGGGAAAGGACACAGCATTTCCTCTCCAAATCCTTAGTAGATTCCCCCCCCCCCCTTCCTTTTTTCTTTCCTTTAAGAGATCCTGAATGTCACCTTTAAACGGTATAACAGAACAAAGAAACCAAGCACAACCTTTTAAGGAGCTATTTAACAAGTCGAATGCCTTCAGGTGATCACCTTGGCACCATTTTTCACTGGAGAGGGCATAAAGAAACGAAGAAGCTTAAGGTTGCTGGTTGGAATAACATCAGGCCAGGCTGTGGCACTGACCCTCACACAGAGGAGCAACCAGCTCTGCTTGCAGCCCCCTTTGCAGGGACCACTGGGAGCAGGAGGAGCAGCCAGGCTGCACTCAAGCAGCATACTGCTATTAAAAGCAGCAGCAAGGGACTAACTAGACCAAAGATGGAAGGTTGGAAGCACAAAGGCTCCTTTTTAGTTGCAGTAAGAGCCAGAAGACTTTGAAACTCACACAGGATTGATAGGTTACAATGGCATCCAAGATGTTAACACCACTGCCTAGCAGACCAGCTCTGGAAACAACCATCCAAGCTGCACTGGGGAAGTTGTGTTCCAGGGGGAAAACAAAAGCCATAAATCATAACACATCACCAGGAGCGAAAGTGGAAAGGGGATTCTAAACACTGTTTTATATAGAATCAATAAGGGTGGAAAAGACCTCAGAGATCATCAAGTCCAACTGTGACAGTTTTAGGCAAAGGTTCTACACCACATCACCAACCTATCACCCAACACCTCATGACTAACTAAACCATGGCTTCAAGAGCCACTTCCAATCCCTTTTAGAACACCTCCAGAGAGGGTGACTCCACCACCTGCCCAGGGAGGTGGTGGAGTCACCACCCCTGGAGGTGTTGAAGAGGAGACTGAATGAGGCACTAGTTGATCAGATGGTGTTGGGTGATAGGTTGGACTTGATGATCTCAAAGGTCTTTTCCAACCTGGCTGATTCTGTTCTATCCCCACTGCTGAGGGCCTGCAGATCATCAGCTCTTTCCAGATTCTCAAGGCAGCCATCGACTGCTTTTGTAAACCTGGACTTGGTTCCCTCTGCAGCCACGTGTTAGCCTTGTGCCCAACAGATCCCAGCCTGAAACCCAGGGCAGCCTTCCAGCCTCATGACAGTTGTCCAGTCTGACTTCATCCACACCACGTGGCAGGGTTTGAGCACAGTATGTTAAAATAGCAGGAAAGCAAAGAGCTTGTGTTTGAGGTAAGCACGTCCCTGCATCAGAACTGAAACCAGTGAGATCACAGCCACCTTCAGAGGCCCTCCAACATTCAGCCTTATCCTTTCCTCAGCCACAAATATGTGAGCTATCAGCTGGCCAGCTAAAAAGCAGGGAAAGCAGAGCTGCACATTCATCCTCCAGGTCCACACTCCTGTAGATTTAGGAGACCTCAAGGCACCTCACACTTTCCCCCCCGAGGAACATAAACATTTGGCATCTGCAAGCCTCCAAAACCACGATAGGCCACAGCAAAGAGGTTACCCAGGCTGCAGGCAAACCCTTTGCTGAGGCCATGACTGGCTGCAGAGCTGCATGCCTACCCCTTAGTCACCGCAGTCCAACGCCGCTGAAGCCTTCCCGTGGCAGCACACAAATTCTTTTCCTGGGTGTTGCAACAGTGCAACACTAAACAGATTATTTAACCCTCTGGGATGGAGGGGCAGGGAAAAGCAGCCACAAAGTGCTAGACTAACACAAAGCCACGAAGCTGAGGAGCGCTGCCGGAGTCAGAGGTGCGCTCCGGCCAGCCCGTGCTCGTCACGGCCGATCCCAGGGCACCTCCCAGTTGATACACAATGGAGCCTGCTCCACTACAATGGGATTCCGGTTCCACACCGTGGAGGGAGGACATGAACTCTTTCCCCCAGCCAATGGATCTTGCCAGTCATCTTCATCTGCAGCTGGAGAGCCTAGCAGCAGGGGAGGTGTGGACCGCCCTGCGCCGCCGCTTCCTGCGAGGGAGAGCGAGCTTCTCTCCCTGCCTCCCCATTATGCTGCTGCTGTCATCTCCCTTAAATTGCATTACCACGCACCACAGCCAGAGCAGGGAGAGGAGGGAAGCCTTCCAGGCAGCTCTGCTGCAGGCAGCTGTCAACATCACTGCCCCTTTCACTCTGCCATCCCACTGTAACACCTTCAGCCAACCACGTTTTGTACTTGCCGGGGGTATGTGGCTGTCTCTTTGCTACCAGCCTCCAGGTACCTCCAAGCAAAACTGATCTGCAAGCAGCAGAGGTTGGGAGAGGTTTCCCATTCCCCTCCCTCCATCAAAGGCAAAAATGCATCGTGTCTTTGGGATGATATCTGGAAGTCAGAGTGTAAATCTGCTCCTAACTCTGGTTTCCCAAAGGCTGCCAAAAAGCCAACTGCTGTCTGCCCTCCTCCACTTGAGAGCCAGCAACAACAGTGTCCCCAGCTGGGCAAGAGCCTGTCAGTGTTGACAAGGCAGTGCAAGAGCCTTGTGCCAGACATGCTTCAGACAAAATGCATTGCTTGTAGCCATTTTCCATCCAAACAAAGCTTCCACTTAGTACAAACCCTGCTCACCTTATACTGCAGAGCATGCCATCACATGATGCCTCTACAGATCTTGTCCAAATGTTTATCTAAATAATGCAAACAGTGGCCTGGCCTCTCTACAGAGGTGAGCAGGCTCAGTGTGAGCAATACAGCACTTGTCCTCAGAAGCCAACTGAGCACATTTCAGGTCACCCTGACACCTACATACACTCCTAGATTTATTTCACCTCATCAACTTTGCTGCTTGTTACGAAGACAGCCTCCAAAGGACACCCTGTGGCCACTGGCAGCAGCAAAGGAGGGCAGGCTCCCCCAAAAGCAGCAAGGAACCCACACTTCATGTGAATTTCCCCCAGCCTGGGTCAGACACACTACAACACAGCACCACCACTCAGGGTAGCAGCTGCCCCACGCTGAAATCTTTCCCCAAAGCCCAATGTGTTTTCCACTTAATCAGGCTCTGACAGCTCTCCCCATCAACACAGGGAGGGAGCCACAGCAGCAGTGGTAATTAGGAGAAAGGTGTCATTCAGCAGGAATATGATCTCCAGCCCTGGGTAATTAAGCTTTCTCAAGGATTGGTACAAATTTAAAGCCCCTGCAAGCTCTGCAGCACTGACCCAGAGGAAAAAAAACATCACTGCTGAGATACAGAATTTCAGGTTGATTTTGGAGTAAAAGCAACATGAAGGCTGCTGAGAGAGAGAGAGGCAGAGAGAGCATCCCAGCTCAGTAACATCCCTCATCCCACATCTCAGTGCTGGGGCAGGGATAACTTACTGAAGCCACCAGGACAGTGCTCAGTGGCTGCCTTCTCTTTTTCCTGCCTCTCTCTCCCCAGTTTTCCTGTCCCAGTAACCTGATTAAAACCACTCTGCTCCTCACCAGGCTAAGTGCTGATCAGCACCACTACCCAAGCTCCACTTCAAACACAGGAACTACCACACCAGCGCACAGATAACCTTATCCCCTCTGCTGCCACTGGGAGGTAGCTAGTGTCCTGCTGCACCTGCATCCTCACACCTTCCCCTGCTCGCTGTAGGAAAAATTAGGCACCCACTCCACCAGGGTTTGAACCTATTGAGAGCAGCTAAGTCACACGTAGCAGCTTGAGGAGCCAACCCTTCCACCGAGGCAAGCAACGCACACCACCGTTGTTTTAGCGCACAGAGAGACTCCTGGACTATCAGCCTTTCTCCTTCGAGTAGCTGAGGAGATGCCCGAATTCCATCATTTAAAAGGAGCCTTAAAATATCTCCAGACCCACCCCCCACGCCCCAGCCCCTGACGAGCTGAATTAGCGGCACACTTCTGCCCGTCCCCATAAGAATGCAGGCAGCAGCCGGCGCCGACACCCCTGGCCGCGCCGCGCTGCCGGCGCTGTGACACACTAAACCGCTCACAATGACTTGAAAAAAAGAAGGAAATTAAACATAAGACACCCATTCCAAATTAATGAATGGGAGCTGCTGGCAGCAGGCACTGCAATACACCCGAAGGGCTCCTCCACGTCTCTGGCGCTGGGGTTCGTGTGACTCGCTAACCAGCTCCTGGCCCCCCGAGACACGCTTCCTGCCTCTCTCCTTCTCTCCAGCTGCGCCGGAGTTGTTGGGAGTTTAGTGCTCGCTCCACCTATTTTTGCCACAGGACTTTTAAAGTGATTTGTGTCCGATTTCAAAGCACAGACCGCGCTGCCAGCGCTGGGAGCTGGCCGGCGGCAGTGACGCCCACTGCATTCTCCGGCAGACAAAGCGTGGACTACCCAGGAATTTGGACTTCCGAAGCGGCTCCTGAAACACAAACCTAGGGACAGGCTGCCAGCACCCCGCTGGAAAGCAGAAAGTACCTCCTCGGTAAAGCCTGACCCAACTACTCTTCCCCCTGCCCCGACTGCCACAGCTACCTGCAGCCAGGCTGACAGGAAAACACCCTAGGAAGGAAGCAAAAGGAGGTGGGAGAAGGCTCGATACCAACAAGCAGCGCTACCAAGCAGGCTGATCTTCAGGAAGTGAGGCTGAGTCCTTTCCCAAGTCTTGCTATTCCAGGCACAAATTCCTGTCAAGATGATGGTTTATTAGCATCTAGTCACACCATGCAGACACCCAGCACATGAAAGCTATTAAGATGTTTACAATACCGAAAGGCCTGATGGAAGGCAGGGGAATTGCTGCACAGCATTGGTCCTAGGAATTAAAAGCCCTGATGAAAGCTGCAAATTCCATAGCTCTGCAATCAAAAGCTCTCCCTGCAATTCTACTAGCCCCAAAGAAAATGGGTTCCACATATGGTCTGTGCTGCAGGCTCCTGGAACCTGTACATGGACGTACCAGAATCTGCTCAGGATTTGGCCTTGTCGAATGATGGATCTCAAACTTTCTCCCTCACCTCCCAAACAGGTCACTGGAGGGAATAAAAAGTTCTTATGCCTCTGAAAGCTGTTAGAGGCCACCATATAACTGAGAATGAAAAGTCCAACTAGCCAGCTGATCTATTACATAGAATAAACCAGGTTGGAAGAGACCTTCAAGATCAGTCTCCTCCATTACTACTCCTAGAAACCTTCAAGAGCTCCAAAGTATGTTGATCAAAACAGAAGCATGAAAGAGGAAGCACCACCAGCACAGAAGCAGAGAAGACAGAGGGCTCTGCTCATAGCTTTTAGCACTAGGGCTGCCTGCTCCTCTCAGCCACCAAGCCAATTAGCAATGGCTTTTAGGATCGCTGCCTGAAATGCAGCGAGAAGAGTCTGCTGTGCTGAGTGGTGCTCAGCAAGCTGGAAAAGAGACACAAGGAGGAACACACAGAGAAGAGTCAGAGTCCCTCAGCATTAGGCCTCAATAATGGAAATAAAAGCACACAGCAGCAGCATCTGCTTCTCTTTTCTAAAGCATCAGAAGCCTCAAACCAGCACCGAGCAACAATACTTCACACAAGAAAGTGAACCTTGCTTGACAAGCAGCAAGGAAGCCGAAAGGAAACACTGACAACAAAACTTCCACAGGAAAGCTAAGTGTCTAGCACTCCAAAATGAGTTATTAGAAGACAACTGAAGATACTTCAGGTCATGAAGTGAGAGGCAAGATGAAAAGCAAAACCTCCCAAGCCAGACTGGCAGGTGGGAGCCAGCCGTTAGCTGCCCAACGGCCGGTGCCAGCAGATCCTCGAGGCAATGGTGACTTCTGAAGCCAACCTAGGTTTCACCCATCCCAAACTAGGGTGCAGGAGCTGCCTGGTGAGCTCACACTTTCCTCTTCACACACAGTGGGTTTAGCTACAATTAGGCAGCCTCAGAATGCTTTGGAGAAACCCTGACTTTCCCCCAGCCATCTGAAGGAATGAGTGCAGCTCCAGAGGCAGAACCACCCATCAGACACCTCCTCACACAAACACTGTGTACATTACTGCTCCCAGTGTTTGCTCTCTCCCACCAAGCTGAGCCAGCACTCACATCAATGGGGGGGGGGAAGAGGAGGAGGAGTATCTCTTACACAGATCCCTCAGCTCCAAGGACAGCTGTGTTTTGGGTTTCTTTTCTCCGGCAGCTCCCACAGCAGATGCCTGAAATGTCAAGATGTCCCAGTGGCACCAAGTGTTTCCACAACAAAACAAGGGTCAGAAGAGCAAGCTTTATATCCGCCTTTCCCTGCCGGCCCTGCAGCCAACGTTATTTGTCTTCCTGAGTTACAAACGCGCGGCCCAGGGGATGCCAAACAAGTCCCTGCAGACAGGCCACGGCCAGCAGCGGCGGCAAACGCTACCGGGGGGCTCCCCACCCGACTTCACCTCCCTGCCAGGGTCCCTCGGCAGCACCGGAGGGCCGGGAGGCAGACGAGGGCCTCACCAGCGCCAGGCTACTGACCCCAGGAGGCGAAAACGCCACGGGGCTGACCCCGGGGAGAAGGGACCGGCCCAAGGAAAAGGACTCCGGGGCCAGAGGAGGGGGAGAAAGGTCACGGCCCAGCAAAGAGGACTCCGAGCCTGAGGTGGGCAAGGGCCCGGCCCAGAGGAGAGACCTCCGGACCCGGAGAAGGGGGATGGACCTGGTTCAGAGGACTCCCTGCATGAGTGGGGGAAAGACCTGGCCCAGAAAGAGAGACCTTGGCCCCGAGAGGAATGGGAGGGAGGAGCTGGGCCTTAGGGAAGGGGCAGGGAAGGGCCCGGCTCCGAGGGAATACACATGGGGCAGGACTCCAGTCGAGGACAGCAGCCCTTCCCCTCCCCCGTGGGGGCGGGCGAGGCCCAGGGGCCGGGAGCCCACAGACGAGCTCCGTCCTCCTCCCCCTCAACTCCGAGAGGGCCGAACCCGCCGCGGGCCCTCGACCGGCACTCACCGACTCGGTTCGCCTCCCGCCGGCCCCGCTTCATTTAACCGCCGCTGCCCGGCTCCTTCCGGCCGGCCCGCGCCACGTGACCGCTCCGCCCCGCACCATAGAGATGAGCGGCGAGGAGCGGCAAGCGGCGAGGGACAAACGGGCGGCCCGGGCGGTCCCGTCTGGGCAAACCTACCATAGAGGCGGGGGGGAGGCCGGTCCGCCAGGCGGCCCCGCCCCCTTCCGGGCGGGAGGGGCTTACGGGGAGGGGGCGGGGTCTGAGGGGAAGGGGCGGGGCGAGGAGCGCACGTGTTTCCTAGCGGGGGGCGGGCAGGGGCCCCGCGGCGTGCCGGTGGCCAGCGGTGGGGCTCTGACGTGGAGGGGAGTCACACACAGATGCCCTCGGGGAGTGCTTTGCCGTGGAGGTGGTCAGGCCCCCTGCGAGGTACAGGTGCCGTAGGGGGGGCTCTGCCATAGAAGGGATGGCAGGTCCCTGTAGGGGTCCTCTTCGTGGCAGGGGAAAGATCCTTATGGGGGTGTTCTGCTAGGGGGGGTCTGGTCCCCTATGGGCTGAAGGTCCCCTGTGGGGTGCAGGGCTGCAATCCCGCCGTGGTGGTTAAACTTCTGGAATGGAAACCCCGAGCACACAGCTCAGCCTGGCCCAGCAGCCCTTGGGAGCCAGACCCCAGGGCAATCCTCCACAAGGGCTCTGCCGTCCTTGGAGGCCTTAAATGATGGCTTTGGGGTGTCAAGTAGCTCTGAGAACAGGGCTGTGGGGCTCTCTGCATGCTCACTGCCCGCAGACCAGAATGGATTTGTTTCCTCCATCCCCAGCGTGGCTAATTCAGCCCAAGAGTGTGAGGGACACCAGGAACTTTCCCACATTGTTCTTAAGGACCCAAGCTGTTACCCAAATTCCCCTCACCTTCCTGGGACCCTAGAGCTGCCCCTTTCCTGACTCCAGATCAGTGGGGGCTGGATACCATTCCAAAAACACCTTAAAAATATCCAACAACCCTTCTGTCATGTCCCCCCCAGCCTGGGGCCTGGGCAGCTTTGGGGAAATAATAAGAAGCATCACTGAAAAAAACCCAAACCAACAAAATAAGTGGATTAAAGAATTACACTGTGCTGCAGTGCACATCCTGATACTGAACATGGGATGATCACTGTCAGCACTGGCTTCAGACTTGTAGCCATCTCTCTCCACTTGCAAAGCATGACTAATTAGGGGGAAAAAACCTACCCAAACAGACAGCAGAGATTCATCAGCATTAATGAATCCTCTCTCTAGCTCTCATTAGAGGGAGGATTGTAATTTCACTCCTGAATACTGAGGTTTTGGGAAAGAACAAGTAATAGGGTTAGAAGGGGGGAAAAAAGATAGAGGGAGGTAATTAGTTAAACACTGAAGGAAACAAAGTGTTCTGCCTGGAAAGGAGGGGTTTTATCTGGGCAGTCCATGAAATCGAGTGGCACGTCTGTACCTTGTCCCCTGAGCCAGCTGCCACAGCCACAGCCCCACCACAGAGCCTCAGAAAGATGGAAGCCTGTTCTGTCAGCACCAGCTGATGCTCAACATTCAGGAGAGACTTTCACCAGGACACCTTCATTGCCTGGAGCTCTGGGCTGTCACACAAACCATTGTTTTAACCTTATGCACTGTTTTGCCATGCTGCATCATTTGCAGTAGCAGCAATACCTTTACAGAATCCCAGCATGGTGAGGGGTGGAAGGGACCTCAGGAGATCATCCAGTCCAACCACCCCTGCTAAAGCAGGGTCACCCACAGCAGCTTGCTCAGGATCACAGTGTCCAGCTGGGTTTGGAATCCCTCCAGAGGAGACTCCACAAACTCTGAGCAGCCTGCTCCAGGACTCCAGCACTTTCACAGCAAAGTTTCTCCTGTTTAGGTGGAACCTCCTAGGTTCCAGTTTGTGCCTGTTGCCCTTGTCCTGCCACTGGACACCACTGAGAAGAGTCTGTCCCCATCCTCTTGCCCCCCACCCTTTAGCTCTTGCTGAGCATTGAGAATCACAGAATCATCAGGGTTGGAAGGGACCTCAAGGATCATCTAATTCCAACCCCCCTGCCATGGGCAGGGACACCTCACACTAGGTCAGGTTGCTCACAGCCACATCCAGCCTGGTCTTAATGAGGCTTCCACCACCACCTCCCTGGGCAACCTGTGCCAGTGTCTCACCAGCCTCATGGTGAAGAACTTCTTCCCAACATCCAATCTGAATCTCCCCACTTCTAGCTTTGCTCCATTCCCCTTAGTCCTATCACTGCCTCTGGGGCTGTTCTAGAGCAAAATAGCATTAACCAGGTTGGAAAAGACCTTCAAGATCATCAAGACCATCAAGGATAAACAGGCCCAGGTCTCTCAGCCTTTCCTCCTCACAGAGATGCTTCAAGCCTCTCAGTAGCTTCTGCTGGCCTCTCTCCAGCAGTTCTCTGTCTGTCTGGAACTGAGGAGCCCAGCACAGTACTCAAGATGTGGTCTCACTAGGGCAGAGCAGGGGGGCAGAGGAGAACACCCCTCAATCTGCTGCTTCATAGTGTCATAGTATCAGTCAGGGTTGGAAGGGACCACAAGGAGCATCTAGTTCCAACCCCCCTGCCATGGGCAGGGACACCCCACACTAGATCAGCCTGGCCAGAGCCTCAGCCAGCCTGGGCTTAAACACCTCCAGGGACGGCGCCCCAACCACCTCCCTGGACAACCCATTCCAGGGCTTCACCACTCTCATGGGGAAGAACTTCCTCCTCATGTCCAGCCTGAATCTCCCCACCTCCAGCTTCATTCCATTCCCCCTAGTCCTATCACTACCTGAGATCCTGAGAAGTCCCTCCCCAGCCTTCCTGTAGGCCCCCTTCAGATACTGGATGCTGCCTGTTGTTGGTATCTTCAACACTGTGCTTTTATCCTCCACCTTCTTTCTCCATGCAAGCTGAGCACACCTCTGCCACGCTCCTTCATTACAGGTGTACCACTTTCCCCCCCCTTGACTTCCCTAAACACCATCACAAACCAAAGGGTGGGAAGCCAAGAGTTTAAAGTTGTGAGGAGTTTATTGCATATGTAACAAAAATGAACATGACCTCCTGGGTCCAGCCTACTATACAATCACTGTTTTTATTTCCAGCTGGTTCCATAACCACATTAAATAGAACTAGTTCTTTCTTTAAATACTTTGTTTTTGTTTTGATTTAGACACAAAATGAAACATTAGTGTACAACTGTCACAAAATAAATCTGCAGTAAAAACGGTGGGGAGGATACCAAAGGATAGCAGCAATACTCAAAACCAGGACATTACAAAAGAATAAGTTAAAAAAACCCCAACAAAACAACAACAAAATAAACCCCAAACAACAACAAAATAAACCCAAAACAACAACAAAAAAAAACCCAAAACAACAAAAAAACAACCACCCCCCCCCAAAAAAAACAACCCCAATATTATAAAGTGGTTGAGGAACGATGACAACAACAACAAACAACAACAGCAACAAGGACGAATGAAGACGAATTAAAACCAGCTCCCTACTGTGTGATGCTGGGAACTCCTCTGTGCCACGCTGGCCCTCAACCTGGGCACTGGCTCACAGAGGGGGCCCCCCACCCCACCCCCACCCCACCCCCCAGTGGCTGGAGCAACTGATTTACAAAAGGAAAGGATCTGTTGGATTTTCACAACCACCTCGACTTGAAGGATGTCCATGCTGCTGAGCAAAGGCTGGGCTCCCCACAGCTGGAGCTCCCAGCAGCCTTTCGGAATGGAGCAGGGTCTCTCGTCTGACGTAATGCCCGAGTTGACGCTAACGTCCGTTTCAAGCCAGCCTCGTTCCTTCCCCCCCCCGTGTCAAACACGAGCCAAGTGGTGGTTTCCTACATCCCTGAGCATAGAGTATAGGCTGATGAGCAGTATCAGGGCGAGCACGGAAGGCCTGGGCCGATGGACCAGCTTCTAGGTTTGCCTTTAGGACAGCAACGAAGAGACACAACTGTACCTGGCGGTTTCCTTCGGGTCGGATCCAAGAGCGGACAATGACGAAATGAACACCAGACTCGATGTTATTCTTTGGGCAAGTCGGAGGAGTTCACAACCAGTTCGAGTGCTGGCAGACCGTGTGGGAATGAACAGACAGATTCAGCCAGCTGAGGTTATCCCAACGGCTCCTGAGAGCTTCGGAGAGTTCGCAGCTCAAGCCGCGCAAGCTGTGGTTTGTGTTTCGTCCCGCCTCGGCCTCGAAACCGGCCAGAGGAAGAACAAGCCACCGCTGAAACCCTGTTCTGCCTCCCTTCTGTATCTCCCTCCATCCCCCTCCACCAGCTTTAAGGCCTGCCTCAAATGCAGAATGACACAAAAAGAAGTCCTCATCGTCGCTAAAGTGGCACAAAGACAACTCAATGGGAGAGGTGGTGGAACTCGTCGAAGGAGAACTGAAAGAACTGAAAAGACAGGGCCCTACTCTTCCCACTGTCAGCATGGAGGAGGTACCTCGACAAGGGCTTCAAATACAGCACAAAACAGAGGGGACTTTTCCAAACAACAATCCTTGCCTACTCTTATTCTGTGCATTCAATAAAACACTGACCTAGCAAAGACATTAGAAACTACCAGATGCCAGCTGTGTTGCTGACAAAGCTACTTGACCTACAGATCTCCAAAGGGGTGGGAGGGGCAGGGGGGAATCTTTTACCTTCACCTTGCTTGGTTTGTACTGAGCTGAGCCAGCAGTGCTGCCACAAAGAGTTTGTGTGGTAGGATTTCTGTTTGCAGTGGGCTTCAGTATCTGGGGGGGTTCCACTTTCAATGAAAAGTCCACATGGGAATGCAAGCAAAGCTTTTGGGCAATAGTCCACTTTGCCTTTTTTGCCATTTCCCCCTCCCCTACCTATCTGACTGGTTTATTGCACATTCAAAGGTACTGAAAGGATTAAGCACACTCTTAGGAGCAGGTACAACTCCACAGCCATCCTGAAAAGCCAGGGCTGTGGGGATTCTGCTGCTCAGCCCAAGACCACACAGCTGCTTCTGTGCTGACAGTTGCATTTCCTCTCTTTTCTGCAAGAGTCACATCACTTAGGTCCCAACATCCAGTGCTGCAGAAAACTGGTCCCCAAGTGCCAAAAGGAGTCCTACTGAACATGGCTCTAAACACAGCTCTCCTGCACAGCCTTGCAGGATGAGCATCTTTAGCCACCCTCTGCAACTCTCACGGCGTGGTACAGTTTTACACCTCCGATGCAATCCTTACTCCTGACAACAAGCCACAAGGATTATGGTCAATGGGGACAAAAAAAGAAAACCACAAACCAACCAGATGGAGGAAGATGCCAGGGTTCTGTCCTATCACAGTTTAAAGCCATTATCAAATTCAATTCAAAAAAGAAGGACAAAATAGAAGTATTCCAGTTGACGTCTCCTACGAACGATCTCTTACCCACAGCTGAAGTTTTCAATGCACTATTCCATGAACATAACATCTGCTAAATGTGTCAGTAATGAAATCTCTCTAGAAATCAGGCTTGCCAAAGGGAAAATAAACAACAAGCCAACCAAAGCCAACCCAAAATCCTCTAGAAGCAAGCCTGCTTTACTGAAGTGGAGACACGTTTGGTAGAGAACTGGGTCCTTCTGAAGCCATGTGACTTGTTAGAACACTGCCTCATCTTGGTGTGCAAACTGGAACACCTCCCCCCCACCACCCCAGTGTTAGTGATTCAGGTCTTTGATTTGCCTCTCTTTCCCCCTGGGAGGTTGGTTTAGCAATGTGTTAGAGCACAAACCTTTTTAATGTTAGTTTTAGGTATTTGAGGTGGGGGGGGGAATAAAGAGCCTCCTATGGCTCTCTGGAGACATTTTCATCCCTACAGAACTGAAGTCATAAATTCTTCCAATAGCTTTCCATAACATTTAAAAGGTACTCACTGTATAGTTACCCTTTTTACCTCAAACTCCAAATAAACCTTTCCCAAGGTCAAAAAGTTCAGGCCTGAAGTCTGCTCTGTTGCTCTCAGTGATTTCCATGCGAGTCTTAGCATCTGAAGTTGCACAACTGCACCTTGGGTAACACAGCGGCACAGAAATCACAGCTTTGGGCTCAAACAGGTCTTTTTTTGTCCTCTGTTCTCCTCCTTACAAGGCTTCTCTGCAAGGTACTCAGGTCTAGATGAACTATGGAAAGTAATTCTGCAGGATGAAAGAACTGCTTTCATGTGCAAAACAATTAGATTTCAGCCAGGACAACCAAGGAAAGGAATCACACAACACCACTTGAGCTGTCCCAGAGTCTTTCGCTTTTCTCAAGGTGAGCCACAGCTTCCACTGGGAGCTTCCTGCTAAGGCAGAGCTTGGATCTCTTTGCCTTTCAGTTACATATTTGTTATGGAGGTATTTTCTGCTAGAAGTTTGCTTTTTGAACAGGTGTTTAAAATGTGCAATGTAAATTCTAGTGCCAGTCAGACACTCTGCACCCGGACTCTACAAGGGCTCAAGCTTGATTTAAGACAAACTAACCAGGTACACCTACCAGTTGCAAGTCCTCAGCAAATTAAGCTCATTCTTAATTACACTTTGATCCTCTTGTTAAAAAAAAAAATCCCAAAACCACAACAAACCAACCCCAGGTCACTGACCCTATCACAATATGTGTTACAAACCTAGCAGAATATCCTGTGTAACCAAAGCCCAATGCTGAACTTGGCTGCATATTGTTTTATGGGGAATGGAAGAAGAGGGAAGGGGTTACTGTATCAAAGGGGAGAAAACAGAGGTGGAAACCACCAACAAAAGCCCCCACACCCCCACCCTCCTCCACCAGTGGTGGAAGGGAGACAGCCCTGTCTCTAAGTTGTCTAGAGTTCTGATGCTTCAGACAGCTTAGCAGGAAGTTCACAGCAAGCTTCTTCTAGCTTTTAATTTGGTGGTCCATGAGCTAGCATCTGTTTCCTTTGGTTGCTTTTTCACTCCACAGCAAACCCACATGTCTCTTCCACAGCTGTCAACAGCTTCTCATAAAGCTTCTCGTATGACTCGTAAGGCGGAATGTCGATCCGGTTAAAGCTAGAGGGGAAGCAACAATAAAAGAGTTACTGGGGGGAGGGAAAAGAAAATATTCCAGATCAGCTACACAGAGAGAGAATTTGTACAAGTCAGAGAAAGCCTCAGCCACTTCAGTGGCCAAAGCAGAGAAGATAAGAGCCGAGTGTATTTCTGCTGCGGACGAGCACAGCTCAATAGGGCAGTGTTCGGGAGGAGGCAGGTGGCAGATGCAGGAGACCTGCAGACAAAGCAAGGCATCAGACAGGCCTAGCCCCTGCTCTGCCTGCAGACAAGCTGTGCTGCTGCCCAAGTGATTTCCTGGCTCTGATAGAGTGAGACTTCCGACCCAGAGCTCAGTTCTGTGCCTGCACTGGGCTGCTGTTTACATCTGAAAACCATTCCCTGTTGTATGAGGACTCGCTGCTGAGAGTCCTTCCTCAGTGAACGCTTTCGCTGAGTACGGAGACAGAAACTTACAAGCCTCTCACTATCCAGAGTAATTCACTCTGGGGTAAGTGAACACCAGAGAGAGCACAGAAGACAAATCAAGCTAGGAGGAGAGAAGTTGATTGTTTTGCTGGCTGCACAGCACAGATTTTTCCAAGCTAGCAGAGCACACATCTCTGCGTAGCACATGGTTAATCCATACCCGGGAGAGAGGACTCCTTTAAGCCCAGACAAAGGGGAAGCAAGCACTGACATGCAGAACATTCCCAGCTTACCAAGTGTGGGCTTTGGGAAGGTTGTCTGTGTTTGCATCTATTAAATGGATGGTAAACAGTCTGGGTCCTGCAGCGCCTGTAGAACCTTAGACAGACATTCTAGTTAATGCACTTCAACAAAACATCATTCACACACAGCAATTCTGCTGCTCAGAAAAAGGCAAGAGGGAGGAGATCAGAGTTCCAGCTGCAAACACAAATGTGTCACAGGCTAAATCAGTAGCTGATGAAAGGGTGGCAGAAGTGCTAGGGCTGTCCATGACAATTCATTCCCAAAGCACTACTTTGGAAAGCTGCTAAATTTTGTATTAGCAAAGCTGCACCTTCAGAAATGAAAAGGTTTAAGGGCAAGGAGGCTTTCTTTGTAAAACAGAACTATGGGTTTTCATTTTCAATGTCAGTTTACTGCCAGCCAACAGATGGAATGTGAGCAAGAGAATCACAACAGTCTAGGACACACTGCCACTCTTTCTGCTAACAAAAATTGCAGCTTTCAGGAGCTCGGTTGAAAGTCCAGTCTCTCACTGCCAACCGCTGAAGGGAATACAATTCTCCTGTGAAAAAGTTGTCTGGTCAGCTCTGTAATCGTGTGTGTGCTTGCATGCAGTCACTATCAGCCCCCAGAGTTGTGGGAGACTGATAAGCTACTACTGACAGCAGTCAAAGCACTACACCACGACAGACTCCCCAGCCTCTCCCACTATCAGCCAGGGCTGAAGTGGTCACCACCAGCAGAGCTGCTGACAAACGTAAAACTGCTCTTGGGATCTGAAGCCTGCAAGTGCTTGAGTTATCCAGCAACAGGCTGGCACTTTACAAGGGGCCAGTAAACACCCACACCATTTTTATCTTTCTCCCACCCAGGATTAACTTGGCCTCCACATCAGTCACCTTGTAAAGCCTTGAAACCTTGAAGTGGGACACGCGTCGAACCCGTCACAAACTGCAGCAGCCTTGCCCTTCTTTCTTCATCAAACGTTTCCACTGCTTGCCAGAACCACTTCACAATATTGCTATCTGCCATGCAGTGCTTTAGACGTGTGTTTGACTTCCAGTCGTTCAGGTCTATCTTATCCAGGCCTCCTATGATTAGCTGTTAAGGGATTAGGAAATGCTTTAGCACCGGGAGGCAGCTGAGGTTTGCAGCTCGGGAAACACACATCCACCTAGCATTCTGTACGTGCTGCAGCCACCTTTTCCCTGCAAGGTAATGCTCCAACCCAGGCAGTAAATCTCCCCAGTTTGACTGCAATAAAAGTGAGGCCAAGTAGTACCCTCACCAGAACTTGAGTTTTCAGAAGGAACTAGTCAGAAGCCCATTCGAGCCCTGCTTTGGTAAGTCTCTGCTACCTGACATGCACAGCATGTCTTTATCAGGGTCCAGCACAGACTTGGAAGACAAGCCAGCTACTGCCCAACAAAACATCACTGTCCTCACACAGGTTTGCTCTCAAGGTGCCAATACCAACTACAACAAAGCCCTGCTCTCTTTCTAGATTCACAGAATGGTTTGGCTTGGAAGAGATCATCTTGTTCCAACCCCCTTCCAAGGGCAAGGTCACCTCCCACTGGACAGGCTGCTCGAGGGCCTGTCCAATCTGACTTTGAAGGCCTCCAGCCAAAGGGCATCCACAACCTCCCTGGACAACCTGTTCACAGTCTCAAGATGCACCAGGAGAGGTTTAGGCTGGATGTTAGGAAGAAGTTCTTCATAGAAAGAGAGATTGGCCATTGGAATGTGCTGCCCAGGGAGGTGGTGGAGTCACCATCCCTGGAGGTGTTTAGGAGGAGACTTGATGGGGAGCTTGGTGCCATGGTTTAGTCGATTAGATGGTGTTGGGTGATAGGATGCACTTGAAGATCTCAAAGGTCTCTTCCAACCTGGTCTGTTCTGTTCTATTTTAGTGTCTCCCCACCCTCACTGTAAAGAACTTCTTCCTAATCTCCAGTCTAAATCTACCCTCTTCTAGCTTCAATCCATTGCCCTTCGTCCCATCACTACAAGCCCTTCTAAAATGTCCTTCCCCCAAGAGAGACTTTTACATCCTACTTGGGTTGTTCCACAACAAACTAGAGAAACTTCTCATCTGTTTCCTGATGTCCTTTGTGAGAGGCTCTGACACAGACCTGACACATTCCTTCAATCTCTTTCCCAGATGACTCTGGGTTGCAAAACACTGTAAAAGGAAGCCACCACTGACCACGAATCTCACCACCGCCCTCAGTGACAACAAATCAAGGGCAGAGAGAAAAGCTTCATCCCTAAAAATAGGTGTCACAGTCTAAGCTTCCAACAGTTTCTCAGATTGAAGATCACATTTCTGAGAGCCACCATTTGGCAGCTGCCTGTTTTGTGCCACCAAGGCAGCACCCACTTCCAGTCATGGCCGTTCCTAGGGCAGTTGTGTCTGCTCTGACGCAGACGGCACCGAAGCACTGAATGGATTTTTTCATCTGCCTTTTCAGGCAGCTAGCAAATGGAATGCAGTAACTTGATGGGATTAATCAGCATGCACGAAGGGCTAGCACAAAGCTAGTGCTTCCAGCATCACACATGATGTTCCACAGGTTGCCTTCTTTTATTTAGAAGAAACAAAAGGCTAAAACAAGAGGGGGAAATTGCTCTAAGAGGAATCATTTGAAGAGGCAGCTTTCTCCACCTCAGGACTGAATGAGAAGGCAGGCAAAGTTCTCTTCTCTGTGCACTACACTTCTATTTCAGTCCCTGTAAACCATCCTCTGTGTGCATATAGAAACAGCCATCTATGAAAACAAGCTCTGAGGTAGACAACACGTTAGGTCTTGCCAACAATTCCTCAGCCCTGCAGCACTCCTCCCTCCCTGCTCGGACCACCTGCTTTGAGCATTAGTTCTTGGTTAGGCAATGTGGTGTATTTGCCTTTCTCTGGTTAAACAGCCCTCTTCAATCATCTTAACCCAAAGAATGTCTAGATCAACCAAAAAAGGGTTTGGTTAAACAAATCCACAGCTTTCTGGGACGTAGACTGGAACAAGATGTGTGAGGTTTGGTTTGGTTTTGAGAAGATCAGCGCTGGATCACGGATCAAACACAGGACAAAACAATAACTCCACGTGGATAAAACACGTACCTCAAGTTCCTTCTGGTCAAAAGGCTTAAGGAGATGTTGAGGAATGAGTTCATTAAAGCCTTTCTGCAGAGCCAGGAACTGTGCCTCTATTCCTCTCATAAACCGCCAGTTTACGTACAACCTGGGGGGAAAAAACAGCGCCAGGGATGATGAGCTGACAGGGGTGGGCTTCTACAGCCCAGCTGGAAAATGCTCACTCCTACAGAGGAGCTTGCTTTAAAACACACATTCTGTATTATCAAAGCAGTGCTTAGCAGCTCCTTTTCTCATCAACAATTAAACATTGCACCATCACCAGAAGAACCAAAGTACAATTCACAGCTTTGTCCTCCCGGCTCTTACAATAGTGCATTGTGTGAAAACACTCCTGGCATGCCCAGCTCCAGTATTTCCTCCCCAAATACTTATTCCATTAGTCTCACCATTAAAAAGCAAATAAAACTCATCTGTTTACTACCTCCTCTCCCCTGCCTTTGCAGGAAATCATTTTAATTCTGCAATACCTGACGTATTCTTTCTTGTTCTCCTCTGTCACTGGAATATTCCTGCCGTTCGGTTTGAGCTCGTGCTGCAGAATCCTCCCAAAAGCATTGTGCTCCACACAGAATGTATGGTCCAGAACTGGGGTGATATCGTTCTCTCTGGCAATGGAAAGACAGAGGGCAAATCCAGCACTGTTGATTTTTGGGTGGCTCTCAGCTGTGAGGTTGGCAGTTTGAGCACTTAGTAAGCTCTCAGTAACCACTCAGCTGCCTTCCGCTAGAGGAATATTACCACAGTCCCCAACTCCACATGCACTTAGCTACACAGAAAGAGCCTGGCCAGATGTGGATCATCCATCTAGTTCTACAGGTTCTCAGGATAATGGCTAAAACTCTCTGTACACAGCAATATCTGATGTGGATGTGCAGCAATTATCTGATCTACTGTCACGGGTGGCAGTGAAGGTGGAAGGGATTCACATGCAGTGAACTTCAACACCACCAGTGAACTGCAACACAAAACACCACGTGGGAGAAATGGAGGCAATGCAGAGCTGGAGAGTTCCAAAGTTGCACTGGATGTTGGGTTTTTGTTCTAAGCTGTAAGCATGCAGAAGCCCAAATTATTTCCATTTAAATCCAAGTTGGTTTTCTTTGGAACAAGGCTGCATGTCCCCTCAGAACTGTCCTGGCTTTGGATTTTGACAGGGAGATATTCTACCATACCCATGCAAGGTTTCATGAGCTAATTAAAACCTACTTTGCTGCAAGATGAGTCTGCAATGAGACCTTTTCCTCAATGATTTGCATCTTTTTGACACAAACCCAGTAGTTTAACAGCTTGCACAGATCTCCACCACTGCAAGGTTTTTGAAGACATTTTCTGTAAAGCTTCCTCTCACCACTGCCAACAAGCTCTACCCCACCTTCTCTACAGTGAGAACATTGGTACTTACAAGATCCAGACTAAACTTTTGTGTAATTCTGGGTCAACAGATTCCAGATCAGAGAGCTGAATGGGCTTCCCCAGAAGCTGTTTGTAAAAGGGAACTGTGAAGCCCCCATTGATATAGTGTCCATGGAACACAGCCAAACCCATTATCCGACCAACAAAATGGAAATAAGACAAATGGTCCTGCAGGGAGAGAGGATTCAAAGTCAGGCAGTGGGAAGACACTGACATCTTGTGGTTCTGTCTGCACCATCAGTGTGTCTGCAGTGCAAATCCACAACCCTCTGGGCACGAGGAGCCACCATTTGTCCTCATAACCCAGACCAGAAGCTTTTAAGGATTAAAAGCCTCAAACAAGTCTCTGTGCATTACCTGACTAATAAACTGGACACAAGGCCTCTAGGCCTCTCAAAGGGCAAAGTTTAGAAACAGAAAATCCCCACAAACACCCCAGAATCCAAGAAGGTAAAACAGCTTCAAACAAATGAGTTGATCATCTGTTTAATCATCCAAATCTCTTTTGCTCCTGAGCAATCAGGCCATGCACGTGACTCCTTCATGGCTTTCATGTTGCTTATAAGCTGACTTGAAAACTGAGGCTGGTTGGGATTCCTCCAGTCTCCCTCCCCCCCATCTCACAGAGCAAATGTCAGGCAATGCCATGTCAGGAAACATTCCCCTGTACTAAGACAGAACTGCTGCTCCTCCAGGGTCTGCATCGACACAAATCCTCCTGTAAGGAGGAAAAAAGGCAAGCACAGCAGCTCACTGAGCAAGGGCAAGCAAAGGCACAGCAGCCCTACAGCCAGGGGGTGACACTGCTTGGAACACTGTCCACACAGCCACCTGCATCCACCCTGAAGATGGATCTCACCTATGTGTATCTGCTCAGAATCACCCTGCATCCCAATCAGTACTGAGGAGCCTCAAAGAAATCAGATGGTGCTTGAAGGTTATCTCCTCTGTCATGTTTTTAATTTCCTCACAAACCCCCCTCTGCTTCACAGTAAAAGACTCATCATAACCTCCTTCTGCTTTACCCTTCAGCTTACACACTTGCCATGGAAGAGCAGCTGCAACAAAAGACTGCAGGGCACATCTATTAAAGTAGGTAAGCCCCTCAGAAGTTAATACTCACAGGATTGATAGAAGAGTCTGGATTGATTTGCAGCATGTAAATATTATCTGTGGAGTACTGGAAGAGCCCATAATAGGGATTCAACATTTCATGGCACAGCAAGTACAACCATTCTCTGCCCAAAGAGAACAAAAACAAACATAAAAACCAATCATATTTCGGTGCAACTTCCACTGAAGTTTCAGGCAAGACAAGCCCTGTGAAGCAGCACTTATGAAGTGCTCATTGGAAAATCAGATCACCTCGTATCAGCCTCCAGTTCAGACCAAAAGGCATGCTTAAAATAAACATCCACACAGTGTCTTACACCACTCACAGACAGATTTGGCTTAGTTTGGAAGGACTTAAGGGATTCACATCCCAATGCCATCAACAAACTAAGCCTGAACAAGATCCACTTCCAAATTAATCTGGAGCACTGTGTCCAGTTCTGGAGCCCCTAGGACAGGGAGGATCTGGAGGTGGTGACAGGCTGGACTCGATCTTTGAGGTCTCTTCCAACCTTAGTGATACTGTGCTGGAACATCTCCAGAGAAGGGCCAGGAGGATGAGCAGAGGGCTGGAGCTGCTCTGCTATGAGGACAGATTGAGGGAGTTGGAGCTGTTCAGCCTGGAGAAGAGAAGGCTCTGAGGAGACCTTATTGTGGCCTTCCAGTTTCTCAAGGGGGCTACAAGAAAGCTGGGGAGGGACTTTTGAGGGTGTCAGGGAGTGATAGGACTGGGGGGAATGGAAAAAAACCTAGAAATGGGGAGATTCAGATTGGATGTGAGGAAGAAATTCTTCCTCATGAGGGTGGTGAGAGACTGGCACAGGTTGCCCAGGGAGGTGGTGGAAGCCTCATGCCTGGAGGTTTCTGCAGCCAGGCTGGATGTGGCTGTGAGCAACCTGCTGTAGTGTGAGGTGTCCCTGCCCATGGCAGGGAACTAGATGATCCTCCCAACCCTGGCAATTCCAGGATTCTATGGCTTTGTAGGGAGTTCAGGTTTTTGGAGACTCAGGGCCCTGCTCCTCTGCAATCTGTGCAGCATAAAGAGATAGTTTTTAGAAGTCTGTGGTTTAACATCAGCTCAATCCCTGGAGCAAAGCTGGTTTTCCTACAAGTGCTGGGTGACTAAAGAATCTCTGTGCCTTCAGAGATTAGGTGGTGTTAGGTAAATTCTCTTACCAGGACCTGAATGGAACTGAAGCTATTTCTGACCTCCCAACTCACCACTGACAAATAGCTCTTTATTATTAAATTTGGACTCATCCCAAGCCCAAAATATTCTGAGAGAACAATCAACCTCAGTGCTCAGAAGTGGAGTCTTCCTGATCTGAAAGAGCCCGTTGAAGCAAATGGGCAATTACAAAAGCCATCAGGGCAACAGGATGTCAACAGTAGGGACACTCAGGGTTGCCTCGGGTAAGGCAGCTCAGAATGTTCCAGCTTCTTTCCTTTGTCCAGTGATGGGTTGCTGAAAGACACCCAAGTGGGTGATGCAGCCTTTGTGGATTTGAGAGGTTTCTCAGCGAATTTACACAAAGCATCTGAGCCACTGCAAACACTGAGCACGATGCTACAGTCGGCTCCAGAACTTCAGGTCCAGTGCCACCCACAGGGCATCATTAAGACAGAGGCAAGTCTTCTCTAAAATTTTAGGCTTTAGTGAGGATTAATTCGTCTCCACTCCTGCTCCAGCAGATAAAAGGACTCTCCCGAAGGTGTCTGAGATGCAGCAAGGAGGAACACCTATTGTCTTGCAAGCCACTCGCTGGGAAGCAGACAGATATATTTAGCAAAATGCTCCCTGCCAGCTGGATTTTACTTCACAGCCTATATCCCTCTTGAAAGATCTCTTTGACCTGATCACACTTTCACTTATGCAACTGGAGCCTGTTGCTGGGATCAGCACTTTCTCCAATATCAGCAGCCTACTCTGAACAAGTCTTTTACACTCACTGGGTAACACTGATAGGAACAGAGTACATATGCAGAGGAAGGGAAACAAACACCTCAGTCAGGTGTTAATTCCAAATGCTCCTAAACACAAGTTGTACTCTCTCCTATGAGGAAAGGCTGGGAGCCCTGGGGCTGTTTAGTCTTGAGAAGAGAAGGCTGAGAGGGGATCTGATCAACATCTAGAAATCCCTGAGGGGTGCATGTCACGATGAAGGTGCCAGGCGCTCTTCAGCGGTGCCCAGTGATAGCACAAGAACAACAGTGCCAGCTAGAACACAAGGAGACATTTCTTTACAGTGAGGCTGATGGAGCCCTGGAGCAGGCTGCCCAGAGAGGCTGTGGAGTCTCCTCTGGAGACTTTCCAAACCCACCCAGATGCGTTCCTGTGTGGCCCTGCTCTAAGCGATCCTGCGCGGCCCTGCCGTAAGCGATCCTGCTTGGGCAGGGGGAGTTCGACTCAATGATCTCTGGAGGTCCCTTCCAACCCCTAACATTGTGTGAGCCTCTCATTCTGTGATTTAACATGAGAGAAGGCTGTGGGGCAGCTGTAAATCACATGCTTCCACTTTCCAATCTACCACGACATGAAGAGTAAAGCTACAACTGCTACCCATAAACCAGATCACAGCTTACACAGACCATTGACTGTGAATCTGAAAGGCAATGGGATCAGCCCCAGGTCACTGTAAGGATGGTGTCACAGTTCAACAGTGTCAGACAAACCTTACCTTGCTACTCCTCCATAATCCAGGCCTTCCTCCCCTCGAAATTTCACCATGAGCCTCTTTTTCAAGTCCTTTGGTCTCATCTTCATGATCTGGCGGTAGGATTCCTATGAGGGGGTGGATTTTGTACCATTAGCTACTTTATTCCCTTCCTACAGCTGTCTACTCAGGTGCATTTAAGTAACCCAGATTATCACTCAGCTGCAGAAAACATTGCTCTGTTGAAAGGCTGCTGTGAAGCAAACTGCAGTGACAAGCCTGCAGCGCTGGGTGGCATTCACTGCCTCTCTCGGAAGCAGCGACAAAGCCCCGAGTAAACAAAGCTGATGGGAGCAGTAAAAGCCAACCAAGTACCTCAAATATTTCCTCTCTGGATACTTCAATGCGACAGTGGCCAGCCTGTGGCTGCTGAAGAGAGAGCTCATGTCTAAGAACTTTCAACTTTTGTACCAAGTCTCTTTCATATCTCTGTGCAGGCAGCTCCTCACCATCCTCTAGTGATCCCTCGTTTGGAGCTGGCAGAGGCTGCTGGCTGGGCTCTTTCAGCTGGCATTGATGGCTTTGAAAACAAACAAACAAAAGCAAGATATTTATTCTAGAGGCACAGGCAGTTGGGACTATTCAGTCTGGAGAAGAGAAGGCTCCAAGGAGACCTAATTGTGGCCTTCCAGGATCTGAAGTGGGCTATAAGAAAGCTGGGGAGGGACTTTTGAGGGTGTCAGGGAGTGATAGGACTGGGGGAATGGAAAAAAAAAATAGAACTGGGGAGATTCAGATTGGATGTTAGGAAGAAGTTCTTCCCCATGAGGGTGGTGAGAGACTGGCATAGGTTGCCCAGGGAGGTGGTGGAAGCCTCATCCCTGGAGGTGTTGAAGGCCAGGCTGGATGTAGCTCTAAGCAACCTGCTCTAGTGTGAGGGGTCCTTTCCCATGGCAGGAGGGATGGAACTGGATGATCCTTGAGGTCCCTTCCAACCCTAACATTCTATGATTCCATTTAAAAACAATGATAAAAGGACTGACTGAGCTTCTCTAAGAGGAACCTGAAAACACATTCAGGTGAGTAACTTCTCCAGCATCATTTCCCAGTGCTCAGGGATATAACAAGAGGACACAGTCTCAAGCTGCACCAGGGGAAGTTTAGGCTGGAGGTGAGAAGAAAGTTCTTCACTGAGAGAGTTGTTAGCCATTGTAATGTGCTGCCCAGGGAGGTGGTGGAGTCACCATCCCTGGAGGTGTTCAAGAGGGGATTGGACATGACACTTGGTGCCATAGTTTAGTCATGAGGTCTGTGGTGACAGGGTGGACTTAAGTATCTTTGAGGTCTCTTCCAACCTTGGTGATTCTGTGACAAGGAGTACAGCTATTTACAACAAATAATGTCAGTATTTTCCAGCTCAGTTTTTATGTGCATTGGGGCAGGCTGGGGAGCACCACCACTGAAAGCTGACTGAGCAGTGATGAAAAAGTTTGTGGGGTAATTCTTTCCATGTGAAGACAACTTTAAAGAGTGCAACCCAAAGAGAGGTGTCTAAAGGAGCAACAGCTTTATAAATGGAATTAGCTAACAACTGCTATGAACTTTACTCCAGCTTCATGCAATATATGGCTGGAGATTCTTGGCACAGTACAAGACTGCATGGGTAGCTGTTAAAAAGCCCCAGATGTACGTGTGCCAAATAGCTGCAGCGTCACACATTCAACCATCCTTATCCATCAGGCCTTTATTTGGGTTGTGGAGCAAGTATGTTTTAGATAGAGAGATTCTCCAGCTGGCTCCAAGCACACACAACTCAGATCAAGGAAAAAGTTTGATCTTGGGAACAAGCAGCACTGCCAGGCTGCTTCCAGGGTCACTTCTGTAGCAGTTCAGCTGCCTTTGCACGATGCAGAGCTTGAGCTTATTAAAATCCTGCTAAACCCAAACTGGCTGTGCACAGCACCAGGCCACCAGACTCCAGCTGGCTTTGTGCTCCTTTTATCCGGAGCTCAAGGGAGCATGAAGCAAGTTCAGGTCTAGTGTAGCTAGCAGAGAGCTAGAAATGCTAATCCAGGTAGGCCTGGGCTGACTGCTGTGGGGCTGCCTGGCAGACCCTCCGCCCCACACCCCAGCATTCCCAGAACTGCCTATTTGCTCCGGCACAGCTCAGGGCAGTTTTATCAAACCAGCTTAGATTAGTGTTGTGCTGAAATAAGCAAGACCTCCCTTAAACTTGAGGCCTGCAAAGCATAGTCTAAACATTTTGGAAGGGTGTCTGCAAAAAGCTTTGTTAAAACTAGCACTGAGAATCAATGCTGAGACCTTGACTGGGGCACTGGTTCCATCTGTTCCCCAATACTGTGATCATGCAGCTCTTCAGCCCCTCGTGACTCCCAGACTGGAGTTAACACTGGACAAAAATAAGAGGTTTAAGGCTCCAAAGTTGACATGACTTATTTATCTGGCAAGGTTCTTACTTCATGATGTGATGTAGTCGTGGATCTGTGAATTGTGTGGTTCTGTTGTTGTGGTCTACAAAATAGATTCTTCCCGACACTGTACTTCTGACCTCCCAGCCTGGAGGCAAAGGTCCCAGCTCATCACAATTCACACTGTTAAGGTCTCTAAGGAGCAAAGCAAACAAAATGTTAAAGCACTTTGGAAGTGAAGATGAAACCAATTTACATTCAGGAGAGGGGAAGAATGAATTTGGTGCTGATTGATTCTGGGCTATGAAAGCCTCGGGACGGACAGAAGAGTTATTTTAAAGCTGTCGCCTTAGAATCCTCAATCTAAGCACTGCAACTCCCTGTGCTTGCATGGGAGACAGGAAGGTAAATCAGCAAAACACCTTCTGTCTTTGAAAGGCTTTGAAAGCAATAAACCCATGGAGCTTAACAAGAACTTTAGGATCATTGATCATTTAAGTGATGACAGGGCTTCTGAGAGCTGGAAAAGGAGGATGAGACATTTCTTTCCTATCACAGACAACTTCCCCCTAACCCTAATGTGATCCATGTGCAGAAAACCAAACAATTAACCAAAGGCCTCTGCACAAAGCATTGTCTCCAAGCAATCAATAAGAGGCTAAGGCAGACAAATGCTAAGATCTCACACAGACACACACAGAGAAAGTGTAAAATCATGTCTTTAATTAGACAAGGTTAGAAGCCTGCCTGTTTGACTGATAAATCACTGAGAGGAAGGCTTTACTAACACATTCACTCCTTTCATCCTAGATATTATTTGATATATATATATATATATATTCTATGATAGTTCAGGTGTCATTCTAAGTGCTGCTAAAGGTAGACACTCATTTTCAGGCAGTGTGAGAATTCACTCTGGAGAATGCATTTACACCTAGAAACCTCAAAACACTTCAGGTCCCAGCCACCTACTAGAGGAAAACACTACAAGCTGCAAGAAAAGGAAGGAGGGAAACCTGCAAATTCTTTTTAGACTGAAAAGCTATTGTTAAGTATTCTCTAGGCAGCTGGTGTGGATTTACCCAGCATCCAGGGTTGAAGACATCACTCTGCCAAAATCTAACCACCAGTACAAAGGAGTAGACTGAGAGGCTTTAGAAAGGTAGAAGCACTTTGTACACCAAAGGCTTCATTAGTGTCACCCTGAGTACAAGCCAGCAGGGGATACACAGGAAGACAGACAGACAGACGAGCCTTTGTTAGGCTCCTTAAAGGAGATTATGGTTGTAACCATTTGTTTCAATCAGCTGTGCATCTGAAAGTACCAAGCAGATCTGATTACAGCAAGTTCCAACCTACATCTGTGCTGAACACCGAGGTTAGGGTTAGCTGGTGGCACGAAAGCCATCTTCAGCTGCCATTAAGAGGGACCTGTGACTCACAAGATACTGCTGTGTCCACTCACACTGCTGGTCCTGAACACCCATCTCTTAAAGATTTTTTTGTTTGAGAGAAGAAACAATATCAGTTCTTAGGCAGATCAGCATCACTTGAAGAAGAGTCAAGGCTTTGGGCAGAGAAGCCTGACAGGAGTGACACGAAGAATGAGCACTGTCATTTCGTCTTCCAACGATAGCAGCTAATCTAACATCAGTTATTTTCCCCCTCTCAGCTTTATTTTTCATATCCTTCCAGATCCTGTGCTTTTATCAACACTTCTGCCTACACTACATTATATCCCTTTTCTAATATCCTGTGTCACATTCATGTATTATCCAGCAGCTGATGGAGCTACAAACTTTATGCTTCCCTCTTGAATCTGGCGTGCAGGTGGTCCAGCCAAGCGGGCCAGAGATCCTCCAGGAAGAGAGCCAGACCACAAAGACCTGGATTAACTGCAGGTTAAGGTTTAAAGAGGCTTTGCTAAATTAATCATGTGGAGGATTCAAGTTTTCTAGCTGCAAGTCATTGGTCTGAAGCATGAAAAAAAAACCACCCCAACACCACTTCAAGTTTAATGACAACTAATCTCTGCTGCAGTTATAGATACACTGGTCTAAAGCATAAAAAGAACAACCCCCAAAGCCACCTCCAGTTTAAAGACAACTAATCTCTGCTCCACTTATACCTGAGTGAGCATGATTAGAGCCAAAGTTAGAAACACAGTACTCAAGAAATGAGGGCTTTAAGAAAGTAACCACTTTTATTCCCCCCACCCCCTTCAGTCTGCAGTCCAAACAGTTTTAAATGTTATAACTAATGAAATATATTTAAGAGTCAGAAGCTTCACCAAAAGCCAAAGTTAAATTGACATCTTTAGGAACAAATCTTCAACTGGGGAATTCCTGAAGGATCAGATTTTTATTCTCCCCCCCCTCTCCCCCCATGATTCACAAGCAGCTAATTCATTCTTTCCCACAGAGCCATCCTTACCTTCTGGTGAAAAGGTAACTAGAAAGATTCAAGTTACTCCTCTGCTTGGAGCTCTCCCTTTAAATTCAGACAGGTAATTTCCTATCTTTTTTTGACTCTGAAAAGATTCTGCTTACTGCCACAGAGACACAACCCCATCCCACCCCCTCCTCCCCCCCTCAAAGAAAATCTGCCTACAGCACTATACATACCTTGGTATCCTAGGGTCATGCCATGTGCTAACTCCAGTCTGTGTGTGCAAAAAATAAACCTGGCCCTGTACCGTTGTCCTTTGCTCTGTGGAAAGGGAAGAAAGATTATCCTTCATTAAAAAGATGGAGGGGAAAAAAATAAGAGAAAAAAAATGAGCCCCCAGAATGATTCAGGTTGCTCAAGCCATTAGCAAATTAGCTTGCTGTCACAGCTAGGAGGAAGCATTTAAGCCTTCTCCCTGATTTCTTGCAGCATGGACTCTTTTGACCTTTACTCCACTCTGCTGAGACCCCACCTGGAGCACTGTGTCCAGTTCTGGAGCCCCTAGGACAGGAAGGATCTGGAGGTGCTGGAAGGTGTCCAGAGAAGGGGCATGAGGATGAGCAGAGGGCTGAAGCACCTCTGCTATGAGGACAGACTGAAGGAGTTGGGGCTGTTCAGTCTGGAGAAGAGAAGGCTCTGAGGAGATCTTATTGTGGCCTTCCAGTATCTGAAGGGGGCCTACAAGAAAGCTGGGGAGGGACTTTTGAGGGTGTCAGGAAGTGATAGGACTGGGGGGGATGGAAAAAAACCACACCTAGATTCAGATTGGATGTCAGGAAGAAGTTCTTCCCCAGGAGGGTACTGATACACTGGCACAGGTTGCCCAGGGTGAGGTGGAAGCGTCATCTCTGGAGGTTTTTAAGGCCAGGCCAGATCTGGCCGTGAGCAACCTGCTGTAGTGTGAGGAGTCCCTGCCCCTGGCAGTGGGGTTGGAACTGGCTGAGCCTTGAGGTCCCTTCCAACCCTGACAGCTCTATGGTTCTCTGACCTTAGATACTGCCTTCAGAAGTTTATTTTGCCTACACACTGCAAGAGCTCTTTTTGAAACTCCCAAATCTGCAGCATGGTTTACTCTGCACTTTTATTTTTAGCTTTTTTGAGGCAACCCCAAGCCCCCAGGCTGCATTTCTTCCCTCCCAGATTTGCTGGGTTCTTTTTCTCCCCCCCCCAACCCCCTTCTGAGTTTTAAATTCTCCCTAATCTTACCCTCCCTAATCTTCTGTACTACCAGCTTCTTTGTTGCTTTCCTATTTTTCCTGAGATCTTTTCTCACATGTGGGCTCAAACCTACACAACATGCCAAGGGGGAAGGAAAAAATAGCAGTACTGCTCCAGTTTGAAGAGCTCTTTACATTCCCTCTCCCTAGATACACAGCCAAGATTAGCAGTGGATTTTCTTCAGCAGCATCATGCCACAACCTCATGTTTAATTTACCAGCAACCCCTCAGTGTATCCTGGCATAGCCAACTGCTAATTAGCCCAACTCCCATCTGCACTGCTCAGTTCCCTTTCCAAAAGGCAGCCCATTAAATGCACGTGGATGCTGCCTGTTCTGACAGGTAAACCACATCTAGGTGGTACAAGAGGGAACATTTTTTTTTCCTCTGAAGTCTCTTCAAAATAACTTCCAATTGCACAGGGTCTGTGTGGCAGTTTTAGGCTGTGCCTAGAAATATTTTCCACAGAGTAGAAAACTGGCAGAATGTAAATAAATTATCATTGGATGCAAAGGAAAAGGAATGACAAGGCTAGAATAGAATAGAATAGACCAGACCAGGTTGGAAAAGACCTCAGAGATCATGGAGTCCAACCTATCACCCAGCACCATCTAATCAGCTAAACCATGGCAGCAAGCACTCCATCCAGCCTCCTCTTATAATCCCATTGGTCTGATATCTAACAAAAAGTTAGTTGTATGAACTAATTCTTACTCTTTTCAGCTTCTTTGCTCTAGCAGATGCTTGCTGGGGCCTCTGCTAGCTTACTGACCTTGGATGTGTTTCTTTGTTGTGGCTAATTACTAACAAGCTACACTCTGCATTCCTCCTCTGTCTTTTCCCTTGTATATAGGGTGGAGGAAGCTGTTGGTAACCCCCTGGGTTTTGTCCAGGGGGTGGTTCTTTTGGTTATCCATTGGAAATACATGAAAATATTGCATATTTTGTACATATTCATTGTGTTCTGTATTTCTAGATTTTAGTGTGCTTGTAAATATAGAATCAGAGAATTGTCAGGGTTGGAAGGGACCTCAAGGCTCAGCCAGTTCCAACCCCCCTGCCATGGACAGGGACACCTCACACTACAGCAGGTTGCTCACAGCCACATCCAGCCTGGCTGCAAACACCTCCAGGGATGAGGCTTCTACCTGTTTCAGTGTCTCACTACCCTCATGGGGAAGAGCTTCTTCCTAACATCCAATCTGAATCTACCCATTTATATTTTCTTCCATTTCCCCCCCAGTCCTATCATTACCTGACACCCTAAAAAGTCCCTCCCCAGCCCACTTCAGATACTGGAAGGCCACAATTAGGTCTCCTCGGAGTTTTCTCTTCTCCAGACTGAACAGCCCCAGCTCCCTCAGTCTGTCCTCACAGCAGAGCAGCTCCAGCCCTCTGCTCATACTCCTGGCCCTTCTCTGGACACCTTCCAGCACCTCCAGATCTTTCCTGTACTGGGGACTCCAGAACGGGACACAGTGCTCCAGGTGGGGTCTCAGCAGAGCAGAGCAGAGGGGGAGAATCACCTCCCTCACCCTGCTGGCTCTGCTTCTCTTTCTGCAGCCCAGGATGTGATTTGCTTTCTGGGCTGCAAGTGCTCACTGCTGGCTCCTGTTGAGCTTCTCATCCAGAAGGGTTTTAGTTAAACAATTCACATGGAACAATGCCTTAGAATGGCTTCTTTTGCTTTCAGCTGAGCTGGTCTGGCAATCTTATTTTGGAGGGCAGTTTCAACCCACCACATTCTGGGAGAACTCTTACCATAGCCTTCTGGTAGGTCAGGCGACTGGTGGCCATGGGGCCTGTTCTGAGGCGTCTGGACGTGGCCTCTGACTTCAGGAGTCCGCAGCCTCTGTGCCTGCAGCCTCTGATCTTGACTTGGAGACTCCACAAAGCGACAGTTCCCTCCCCCAGCAGCCCCTGTAGTGTCTGTGTACGGTGCTGGTTCTTCCATGAAGTAGCTCAGCGGCCTTCCTGGTCCGGAATCTTCATAAACCGTTCTGAGAATGGGGAAACTTCAAGAGTTTCCATCACAGGAGAAGTGAATGCAGAAATAACTCTTTCCTCCCTCTAGCCATTCCTTCAGGCAGTGCAACTTTTACCCCAAGACATGTCCCTTTTTCCTTCATGTTTTTACATTCCAAATTTCTCATGGTAGCAGAATCACAGAATCAATAAGGTTGGAAAAGACCTCAGAGATCAGCAAGTCCAACCTGGCACCCAACACCTCATGGCTACTAAACCATGGCACAGAAGAGAACAGAAGAGAACAGAAGAGAACAGAAGAGAACAGAAGAGAACAGAAGAGAACAGAAGAGAACAGAAGAGAACAGAAGAGAACAGAAGAGAACAGAAGAGAACAGAAGAGAACAGAAGAGAACAGAAGAGAACAGAAGAGAACAGAAGAGAACAGAAGAGAACAGAAGAGAACAGAAGAGAACAGAAGAGAACAGAAGAGAACAGAAGAGGTCAAATACCCTCTTGAACACTTCCCAGTGGTACCAAACCAGATCACATCCTACCTAGTTTAGCTTATTTTCTTCAAGGAAGCATCCAGCTATGACCTCACTACCTGATACATACTCCCAGACAATGCATTAGTCATGCTGATATTAAATATTTCTAAGTGTTAGTTACATCCCCCCCTCCCCACACACAGAGAAACCATTTTTGCTAAGTAAGTGTAAAGAAAGCAATCCTTACCCTTCATTCTCCAAAAGCCCTCTACAGTCTACTACAGAACCTCCTGTGCCTATTCTGTCCCTTGTCTGTAAACTGACTGAAATACAAACAACACAACAAACAAGTTAGTGATGGAAAGAACAACTCTCCCCTGAGGAACACCATAAAAGCCAAACCACCCCCATATACACAGGGTAAAAGAGTCAGGAGAGCAGCATCCTACACATGGGAGCCCACCACTTATCAAATGTCTTTCTGTAACCTTAAAACATTACTGATTTGGGGGGATTTTTCCTACAGAGAGAGGAGAAACCAGAGGCTTCACCCCCTCAAAAATGAAGCTGAGTTCATTTCTGCAAATATCAAACACAGAATAAAAAAGGCAACCAAAAACCCTCCAAAAACCCCCAAACCAACACTCCACAACCCAACCAAATTACAGAATGGTGGAGGTTGGAAGAGACCTCTGGAGACATCTAGTCCAACCCTCCCTGCTTAAAGCAGAGTCACCCAGAGCGGGTTGCCCAGGATCACATCCAGGTGGGTTTGGAATCTCTCCAGAGACGGAGACCGTGTCTCTGGGCAGAGGTTGTGGGCACATGTCAGGTTCTACAGCTGTGTTCCATGAGGCTGTGTTCCATGAAGCTGGAAGAGAAACAGCTCACCGCTAGATGTCATCATTACAGCGAGAATCTGGGGGCTGCCAGCGCTGCTTGCATCCGTGAAAGGCTTGTGCCGGGCAAGCGGCAGGCAGCAAAGGGTGGCAAAATGGGGTAAGTTAGGTGTAAACCTAGCACGGCCCTGGTGAAATCTGGAAACGACTCAAAGGTATTAAAAGCACAATCTGCACAATTCCGTTGGCCAACTCCAGATCTTCTTTTCCACAGAAGGATCTCTGCCTGTCACCCTCGGCCCAAGTGCAGCAGTTGCACAGCAGAGCTGCATCAGAAGCCTTGCCAGAGGCATTCCCTTGCTGAAATGCTGTTTCCTCGCTATCAGCTGAGAGAAACCCAAACTCCTACACACAGCGGGACAATGAAGAACGTTCAGGTCGTGTAATTGAATCCCATTAAAACCAGAAGAAACAGGGCAGACAAGGCAGGGGAGCAACAAGGACTACAGGTTTCTTCTGTCATGCAGCATTTGTTGTTTCCCCCCCAGAAGAGAAAAGTTGCAGCTGAGAGCATTCTTACCCACGATTTGGCCTCGTACAGCATCGGTATCGGTGGGGTTTAGTTTGCATAGATCCAAACGCTGGTCTGTAAAAGGAGAACAAGGAGAAAAGATCAACAAACCACTGGGGTGGGGTGGGTGGGGGGGAATTCTATTCACTACTCAGACAACACCACAAGGCACCAAAGGCTCTTGACGGCCCCAGGTGGGATTTGCTCTTACAGCCAGTATCTTTTAGCCTGCTGATGGCATTGGAGAGGAGTCGGACACACCCCAGGAAGCCAGCTCCCTGTTTCTTGTGGATCTTTTTATGGTTCCAGACACTGATGGTTATGGAATCTGTCTTCCCAACGTAGCTAGAAAAAAAAAAAACACACCACCAGAAGAATAATTTTAGAAGGGGGTGGAAAAAAAATGGAAGGGGAAAAAAAAAATCATTAAAAAAAAATCCATTAAAATCTCTTTTTACTCCACAGAATTAATGCTTTATTTGGCACAAATTCTGATACATTTTACTGCATTGGTCACGCTGCTTTATTGTAAACACAGCAGAGCTTAAGCCTGAAATGGTGTTATTAATGAATTACTGCACTGTGAGTTCACCCAGCATGGGGAAATTGATATTGCTGCCACATGAATTTCACTCCCGACAGCCTCGTTAAAAGCTATTAACAACAAGCTGATTAATGGAACAAAACTTTACCGTTTAGGTTCCTAACAGTCTGAAGAAAAAAAAAGAACAAACCAAACAACAAGAAGTCACTAAGCCAAGGACAAGCTCTTGCAAAAGCTGGGCTGCGCTGCTCCAGCAGGGCTTTGCTCTAAGCACGGTCAGGGGACTGGAGCACATGCCTTATGAGGAGAGGCTGAGGGACCTTGGGGCTTTTTAGTCTGGCAAAGAGAAGACTGAGAGGAGATTTCATAAATGTTTATAAATATCTGAGGGCTGGGGGGGCAGGAGGGAGGGGACACCACCAGGATGAAGCACTGCCCTGTGAGGAAGGGCTGAGAGCCCTGGGGGTGGTTAGTCTGGAGAAGAGAAGGCTGATTGGGGATTTAATAAGTGTTTATAACTATCTGAGGGCTGGGGATCAAGAGGGAGGGGACAGACTCTGTGCTCAGCTGCACCCTGGCATAGGACAAGGGGCAATGGATGTAAATTCCAGCACAAGAGGTTCCACCTCAACATGAGGAGGAACTTCTTCACTGTGAGGGTCACAGAGCACTGGAGCAGGCTGCCCAGAGAGGTTGTGGAGTCTCCTGCTCTGGAGTCTTTCTAGATCCATCTGGATGCATTCCTGTGTGACCTGTGCTGGATTCTATGGCCCTGCTCTGGCAGGGGGGTTAGACTCAATGATCTCCAGAGCTCCCTTCCAACCCCTAGCACCCTGTGAGCCTGTAAGCAGCTGTGCTGTGTGGCTGACACTCAGATATTCCCAAATTCCAGCACCTCCCATCAAAGTACCACAGGCTCCTTTATTAACAGGTCATTTCTTCTTGCAAAAAACCCCCAACACCCCAACCCAGTCCTCCTCAGCAAATGGGACTCTCCCTGCTCACACAGAATGAAGCTGCAGTGCCAACCCTTGCACTCCATTTACAAGATAAATCCCTGGAGTGGGTTTTTTTTCCCCACTTATGACCTTAAGGAACAACTCACAGATCGTAATGCTGGTTCCATTTGGGGTCCAATGTGTTCTTCACAGTGTCAGTGGAATGGCACTGACCTGACCCATCAACAACTATTTTTGCAAAGGGGTCAGGAAGTCCTGTGGAAGGCAAAAAGTGCTGTTAAAGACAGGGCTTCTTGTTCTCCTTCTTCCAAGAGAATGCTAGCGTGAGCTTCTGCTTCCTCCACCCTCCCCCAAGAAAGGAAAATGAGCCTGAATTTATAAATAAAATTATCCATGATCCTAAACCCATTACCCTGAATTGATAAACAAAATTATCCATTATCCTAAAACTGTTTTACTTAGGCCAAAAGTAGAGAGCTCAGCTCCCCGTTAGGTAACATACTTCTGTGGTGCAGATCAATAGCTGCCAGAAACTGTGAGAGGTCTGAGCAAACAAAAGGTTAAACATGCTCAATGCAAGAGTGGAAACACAGGTATGGTGATAAGTAAGCATTTTCATTCTGCCTTGAACGTTGAGACTGCAACCCTGAGGTGCTTTACTCATACCCTTGGCACACTTCACAAACGGAGTTGCCTTTGAGATGGATTCTCTTGGTACCCCACACAGACTTGTAAGCAGCAACCTGCTTGGGGGTTCGTTAGCCAGACTTTAAGCTAGAATTTGAGAGCCCTTGGCCTTTCCAACTCCAGAGTGTACACTATCTAAATACAACTCTGGTAAGGTGTACTCATGTAGTAAGGCAACGTTAGGGCCAGAATAGAGCCAAAGGACAAACGATGTACATAGCTGAGCCCTGACAGTAATGCACTATCACCTACAACTCAATCTGATCCATCCAGAGCAGAAAGTTATACAATTCGGGGTGTACTTACTGAAGAAATCTTTCTTTGCAAGGTTCTTGGCACATAATACTGCAAAACAAAAACAGCAGACAAAGACATCTTAAGACCAGAGGGGAAAAAAATCCTTGTCCAGCAATCAGAGGAGCTACAATACTACCTGATCATAATTCATAAAAGCCCCCCAAATATTAAATGTGAGCGTTGTTTTCTCTAGATAAAGATTTACATGAAGGGGGAAAAAAAATGCTTTTGCTGCTTTTGTTCCATTGTTACAAAACACAGAAGGGTTTAATGAATGCTCCTTTGTGTTATAACCTCCTCGTTCTCTATACTGCCGGCTTACACAAATGCTAAACCAGAGCTGTTGTGGTGGTGGTGTTGTTTCAGAACCCACCCACCTTAGAATAAAGACCAAACAGTCTCTGAACCAAGACAACTGGTCTGGGACTCCTGGAAGAGATTTCTACACCAAGTGCCATCAAGCACAGGGCACACAAAAGGCACCACAATACTTCACAAAACACAATATGGGAGGTGGCAGTTTGCAGCTACAGAAAAGGTTTTGTGGTAGGCAGGACAGGATCTCACTCTGGAATAAAAATATATACTGGGGGTGGTGGGGGAAATCTGCATCAAGATGTTTCCCTTGGAAAGGGCCACAAATGAGACATTTCCCCCTCTGCCATTCTACTAAATAGCACAGCAGGTTAAGCAAAAACGAGATCAGGAAACCCGCATCAATCCCCACGTCTGCAGGTCTGTCAGCGGCTCCAAGCCCCAGTTTGCTTTTCAGTAAGGACTGCTCAGTGCAAGCTCAGCAATCCACGCTGCTCAGTATCCATTAAACTCTTACAGCAGGTCAGGGAAAATAATTTACAGAGCTCAAAATGAAAATATTAGAGCTCTAACTTATCGAAAACTAGGCTCCAAGAGAGGGAGGCAGCTATAAAGGAGCTAACTGGTTTTGAGGTAGTCTGTTTCCCTCCCAGTTCTTATCTGTCAGAAAGAGAATGAATGTTCAGAAAGATACTCAAATGGACATTTTCCCTGGCACAGACCATTTCTCCTTCTCATCTCTATCTCACCTTCCTCCTGACTTACACTCAATCTCACTTTAACTCTATATTGAGGAAAGTGAAGGCATGGTCACACAAATAGGGGAGCAAATATTTATTTATGGCACTTGTACCAGAGTCAGCTCCAAAGCAACAGTTTCCCACCTAACACAGCTAGCAGAAGAAAGACTGCCTCACCTCCTATGTCAAACAAACAGACCTCAGAACTCCACTCCTTTCCCCAGATGCTGGTGTAAGAAAGCACACAAATCCTCCACCTTAGCAGTAATTAAAGCAGCCACACCAGGAAACAACTATTGTTAGAACGGATTCAAAATTACTTCTTTCTTATGCTGAGCAACTGTAGCACCAGAGAAAGTTCCTCTGGGGGTTTTCTTTTAACAACTGACCAAAACCAAACCCAAACCAGAGTGAAATCTGCAGGACTGTGGCAGTTCAGTTTGAAACCAAACAGGATTACAGATTCACCATCCAGTGTTCTATGGATGCACGGCAGAGCAACCTTTAATTTCCTCTTCCTGTTGTGAGTGCTTCAGAGGGGGGGGAAAAAAAAACACCAACCAGAAAAAAACCCAGGGAATAAATCCAGGTAAAACCAGAACTTGTGTGTTCTAGTACTAGCCAAAAAGGAATGTTAAAGTTGCTGAGAGTGGTGGAGCTTTCAGTTGGTTTATTGTTATTGTAAAACCCAAATCACTCATTTTACTTCCCCACCCCTGATTTTAGGAACACCTTACTGAGCTGGGAAAAACCGTGGCATCTGTAGCTATCTGTATATATAGCCTGGCTGTATAATCACTACCTTTATTCTGTATTTCAGGTGTGCTTTCCAGAGCTAAATAGCAGCATAAGCTTCCAAAGCTGTTATTGAAGAATTACATTTTGTTCATTTAAGGCTGCTCCCTCTGCCACAGGCTCTCGCTCTGCAGCCCGTGAGGAGCACAGCTGCCAATTTTCCAGTTGCAAGCCTGTGAAACCCTCAATTTTAGGTTGCAGGGGAAAAAAAAAAAAAACCCACACCAAAAATCATTACTCTTTCTTGTAAGAAAAATATTGGCACAACAGCTAATAGCTGAAATAAACCTTTATGGAGCAATCTCCAGAAACAGGCTGCCCGAGATGGACCATTGGCTCCCTTCCACTGTTTGCATATTAAACCCACTAGAGCAAAAAAAAAAATGTCTTTTGAGTGCTTTATCACTTAAAAGCCATAAGATTTCTAAATTCCAGTAAAGAAACGGGTGACAAAGGTCAGCAACAGGAGACTGGGACGTGAAACCGTGCCAGCAGCGGAGCAGACAGCCCCTCCCTGCCCGGTAAAGCTGGGCACAGGCCAGATTTGCTTCTTAAACCCGTTGTCACCAATAGGACTTCAGCAAGACTGCCAGCAGGATCTGACTGCTGCTACTTCAAGCTCAAACCCTGGGAACTCGGGCAGCTTTAGCTATAAAGGCTTCAAAAGTTATTAATTTTTATCCCTGCATCAGAGGTGGTGCAGGAGAAGGGGAGGGATATTCATCTGCGAACCAGGCAGCCGAGCCCCGCTCCGCACACAGCCCAGCTTTGCCCACTTCCCATCCGCCCAAAGTGCCTTTTCTTCCTTCTAAACCAGAAAGGTCGTCAGCAGGAGCAATCTCCCTGCATTTGTTGCAACGTTACAAAAAGGAACTTAATTCTCCTGACTCGGGCATTTACATTCTGCCTTCTCAAAGCCAACCGACTTGTTTCGGCTTGACACAGTATTTGTTTATCCTCCTCCCTGGATTGCTGCACAGCGCCGAAGAACTATTTCTTTGTAACAGAACAGACCCCAAACAACACTGAAACAATGTCTTTACATCTAGATTAGAATATTTATAAAGGGATGGGAATGTTGTTTTAAGTACCTGGCATTACTGAGATAATTTCAAAGGCCAAATTAGCCAGCTGGGTGAAGTACTGGTGTGAAAGCCTCTTTGGCAGGAGGTGAAGGAAGGACGGGCCTCGTACAAAGTCAGTATTCACCCCGGGGATGTTCTTGAATGCAGATGTAACTTGAGCGAGTGGAGTGGTTCCTCTGCCAGCCCCCGGGGTTGTCCACCCTGCTTCCAAAGCAGAAGTGAATCATCTGCTGCGGTTCAGGAGGTGCCGCAGGAGCGGGCTGCAGACGGGTGTAGTAAGGAAAGCACACGGCGGCACCGAGGTCTGAACAGCCCAGCTGAGAATTGCATCAGAAAGCTGCTGCCTCGTCACCCAGACACCTATCTCTGCAGCAAGGCCAGCGTTTGCAGAAGGGAAGCAGAGAGACAGCCTGGGCGAGGAACCATTTCAAACATCCCCATGTAAACAGACCCATCCGACAAGACCAAAGCCTCCGTGGGCAGGTTCCTCCTCCTGAGCTGTCAGCACTCAAAGGATGGCTGCGAGGCTGCAAGAGTCCTCACACTGCTGCCTCTGCCTCGGCACTGGATTTATCCACACCCCACATGCCCCATCCCGTGGCACAGCGCTAAGATGCTACAACTGTTTTCAGCTGCAGGGTGTAAAACTGAGGTGGTTGTGTTTTGAGGTCTAGTGGGGAAAAATAAAAGGGGGGGGGGGGGGAAAGGTAAATGATTAAAATATTCCATAGATGCCAGCCTGTGCCAGTGCAAAACAGCTGGCAGCTCTGCACCTGGGACTGCATTTGTTCACACTTTGTGAGTTAAAGCTAAGCCTCCCTGCTCAAACAAAGGGCTCTGACGTGTGGCCAGGATCTGAGCTAACAACAGCCTTCGGTTAGTACCCAAGCTACTTCTGAAGACAAGGCAAACCAGCAGCATGCCCCCATCTTCCATGGGAAGGGGAGAAGGTTGTACTGCAGGGTGGTGGCAAGTACACCTTTCAGCCATCTTCAGCCTTCCCTTTGCTGCTGCAGGTTAATCATTTGTGCTTGTGCAAACAGGCAGCTGGATTCCAGGATGCATTCGTTTTGCTGTCTGACAGAAGATAAACACAGGCCAGCAGGCTGATGACGTAGAAAGGACTTTATTTCATATTGACTTCTCTGTAGACCATCTTTAATCATAGAGATATGCAGCATAATGGTTACAAGCATCAGAGGTTGGTTGAAGATATAAGGATGGAGCAAAGAGGAACAATGAGGCTTTGGAGGAGAGAGGAATAAAGATCTTGTACACAAAACTAAACTGAAGTTACTGCCTACCACTGAGAGATATAAAACCCCCACAAAGCAGGACAGATTTGATGCATCCAATAAGGGAAATATCTCTGCTAATAGAATAGAGCAGAATTAACCAGGTTGGAAAAGACCTTTGAGGTTATGGAGTCCAAACAACCAGCACCATCTAATCAACTAAACCATGGCACCAAGCACCCCATACAGTCTTTTCCTAAACACCTCCAGTGATGGTGACTCCACCACCCCCCTGGGCACCACATTCCAATGGCCAATCTCTCTTTCTGGGAAGAACTTCTTCCTAGCATCCAGCCTAAACCTCCCCTGGCACAGCTTGAGACTGTGTCCTCTTGTTCTGGTGCTGGCTGCACAGGAGCAGAGACCAACCCCCAGCTGGCTACAACCTCCCTTCAGGTAGTTGGAGACAGCAATAAGGTCTCCTCTGAGCCTCCTCTTCTCCAGGCTAAACAACCCCAGCTCCCTCAGCTTCTCCTCCCAGGGCTGTGCTCCAGACCCCTCCCCAGCTTCGTTGCCCTTCTCTGGGCATCTTTCAGCAACTCAACATCTTTCCTAAACTGAGGAGCCCAGAACTGGACACAGGACTCAAGGTGTGGTCTAACCAGTGCTGAGTACAGGGGCAGAATGACCTCCCTGCTCCCGCTGGCCTCCTGCTTCAGATTCTTGGTAGTGTAAATGGTTGGACTCCATGATCTTCAAGATCTCTCCCAGCCTAAATAATTCTGCCATTCAAGGCCTGCCCAGCCTTTGCCTTGTGGAGTTGGTGTTGGAGATAAGGTGGCTCCAGCAAGACTGTGCACCAGCAGGACAGCCCCCTGTGCAGGCTGGCATGCAGGCTGGTCTCCACAGCAAAAATTCTGCCCTTCTGAAAAATGGTTTTCAGAAAGCTGCTTGGCAAAAACAATGTGAAGTGTGAGGGGAAAAAAAAAACCCCACACAACCCCCCCAACAAACCACACTCCAAAGAAAGGCAAAAAGCAGACATCAGCTATTTAGCACATGCTGCTCTGATGCCCCAAAGCACTGTGGCCTGCAACTAAAATCCTTGCAGGGTCTGCTCTGCAAAATCAGCTCTCAGCCAAATGCTTTGGTGTACTTGGTGGGAAACGCTCTGAATCCCACAGGCCACCCATTCTGAGCTCTCTCTGAATGGCTCTGCTTACCCTTCCCATGCTCTGCACAGAACTTTACATGAGACCTCGCTGCAGACAAGCGGGCTGGGTTTTATTTCTACTACTAGGCAGCCCATGAAGATTTGCAGTGACCTGGGTTGGGTTTTTTTGAGTTATTCAGATTTGGTAGGGTACAAGAGAAAAGGTTTAATGGGAAAGTCATGATGGCTGAAGGCCCCAAATGTGTAAAACTGGAGTTTCTTTGCAGCTAGCCACATCACTGAACTGAACTGCACAGCTTTATTCACAAATTGGGAGTTTACATTGTCACCACAAAAGCCAAGGTTTCTATTCCAGGCCTTTTTCTGTTTGTTTTGTGAATACTTTTGGTCTTTGTCTGCTTGAGACTGAAATGCACAAATCCAAGGACTGTTTTAACATCTCCATAACCAAATCTGAATCACCGCACTGTCTAGCACTCAGGAAAAGAAACAAACCCAAAGTCTTCCCCTTCCAGTTGCCAAATTACCCAATTAGTTGTACAGAACTCACTTTATACAGATGGGTTCACTGAGTGTGGCCCTCACTAAAGATCTTGCTATCCCACACTTGCAACCCAACAGGTACACCAACCAAAAAAGCACCACCCCCCAAGACCCTCCAGACTTCAGGACCAGCACGCATCGTGCCCCGACATTGAAAGGCTCTGCCTGAACTCATGCTAAAAACAGACCTTGACTACCAGATTAAAGCAATGCTTCAGTAAGAAAACAAAACCAAAACAACAAACCAACTCAATTCTCAAAGAGTTCCTCAGATTTGATACATGAAGCCTTTTTGTGGCCCTTTTGTGTAGGCTGCAGCGAGAAATCAAAGCCTCTTTTCAAGGCATGCTTTCCTCGTGGGTTGGAACTTGGCTTGGTGCAGCCAGCTGCAAACACTAGACAACTTTGAAGAGATCTTCAAAAAACCACACACATGCAGAAAAAGCCATTTTTTATTAGCCCATTAACATGTCATTAAAACATCTGCTTGAGCCAGGAAGCAAAATTCCATCCTACCTAAGCAGAAAGCCGGCGCGAAGGAGGCTCCGTCCGCGCCGTGCAAACACCACCGAGTTGACAAAACAGAAATGCTTCATCTTCAGCATTCCTAAGAATTACTCAAACTAGGGGGGGAAAAAAAAAAAAAATCCTCCTGGGTGCTGACCAAGAGCAAGCCTTCACACACACAGCAAGGGGCTGGTTTAGCCCTCAGTAACACAAATCACTGGGAAAAACCCAGCACGGGTCTAGTGGAAGAGCAAGAGCCACTAACTTCCCCAGTTCGCTGAGCCTGGGTGCAATGCAAGGCCAGGCAAGCAAGCTTAAGACTGAAACTGACTGAGATGTAAGATTTGGAGGAGCACAAAGAGTTGTGGCATTAGCTGAAGAACTTTGCAAGGATCTAAAAACAGAGCTCAAGAGGAAGCTGAGTGAATGCTGAAGTACAGCACCAGAGCAAGGCACATAAGTCAGAGAGGTGGAAATAAGCATATCCAATTATCTCCCATACTAACTCCTCTTTCTCTCCTCCTGCTGCTCACCCATAACAAATGCCTGAGATAAAGGCCACCTCCCAGATTAAATCTTTCATTAAATCCTAGCTATTACATCAGTTTTCTTATGACTTTGCTATGTCTTCCTCTAATCCAGGCCAAGAACCTTCTCATGCTCTCTGCAGTCTGTTTCCTCGACAGACACAAACACCAAGCACTGCTTGAGGCCTGCAGCCATGCCCTCAGCCCAGCCACAGCTCCAAACTCAGGAGCTCTTAAGGGATTTATTTGTGCTGTGCACCACAGGGCAAATTCCAGCTACATGAAGTTTCTATTTCTCACTGAGATGGTGCTTACAGGGATATTTTTAAATGTTACTATTTTTTCCTTTCTTTCTTAGGACAAACCTTTAAGAAACTGCTGCTTCACCACCTCCAGGTAGCTTCTTTCTGGCGCTGCGCTGTAAGAATCATAGCATGTGGTGTGTTGTGGAAGGGACCTTAAAGACCATCTAGTTCTAACAACCCTGCCCAGGGCAGGGACACCTCCTGCTAGACCAGCTTGCTCAAGGCCTCAACCAGCCTGGCTTTGAACACTTCCAGGCTTGCAGCCTCCACAACTTCTCTGGGCAACCTGTTCCTGCGCCTCACCATCCTCCATGGGGAAGAATTTCTTCCTCATGTCTCATCTAGATCAACCTTCTTCCATTACCCTTTATTCTGTCACTACATATCTTTATAAAGAGTCCTTCTCCAGCCATCCTTTAGGCCCTCTGCAAATACTGGAAGGCTGCTAGAATGTTTCCCTGGAGCCCTCTCTTGTCCAGGCTTAACAGCTCCAATAGAGCTGTGAAATACAGCTGGAGATGCCGGGGCAAGAGTGAGAGAGCACAACTGGTGCTGCCTTCTCTGTCATCACCAAGATACCCCTTGAAGCACCAGCCTTCCTCACATCTTTTCTTTGCAGAAGGTCTCCCAACAGGGCCAAAGCAAGGCCACTTGACAGCCATTCTCAAAAAGGACCCTATCAATGACAGAGTTTTACCAGAGCAAGTGTGAACAGAACACAGAAGTCAATCCCCACCGCATTGGTTTTGAAGCTGAGGCCTCCAGCCCCACCACCACACCAGCCACAAAGAGCCACAACCAAGCACAGCAATCACTTCTTCAGAGAGATCTCCCAAACTCAGTCAAGTTTTGCCTTTGCCAAAGTGCCCATAAATGCCATTCCAGCTCTCTGGAAACAGAGCACAGGCTCAGGCTTCAGCCATAGCATCAGCTGCTGGGGACTCTGGTGAGGAACAGAAACAGCTGGAAAGAACTCAACGGTTCTGTTAAAACCACAGAGAATAATATCCCGTTCTCAGGGCAGACACAAGCTTTGAGCTGACAGCAAACCAAAACCATTTCAATGACAGAATCCTTACTGGGAATGCAGAAGGGGATTTTACAGTTCCTCCCCACCTCATGGTGCAAGTTGTGGTTGGTGGGATCAGCACAGTTGGGGATTTCTCCCCTTCCAGCTCTTGCATCGAATAACTCCGTTTCAAGCAAGTAGTGGCTATCAAGACAGGCTCACCTGCAGGGCTTGCACACACTTGATGTGTTGGAGGGTAGGAGAGCTCTGCAGAGGGACCTTGCCAGGCTGGACAGATGGGCAGAGTCCAGTGGCACGAGATTGAACACATCTAAGTGCCAGGTGCTGCACACTGGCCACAACAACCCCAGGCAGTGCTGCAGGCTGGGGTCAGGGTGGCTGGAGAGCAGCCAGGCAGAGAGACCTGGGGGTGCTGGTTGATAGTAGGCCAATGGCATCCTGGCCAGCAGGAGCAGGGAAGTCATTCTGCCCTGTCCTCAGCATTGGTTAGGCCACACCTTGAGTCCTGTGTCCAGTTCTGGGTCCCTCAGTTTAGGAAGGAGGTTGAGCTGCTGGAAGTTGTCCACTTGTGCTCACACTTGGAACAGACGCTGGCCTGCGCTGCGCAACAGCACTGCCACAAGGAAGTTTAGAACATGCCATGGAACTATGTGGCTTAATGTTCTGAAGAATCCCATTAAACCTAAGGATTAAATTCCTGCTGAAGTCTCAATACTTCACTTTCCTAGTTACCCAAGCACTGAAAAAAGCATCTGGAAAAAAATTCCTAAAGCATGAAAAACATGTTCCTCCACCCACATGCACTCATAGCTCAGATTCCAAAGTGAATTTTACTAAGATTGCCAAATATATTTTGCACTTTTAACACTTGGGAGGGTTGGGTTTTATATATATATCTCTCTCTACAAATGTCACCCCCTCAACAGGACCTGACACTGCTCACCGTGGGTCCCGTGCAGAGATGAGGACCAAACTCAAGCCCAGCCCTGCTCCCATGCTCCTCATGAACAAAAGAGCCTTTCTAGAAACACTCTTCAGATGTATAGAGTTGTTTCTCTGCAAAATGCTAGGTGAACAACAGGGAATCAAATACAGATCATAATCAACCAGAGGAAGAAAAAGAATCTGAACACCCTAGATCTTACAAGGCAGGAATTCGGCATTAAACAGCTGAGAGCCCTGTAACAGAATCACAGAATGATTTGGGCTGGAAGGGACCTCCAAAGGGCATCTAGTCCAACCCCCCTGCAGTCAGCAGGGACATCCTCTATTATATCAGGTTGCCCACAGCCTTGACCAGCCTGACCTTGAATGCCTTCAGGGACAGGGCCTCAGTCACCTCCCGGGGCAACCTGTTCCAGGGCTCCTCCACTCTCATGGTGCAGAACTTGTTCCTAACATTCAATGCAAATTTCCTCTCATTTCAAACCATTGCCCTTCATCCTATCACTGCAGGCCTTTGGAAACAGTCCCTCTGCAGACTTCCTCTAGGCCCCCTTCAGGTACTGACAGGCTGCTATTAGGTCTCCCTGGAGCCCTCTCTTCTGCAGGCTGAACAACCTCAGCCTGTCCTCGAAGCAGAGGTGTTCCAGCCCCATGATCGTTTTTGCAGCCCTCCTCTGGAGTCACTCCATCAGGTCCATGCCCTTTCTGTGCTGAGGGCTCCAGAGCTGGATGCAGCACGCCAAGTGAGGTCCCCCCAGAGCAGAGGAGCAGAATCACCTCTCTCCATCTCTGGCCACACTGCTTTTGATGCAGCCCAGGCTGCAGTTTGCTTTCTGAGCTGCAAGTGCACGCCCTTGGCTTACACCCAGCTCCTCTCCCACCAGCACCCTCGAGTCCTTTTCTGCAGGGCTGCTCTCCATTTCCATCACCCCCTAGCCTGAACTGATATTGAGGATTGCCCCAAGCTAGGTGCAGGACCTAAAAGGAGAGCCTCTGCACAGCACAGGCTGCTGCTCCATCAGCATTTAATTTAGATGTGTTTAATTTAACATGCCTCTGATCTCCACTTCAAGTTCAATGTATAAAGCTTTAAACACCTTATTTTCATTACCAAAAGAAGATGCTGGTAAGGACTCATCTGTGTAGCTGATCATTTGCTTACTAATTCCACACATAAAAGGGTTCTCTAATAAATATGTTCACTACCAAGCACAAACATTTAGATGCCCCTTCTTCCTAGATATTCTCTATGGGGCTACCCACACCACTACTACAACTCTATGTTCTACAACCAGTTTGTGAGACTCAAATTACAAGAACATTTCTGTGTTAACAGCAGCTTCCCACCACCCCCTCCAACACCATCCAATTAATAGGCCTGGAAATTAACATCTTATGAAAGCTCTGAAGTCCAGGAGGAAAAGCTGCACAGCTGCTCTCTGCTGCTTTATAAAGGAGGGGCTACAAGAAAGCCAGGAAGGGACTTTTAACAAGGGCTTGTAGTGATAGGACCAGGGGGAATGGCTTTGGGCTGGAAGAAGGGAGATTTAGACAGGAGGTTAGCAAGAAATTAGTGAGGGTGGTGAGACACTGGAACAGGTTGCCCAGGGAAGTGTCTCATCCCTGGAGGTGTCAAGGCCCTGTTGGACAGGACCTTAAGCAACCAGGTCTAGTGGGTGGTGACCTTGCCTGTGGAATGGGGGTAGGAGTCTTTATAGTCCCTTCCCAAACCCAGAAGTAACACATTTGTGGATGCCCACCACACACCTAGAATGCCCAAGTGAAACACACAGTAGAAAGCCCAAGCAATCAGACCAACGGAAACAGATCCAACCTTGGGGCTCTGTCCATGGAGTAAAACATTTCTGAGGTGATATGAAGAGAACACAGCACCTTTTTTTACTTTCTAGCCCAGCATTATCTCCAGCCCTCTTCCTCTACACATTGCCTTGCCTCAGAGTCTTGACCTTCCACTGCAAAGTAAGTAAAAGCTGTGAAAGCAGAAACCTTGGGCAGGTTCAAGTAGCCAAGCATCATCTCAACAGAAACACTCAACTGCAGTCAGACAGGGAAAGGTCTCAACCTTCCAAGCTAAGATGAAGCAGATTTTGCAGTTCAAAACCTAAACCATGTGTGTTGTGTGGCCAAAGAGTGGCTGGTGTTTGCAGCCCTTCATGTCAATATTTCAATGAAGCAATTTGAATGCTAAACAGTTTAAGAGGAGGAAAAGCAAAAGGCAATTTGACACAAGACTCAGTGGCAATTGAAAGAGCTGAGATTTGCCTTTCCAAACCCAGTGTTTAGCTTCTTTCATATCTTACTGCAGTTAAATAAGGTACAAAAAATATATATATATATAAAATAATCAACTTTACAGGATCAAAATGTTCCAGTGGGGGTAGTTTAATAAAACAGCACAAATTGAATGTCTGCCTTTCATCAAGCACTAAGTAGGTTGCTTAAAAGTGAGGACATTTGTTATTTAAAAAATGAATGGCTTGCAGTCATGTGTAAGTTGTAAACTATGTAAACTATCAGTACATCCCATGAGGGCTTGAATGCATCACTAGAATCATAGAATCACAGAATTGTTAGAGTTGGAAGGGACCTCAAGGATCAGCCAGTTCCAACCCCCCTTCCAGGGGCAGGGACACCTCACACTACAGCAGGTTGCTCACAGCCACATCCAGCCTGGCTGCTGGGATGAGGCTTCCACCACCTCCCTGGGCAACCTGTGCCAGTGCTTCATCACCCTCATGCTGAAGAACTTCTTCCTAACATCCAATCTGAGTCTACCCATTTTATGTATTTTTTTCCCATTCCCCCCAGTCCTATTCCTCCCTGACACCCTCAAAAGTCCCTCCCCAGCTTTCTTGTAGCCCCCTTCAGATACTGGAAGGCCACAATTAGGTCACCTCAGAGCCTTCTCTTCTCCAGACTGAACAGCCCCAAATCCCTCAGTCTGTCCTCACAGCAGAGCAGCTCCAGCCCTCTGCTCATCCTCATGGCCCTTCTCTGGACACCTTCCAGAACCTCCAGATCCTTCCTGTCCTAGGGGCTCCAGAACTGGACACAGTACTCCAGGTGGGGTCTCAGCATAGTGGAGTAGAGGGAGAGAATCACTTCCCTTGACCTGCTGGCTCTGCTTCTCTTGCTGCAACCCAGGATGTGATTGGCTTTCTGGGCTGCAAGTGCTCACTGCTGGCTCACATTGAGCTTCTCATCCAGAAGGGTTTTAGTTAAACAATTCACATGGAACATTGCCTGAAAATGAAATATGCAGGTTTGGCCCTAGTCAAAGCAGGACTGCTCAGCTCAGTGTTAAACTGAAGCTGCACTGTGGAACAAGAAGCTGGCATGAGGACTGCTTAGGTGACCCAAAATGCTGCTGCTGTTAAAATCAACTGCCAGTGAAATGAAAACAAAGAAAAGAGTCATCATTAAAAACAGCAAAAAGAAGAAATATCAACTTTTGCCACAGTGATTTTTAGAAGCTGCAGTTCAATGTGTAAAACACTGCTGGTCACCATGGACACAATGCTCCTGACTCCACCTTTCTCCCTTCATTCTGAAACATTCAAGTGAAGAGTCTCCAACATGGAAATTCCACAGGGGAGAAACCAGAATTAAAAGGGAAAAGGAGGGGGGGGAAAAGAAAGAATTAAAAGGGAAAAGGAGGAGGGGGAAAAAGAAAGAATTAAAAGGGAAAAGGAGGAGGGGGAAAAAGAAAGAATTAAAAGGGAAAAGGAGGGGGGGAAAAAGAAAGAATTAAAAGGGAAAAGGAGGGGGGGAAAAAGAAAGAATTAAAAGGGAAAAGGAGGGGGGGAAAAAGAAAGAATTAAAAGGGAAAAGGAGGGGGGGAAAAAGAAAGAATTAAAAGGGAAAAGGAGGGGGGGAAAAAGAAAGAATTAAAAGGGAAAAGGAGGGGGGGAAAAAGAAAGAATTAAAAGGGAAAAGGAGGGGGGGGAAAAAGAAAGAATTAAAAGGGAAAAGGAGGGGGGGAAAAAGAAAGAATTAAAAGGGAAAAGGAGGGGGGGAAAAAGAAAGAATTAAAAGGGAAAAGGAGGGGGGGAAAAGAAAGAATTAAAAGGGAAAAGGAGGGGGGGAAAAGAAAGAATTAAAAGGGAAAAGGAGGGAAAAGATAATTGAATTAAAAGAAACTGAGCCTATAGAATGAGAGACATAAAAAGAGCAAAGCTCAGGACACAAGAGCACCCTGGGCTTAAGCTCTTTTAGTAAGACTCAGGCACGTTGTGCATTTCTTTAATCATTGGACAGACTTCAAGCAGTTGCTAGAGACCTGCTGCAGAGAATAACACTTTACCAAGCACCTCTCTCAGCATTACTAACAATTTCAGTAGCTGTGACCACAACAAATTCCAACAGGTACTGGATGACTTTTCAAGAGGCACAGTCAACATCCCAATTTTTTTTGCAGCTAAATGGAAAGCATTCTCTCTGTCAAGCAAGGCATCAGCACCAGAGCAGCAGATGGAGGGAGGCTCTCCTCCCCCTCTACTCTGCCATGCTGAGACCTCACCTGGAATACTGCACCCAGTTTTGGGCTCCCCAGTTCAAGAAGGACAGAGATCACAGTATCACCAAGGTTGGAAGAGACCTCAAAGATCAAGTCCAACCTGTCAACGCAGACCTCATGACTAGACCATGGCACCAAGTGCCACATCCAATCCCCTCTTGAACACCTCCAGGGATGGTGACTCCACCACCTCCCTGGGCAGCCCATTCCAACAGCTAACAACTCTTTCAATGAAGAGCTTCCTCCTCACCTCCACCCTAAAATTCCCCTTGCACAGCTTGAGACTGTGTCCTCCTGCTCCAGATCTACTCAAGAGACTCCAACAGAGGGATACAAGGAAGATGAAGGGACTGAAGCAGTCTGAGGAGAGGCTGAGCGCCCTGGGGGTGGTTAGTCTGGAGAAGAGAAGACTGACAGGGGATTTAATCAATGTTCATAAATATCTGAGGGCTGAGGGTCAAAAGGGAGGGGACAGGCTCTGCTCACTTGCACCCTGTGACAGGACAAGGGGCAAATGATATAAACCACAGCACAGGAGGTTCCACCTCAGCATGAGGAGGAGCTTCTTCACTGTGAGGACTGCAGTGTACTGGAGCAGGCTGCCCAGAGAGGTTGTGGAGTGTCCTTCTCTGGAGTCTTCCCAGACCCATCTGGATACATTCCTGTGTGACCTGTGCTGGATGCTATGGCCCTGCTCTGGCAGGGGGGTTGGACTCAATCTCCAGAGCTCCCTTCCAACCCCTGACACCCTGTGATATCACTGCTTTAAACCCACAAACCACAGCTTAACTACCGACTTCCAAACCTTCCCTCATTTCTAGCGCACGCCTTTGCTTTCCAGGCTCCCGTTTGAACCGGGGTGTGCCAAATGCTTTTTGGTGTGCTTGGATAGAAAAGCCTCAAGTCTTGTCACATAAAGCTTTTTCAAAGCCATGAGCCTCATCTGCCAAAGAAACTTTTGCATGCTGTTCCAGCTTCCTCCTGCCTGCTTCACAGATCTGCTGTTTGTTCTGCGGCGAGCACGACAACAAGCAGATGAGGTGGAGCGGTGATCCCTGAGCGAACCCAGGCCTGGCTTAAAAATCAGGGCAGTGAAAAAAAAAAAAATCAATCAATAGTCAGTGAGCAGTTATCAGTGTACAAAAGCCTAGGCAAGTCAATACTCAGTGAAGAGTTAACAGCATACAAAAGCTGAGAGCAATGAGTTCATTCTGTTCTAGGCTGCTTAGCCAAGGGACAGCCCCAAATTGAGCCAGCCAGGATTCATTCAGCAGTACTGCTTTCTTCCTGCAGCTCCCTGGGCTGCTGTTACTGACTTCAGAACAGCAAATGTACAGACCATCAGGATCTGGTGCTGCAACAAAGTGGCATGGACCCATAGCCCATAAGAAATGAATGGCTGGGAGAACTGGGGCTGGTTAGTCTGGAGTAGAGAAAACTGAGAGGGCAGCTTCATAATGCTTACAAATATGAAAAGGTGTCAAGAAGAGGAGATCAATCTCTTCTCAGTGGTGCCACAGGACAAGGGGCATCCTCTTAAGGTTCACAAGTGTCTGAAAGGTAGGTGTCAAGAAGAGGAGATCAATCTCTTCTCAGTGGTGCCATAGGACAAGGGGCAATGGACACAAAGTGGAACACAGGAATTTTCACCACATCTTTGCTGTGAGGGCACCAGACCACTGGAGCAGGTTGCCCAGATAGGTTGAGGAGTCTCCTTCTCCAGAGACTTCCAAAACTCATCTGGACATGTTCCTGTGTGGCCTGCCCTGGATGATCCTGCTTTGGCAGAGAGGTTAGACTCAGTCTCCAGAGGTCCCTTCCAACCCCTATCACGCTATGATTCCAAGTTTTGATTCCTAACTTGGATCGAATGGATTTTTACTGAGGTAAAAATGCTTTCAGTGTCTTGTAGGGAAGAGAGTAGGATTTGCCCAGCCTAGACTGAATTCAAACACTTTCTGCTGACTTCTCCTCTTGATAGCCACCTAGTTACCAGCTCTCATGCATGTCATGTTTAGTGAACAGGTTCAACCTCTATTCTTTTGCTGGGTTTCAGCTGCCAGAACAGACAATATAGATCACTGCAATGGGAAGGCTGTGTTTGCTTTCAAACACTCAGCAGAGCGAAGGTGCTGCTGCAAAATAATCCCCACCACAACAGAGTTGTTCACAACCCCACCTGGACACCTGGCTGGAGCTGATCTGCCTTAATAGGGAAGGGAGTAGTTTTATTTGTCACACAAGTGACACCCTGTGTTGAGAACAGAGCAGGGGTTCAAATAAAACATCATCCAGATTTTTTTCCTGGTTCACTGAGCCAGGCTGAGCTGCACTTGGTTGTTAGCATGGACACAGCCACTGTACAAGGGGTAATGAGTGGAAGATGAGGCATAGGAAGTTCCATGTGAACACGAGGAAGAATTTTTTCCACTGTGAGAGCTGAACAGGCTGCCCAGGGGGGTTGTGGAGCCTCCCTCACTGGAGATATTCAAGACCTGCCTGGATGCATTCCTGTGTGATCTGGTAGAGGTGAATCTGCTCTGGCAGGGGGGTTGGACTGGATGTTCTTTCAAGGTCCCTTCCAGCCCCTAACATTTTGTGACAAGTGGCACAGAGAACACCATCAGACCAGTGCTGTGCAGGCATGCTCACCACAAGCCTGTTAGAGCAACTCTGCTTACTTACTGACACTGGGCAGAGCACAGCCACACATCTATTTGTCTTCATTACCATTTCATAGTCAACTTACACCCAGGTGATTGAAAAAAAACACAAACCACACAGAAAAGTGGGAAAATGACACTTTGACTGTCTGCTGAGCTACAAGAAGAGAAGAATTACTCTCATAATTCCCAAGCCACAAGCTAAAATAAAAGTGCCAGGTTTAAATGCAGGAAGAGCAGAGCAAAGCTGTGGCATCACTTCTGATTTTGAATGAAGTACATCAGCTGGTTTAGAATGCTGGGTTTAATTCCAGGAAATTTTCAGCTCTGAAGAGCTTCAGGAGTTTGTTTTGTGCTTATTCAGTTTGTTATAATCCCTTTCAACAAGGGTCTGAGATGTTACAAGCTGCTCTGCACTTTCTTCCTGCAGTGGTTTTTATCTGTTCAGAGCTCAGCTTAGAGCCTCCTTGTTTACAAATGAAAAAGCAGGGGCAGCACCAAACACAGGACTGCATTTGTGAAGGGCACCGACGCTGAAAGGTGAGCAGGGATGCTGGACAGCTGCCAGGCCCTAAGCTCCTCTCGGCTTATTAGCCTGGGCCCCGTGCCAGCAGCGCTGAGCCGGCAGGGGATGCGTGGGGTGACAGTGGTGGCACCAGTTAATGGGGAAGGAGGGGGCACCTTTATGTGTGTCTGTGCAGGGATAAGGAAGCTGTGGCGGAGGGGAAGGAGAAGAGGGAAGAAACGAGGCTTGTTCCCAAAAAAGACTGCAATTACAGAGATATTAATAGCTTTTGGAAGCCAAACTTTTATCATTCATTCACCTACTTCTGTTCTTTCTATTCACTCCAGCACAGAATCACTCTGTCTTTCTATGGGGCGTCAGTCAAGCTGCTGCTGGAAAAACATCCCCATGCAACAAGTTTCCCTCGAAATTAGCATGAAAGCTTGTATGCAGAGACAAAAAATAATCTCATTTAACGACAGAACCACCACGGGTGGAAGAGACCTCTAAGATCACCAAGTCCAACCAGCCCTATTTGAAAGCTCCAATCAGGGAATGATGCCTAAGAGACTTTTTTCCACCCTTGCTCTACAGGAAGTCTTGCCTGCAAGCACACACATACACAGCCTCTGCAATCCACCTAATCACCTATTAGTCACACCAGTGGTAAATCCCTGAAAGCACTTTGGCTTGGGTCATGCAAAGGCTGGATGAACCGAGTTCCATCAGTTCTCATCTGATTTCCAAGCACTGAGCCGCACGTGACGGCCGTGGTGCCGGGGGGAATGTGGGTCAAAGCCTGCATCCCGCCGCTCTCGAGGGACGCGCCGCAGCCAGGAGCTCCGGGCTGTCTGTGGGCACACTCTGCACAGCCATTAATGGGATTAGTGCTGCTCCTCGCTGGTGCCTTCACACTACACCCAGCTGTAAGGGATCTTCAAGGACTCCAGCACGCAGAGAGCAGAATGCTCCCCATCGTGCAGCCGTGTTCCGTCTAGAGGGCTGAGGAGCAGGCTGCCGGCAGCAGCTGCCGCCGAAAGGCAACGCCTTGCTTCAGAAATAATTAATCACCCGTTGTGCCTGAGTACAAACATCCACACCTAACAGGCATGTGCTGCTCTCAGCTGAGCAGCAGTGAGATGGGCAATCAAAAATTGCTGCTGCTTTGGAGCTGGTGGTGCTGCTGCTCATTGCCTGGAGTGATGCTCATAGGATGTTGTTAGGAGTTGGATGGGATCTGGGCCGGGGCAATCCCAGGCATTGATACAGGCTGGGCAGTGACTGGCTTGAGAGCAGCCCTGAAGAAAACGATCTGGGGGTGCTGGTGGATGAGAAGCCATGAGCCAGCAGTGTACATTTGTAGCCCAGAAAGCCAATCATATCCTGGGCTGCAGCAAGAGAAGCAGAGCCAGCAGGTCGAGGGAGGCGATTATCCCCCTGTGCTCTGCTCTGGTGAGACCCCACCTGGAGTACGGTGTCCAGTTCTGGAGCCCCTGCAACAGGAAGGATCTGGAGGTGCTGGAAGGTGTCCAGAGAAGGGCCACGAGGATGAGCAGAGGGCTGGAGCTGCTCTACTATGAGGACAGACTGAGGGAGTTGGGGCTGTTCAGTCTGGACAAGAGAAGGCTCCAAGGAGACCTAATTGTGGGCTACAAGAAAGCTGGGGAGGGACTTTTGAGGCTGTCAGGAAGTTACAGGACTGGGGGGGATGGAAAAAATATAAAATGGGGAGATTGAGATTGGATGTTAGGAAGAAGTTCTTCCCCATGAGGGTGGTGAGAGCCTAGCACAGGTTGCCCAGGGAGGTGGTGGAAGCCTCATGCCTGGAAGTTTTTGCAGCCAGGCTGGATGTGGCTGTGAGCAACCTGCTGTAGTGCGAGGTGTCCCTGCCCATGACAGTGAGGTTGGAACTGGCTGATCCTTGAGGTCCCTCCCAACCCTAACAACTCTATGATTCTAAGATCATCAAGTCAACCCTGCTGCCAGAGCAGGACCATAGCTAGCACAGATCACACAGGATCCTCCCCAGGACCTGCTCTCACTGCATGGTTAAGCAACAAGCTCAGGGAGCTCCTGCTTCATCCAAACACCATCCCCAACTCGTATCAAAGTTCAGCAGATCCATGCTACATCAGTGTCATGATTCTTACACAAACAGAGCCATCCTCTTCACTTTGATGAAAATATCTAATTCTGGTGTGACCTAGAGGAGGCACAACAGGGAGAGCTGAATGGCACCAAAGAAGATGGCGTGAAAAGGCAGCTTTTATTCAGAATAGAGCTGTATCAGCCTATGTGTTACTCCCTTGTTCTAATTATATAGGACAGCATCTATTTAAACTGCCAAGTTAATGACTTCAAATTTGATCAATAGGCTCTGTTTATTCAGCCCAGTGCTACTGACAGTCACCAGGGATGAACAACAAAACAAACAGACTGGTCAGAGCCAATCTATGGTTGGGCAAGAGAAGCCACCCTGCCACGGCAAACACCCTTTGATTTCGGGGGAAAGTGGGGAGGGAGATCTGTTGCCTGTGGACACTGACACAGTCCATTTCCTTTGTGCCCACAAAACATTCAACCACATGATTCTGCTTACTACCAACTCACGAGCTGAGGGAGCTCAAGCAGAACTAACATCATGGATACAGAGTGACTCCAACCCTTATCTTGTACCATCTAGCCAGGTTAAAGCAAACGGAAAGATTTCAGATGAAGCATGGTAGGACACAACAACAGGAGGACATCACTAAGGCTGTGGATCACGAGCAGTCACTTCCCTCCCTGTCCCTACACCTGCTACAGAAGGAAGTTTCCTTTGGAGCAGCTTAAGGACAGGCTAGAACCATCTTGAAAGCAGGATGAAAAAAGTCCTTGACTGAATCTCCAGCCAAAAGATGCTGAGAATGTTTTAGTTCCAGGCCAGCTTCAGAGGCCAAAACAAGAACTGAGTTTAGAATGAAAGCAGCTAACATCCAGCATGCATGGAGCACTCTAGCAAAGATTCCCTCTTTTCTTTAATTAAAAAGGCAAGCTTTCATTGCAGAGACAGTTTCTCAGCAGTGGCTCAAAAGCAACATATGTGGAATTCCCACCCAGGGAATGAGGGTTTTTTAAAGAACAATTTGCAAGCTACTCAATAAAGGAAACTCCCTCCCTAATCTCAAGTGAATGCACAGTCACAAGGGCTGGGATCTTGATGAAAACGTTTCAGTGCATTATCCTCACCAGGATGTTTGGCTGCAATGCTCTCAGCATTATGCATTCATCACTCTGCCTGCAAACAGCAACTGTTTGCTATTTGTCTTGTACAAAATGTCAGTGTCCATTACATCAACACATGGCAGTCCCACCACTGCTCCCAGATGTCTCAAAGGTATTGTGTTATCATACTACATAAATATATTGGAATCTGAATGAACAGACACCATGCCCCTTCCTATATGACCTTAATATAGGTATTTCATGCTCAGACACAGGATTTATGCTAGTGGCACCACTTGGCTGGGACCTCCCCTGGAGTGCTGTGTCCAGGAAGGACCTGCACCTGAAGGAGTGGGTCCGGAGGAGAGCCATGGAAATGACCAGGGGGTTGGAACACCTCTGCTACGAGGACAGGCTGAGGAAACTGGGATTGTTCAGCCTGCAGAAGAGAAGGATCTGGGCAGACCTAATAGCAGCCTGCCAGTACCTGAAGGGAGCTACAAGAAGGCTGCAGAGGGACTGTTTGCAAAGGCCTGCAGAGACAGGACGAGGGACAGTGGTTTGAAATGAGAGAAGAGCAGATTTAAATTGGATGTTAGGAACAAGTTCTGCACCCCAAGGGTAGTGGAACACTGGAACAGACTGCCCAGGGAGGTAGTTGAGGCCTTATCCCTGGAGATGTTAATTCAGGCTCAAAAGGCTCTGAGCAACCTTTTCTAATTGAAGATGTCCCTGCTGACTGCAGAGGGGTTGGATTAGAAGACCTTTGGAAGTCCCCCCCAGCCCAAACCATTCTATGATTCTATACTGCAACAACAACCACCAAAAAGAAGGAAGTTCTCTTAAAGAGAAAGCTCTTTATCAAACTATTAACACAGCCCCACAGTCCAAAATTTACTACCTCAAGCCCTGCAGTGCATGAGGACAGCTGGCTCAGTCAAGGCAAAGAGGTTTGCTTTCCATTTTGAATTGACTACACAGGTTCAATACATTGCTTTTCACATGGATGGTTAGCAGTGCTGATATTCCAGAGAAAATGGAATGCTGTAGGAGGAAAACTCTCACCAGGGCTGGCTCTCACAGGATGTATTACTGGTTCTCACAGTATTTCAGGATAATGGAGGCCTAACAATGTCACTGAGCAGGGTTACAAAACACATCTCTTCACAGCTCATGACACAGAGGCTCCCACAAATGTCTATTTCTTCACTACTTTCTCAACACATGGAATGCACTTGAGCACAGGCTAACACTTGTGGGAACCATAAAGCAGCACTTTGTTTGTTTGGGTGTTGTTTTGAAGATGGTGATTCCTGTGCACCAAACAGCTGAGCTATTAAAAGCTGCCTTTGGTCTGCACTCGGATCAGGAGCACAACTCACGCTCCTGGTGATCTGATACTGTCCAAGCATGGGAAGACAAACTATCACAGTATCACCAAGGTTGAAAAAGACCTCAAAGATCATCAAGTCCAACCTGCCACCACAGACCTCATGACTAGACCATGGCACCAAGTACTACATCCAATCCCCTCTTGAACACCTCCAGGGATGGGGACTCCACCACCTCCCTGGGCAGCATATTCCAATGGTGAATGACTCTCTCCGTGAAGAACTTTCTCCTCACCTCCAGCCTAAACTTCCCCTGGCACAGCTTGAGACTGTGTCCTCTTGTTCTGGTGCTGGTTGCCTGGGAGAAGAGACCAACCCCTTCCTAGCTACAACCACCTTTCAGGTAGTTGCAGAGAGCAATGAGGTCACCCCTGAGCCTCCTTTTCTCCAGGCTAAGCAACCCCAGCTCCCTCAGCCTCTCCTCATAGGGCTGTGCTCAAGGCCTCTCCCCAGCCTTGTTGCCCTTCTCTGGACACCTTCAAGTGTCTCAAAGTCCTTCTTAAACTGGGGGGCCCAGAACTGGACACAGGACTCAAGGTGTGGCCTAACCAATGCAGAATACAGCAGCACAATGACTTCCCTGCTAGCCACTCTATTCCTAATGCAGGCCAGGATGCCATTGGCTTTCTTGGCCACCTGGGCACACTGCTGGCTCATGTTTAGGTGGCTGTCAATCAGCACCCCCAGGTCCCTCTCTGTTTGGTAGCTCTCCAGCCATTCTGCCCCCAGCCTGTAGCTCTGCATGGGGTTGTTGTGGCCAATGTGCAGCACCCAGCACCTGGATTTGTTGAATGCCATCCTGTTGGCCTCTGCCCATCTGCAGAGCCTTTCTACCCTCTAACTGACCAACATCTGCTCCCAACTTGGTGTCATCTGCAAATTTGCTGAAGACTGTCTCAATCCCCTCATCCAGATCATCAGTGAAGATATTAGAGAGGATGGGGCCCAGCACTGATCCCTGGCTGTGGCACCATTCACCACCACTCTCTGGGCTCGGCCCTCCAGCCAGGTCCTAACCCAGCACAGAGTGTTAAATGAGACAGAACCAAAAGAGCAAAATGCAACCATTTCCGTAAGAGAAAAAAAAGAAAACTTTGAACACCATTTCAGTCCTTCCTACAGTAAGCTGTGTGGCACCAATTTGAAGTGCTAGTGCTGTTCTTTTAATTAAAGCACACCAGCAGGAGGCTGATGCACTGGCTGGCGCTGCGAGCGACATGCTCGCAGGACACAGATGAATCTCTGTGTAAGGAATTAACACACAATTGCATCTGGGTTAAAAGGCAAAGCAAAACCCTCAAGTCAAAACAAACACACAGCTGAGTGTTCTTACAGGTGCTTGATAAAGTCATCTGGATGCTTTCCTCAGAGAATGCTGTTCAGTTCTGGGGGATTAAAAACACCCCCAACAATCCCCCAAACACAAACCCTGGTTGTGCCATTAAGGCAAAGCTTGATTTATCTGTAGGTGTGGGGGGGACTGAATGGATATATGTCCCTCCCCTTCCATTCTCAGAGCTCCTTTCACACACTCCCATGTTGCAGCTTCCACATCTCCTGTCCAGACAACTGGGGCCAGGACCAGGCACCACTCCTTGCCCCTAGCAGCAGCTCCGGTGGACCACAGGAGGAGAGATTTATTCTGCCAAGCTACTCATCTCCTTGAGTCTTGTAGGCCAGTGATGCTTAACATCACTGCCCCTAGCAAATTTGACTGAAACCAGATGAAGAGCCAAAAATCAGTTTGAGAATGACAAGTGCAATCTCTTTTTCAGCCTGGTAATTTTTCAGTCTGGAAAGAAGATTAAGCTTGTCCCATAAGTTTATCCATCAGCCTGATGGTCAGCTAAGGCAGCACTGCCTCCTGAAATCTGCAGACAGCTTCCCTGTGCCAGGTTTCACTGTTGATTGGGAAACCACCAAAAGCCTAGAAAACTGATGAGTATTAGCTTTCCAACCTAGATGAAATACCCACAAAAATATTTGCTGGATCCTTTTTCCTCTTGGTCTTGCAACATCTTAATTCCACCACCCTAGAAGAGGCTGGCAGCCACCCCTGGGACCTCCTGCCCCAGTCTGTGCTTGCTGCTATCATACAAAAAAAACCCCCAAAGGGAGAGCTTTACATCAGCATCTGGAAAGATGAGCCTCCTCAAAACTGGCAGCTGCTCTGCCAGATACAGCCTCCCCGGTGGAGAAACATCACAGAAACAAGCAGGACATTTTGTCTTTACTTGGGATACAGACTATCAAAGGGAAATCAGCTCATCCAACAGCTCCCAGGCTATTTACTCCTCACTCCTCCCATGACTATTTCAATCACGTTTACAATACCAGCAGCAGCATCTCCAACATCCCAGATTAATCTGTTTCCTTCTGGTGTTTCAAAGCCTGCTTTCTCTCTGCACACTTGTAGGATTTACATCCTAAGGCAATGATAAAAAAACACAACCTAAAAATCCCTGATACTACCTTCCAACTGGGCTTTAGTTTCTTCCCCCCCGCCCCCTCTCCTCCTCCTATCAAAAATAGTTCTCATCTCTGCTCCAGTTCAATTTGGAAGGAGTGCAGGCAGCCTTGATAAGCACCCTGCAAAGGAAATGCCTCGAATTGCAGACTACTTACAAGACATTTTCCCAAGCAACTTTTTATAAACCCCATTTGATGGCTGCTTGGCTAATTTCTGCTGAAGTTTATCAAAACATTGTTTTGTAGGCAAGTCAAGTTACTCCTGTGATTGGACAAGCAAATAAACCCACTCTGGTTGCAAGTCCATGAAAAGCCATTGGCTAACACTGAAGTATTACTTCTCCTGTTACCAGGCAGACCTTTAACTCTGAGGTGCTTAATTCATTCTAATCTGAAGGACACAACACAGAAAGACAGCCATGTACATGTTCCTTTTGTTATCAGAGTATCAGTCAGGGTTGGAAGGGACCACAAGGATCAGCTAGTTCCAACCCCCCTGCCATGGGCAGGGACACCCCACACTAGATCAGCCTGGCCAGAGCCTCATCCAGCCTGGGCTTAAACACCTCCTGGGACAGGGCCTCGACCACCTCCCATTCCAGGGCTTCACCACTCTCATGGGGAAGAACTTCCCCCTCACATCCAGCCTGAATCTCCCCTCCTCCAGCTTCATTCCATTCCCCCTAGTCCTATCACCACCTGATATCCTGAGCAGTCCCTCCCCAGCCTTCCTGTAGCCCCCTTCAGATACTGGAAGGCCACAATGAGGTCACCTCAGAGCCTTCTCTTCTCCAGACTGAACAGCCCCAATTCCTTCAGTCTGTCCTCATAGGAGAGGTGCTCCAGCCCTCTGCTCATCCTCCTGGCCCTTCTCTGGACACCTTCCAGCACCTCCAGATCCCTCTTGGAATAGGGGCTCCAGAACTGGACACAGTACTCCAGGTGGGGTCTCACCAGAGCTGAGACCAAGTCACCCAAGTCTTCTTCACCCAAGCCTTCTTCTAGACCAGCAGGTAAAAGCACTATTGCTAAGAGCTGGTGACAGCACAGTTATTGGGCCTGATTGCATTACCGTAGGCAGGTCAAGGCGGGGGTTGCATGCTGGTGTCAGCCTGGCCAGCTGCCTCTCATACCTGTGCTCATGTGTCATGCTGCAACAGACACAGCTAACTAGCATGCCTTGAAAAGTCAGGTTCAATTCCCTAAAAGCCTTGGGAAGAAAGCACAAAGATGCAGTGCTCCTGTGTGGCAGATCAGCTGTGCAGGGAGTGTGCTGTATTTTAGTTAATCATTGCACAATATGGCAAAGTCTGTTGGGCAAAGAGACATTTTCTTTCCTACAGCCTGGGCTTTACAGTTGGATTATTTTCCCCAGATCTCTGGGCTAAAGTGCAGGGGCAGAGATTTAAACCTGAGCATGGCTACAGCACACAACTTGGCTACTTCACACACCCACTGAGTCAAACAAAGTCACTGAAGCGTCAGCTCCCAGCTCAGAGCCCTTGTGTGGCTGCAGCACACTGACAGACCACATCATGCTCCAAACAGCTGTGCCACCCACTGGCACCTACTAGCTCCTTCCCTACCTTCACTTAGGCCTTTTAACCTCATCTCACCTCGTCTCAGCACTCATCTGTGCAAGGGGGACCTTGGCAGAAGTATTTTCACTGTGGTTACAGACATTTGCAGCAGTGGCCTAAGCACACCAGCAGATCACAGCATGGAAAAGGCTGCATGTAAGAAGCAGCTGGGAGATGAAAAATTAAGATGTGCAGAACCTCCATGCAAATTCCAAAAGCTCCAACACTTGAGGCATTTACAGGTTTTTTTCTGCTCTCTCTGGTCTATTTGTAGGCTATTCACAGGCACATGTTCAACATGACCATGCCCACTGTATTGGTCATGCACTTGCTGTGATGGTTACCTGCCTGCAGGTGTTGTTAAGAAAGAGATACAAGTGAGACTGCCTGGAATTTCTACATATGACACTGAAGTAATGATCATTTCAAGGGTCCAGGAACTTAACTGGGATTGTTTAGCCTGGGGAAGAGAAGGCTGAGGGGAGACCTACATCTACCTGAAAGGAGGATGGTCTCTTCTCCCTAGTCCTCAGGTGAAAGAATGAGAGGAAATGGCCTAAAACTGTGCCAGGGGAGGTTGAGTATTAGGAAAAGTGTCTTTCCTGCAAGAGTGGTCAGATACTGGAACAGGCTGCCCAGGGATGTGGTGTTCAGTTGATTAGATGGTGTTGGATGATAGGTTGGACATGATCTCAGAGGTCTCTTCCAACCTGGTTTATTCTATTCACCATCCCTGGAGGTGCTCAAGAAATAAGTGGACATGGCACTTTGAGACATAGTTTAATGGTTAGGTTGGTGGTTGACAGTCTCAAGCTGCACCAAGGGAAGTTTAGGCTGGAGGTGAGGAGAAAGTTCTTAACTGAGAGAGTTATTAGCCATTGGAATGTGCTGCCCAGGGAGGTGGTGGAGTCACCATCCCGGGAGGTGTTCAAGAGGGGATTGGACGTGGCACTTGGTGCCATGGTTTAGTCATGAAGTCTGTGGTGACAGGTTGGACTTGGTGATCTTTGAGGTTTCTTCCAACCTTGGAGATTCTGTGGTTGGATTTGATGAACTTATGAGATGTTTTCTACCCACAACAACTCTGATCAGACCTTGAGCTTACATTCACCAACTCAATTCCAGATCCAGTTGACCAAATCTGAAGGATTCTCTTCCAATTAATGCTGAGAAAAGCCTTTTTTCAACGACAAGGTATCTGCTAATTAGCCATACAACAACATAGCTGCTAATTAACCTTCCACTTGTACAAGGCACCACCTCTGCATTTCCATTCCGAGCTGAAGCTGAAGTTCCCACACGCTTATAAAAAGGGCTGCACATGTGCAACAACCCAAAGGCATCAGCTGCAAGGATAAAGCACCAGGCTTCCCTTGGAAGCATCTCAATCACTGCAAGTCTGAATCAAATTGAGATTCTTCACTTGCCTAAATTTGGCACTTGTGTCGTCAAAAAATATGTTAAAGCAGCAGCATGATCCAGACACTCAGATCATTTGCATATGCAGTCTGGGCTTATTTGGCCTTTTTTTCCTTCCTTCCCCCTCCCCTTTTCCCTTTTGCTGTTCAGGAAAATGGAGCCCATGCATTTCAAAAGATGTTTCCTTCTCAATGAACCTTTCAGGGCCGTACACCCTACTAGAAGATGTGAAAACGCTGACCGGAGAGATGCAGCTTTCTGCTCTAACATCTGCTTTGCTTTGGGGGATGCCACACAGACCACAGCTGGGGGGTGAGGGATAAGAGTCAGGACAGTGGAAAAGCAAGAGAGAATAGACTAGACTAGGGCACCAAGTATCACAGAATCACCAAGGTTGGAAGAGACCTCAAAGATCATAAAGTCCAACCTGTCACCACAGACCTCATGACTAAACCATGGCACCAAGTGCCACATCCAATCCCCTCTTGAACACCTCCAGGGATGGGGACTCCACCACCTCCCTGAGCAGCCCAGTCCAATTCTAGAACACAATGGCACATTAACATAGAGTCATAGAATTGTTAGGGCTGGAAGGGACCTCAAGGATCTAATTGTAGAAAGCAATGAGGTCTCCCCTGAGCCTCCTCTTCTCCAGGCTAAACAATCCCAGCTCCCTCAGCCTCTCCTCACAGGGCTGTGCTCAAGGCCTCTCCCCAGCCTTGTTGCCCTTCTCTGGACACCTTCAAGTGTCTCAATGTCCTTCCTAAACTGAGGAGCCCAGAACTGGACACAGGACTCAAGGTGTGGCCTAACCAGTGCAGTGTACAGGGGCACAATGACTTCCCTGCCCCTGCTGACCACACTGTTCTTGATACAGGCCAGGATGTCATTGGCTTTCTTGGCCCCCTGGGCACACTGCTGGCTCATGTTTAGGTGGCTGTCAGTCAGCACCCCCAGGTCTCTTTCTGTTTGGCAGCTCTCAGCCACTCTGACCCCAGCCTGTAGCTCTGCATGGGGTTGTTGTGGCCAAAGTGCAGCACTCGGCACTTGGATTTATTGAACTCAACTAAACCATGCAACCAAGCACCCTATCAAGTCTCCTCCTGAACACCTCCAATGATGGTGACTCCACCACCTCCCTGAGTTCAGACTGATGTTAGTATTTGCCTTGAATTCAAAAGGCAATAAAGAGGAAATGATCTTCAGTGAGAGGTTTTAACTCTTACTTTAAGGAAAGCTTTCAATATAGTGCCCTGGACACCAGGGAGGTTAATTAGAAGACGAGATTTTAGCACACACCAATTTAATGTGCCATTTTGTGGGAGTAAACAAGAGATGGAAGCTTCAAATTGACAAGAACATGCCTGTTTTACTTTGGTCTAACCAATTAGAGAAAGTAAGCAGGCAATGATGCAAACATACAAAAGGTGCATTCTGGGGTGCATTAAGAGGAGCTTGTGCAGCAGATTAAGGGAGGTTCTCCTCCCCCTCTACTCTGCCCTGGTGAGACCTCACCTGGAATATTGTGTCCAGTTTGGGGCTTCCCAGTTCAAGAGGGACAAAGACCTACTCAAGTGACTCCACAGAGGGCTACAAGGATGAGGAAGGTTCCAAAATGCAACTTTGTGTTCAGCACTGTTGAAACCTACTTGTCTCAAGCCATGGAGAGTGACGTCTCTCACTTGTAATTACCTAATTACCTGAGAACAGGATAAGCATCATAGAATGGCTTAGCTTGGAAGGCACCTTAAAGAGCATTGAGTTCCAGCCTCCCCACCATGGGCAGGGACACTTCTCAACTCAACTCAGCTGCTTAAGACCTCATCCAACCTGGCCCCATGGAGGATATAGCCACAACTTCCCTGGGCAGCCTATTCCAGAGTCCCCACCACTCTCACACTGAAGTACTTCTCCCCAAGATCCCTTCTAACCCTACTCTCCCTCAGCTTCTCTATTCAGTAAGCTCTTCCACCTAACCAAGGGGTCACCAGGCCTTTGTCCCTCACCACCACCCCACTTCTTCCCAAAGCAGCTCCTGCTCCCTCTACACCATCTTCCACCCTGCCTAAACAGCTCCTGCTCCCCACCCCCCCCTATTTTTGCACCCATTCCAGAGCCAGGGGCAAAACCCTCAACCAGCCAAGATACCACACAGAGGAGCTCAGCCCCAGGAAGGAAGCCCAGCCAGCACCCGTGGAGGGTATTGGAGTAGTCATCAATCATAGCCCTAACAACCGGGGGGCCACCAGGCCCCCCGGCCTTTGTAGTCACCACCACCATCACCCAATGTGCACCAGGGGCGCTCACCAGCAATGAGAGGAGGATCCTCCAGCCCAGATGGGCTCAGCTTGGGGCTCCTGCCTTTCCTGGTGGGGATTAAATAGGGGAGTGGGTGGAGAGGGCCAAGTGGCCACACCTGGGGTGGGAGGAGACTCCAACAGAGCCCAGGTGCTCTGGGTTTGAGGGGAAGCAGGGGCAAAATGGGGTGGGTAGGGTGGAAAGGAGGCAGATCTGGTGGGAAAGGAGGGGATTTAACAATAACTTTCTTTTCCATAGATCTCTCATAATGCACAACTGCAGGTCATGGTTTGCTTTGCCTCCATGCAAAAAGAGCCAACCCACCAATGCTTCATAGAACAAAGCACAATGGTGGCTATCAGAGTGGAACCTTTCTGTCAGTATCACTTTGCTTGGTGGGAAGATCTGTGCTTTGCAGATCAAGATAACAAGCTTTAACAACAAAAAAATACTCTGCAAGAGTGACTTTTTCCCCTGGATACTAACAGACACCACCAGGATGAAGCACTGCCCTGTGAGGAAGGGCTGAGAGCCCTGGGGCCTTTTAGTTTGGAGAGGAGAAGACTGAGAAAGGATTTAATCAATGTTAATAACTATCTGATGGCTGGGGGTCAGGAGGGAGGGGACAGGCTCTGCTCAGCTGCACCTTGTGATAGGGCAAGGGGCAGTGGATATAAACTCCAGCACAGGAGGTTCCACCTCAATGTGAGGAGGAACTTCTTCACCGTGAGGGTCACAGAGCACTGGAGCAGGCTGCCCAGAGAGGTTGTGGAGTCTCCTTCTCTGGAGACTTTCCAGACCCATCTGTGCATCCTGTGCTGGATTCTATGGTCCTGCTCTGGCAGCAGGGCTGGACTCAATGATCTCCAGAGCTCCCTTCCAACCCTAACATCCTGTGAAAAGGTCAAGAAAATGCTCTTCCTCCTAATTCACTCAGAGAAAACAAAATGGCATTTCACTCCTCACAGTAAGATGTGTCTACAAAGACCTCATCAACCTGCGGAGAATAGATTGCATCCTAGGGAAAATAGTTCTTTGCCTTCCACTGGTTACCTGAGAAAGCAAAAACTGCTGGGAGAGAAAGATAATCCCAGGGTGTTCAGGAAAGCAAAGGAAACAAATTGTATTTTCTTCAGCAGAGCTTCTTCATTGTTCGCTGGGCAAGAATCCCCTAGCATTCAACCAGCCAGCCGCGGCTCAAACTGCACATTAGTGAGGACATTCAGGGACACATAATGTTCCTGGAGCATTCTAGTGGTCAATAATACTTGGGAGTTAATAGCGTGGTTTAGCACTGCCCTTTCTTCCTAAATGGGCTGCTCGGTACTCTTGCAAGAGAATGAGGAACCAAAGTGTAAACCAGAAAGCTATTACAAACACCAAACTCCACCGGCTCCTCCCTCCTCTCTCGTGGTCATAACAGCACCGTTTAGGACTGGGAGCTTAACCCTTTTGAACTGCTTCATCGCCCAACAGCCAGCTCCAAGGGTCGGTGCTCACCAGGATGGATGCTGGAGCCAGTCCTCTGCCAGCGACAGCTCCTCCAGCTGCGGTGAGGTGAGCACAGCTGGAGCAGCCTCCAGCACCACCCGGTCCCTGGGGAGATTGTGCATTATTTCTGCCTCCCTCCCACACAACAATGGATTGTTTTCCCCCACAAACAAACCTTCCCTTTAAATGCTTGCTGTTAAATTGTATTAGTATGCAATACCGGTGTCCATATCCTCCCCAAAACCCAGGCAAGAGGATTTTTTCATGGGGGAGGGGATGAGGAGTAAAAGAGTAAAGCAGGCTCTGCCAGCCTTATCTGCCTGTGCTGTGAATCGGGTAGCCTTGGGGATTTCTGCCTGCTGTGCTTAGTGTCCTTGACAACAAGCCAGTTTGAATTTTGGCCTTTAACTTGACAAAAATGACTTACTGAAGAGGAAGGCATCAAGCTATTACAGCCCTGTGGAGAGATTCTTTCTAAAGCAGCATGCACACTTCTGCTGCCAATTCCACTAGAGCATCTTCAGATTTATTGTCCTCATACACCCCACCCCACCCCCCCAAAATTCCCAACGTTGCTGCTTGTTCATAGGGGAGTATTTAAAAGGGAAACTTCCAACCTTGCTTCTTTGTCCTGCCAGTGCATTTTAAAGAGTTCCTCGAAGAGAGACAGAGATGGAAAACAGAGAAAAATATCCCCAAGGCAGCCCCTCTCAGAAATGACTGAATCTCTCTTCAAAGAAGATGTGAAACAAAGTTTAAATACATGTAAGCACCTTAACCTGGCCCAGACTCTCCTTTAAAACACACCCCCCCACACACACACACCCCCACACTCACAGAGGTTTCTTCTTCTATTACATTAATGCCATAACAAATATTTTGTGAACTGAGACACACTAATAATCAAAGCAAAGATTGCCACCTGGCTTAATAAATCACCACTCACTCTCTCCCCAAATCAACTCCCAACAGAAGGCAACACACGCATGCACCTCAGCCTTGCAAAGCCCAGCGCCTCACGTTCAATTCTTCAGCTAGACCACAGGTGGGGAAGCTGAGTTTGCACTGAAGCAGCTGAAGGGAGAGCAAAGGCTTTTCTTCTGCCAGTTTTCTCATGGGAGATGACAATTTTTTGGCAGTGGGGGTCAGCAGACTAGCGAGGAGATAACATCTTGAGTTACTGCAGCAGGATCTGCAGGAGCTCATTGGTAAGCACCTGGAACGTCCCAATCCGCGAGCAGCGCAGCTCTCTCACCACCGGCCATAACGCGAGGGCTCGATGTCGATTTCCCCCACGAGCTCCACTTCAGGCTTTCCAGCAAAGGTGCAAAAGCAGAGATGATCTCAAGGGGAAAAAAAAAAGCTGGAAGTCGATCAGCTGTAGGTCTGTGCTGAGCATCAAAAGAGGAGAAGGCATCCTGGTGCTAGCAAGGGCATCGAGGACTGTAAGTGAGACCTCGACGCAGACATAGCCTAAAACCTGGACAGAATCCAACAGGAGAAACGATGCACTGGTTGTCAACAAGGAACTCCAGACTCAAGACCTCGCTGACTCCTTTCCCTGCCCACATCTGCTGCTAGGGGAAGAACTAAACCGTTTTCAGTAAGGGTTTGTTTCGCTCTGGCAGAATAAACCAGCACCAATTATCACGGAAAAACTTCCAAGCACTGAGACAGATGAAAGCTTTCAGTCTTACTCCAGAATGTGGTCATTTCCACAGGAACATTTGGACCATTTCTAGAGGAATCATAAGGGGAAAATAGAACAACAACAACCACCAACAAATTAAATTCCTAACTCAGGGAAAAATATGGCAGATGGAAGGGTCTCCTCTAGCCTTAATGTTCTCCTCACTCAAGTCTTAAATGAGTTGCCCTGCTGAGTACACACCTAAACTTCACAAGGACACTCCACTGACCTGTTTTAACCACATCTGCCCCCAACCACTCTGTCTTATCACTCCACCTTAACCACACAGGCCCAAACTAACACAGCAGCTGAGTGAGTAAATTCCAGAACCATAACTAGCAGCAAGTCCTCTAACCAGCCTGATCCAATTTTAAAGTATGCCCACTGGACTGGTTTCAAGTTGGGCAGCAATCCGGGTAAACCTCCACAACACACACACACATGGAAGGTATTTCATAGAATCATACCATCAATAAGGTTGGAAAAGACCTCAAAGATCATCAGGTCCAACCTGTCACCCAACACCTCATGACTACTAAACCATGGTGCCAAGTGCCACGTCCAATCCCCTCTTGAACACCTCCAGGGATGGGGACTCCACCACCTCCCTGGGCAGCACATTCCAATGGCCAATCTCTCTTTCTGGGAAGAATTTCTTCCTAACATCCAGCCTAAACCTCCCCTGGTGCAGCTTGAGACTGTGTCCTCTTCTTCTGGTGCTGATTGCCTGGGAGAAGAGACCAAACCCCAGCTGGCTACAACCTCCCTTCAGGTAGTTGTAGACAGCAATGAGGTCTCCCCTGAGCCTCCTCTTCTCCAGGCTAAACAATCCCAGCTCCCTCAGCCTCTCCTTGTGGGGCTTGTGCAGGACTCCTTCATGCTGTGACCTACCAAGCACATCTCCAGCAAGCACCAAGGGGTCTTGGTTATCTTTATTTACAGTGGCAGCTCCAGCAGTCTCTGAGCTGCTGTCAGTAAGAGGTCAACTACCCGGCGCACCCTGGCACCGATGCTGCATTTTGCAACACAAAGCATGATGCTACAGCATTTCAGGAGGGTGATAAAGTTGTTTTAAGGAAATGGATGAGAGAACTGAAATGAAAGAGAAAGGCGAAATCATTCAGGAAGTGCACAACCACATCCCAAATCGCAGCTCTTGACACGAAGACATTCAATTTCAGCAAAGAAAGTTTGGAGTTAGGAATAAAGTGCTTATTGTTTCTGCTTTCCCTGCCTGAGGGGGATAGTCAAACAAACTCCTTTTGGAGATTTAATTTACTTCCACCAGGACAATGGTGCTGGCACAGCCTGGACCTTCTGGGAGAAAGAAAAAAGGAGGCTTACTACCCATAGCCTGCCCAGAGGAAAAGGCTGCTCTCCGGATTCCCAAGGATGCCAGCTGGCTGTCTGCAAAGGCTGCGCTCTCCGCTTCCCCCCGACAAAAGCAAGGGCTTGGAGTTTTTGTTAATGTCCCCAGAGTTATATGCCCCAAGCCTCTTTGCCAGCCCTGTCCAAGAGGCTCTGAGCAGCCACAAATTTACCTTCACAAAACTGTTACCACTTCCTACAGAAGTGGGGCAGAGCAGAGGGACACTAAGCGCCTCGCTCAGCAGCGCACAGGAAATCTGCGGTGAAGCTCGGCGTCGAGCTCCAGCCCAGCGCTCCAACCACAACCAGGCAACCTGCTCCCTGAAGACCTGAAGTAGAGAAAATCCTTACAAGGAGAAAATAGCAAGACATTGATTTCCACATACTCCCAGATTACCAAGCAGAAGAAACGTGGAACTACTCAGCTGCTGCTTCTCACCGTGCTCCCCGTTGCATGGAACCGCCTCGACATTCAGCTCCAAACGACGAGGAAGTGTGGCCAGTCTCTGCCCTCCTGCACCAGTGCTCTTGGCCCAAAGTCTTTCCAATGTCTGACCATGAAGTATTTATGATGCCTGATACATATCCCTACACAGACATCCATTGTTTCTGGAGATAAAACTGTCCAGGTCGCCGATATCAGCGCTGCTATCGATCAGTCAGTTACCGCTGCTCCATTGACTGATTGTGTTAGTCATGAAAGGGAAGCAAAACACAGTGGCAATGGTGACACTTTAACCTGTGCCTTTGTAACAACCCTTTGTGAATGCTGCTCTTAAGGTAACCTCATTTTCTACTTGAAGGCACTGTAGTCTTTTAGGTATTCCTGAAAATTACAGCTGCCTATCTGCAAGCAGACCTGAAGCCATCCATTTACCAGTGAGAGTTACTAACTGGGCAGGCTTTGGGGATGGGACTTCCTTAAACTCTGCTGACTGCAGTGAACTGAAAGTGGCCTTTAGGACTCCTGTCTAGATCACCTCTTCCCTCTTTCTCTTTCTTTGCCACTGTAGAGCACCATCACAAGTTGTCTCCTACAGATCTCCAACTCTTCCCCTCACCTCACAGAAATCTCCTGCTCCCCCAGCACCTTCTCCACTCCTCAAAGCTCACACCACCACACTTTCCTCCCCCTCACACCTGGGAGGTCTCTAACTTCCTTCCAAGCTGCAACACCACCACCAGCCAGCAGATTAGTACCTTCTCAGGCCAGGTCTGCCAAGGAGGAACATATTTTTGCACCTTTAAGTACTTTGAATCCCACAAGTGTGACACTTGGAGATGAGTGCTTGTGTTCTCCTGTGAAAACCAGCCCGGGCTTCTCTGTTAAAGAAACTGGTTGTGCCATCAACTCCCAACACAGCCATTGGACCTTACTGTACAAGACACCCTCCCACCTTCCTGCTCCATCTATGAAGTGATCCATGAAGTTTAAACTTTTCCTTCCCAATCTTTTCTCATTTCCACAATGGCACTGGAAGCCAACCAGCATTTAACACCTCAGCTGAGACCCTGCTGCAAAAGCCAGCACCAGTGCAGGCTGAACAGAGTTTCATGTTTAGTCCCAGTTCTTCACAATCTTCCCAATTCCATCTGCAAGCTACCTGGAACGGGAAGATCTCTGATACCCAGCACCATGAGACTGCAGTTTTCATGAGTGCTTCTGGGTGATGGAACAGTATGAGCAAGACACGTGGCAAGCCTTGGAGATGATGAACCCTTTGGAACTCCCCCAGGGAGCAGTCACTGCAGCAGCAAACAAAGGTTTCAGGGAAGCACAACAGTCAAAAAGGGACATGTGCTCCATGAAGGTCCCCTGGCCTGTGGGTTGTGTCCTCCCTGACCCAGCAGATCTTGAGAGGACTTCTTGAGCACCATGCACTCACAATCTCACTTCAGTATTTGCACGGTTTGGTAATTCCAGCTTGGTAATTGTTGCACTGCCCTGATGACAGCACAGATGCAAAGAGACCATGGACTTCACAACAAGCTTGACTTGACTTTGCCTAGAACTGCTCCAAGTGGCAAGAGACAAGGCCATGAATATCTCTGGCTCCTACATCACCAGCAGTGGCAAAAGCTCCAACAGGAATACAAGGAACAGGGTTTTGGAGAAACTGAGAATGGAGGAGAGATCAGGGTCAGCAAAGTCCATAGGATAAAAGTAATGTTTCAAAACAAGAGAAAGGAGTCCTGGGAATAGCATCCCCAGGGAAGTGGTGGAGTGTCCAGCATTGGATACTTAAGATCTGGCTGGACAGTGCTAGGCCATCTTGTCTAGACCATGCTTTTGCCAAGAAAGGTTGAACCAGATGATCCTTGAGGTCCCTTCCAACCTGAGTGTCTATGATTTTAACCTGCCACCTGAATGATTCCTGATGACTTGTATGGTGACAGGGCTGACACCCATGGCTAGAAGCTAAAAGATCACTTCTGATAACCATCAGAGGATCCAAAGCTCTTCAGATGTACCCACATAAATAATCCCAACATGCTGCTAACACAAATGCCTTTCTAATACAGTATCTTTTTAAAAGCAAGAAAGGTTCTGCCTGCCCATTTACACAGTAATGCTCCCAGGCACCTGCAGCCCAAGTGGTGTTCACCCAGTTATTTTCAGTAGTGCAAAGCATAAATGGTTTCTAATCACAGGAAACACAATGCAGGTAGTAAATCACAACAGAAGAGGTCCTCTGTCTTGATTTAAATCTGGTCAAATCTCCCAGCAGCAAAACAGGGGAGAAAACAAAAGCTGCTCTAGCTGCAGCTATCTAAAACAGGTAAGTCAGCACGCTCCTCTCCAGCCAAGTCAAGAACACAGCATTGCCTAATGATTCTGGAGCTCAACCTCTCCCACAGCAATTTATTTTCTGATTAAATCCAGCAATTTTTGTCACGCCACCCAGGCTTCCCGCTTGTAAAAACAGGAGATGTGTTTCAGCAAGCAGCAGACTTCTTCCATGCACTGACTGGAGGAATAAGCCATGAAGTTGCTCAATAAACTGAAACTTCAGTTCCTTCCAGAAAACCTCCTCAGCTAGGAGAGAAGGATGAGTGCCTGCTGAAAGTGATGCAGCATTCACCCTGTCAGAGGAAGCCCAACGACCTCTCTCTGTTATTTAAACGCTCTCCTCCAGCGCAGAAGAAGGGCTGCGACCACGGGGGGAAAGCACTTTCACTCACAGCATTTTCACTGACTGACTGGCATGGAAATAAGCCACATCAATGCCTGCCTTGACATTTTGTGTACCTCACCACAAAACTAATTTCAGATCAAACATCATCCCCTAGGAGCCTAAAAATACTTTCAGCCTTCTCACGTCCAAGAAAAGGATTTTCAGATTTGCATTATCCTCATCAACTTCGCTCTGCTCAGGCACAAGCAGTGCAGCATCAAGGAAAGGATTAAAAGCAAACCAGGGTGGTTTTGTTTTGGTGGTGGTGGTGGTTGGGTGTTTTTTGCCTCTTTGCTGAAGAGCTGCTCCTGATTGATTGTGTGACATGCCAGAAGCAAGTTAACCTGTAGCTGAAGTTTAACCAGCGCCGTTTGCTCATTATTTGACAGCGTCTTCTGCACCCACAAACAGCTCTGTGTAGATCAATGCCAGGGACTCAGAGCTGCACCGTGGCTCCTTCAGCCCAAGCTATCTCCAAGCATCCACCTGTTGCCTTTGAAAGGCTGGGTTGGACCTCACTTATTAATAATTCACACGGCAGCCTCCAGAAGCAGAAACCGTGTCTCTCCCCATTAAAGCAGCAGCCTCCTCATCGACTGGAGCAGCTTCCAGAAGATTTACTCCAAGATCTCTCAGGGTGCAGCACAAGTTGGGTTTATCCATACGTGCACCTTGGAAGGAGGGCACAACGCACACCGCTGCCGGCGTCGCCTCCCGTGCCGGGAGGGAGCTTCCAACGTGGAACGCGTGATTTGCCAGGAGAGAGCAGGTTGCAAAGGAGGGAAACAAAAACCCCCCAAACCCACTCCATTAAAAAAATAAAGTTAAAAAAAAGAGAAAAAAAACCCCCAACAAAGCAGATAAATGCAACTGAATGCACGTTTTCTCTTTAGCAAGGGAGTTCTCCTCCTCGACACAGAGGAGAGGCTGAGGCTGGCGGGGGTTCAGTAGCTAAAGCACAGCAAGGCAAGTTGTGAAAGGGTTTGCTAAAAGCCAATCTGTCTTTGGAAATCCTCCTAGGGAAGGAGCAGAGGAGATGCCAGAAAGGGACAGGGTGGTCTGGCCTGCTAGAACAGGGCAGGACACAAGGATTCCCCCAAGGGAAAGGAAGGAGAAAGGTGCTCTGGCTCAATGGAAGTGGGAGCGACACAAAGGCTCTCCCATAGGGAAGATGCAGAAAAGACCCCAGGAAGGACAAGGTACCTTGGCCTGCTGGGGAGGTGTCACAGGGACTGCCCCAACACATTAAGAAGGTGCAGAAAAGGCCCTAAGAAGGGGCAGTGTGACGAGATAGGGACACACAGAGATCCTCCCAAAGGGGAAGGTGCATTAAAGACCCCAGGAAGAGGCAGGAAGCCAGCGGGGGAATACCACAAGGAACCCCATGGAGGGGCTCCCCGGAAGGAGCAGGGTGCCCTGGCCTGCCGCAAGGAGACGGGGAGGCAGAGACACCCCTGCAAAAGCCTCCCCACCCCAATGTCTGTCAGCCCAGCAAGTCGGGAGAGTCCACGGCGGGAGAGAGAGGAAAGCATGATCAATAAATAAGAATTAGGAGAGGCTCCGCCGGGCCACGGCAGCGGGAGCGGGACTAGCAAACGGCGGATAAAAGTTAAGTAACGATCAGAGCTCGATCGCCCTGCCGCCCACCCACCACCCACCACCCACCACCACCCTGGGCCCGGCCTCCCCTCCCCGGCCTGCCACAGCGAGGGGGCGGCCGCCCCCCTCCCCGGCCTGGCAGCGGGAGGGGAAGGGAGATGGGGCCCCAGAAACCGGAGAGGACACACACACACACACAGCATCTCCACCACCCCGTTACCTGTGAGGCGGATCTTGATGCTGGAGCCGTTCCGGCGGGTACCGGGATTCGACATCGCGCCGGGAGGTGGTGGAGTAGGAGGAGAAGAAGGAGGAGGAGGCGGCAGTAAGCGGCAACGCCAAGATCAACCGGCAGCCCTACGCACCCCCGCCATGCGGGCCCGCCCGCTCGTCGCGATGCCCGTTGAGCTCCGGCCTCCTCGCTCTGCCGTTCCCCTCAGGACCCAAACCACCGCCGCCAGACCGCCGCGTCCGCCCGGCCCCGGCCCGGCCGCGGAGAGCGCGCCTTGGCCACTCCCACGCCCCCCCTCCCACGCACGTCGGAGGGTGGTGACGTCAGCGCGCGGCGCGGCGCTCGGTCGTCCCCAGGCGCCATTTTGGGAAGGTCGAAGGAGGGCTGCGGGGAGGGCGAGGAGTGGGGAACGCATGCGCCGTGAGCGAGAGGCGTCGCCCCCTGGCGGACGGGTGGAGGGATGCATAGGGGAGATACAGGCTGTAGAGACATTGCATTGATTGTATAGGGGTGCACACGAATGGCATAGCGTGTAGAGGGGTGGCATAGACTATATAAGGATGCCTGGGGGCTGTGTGGAGATGGAAAAGGATGCATAGAGATGCGGCAGGGTTCCTAGAGGCGGCATACAGTACATAGGGGTGCACAGGGGGGGAATGGAGGCTATATAGGGATGCAGTGGGGTGAAATAGAGGGTAAATAAGGATTCCAGGGAATGGCATGGGGGTGGCATGCAGAATGCATAGGGGAATGGTATGAGAGGTGATGTAGAAGGTGGCATGGCAGGTGGTATAGATGACATACAGGGTACATGGGGCAGGATGGAAGGTGGCATAAGTGTGCATGGGCTTGGCATGCAGACTGCAAGAGGTGGCACAGAGGGTGCATGGGAATGACATGGAGGGTGACATAGCTATGCCAGCCTCTCCCTGCTCTGTAGCAAGACCCCCTTTCCCTCCCTACACCAAGATCCCACCCACCCCAGCTTGCCCAAACCTGTTTCTCCCACCTCCTCATCCTTCTCACCAACCCTTGGGGTTCAGTTTGTGGAGCTCCCCAGACCAGCTCCCCGGGGCTCCAGGTTTGCATCCTCAGAGACTGCCACCAAACCCCCTTCCACCTGCTCCAGCAGAGCCAGACCTGGGTAACAAGTGCAGTGGCTGCTGGGGAGGCTGCAGGGTGCACCCATGGCAGAAGGAAATGAACAATTAGGCATAAAGGGACTTTAGAAGAGACTCTGCTTCATATGTATAAAGTATTTGGATGCTAACTCAGCTCAAACAAGGCACCACAGGCACACTCAGCCCTTTTCCAGCTCTCCAGCAACACAGGGACCAAGCAGCCTCCATGGTGCTCCTCTGGGGCTGGGACACAAGATGATTTAATTAGGAAAAATCCTTTTTTTGTGCCTCTCTAGAGGGAGGCTGAGCTGCTCTGGGGAAGCAGCACCTCACCCTCGCTGATCCCTACAGCTGCCCTATCTCATCCCATGGGGAGAACTCCTTGAAGAAGAGCACCAAAGCCAAGTTTGCCACAGCAGCTGCTGGCTGTGCCCCGGGCAGGAGAGACAAGGCTGGCAGCAAGCAGAGGAGAGCAGCTCCAATTAACTAGGCAAGCAGATGCCTGGAGGTCATTCACACACCCACAGCACAGCCTCATCCTTCCAGCACACACCATAGAATCATTGAGGGTCCCTCCCAACCTGACACCTTCTAAAGTCATCTTGTCCAACCCCCTTCAAATAAGCAGGGTTGCCTCCAACTAGATGAGGCTGTTCAGGGTCCCAACCCTGAGGTGTCCCAGCTCTCCAGGGTCCTGGTTCTCTGACCACTGTGGGGCAACAGCCCTGGTGCCCCTCCAAACACCTCCTCTGCTTGCCCTGCAGCACTGGACAGCAGGCATCACTACTCCCACAGCAAAGGACATGTTTTTTGTGTCCATCACACTCAGGGCTACAGGAACACTTTCACTGCAGCTTAGGGACATGACAGGGGGAGCAAGCAGCTTGGGTCCCAGGGCTCTGCTTAATACCTACCACAGGTTCATCTCCAGCACATGCAGGAAAGAGGAGCTCTTTGACTTTTCTCTTTCTCTTTCTAGCTTGCTTCAAGGCAGCAGAGCATCAGCAAACAGCCCCCCTGCTGCCCAAGCATAAGGAGAGCCCTGCCCCACCGTGGGAAGAGCCAGAGAAGAGGCACTGGACCACAACCCAGAGTCAGGGCAGTTGCACAGCTCCCAGCTCCGCTCTCTGTCTCCATTTACACTGAGGAAGCATCTGCCTCAGATTCATTTTACCTAGTGAAATGTGACCCTTTCCAGATGCCACATCAGCCTGGTCAGCAACAGGAAGGTGCAACACAGCCTAGCCAGAGCCTTTGTGTTAACCCCTGGGCAAAGGAGGGATTGCTGCAGCTGCTTGTTCCAGTCACATTCAGACACTGCTCCAGTGCAGTTTGGAGTGCAGGGGTTTGGATCCAAGAAATAGAACTCAAGGAGCACTTTGCCATTCACCAGTTGCACCCTTTCACCACAGAGTGAAACCCAGCTCTGGCACACAAAACCAGGGCTGCCCAGCTCCTCACAGGGCATGGAGCACAACCCAACTCTAACTGGTAACTCCCTTTTCCTCCTGGGTGGCCTGAAGAAGAAACATAAGTTCTGATGAACAGATCCAGGGTGGAGGAAGAGGTTCTGCTTCCTGGTGAGATTTTGCCTTCAGATTAAGTTACCCAGCACATCACCTCCCACTGCCTCTGAGGAAGTAAAGCCCTGAACCTAAGCAGGGTTGTCTTGAAGAGTCAAACCCTCCCGAGCAGGGAACAGCAAGGTGCCACCTCTGTCTTGCACAAAAAGCCCCTGAGACAGCCTCAAGCCCTACTGACAGAAGGCTTCTAGCAGAACTTTCCACCACAAGGCTGTAGCAGGATCCAGCAGCTGGTGAACCTGCAGCAGTTTGTGCCATGCATCTGCCAGCGGAACACTACACAAAGCTGCAGGGATGGACACACAGCACCAGAGCTTGATGCAAGCTGAGCCTGAGCGCCACATCCACTCCATCCTCACTCAGAGCCTGCACCCAGAGACCAAAGTTGGAGGGCTTGGAGATAAGGATTCATGAGCAAGGGGCAGCAACATGCACTGGAAACCTGAAATACAGGTCCTCAGTATTAAAGGGCAGCTCCAGGGGCTCCAGGCTAGTGGATAGCATCTGTAAAGCTGCAGTGGGAGGTGAATTGCTGTCACTCCAATAGCTGCCTGACAGCCTTCCTGCCTGTGTCCAGGCTCTGACACTTCCACATGTAGTACACAGAAGGGTGACCATGACCCACCTTCCCCTGACCCATTTCCTTGTGCTAAAGCATCTCCCCTCACACCGAGGTGGCTTCACCTGCAGAGCCAAACACTTCAAGCAGCTTTTCAGAGCTGCTTCAGCCAATCCAAGTCAAGCCAAGAAGCTTCAGCACAAGCAGCAAGATCCAGCTGGACTTGGAGGTAACATCCTTCTCTCCAGCAGCTTAATGCAGTCAGCAGAAATATTTCTGGCTGTGCTTTCAAGCCAGAAGAGCCCAGGAGCTCAGATACAGCTCTGTAAGGCCTTGAGATACTATGGAAGAATCCACACCGTGTACAACATCAGCTTGAGGGAAAACACAGGCAAAAAATAAAGTCAAAAGGCAAGAAGTACAAAGACAGAAGTGCAATTTATTGACAAGTTTCAAAGTGATCTTTGCTCCTCTTGGTTTGGATGGCTGAACTCTACAAAGATCCCTCCACCCACCAGCTCAGCTCAGCTGTGTAGTGCTTCACCTTCAGAAGTCAAACTCTTCATTGTCCACAGAGAAATCAAAGAGTCCATCCTTAATCCCAGGCTGCAGCTCTGCACATTCCTGGGAGGAAGTTGAGAGCTGTTTAAGGTTCTGCATTGTAATGAGCCCAAGCTTTTTGCACCAGAGTTTGCCTGAAGGTTTTTTCACTGTTTTCTTTGCTGTACCAAGCTGTTAAGAGCAGCTTGGCTAACAGGACCCTCCAAGACCAGACCAAGTCCTCCTGTTCTTCACAGCACACTGAAGCTGCAGTGTCCCTGCAGCTCCCCAAAAGCAGCCAAGCCTACAGGCTCAGGCTTTGGAAGCAGAGGAATGGCTGGAGTGGCAGACCTCACCAATTAAATAGTCTGCTTGGAACAGCAGCAAGCCAGGACTGCTTAGGAGAGATGTTCCTGCTGGCATCCAGCCCCTCAGGAAGGTGCTGGTGCATAGGAGAGCTTCCTCCACCCCTTCACAGGGCCATCCCACAGACCCCATGCCCTGGGCAAAGAACTAAACCAGACATTTGCTCCCTGCTGCTGCAGTTCACATCTACACCGAGCCTCACCTCAGAGATCTGCCAAGCCACTAAGCCTCTTCCCTGCTGCTTCCCCACCCAAAAGACTAAGACCAGGACCAATCATGGCATCTGTGACAGTCATGCTAGCTGTGTCCCATCCTCTTTTTCCACAAGTTCATTAGCATGAGAAGGGTCAAGTAAGCCAAATGCAACCTGAGCACAGTCATCAGCTGAGTAGGAGGCTTCCATTCCTAGTGGCAAGCCAGCTCAGCTCCTAAGGAGGAAGCTTCCCCACATTTGGTATTCATATCAGCAACTGCAGTGACTCCAGCTGATGCCAGTTTAAATTCCAGCAGCAAGATGCTATCAAGGCACCTCTTGTGCAACTCATCAGCTGACAACTCAGGGCTCTCACAGACCTTTAAAAGCAGCTGGAACAAGCTGCAAGGACTACTCATGGAGAGGTCTCCCCCCAGAAAACAGCAGACAGCCACCACCAAAACAAACCCCAAGTAAAAACCCCAGCAGAACAACAAACCCTGCTCCAGCATCCTTAAAGGCTCTGCTTCATTCCCATCTGTAACAGCTTCTTATTTTCAGGTGAGAAACAGCAACAGCTCACATACCTCTGTGGAAAAGTATTTCTCTATGATATTCAGGGCAGCTCTGTAGACCATGTTGTTGTCATGGGTTTGCAGGGCTTCAATTTTCTCCAGGCCACCCAACTCTTCCACCAGCAGACAAAGCCTCTCTTTCTCCCCCAGCTTCTCAGCTACCTGGAGCAAGCAAGAAAAACAGAACCTTGTAACTGTAGCAGGTCTGAGATAGTCTTTACTCTAAGGACCCTGATCTGCAAGTCAGGGAAGCACAGTTCTTGCATGTATGATCCCTACTCAGTCCTAGGGGTAGAACTGTGTCTATAGAGCATCAGTCCCTGCTGGGATTTACTGCACAGTGGCTTGACTGCCAACCAGACACGCTGCCAAGCCCTCCTCAGTCACAGCCACACACCAAGCAGCAGCAGCTGTGACCTGCCAGCCACTGTTTGCTAAAGCCATTTCACTGGTTCAAAGGTGTGACAAGAAACAGGCTGTCAAAGTGAGGCAGAGACCCAAACTGAAACACTCTCAGGACCACCTCAGCAGCTGCATTTCTGCAAGACCTTCACCTCTGTCCAGCTCAGAGGACTACCACAAATTCTTTTCCCCCTCCAGAAGGGCTGAAGTGACAGGAAGCAAAGAGAAACAGCCTTGTCTTTGGACAACCCAAGAGTGTGCAAGAACAAGTTAGACAGCACAAGAACCTCTCAGCTCCTACAAGGTCAGCAGCTGCTGTTCTAACTCTCAGCTCACACCATGCTGCTCTTTTGGAGAAGGAATGCAAGAGACAGATCTTACCAGAAAGAAGTTTGAAATGGTGTCCAGGATGATCAAGACCATTTTGCTGTCTTTGACCAAGAGCAGGTTGAGCAAAGGTTTGAGGATCCCAGCCTGGATAAGTTTCACCACCTGCTCCACAGTGCCTCCCATTGTGAAGTTGGCCACTGCCCACACTCCTTCCTTCTGAGCTTTGAAGTCCCCCTGGAACAGCAGCACAATGAAGGCACTGCCAGACTTCAGCACCCCTCTGAGATCAGTGTGAGGCAAGGACAGCCATTTCCCTTGGTTCAGCTTGGTCCAGCCCACCCTCCCCAGCACCTAGAGATGGGTGGACACCTGGCAGAGCTGCTAAGAGCAGCTTCAAGCCAAGCTTTCATGGAGGTGTACTGCAAGTCCAAGAGCCCAGGCTGCTCCAAGGACCTCAGCACTGAAGCAGGCTGCTTGGGTGGGTACAAGTGGTTCCCAGATGAGGCACCTTGGACCTCATGAACCTCAGCACTGCTTCTGCAGAGCTGTAAGAGCAGCACCACAACCATCCCTTACCTTATCAAGCACCTCCAAGAGAGGTGGCAGTAACCCAGAGGTGATGAGTTGCTGGATCTGATGGCAAGGCCCTGCAGCAACATTACTGAGTGCCCATGCAGCTTCCTTCTGGATACTTGGCTTTGGGTGTTGCAGGAGATGGGGCAGGACACCCAAGAGGCCACCATCAATGGCTGCCTGTGTCTGCTCATCAGTCCCAGTGACTACATTCCCAACAGCACGGAGAGCTGGGGTCTAGAGAGAGGGAAGGGGAGGAAAGCCTTTACCTCAAGAGACACACACCAGAAAGTCCAGCAGGATCTAAGTGCCTGACCCTTCAAGCAGGGCAAAACAGCTATGGACAGTTGCTGTTGTATTTGCAGACCCATCCTCCTAGTCTGCTCTAAGTACTGCTCTGGGCTGGCCAGTAAGATGAAAGCAGCAGCTTGACCAACAATCAAGTCCTACTGCAGTCTGAGAAGACAGCAGAACACATGAGCCACAAAGACAGACATGTCTGCCCCCTCCTCAGCTATTCCTACAGTAAGGACCAGAGGTTGGAGAGTTGTTTGTGATGCTGTGAAGCATTCAGATCGGAAAAACCCTCAGGATCACCAAGTCCAAGCCAGAACCCCACTCTGCATGGGTCACCCCTAAACCATATCCCCAGGCACCACATCCAAACCACCTCGAAACACAGCCAGGCTTGGCCTGGGCAGCTCATTCCAGTGCCTGACCACTCTTCCAGGAAGAATTTTCTCCCTAATGTCCAGTCTACACCTCCCCACTGGCAGCTTGAGGCCATTCCCTCTTGTTCTATCACTAATTACCTGGGAGAAGAGACCAGCAGCAGCCTCTCTACACCACCCTTTCAGGTAGCTGTAGGCAGCAACGAGGTCAGCCCTCAGCCTCCTCTTTTCCAGACTAACCCTCCCCAGCTCCTTCAGTCACTCTTCATATGACCTATCCTCCAATTTTCCTACCATAACAATCAAGTCTGGGCAGCCCATCAGCTCCACCAGCCTGGGGAGAACCCCTGCGTCCACCACGATTTGGATGCGGTCATTGGAGCTGTCAGTCAGATAGGAAACGGCCCAGCAGGCATCAGAGACAATCTCCTTGTCCTCATGCACTAGGAGGCAGCTGAGGACTGGCAGCATTGTTTTCACTGCCTCCAGGGGAGGGTAGGGGTTCTTGTTCCTGCAGAGGTTCGACAGCGTCCATGTGATGTTCCTCAGGAACCCAACCTGAAACGAGGGAGGGGTAAGATCCTCACTGTTCAACCACCAGGAAAGAGGTGGCATCTGGGTCCCTGTTACCCAGAAGCCTTCCTAAAGATTGAGGGAGGAAGATGTTATCCAGGAAAGGGACTGGAACAGTAGATTCACCTCCTCCTTCCCCCACCAATCCTAATACCTTGAGCTCCAGTGGTGTGACAAGCCACAAACCAGAAGGTGCCAAACAGCTGACTTGCTTGGTCCTTGGACAAAGTCAGAGCATTCTTGGAATCAACAAGGTTGGAAAAGACCTCAGAGGTCATCAAGTCCAACCTATCACCCAACACCTCTTGACTAGACCATGGCTCCAAGTGCCACATCCAATCCCCTCTTGAACACCTCCAGGGATGGGGACTCCACCACCTCCCTGGGCAGCACATCCCAATGGCCAACAACTCTGTGAAGAACTTTCTTCTTCTCCTCACCTCCAGCCTGAACTTCCCCTGGTGCAGCTTGGGACTGTGTCCTCTTGTGCTGGGTGCTGGGAGAAGAGGCCAACCCCCACCTGTCTACAACCTCCCTTCAGGTAGTTGTAGAGAGCAATAAAGTCTGCCCTGAGCCTCCTCTTCCCCAGGCTAAACAACCCCAGACAATCAGGATTCTTCCCTCCCCCACTCCCCAATATTAGCAGCTCATTGTCCTAGAGCAGAGCATCTTGAGGATTTGATTAGGTTTCAGACACTTTATCCCAGCAAGGATGCTCCCAGGAAAGCAGTGGAGCTATGCTCAAAGCCTTGCAGCTCCCCAGGTGTGTGTACATCAGCTGGTGTTTTATCATCATGTTTCTTCCACACAGCTCCCTAAGAGCCAAGGGTCAACTGGGCAAGGAACACAGCAGCCAGAAGTGCTGTGCTTGGGTTTGGCATGTTTGTTCCTTCAAACACACAAGGCCCAGAGGATGTTTTGCTAACCTACACAAACCATGCAGCCTCCACCACACCCAGGGATGGGAAATCTGGAGGCTTCAGTACCACTGCTACACCCTCAAGAGCTTCTCAGTTCATCTTGTGCTTCTGAGGTTGTCCTTCCCCAGAAACTAAAAACCAAGGCAAGCAGTGAGGCAGGCACCACTGCAGAAAGTCAGAGAAGCCACAGACCCAAGTTCAGACTACCCAGCAAAGCAGCAGGAGGAAGCTTGAAGGGCAAGTTCAGCCCTAGCAAACTTGCATATGCAAGCCTGCCTTGCTCCAGTTTCATCTTACTCCTAGCTTGGGATGGTCAAAGCTGGAGAGGGAAGCCAAGAACAGAAGCCACCACCTTGCCTTGAAGAGTGCTTGGCATCCCCAGCTCTGCATGTAGCCAAAGGCAGGGTCAGTGTAGGAGCAGTGTAGGGCAGGGTCTGTCACTCATACCAACAGCTTTGTGGTCCCTGAGGCAGGTGATAGAGCACCACTGACCCACCACCCAAGTGATTGAGAGCTGTTAAGAACATGAAGGTTATTTACTGGAGTTACAGGTGACACCAGAGCCAGCAAGGGAGGAAGGACCTTGCAATTGATAAGAGCATCTCTGTACAGAGGGCCATCACCTGCACAGAGGAAGAAAAGGGCTGTTGGTTGCATCTGCCCAAGTCACACGACAGTCAGCATCAAACTGCAGTCAGACCTGCAGGCACAAGCCAGGCCTGGGTGACTGAGCTTGGCTTACTCATGCTCAGGTCAGGGAGGCTTTACCAGGTGGGCAGATGTCTCATCATGGCTAGCCTGTGGCAGGCTAACCAGGGACATCCCATCCTGTTCTCCCCAGACAGCACTGGTGGGTTAGACCACCCCAGCAGCATGGAGGCTTGCAGCTGCCTTTGGCCAAGGCTCTCCCAGAACCAACACAGGGGCTTGAAGCCAGGCCATGTGAAGAGACTGAAGGGTTAAAGGGGCTCAAGAGAAGCAGCAGCTTGGAGACAAAGCTGCAGGGAGATGAAGCTGTCCTGAGGAGCATCAATATTTAGTTCCTCAGCACTGGCCTGAGCAGTGACCCCTCCACGTGCCTCCAAGTCTGGAGACCTCTGCTTACCTGCAATATTGCCCAGTGCCCACACAGACTGCTCACTAACATGCATGTGTGGGGAGGACAGGAGGGAGATGAAGAGTGGGATGGCACCGCCCTCCACCACCGCCTTGGTGTGCTCCGAGGTGCCAGAGGCGACGTTGGTCAGTGCCCAGGCTGCTTCAAACTGCAGAGAGGCATTGTCCTCATAGGTGAGGAATTCAACCAGCCTGGGGATGATCCCCAGCTTGATGACCTCATTGACAGGGGGGCTCTTCTGCCTGGACAGCAGTTTCCTGCAAGCACAGATACAACACAGCCTGCCCTGAGAAACCCTGCCTGGTGCTGTGGTAGACCATGACCCTGGCACAGAATCAATCAGGTTGGGAAAGACCTCAGAGATCAAATCCAACCTATTACCTAACACCTTGTAACAACTAAACCATGGCTCTAAGTGCCACATCTAATCCTTCTTTGAACACCTCCAGGGACAGTGACTCCACCACCTCCCTGGGCAGCCCACATGCAGCCAAGCAAGGTACAGAGGGCACAAACCAGGCACCAGCCAAGGGTTGTTTGGGCCAGCAAGGCTCCTTTCCCCTTCAGCTCTTCAAAGAGCTCCTCAAAAAGGAAAGTTCTGCTAACAGGACCCAGCACAGCTCCATCAGCCACCTCCTCCCAGCACGGAGCAGCCAGGCAGCATACCTGGTGGCCTGCGTGGCCAGCAGCTGCAGCTCAGGGTTGCTCCCATTCACACACTCAACGATTTTCTCCAAGGACAGCTGAATCTGTCAGAGGGAATGACTGAGTCAGAGAGCAAGGCAGGATTCCCTCTGGTTTAATCTTCAGAGTCAATCAGCTGTCTAGACCCAAGTCAGTCACCACTTCATATCTAAGCAATGTCTCCCCTTGATGCGATGCAGTTTCGAGATGAGGCAGAGGGAAAGAATCCACAAAAGCCTTTGAGGCAACCAATCCTTGTAATCAAGCACAGAAAGTCACTGACACCATAATGGCCCTGTCAGCTCACTAATTACCCCCCACACTGCACAGGGAGCCAGACAGGAGCTTCACCAGCTCCCAGCAGGCTGGAGAGCCAGCCTGTTCGACCTGCCATCAAGGGAAGCCACACAGGACATCATCCCCATGCAAAGAAATCACCCAGCAAAAGGCCAGGGAGGCTAACACTGCCCAGCACTGGGCATGGGGCTCAGGAGCAGCATTGCCAGGTCACCCAGGTCCCTGCAGCTGGACCCACAATACCTGCATCACTGCTGCTGCCCCTCTCACCTCATTGGCTTCATCTTCAGCTGGAGCGAGGCTCTTGTCTATGGAGATGTTCCTGCGCTTCTGCATCTGCTCATCCTTCTTGGCCTTCCGCAGCTCAATGCTCACCTCCATCCTCTGCCTCCTCAGGGCCTGGGGGGGAGGGGGGAAAGGCACCACCTCATTCTACAAGGAGCTCAGCTACACAACCCTCTGCCCCAGGTTTCCTAGACAAGGCATCCAGAAAAAGCAGCATCTGCCCTTGGGCAGCTCCCTGCTATGGGCAGGAGGGTTATGGAGGAGATGGGACAGAATAAAGCCTCTCACTCGGGGCCTCCCGAGGCTGTGGGCTGCTGGGTGAACCAGCAACCAGTGCACATTTCTCAAGTGAGTTTGCTGAGCCTGAAAAGCAAACCCTCACCTCCTCCACTGGCTTAAAGCAAGCTGACAGATCCCATGGTCTGACATCTCATACCAGCAGATAACTGCTGAGAGCTCACCATGCCAGGGTTAAACCTCCTCTCTTCCCCAGCTCAGCATCACCCACCCAAACCTCACATTCCCCTTGCCTGTGCCCCCACACTCCTTGCAGCCAGCTCCACACCACACCTCAAAAGCTAACTGAGCATCCCTGGCACAGCCATCCCCACTCCCCCTCATTACAGGTAGGCTGGGGGCAGTCACCTGTGAGAAGCCTTCACCCACATGGGCTCTTGCCAGCAGGCAAACCTCCAGTGGAGGCCACTGCCCAAAGTGGGTGGCAGAGATTGGTACTTACAGCTGTGTCCTTGCCCTTGTTCTTGAACTTCTTCATCCTCTCACTGTGCTCATTCGTGACTGACATCTTGACAGGTGTGAGAGAGACACCAGCTGAAAGCCTTCACCCTTCTGGGGTTCAGGACAGAGCAGGGTCAGCTCAGGACTGCACCAGCAACATCCACCTCCACCTAGAGAGGGCTGGGAGCCCCACCACCAGCCTGGGCCACACATTTTCCTTCCCCACCTCTGCAGTAGAGGGACTGCTGGAGACTCCCTGCTCTAAGCAGAGCTCAGTGTGATCCTCACAGGCTGCAGCCAAGCCACTGAACTGGATGCTAGCACCAACTGCCACTTAACAGCAGGCTGCAGAAATTACAGCTGCTGCTGGAATCCCAGGGGGAAGCTGGGCACACCACTCCATGGCTACAGGAGCACCACCTCCCTCCCAGTTCTGATCCCAGGGCTTTTAGACTTACCTGGTTGCAAAGCTCAAGCCTAGCAAGTCCTCCTGCCTGTTAAAGGAGCAGCTTAAGGTCCAGGAAGGACAGACAGCCACATCCAAGCACACACTCTCACCTTACAGCCCAGCTTGGGTTTTGAGCCTGGTCACTTCATGCCACTGCACAGCTAAGCCAAGAGTTCTCCTGGAAACCCAGTTACCAGGAAGGATTGCCAGGGGGAAAACACTGGATGGGGACTACTGAAAGTGATTTAAGCCTCTCCTGGTCAGGCAGCCATCAGCATAGAGACAAGTAAGAGCAAGAGCAGGTCTTCAGACAGTGTCTGGGAAGAGGCCAGGCTTGCACCCAGCAGAAGCAGAGCTGTCTCCAGACCACCAGGGCTAAGAGCAGGCTGTGCAAAAGCATACGCAGGGCTTCACCTTCCCTCTAGGCTCACAGCACTCACCTGTGGCTCAGACCAGCCTCCAAGAACCCATCTGGTTTCATCTTTAAGGTGAATGGTTTGGGCTTTCTCAGTCCCCTCCCTCTCCCTCCCTGTCTCTCACCCCAGCAGTCAAGGCTGGACACAGCAGCATCAGATCTTCATCCAGCAGAGCAGCCAAGCTTCAGCCCTTTCCTACCTCAGAGGACCCAGGCTGAGGCACCTCTTAGCTCTAGTCACTTACACCCCATAGCCTTAAGCCCTGCACTCAAACCTCTGCTTCTGCCTCCCCTCCTCCCAACAGAGAGGAACAGCAGCACCCCAAGAGACCTCTCCTCCTGGGGGAGCTGCCTCCACCTCAGCAGAGGTTCACCACACTTACACCAGCCAAGCAGGGGACACTGCACAGCCCTCAACAGCCAGGAGTCTCTAACCAGCAGCTCCATACTCACCACAGAACAGGAGTAAACAGCCAGCAGCCCAGCAGAGGAAACCCACTCACCTCAACTCCCTCTCATGCCCCACCACCCTCAGACTGCCTCTTTTATGGCCCACATGGAGCCACATCTCCTCTGGTTCCCCACCATGATTGGCTCTTCCCAGGACAGCCTCCCCATGATCTCCAGCTGCTCCTCTGCCATGACCACCTGGCAGCAATCATCACCTGGTTTAGGTTGCAAAAGACCTTTAAGACCATTAAGCCAGCACTGCTGAGTCCCCCCCTTGGAGATGTGGACAGCAGGATGCACCTGGAGGAGGATGGGTGGTGATGCCTCCTCTCCTGAGCTGCTGTCCTGTCTGGCTGACCCTGATAACCTTCCCCACCTCCTCTCCACACCTACACTTTTGCCCTGTTTGTGATCAGAGCCCTCACAGGAGATGGCAGCCTGCATCCATACAGTGTGCTGTGCCCTGGGGGATGGTCTGTGCATGTCATTGGAAGGGCAGGGGACAGGCAGTATCTGGGTGGCTGGAAGGTCCCCCTGGGTGGTGATGGAGCCCCAGAGAGCAGCCACCTTTCATCAGTGGGGACCAGGACCATGGAGTCAGGCAGCAGCTGAGGGGAGTTAGCCAAGCAGAGGTTGCCAGCAGGATGAGAAAGGATTAAGAAATGTGGAGCAGCAGCAGCTGCTGACACAGGTAGGGGCCAGGCCAGGCTGTGGCAGGAGGTAGCATGGAGAGAAACCCAGCAGGAACCTCTTATCTCCATGAGTCCTTCAGATTTTGGCCAGGAGATGCTGGGCTGTGTTCTGTGCCTGTCACAACCTCTATCAGCTTTAGTCAAGAGATGGTTTGCATTTCTGGTGCCCTAGCATCAGCTGCACACTGATGGGCTGCTTGCACAGCTTGTCCTCCTGCCCATGCCACTGCTCTGACCACCAGAGACCACAGCATCCCAGGTCTCAAAGCAGCCACTTGCAGCAGGGTTTGGCTCCAGCACTGCAGGCAGTGAAGTGCTGAAAGAACCCAGGCATTGCAAGCCCTCCAAACCATCAGCCCCTCTAGCACAGCCCCTTAACACCCACTCCACGTGTGCAGAGCTGCCAGCCTGGTCCTGCTGGTGTGGAGAGGAGAATCATGGAATTGTCAGGGTTGGAAGGGACCTCAAGGCTCAGCCAGTTCCAACTCCCTGCCATGGGCAGGGACACCTCACACTACAGCAGGTTGCTCACAGCCACATCCAGCCTGGCTGCAAACACCTCCAGGCATGAGGCTTCCACCACCTCCCTGGGCAACCTGTGCCAGGCTCTCACCAGCCTCATGGGGAAGAACTTCTTCCTAACCTCCAATCTGAACCTACCCATTTATAGTTTTGTTCCATTCCCCCCAGTCCTATCCCTCCCTGACACCCTCAAAAGTCCCTCCCCAGCTTTCTTGTAGCCTCCTTCAGATACTGGAAGGCCACAATGAGGTCTCCTCAGAGCCTTCTCTTCTCCAGACTGCACAACTCCAACTCCCTCAGTCTGTCCTTGTAGCAGAGCAGCTCCAGCCCTCTGCTCATCCTCGTGGCCCTTCTCTGGACACCTTCCAGCCCCTCCAGATCCTTCCTGTCCTAGGGGCTCCAGAACTGGACACAGTACTCCAGGTGGGGTCTCAGCAGAGCAGAGCAGAGGGGGAGAATCACCTCCCTCACCCTGCTGGCTCTGCTCCTCTTGCTGCAGCCCAGGATGTGATTTGCTTTCTGGGCTGCGAGTGCTCACTGCTGGCTCAAGCAATGCTTGCCCAAAGGGCAGGCAAAGCAGCTAGCCAGTATTCAATTAAAACCTGATTTTAAATCTCTTGACATATTTTTTTGGGGGTTTGGTTTTGGGCTGTTGGGGGTTTGGTGTTGTGTTTTGCTTTGCTTTGCTTTGCTTTGCTTTGCTTTGCTTTGCTTTGCTTTGCTTTGCTTTGTTTGTTTGTCCCAAGGGAAAGGGAGAGCACAGTAATCCAGAGCAGGCTCCTGGGGTCGCTGGTGGAAGGTGGGAGTGAGGTGGTGGGATAGGGGGGGGAGCATAACCCACTGCTGAGCTCTTCACCCTCTGCACCCCAGGGAGCACAGCTTGGGCCCTCTCACCCTGCCAGCTCAGCACACAGGAGCCATCTCAGGCTGAATTATGAGAGCTGTGAGGAGCAGCTAGCTAGTTGTGTGCCTGAAAGCAGCTTAAAGCAAGGTGGGGTTCCAGTCTCCCTAGTAACTAGTGATAGGATGAGAGGACATGGCCTCAAGTTGTACCAGTGGAGGTTTAGATTGGATATTAGGAACCATTTCTTTGCTGCAAGAGTGGTCAGGCTTTGGAACAGGCTGCCCAGGGGGGGGTGATGGAGTTACCATCCCTGGAGGTGTTAAAAAACCCAGGTAGAAGTGGCACTTCAGGGCATGGTATAGTGGGCATGGTGGTGTTGGCTTGACAGTTGATCTTGGAGGTCTTTTCCCAGACTTAGTGATTCCAGGCTTAATGATTTCCAGCATGGACACCTCTGGAAATATGCTGTGCAATACCCAGGCTGCTCCAAGTCGTGGATTCAAAGCCCAAGGCTGTATCAGTTCTCCCTGTCAGGGCAAAGGAAAGGAGCTGCACACAGCTTTGGTGTGGAAGGCAGCAGGGGGAGGGGAGGTTTGAAAGGAGACCTTCAGATCAACCTGGTGTCTGTGGGCACTAAAAAGCCAATTGTGCTAATCCTAGGTGCTGTA